>NC_140565.1:26019790-26663005 GCF_057381845.1 Rhamphochromis longiceps | reverse complement strand
ATTCAGCACCACATCGGCTCTGAACAGCTCCCGGTCGTCGCGTGTGGATGGGCTCTGTCGGTCTCCGCGCCTCCTGCAGCTCCTAACTACCGGCAACAATGGCATCACACGGGTTCTGGTCTCTTGGCGGAGATAATGCCGGGGCCAATACCGGGAGTCAGAGCCCGAGTACGCGTGAGTGGCTTTTTGTCTTCAAACCACATCCTGATGGACCGGGCGCAGTAATTCCTGAGCGTTGTCTCAAGCCAGTGCCCTGCATTCACCGAACCACCAGACAGGCCTTATAATAGGCAACAATCCTGCTTTCTTTTTTTTTTCTTTTTGCTTCTTTCTTTCTTCTTTTTCTCCACATGAGACATTTTTCGTGTATCTAAAGAGCTGTTTTATTCCAAGTTGCATGGCGCCTTTTGTGTTTCCCTAAACTTGGACTGAAGCTGAAGCCAGCACATCCCTTATCTGATTTATCCCACTTCTCTCTTTCAGCCAGGGCTTGGTGCCAAGCAGCGGCCCAGAAATTATCCGGAGGAATTGGATCGAAATTATGTGGTATGTTGGGGAAGGAGCGGGGGTGGGGGTGGAGACGGAGGGGAAGCTATTTTTAGGCAAACGTGCCAGCTATTTCCATCATAACTGTCTGGCCCTAGAGTAATAAAAATATATATATTTCGATGCTATTTTTTGTGGGTTTCCAAAGCGCTGCTAAATGTCGGGGAGGTGGAGAAAGCCGCCGAGCCGGGCGCCAAGCAGCCGCCAGAGACGGCTGCAGGAACCTGCAGCTGCAACAAATCCTGCAACTGCACCAAAGCTGCTGTGGGCTTCTCCGACCTCTATTCAACAGGTACGAAAGTGCACTGTGAAGCTGGATTAATTTTAAGATTTATTTTCTTCCCCGAGTCCAGACTTGGCTTTACATTGAGCAGTTTTCACTGTGCGAAGTAGGCTAGAAAATAGACATTGTTTATATACAATATTTGTATATAATCATCTTAACTATAAAAGGAAATAATCTCAAAATGCTTCTCAAATATTTGCATCTGATCGCACAAACTCCTGAGAAATGTTTGGCTGAAGTTATCCGCTTTAATCTCAATTTATAAAATAACACATTGTGTATTGGATGAATAGTTTTGTCCATCATTTTCATTTTTTCACCACATTCTGAAAGAGGAGTTATGTTGGTCTGTTCTCCTCAGAGAGGGGCTATTTCCGAGAGGTCACCTTCACCAGAATCGTGTGTTTTGATGTGTTGAGCGCAAAACACGAGATTTTCGTATAAAGCAGAATCAGTGTTCGGACGTGGAAACAATATGACATATTTATTTGTTTGTATGGAGGAAAAATTCAAAGACAAAAAAATAAATAAAACTTTGACTCGTGTAAATATGAATCTTAATATTGCGTGGGAGCATTTTTTTGCACACATTCCTCCGTCCTCAAATAAAAATCACAAAATGTCTCCACTGTAATCCACCCCCCCTCTCGCAGACCTGTTACCGGCCACGGACGGTGATACCAAAACGATGACCTTCCTGCAGGAAGTTGTGGATATTTTACTGGCCTACATAGTGGAGTCTTTCGACCGGGAAACGAAAGTTATTGATTTTCATTATCCGAACGAGCTGCTTCAGATGAACAACTGGGAGCTGCAGGACGAACCTGCGACTCTGGACGACATCTTGATCAGCTGTCGCGCTACATTGAAATACGCCATCAAAACAGGTAGGCCTGGGTATGATTTTATTGCATGCATGCAAATCAATAAATTCACTTTTTAATATACATATATGTTTATTTTAAAAAAATAGATGCTTCGGAGTGTTGGAAAAAATTTCCCCCCAGGCTGTATCATCACGCGCAGGCCTGAATCCCGGCCTTTCGCTCATCTTTGTGTGAAATCTGCCAAAATTCCAATATTCACGCATATAAATGGCAAATTAAAAACACGTTTACAATAAAATAAAAAGAAAAGCTGTATAAATTACAGAGAGCCACTGTGAAAATTATGTTACACCCTAAAAATTATTTAAAACTCGAGTTACTGCAAAACTAAACTGGAAACACGAAAGCGGTAAGCTTAAAAAACCGACCCGGAAAGAGAGAGGCAAACAAAGAAAACGTCTTTAACGTGTTCCGGGTTTAATAAATAAATAAATAAAATGATAAATGATGCCTATAAAGCATCAACACAGTTGTCCTCCTTTTCCTCCTCCTGACCACCAGACCGATAAATGCAGTGACGCAGTAAATCTGGTTCACCAAGTAGGAGATAATAGGCTAATAACCAGGCTTCATAGGCCAAGTCCATTATTCTCCCCTGAGTGACACACGCAGGGGGGGATTTACAGCAACGCCACAGGACAGATTTCAGCCTCCAAAAAAAAGAAAGAGAAAAACTGAAAAAATAGTTTATGGTGGTGATGAATATTTAACAACCTTAAAAACAATTAAAATCACACTGTAATGCAGATATGAGCAAAGATGTGAGGATTTCAATCATTTATTGTAACCATTTATCAGCAATTTTCCTCTGCTACGAGAAAAATGTTTATTATTATTATTTAGGAATTATATGGTGTTGAGAAGGACTTGCACCAGGTTTATAAGTACAGTTATATCTTCCTTCCTTAATTCCTTTGTCTTCTTTCTTTCTTTCTTTCTTTTTTTTTGCTTGATCACCCCCATAAATTACTCTTTATTTTAACGCCCGTGTTTATGACGCACACTGAGATCTAATCACGTGTCAGTGCTGTAACATGGTTTGTGTGTTTACCTTTTACATTACACCAAATGTTCTCATCATTTGGTGTTTTCATTCAGGTGGGTTTTTTTTAAGTTGACTCTGCAGCTACAATTCTAACCCGCAATTAAAGCGCTCAGAAGATGACAGCTTCTGCTCGCTAAGGAAAACCTTAAAATTGCAGCCATCTCACACTCCTCCTCTTTGCCTTCTCCATCCTCTGCTCCTTTCCCTTCAGCCCACCCCAGGTACTTCAATCAGCTCTCCACGGGATTAGACATGGTCGGACTTGCAGCCGATTGGCTAACATCCACCGCCAACACCAATATGTAAGTATGTGGCCTGCTTCATCGCGATTTTAAGCGGTGATAACGATAATGACAATGGATTCCATTTCCGGACCATCCGCGAGCAGTCTGCTCTGCGTCTGCATGGCCTGATAGCGCGCCTCCCCCCACCACCACCACCACCACCACACACACACACACACACACACACACACACACACACACACACACACTCAGTCATGGCAAATGAAAAGGGGTGAAATGAAAGGCAGGCCCCCACCCCTCAGCCCCCTCCTTGCACCCACAAGGCTCCCCCCTCTTCCCCCTCAGCCTTTTATCCCCCCCCCCCCCCCCCCCCCCCCCTTCACCTCTGATCCTCCTGGGGATTCAAGAGGAGAAAATTAGCTCTGAAATTAAATTCAGACTAATCTGGAGCTAATTTCACATGTGTGTTTTGGGGGAGATAAACTCTTTTGGCAACTGTGAGGAAATGAAAAGTAAACCTGCTGTTTACAGTGGAGGGAGGTTCAAATGAATACAGCCAATATCTTAATGCAAAAATATATTTAGAAATATATATATAGAAATATTAGGGAGCACACAACAGAGATGCAAGTTTTAAATAGGAGCAGGATGATGAAAATGTGGGAGTTCAAAATATTAAAGGAGTGCATTTTGTCAGTAAAATTTTGGGTGTTTGGCTTGAAAAAATATTTTCATGTGCATTTAAGTGTTTCTATATAAATGGAAAACACTTGAGAATGCATCAGAGCTGTTAAAATGTGTGCACACGATTGACAGTAATTCTGCACTTCTTCAAAAGTGAAGCCAGAAACCTCCAGACAACCTCAGAATCTGAGCATTTTTTAAATGAACCTCTGCACAGGCCAACGACAACCCTCCTTTCCTGAAACGTCCAAACTTCAGATTTTTAAAAAATAATGTCAGTTTAATGGCAGCTTTTTATTTGTTGATGAGTCACGATGGCACCGTGTTCATGTAACGAGCGCCATGTGATGCGTCTTGTGTAACGTGCAGGTTCACCTATGAGGTAGCTCCTGTCTTTGTGCTGCTGGAGTACGTCACTCTGAAGAAGATGAGGGAGATCATTGGCTGGCCGGATGGGCGAGGAGATGGCATTTTTTCTCCTGGTATGTTTGCATGGCAGGTGACGCAGAGTGCTCTGACACCCCTCTGTTTGACTGGAGATGGAACTGGCTGTATGTGTGTGTGTGTGTGTGTGTGTGTGTGTGTGTGTGTGTGTGTGTGTGTGTGTGTGTGTGTGTGTGTGTGTGTGTGTGTGTGTGTGTGTGTTGTAACGTGTCAATTTGCATTTTGATGATATAAATGGAACGTGTTTCAAAGCCAATTAGCATAAAATAATTTTCAGTTTAAGCCCCCTCCCCCTCACCCACCCCAATCTTTAATTTCTCCCATGCACTTCATAATGAGAGGCAATCATCGGAGAATTTACTGACAAAGCCTGTGATTGGCTGTGACATTGTGGACAGCGAGATGCAATTTTGGATGCTTTGTCATTTCTTGATATGCTCTTGATGAACAAAAGTTTGTTTTACATGAACATGGACATCTTGAAACAATGTAGCAGCCTACTTTTTTTTTTATCAGTAGTTTATTGGCTTACACATTTACCTAACAAGC
This sequence comes from Rhamphochromis longiceps, assembly GCF_057381845.1. NCBI lineage: Eukaryota > Metazoa > Chordata > Actinopteri > Cichliformes > Cichlidae > Rhamphochromis > Rhamphochromis longiceps. The sequence goes on along the minus strand of NC_140565.1, from coordinate 26,658,319 downwards.
AAAAGATTTGTGGTTCAATCCAAGGAGAAGACAGATTCCTTTGGGGTTGTGTCAGTAAACATGCAGAGCTATCTACTGTGGCAGCTCCTTGAGAATAAGGGAGCAATCGTTTAGAAACCCTGCATCACTCCCTGGAGACACGTCCCTAACTCAATCCTGTCTGTCCTCCAGGTGGTGCTATTTCTAACATGTACGCCATGCTGCTGGCCCGCTTCAAGATGTTCCCTGAGGTGAAAGAGAAGGGAATGTCATCCGTTCCCAGACTGGTGGCCTTCACATCCGAACATGTAGGCATCCGTGTTTAAAATCCGATTCCTCACGGCATCGTCAGTGTATGTCTGCTTGGCTCAAATGGTGAACACTGAACACTATTTGGACATTTCTTTAAGTCAAATGTCAAAAAATGTATCTTTCAGCTGCTAGAATAACACAAAAAAGATCTCATGGTAACTGTGGCTGTGCTTGATGTGTGACTACGTGTCACTTTAACTCCACCGCTGCTGATAAAAAGCTGACATTATGCACGTCGCATGCAGAAGGACACGAGGTGACTGGTGTGCATGTCACCTTCATCTTTAAAGGACAGCTGAAAGATGCTGTGAGGAAAAAAGCAATGAAATTACAAACAAATCTGTCATAAGACGTACATATTTACGGATCCGGTCACTCATTATCTTTTTTTCCCCCCTTGTCTTCAACTCTTAGAGCCATTTTTCAATCAAAAAAGGTGCAGCAGCTCTCGGCATTGGGACCGAAAGCGTGATCTGCATCAAAGCAGATCAAAGGTAAAACTGGCTTCAGTCGTGCATCATACTTCAGTTAAACCATGAGGCATATTCATTGTTTTTGATGTTAAAAACACTCGATATAGAAACAGTTATTATTGTATTATTGTGGAGAAACACTACAGCCTTCTAATCTTCACAAACTTGTTTTACCCAAACCAATAAGGCCTAAAGACCTGATAATGTTCACAAGTAACAGTAAAGATGTGTCTCTCCTGTTCAGCTTAGGATTCAAATTTATATTTCATCTTGTGACCCTTTAAAAGAAATCCAAACCCTAGACTGGAAAACACTCAATGATGTGTAACTACAATACTTAACAATGACTCATGACTATTTGTAACCTTATAATATGATATGAAATCCTTTATATATTACTGCTTATAGTTGTACTTAAAGGGACAGTTCCTCCCAAAATTACATTTATATTGTTTTCTCCCTCTCATCTGTGTTTCACTTTATCCATCTTATCTGTTTTGTGCTCAGTTTTGGAGAGATGTCTACCTCTTGAATCTGATGGAACTCTCCTCGAGGCGTTAAGAGCATCAAACAGAGTATCAGCATTGTCTCTTTCAAGTAATCGTGAATAGGTCAACCGAATAACCTACAAAACTGTTTCCGTTGCTCACATTCCCCAACCAACGGAAGCAGTAGCTAACATTAAACATTAAAGTCAAGAGAGGTGACATTAATGTTTACAGCGTGCCTGGAAGAAAATGGATGAGCGGGTGGACTTTGGCTTGTATAGTCGCAGTGTGAGCATTATGGGCTCTGGGGGTCCAAGTCCATCCATAAAGGTCACTGTGCCCCCTAAGCTGAATTCTACTGGCATTTAGAACTAAAAGTAAAATTAAGCAATAAAATTTGGCAATAAAAAAGTTTAATACCTCAAATGTTGTAGTAACAATCACGCCAGTGTTAATTATTAGGTTAAATACCAGAGTAAGTCAAGTCTTATGCCTCCCTGTCAAAGTTAGTTGCCCATCCACTCCATGTGCTCTGGTGCCGACGCTGTCCTGTCCCTTTAAGTAGAATTTCAAATGCAATACTTGCACTTATATTTTCTGTATTTCTGTTCCTGTGTTGCCTTTTGTTTTTAAGGTAGAGGCCTTCTTTGCCCACTGACAGTATGACAAACAACTTTAAAGCCAACTAAAGCTTGTTTTCCCTTTGCAGCGGTAAATTGATCCCAGCTGACCTTGAGAGGCGAATACTGGAGGCAAAACAGAAGGTAAGATGATGTACATTTATTACCCTGCTATAAATAGACAGATATGACTTCATACAGTTTTGATTTTATGGGGTGCGCTCGACTGAAACTGCAGAGATGATGAGGGAAATTTGGGAACATATTGTAACAACATAACGGCCTCATATGCAGTATTTTGGTTGCTCTTGTGCAGGGTTTTGTACCTTTCTTCGTAAGTGCGACTGCTGGGACAACAGTGTACGGAGCTTTTGACCCCCTCATTGCCATTTCTGACATTTGCAAAAAGTACAACATCTGGATGCACGTGGATGTGAGTAAAGCTTCCTGATTCATTTAAAGTGTCATATTGACCTTTCACATGTGGGATTTTTGGAGTGTTTGTGCACAAGAGGGATTTTAATGGAGGCATACACAGAAGCAAAGAGCTCACCTCTGAGTTTGACAAATCTATTATGTCTGTCTCGCCTCTAACTGCTTGCGGTTGACCCAGATAGAGAGCGCGCCATTTCCTATCTAACACTGGAGATTAGAAAAACTGGAACAGAGGCTGTAAATCATCTCCTCCCCTGACTTTACCATCATGGGCCGTCTCACTGAAGGAACTCTATCTCTTAATGAAAGTGATTTAGTCCTGACAGGGGGACACCTCTATTAAGAGCAATAAATGGCTTTGTCTGTCATCCCTCAACTAGCTGAGATGGGTAAAAAAAAGCACGCACGCACGCACGCACGCACACACACACACACACACACACACACATTGTGATTGTTAATCATTTTCATTGGTTTATCTGCTAAATTTTCTAGCTACAGCTCCCAGAAAGACATATACTCACTTATTAATGCACTTTATGTGGTACACCTTTGGTCCCCTTTTTGCCCTCAGGTCTGCCTTAATTCTTCCAAACATAGATTTAGCGAGGTGCTGGACACGCTCCTCAGGGGTGTTGGTCCCTTTTGACATCACACCATTGCACAGTTGCTGCAGATTTGTTGTCTCGACATCCATGCTGCTAATTTCCCATTTCACTCCATCCCAGAGGTCCCTATTAGATTGAGATCTGGTGACAAAAAGTCAAAGTTGTGCATTCAGAGATGCTCTGCTTCATACTTTGGTTATAACGAATAATTATTAGAGTTACTCTTGCCTTCGTATCTGCAGTGTGGCCATTCCGTTAAGACCTCTGACACCGGATATTTTTGCTTTTTCCGGCCATTCTCTTTAAACCTTAGAAATGGTTGTGTAAGAAAATCCTGATAAAACAGCAGTTTCTGAATTACTGAGTCTGACTCCAACAACCATCCCACATCAGTTAAATCACCTTTCTTCCCCATTTTGATGCTCAGTTTGAGCTTCAGCAGGTCATCTTGACCATGTCAGTGTCCATGACCACATCACTCAGATGTTGCCATGTGATTGGCTGATTAGATATATTCATTAGGAAGCACTTGAACAGATGCAGTGTATATATTCATAGACAAAACAGTGATATTAAAGTGTACTAATACTACTACTGTGTGTGTGTGTGTGTGTGTGTGTGTGTGTGTGTGTGTGTGTGTGTGTGTGTGTGTGTGTGTGTGTGTGTGTGTGTGTGTGTGTGTGTGTGTGTCACAAAAATAGTCCCTGTTGTGTTTTTAAAGCTTAAATATTAAATGAGGTTTGGCTAGTTGGCAGAACTTCTACAGAAATCAAAGGCTTTAGTGCTGGAGTGTTAAACATGTGGCCAGGGGGCCAAAATTGGCCCACCCAGGTGTCTAATCAGGCATTGTAGATGGCTTTGCAAAATAGGAAAAATGCAGAGGAGCTTGGCATACATGTTGGAGTATTTACTGTGTGAGTGGATGAAGTCAGTAGTACACAAACCATTAAATGACAGGAAATCGGATAGAAAATTTTTTTACAGTAAAAAAAAAACATTTTGTATTAATTAAAACAGCAATTCTTTTTTTAAACTTATGGCACAAAGTTCGGGTAATGAGCTGCCAGTATGATGTCTGTCATTTTGTGCTCAGACTTAATTTTTGAAAGTTTAACCACAAGGAGCAGTGCTGAGGTTTTTTTATTTACTACAGCAGTACTTCTTTGTATTGTGGTGGAAAGACTGAGACAGTTCATTTTTCTTAAGACGCGTCAGGATTTCACTATCAGTTTTATACATGGATGGTTTATTAAATGTGGATGCTAATGTCTTTCATCTCTTCGTGTTTCAGGGAGCATGGGGAGGAAGTCTGCTCATGTCCAGGAGACACAGGTGGAAGCTGGACGGAGTTGAGAGGCAAGTAACTGTTTTATGCGGTTTGGCCCCAAATGGGCAAATATTACAAGCTAATGAGCATTTGATATAACGTTGAATGATGGTTGGTTCTTTTTGTTTTGTTTTTTTTTTAAACTGCAGGGCCAATTCAGTCACATGGAATCCACACAAAATGATGTCCGTCCCTCTGCAGTGTTCTGCCCTGCTGGTCAGAGAGGAGGTAGGCCTCAAATTCTCAGCCCCATGCTGCGTGTTCCTGCTTTTGTTTATTGAGGTGATTCTGTAAATGCTCTGGCTCTCACTTCACAGGGTCTTATGCAGAACTGCAACCAGATGCACGCCTGCTACCTATTCCAGCAGGACAAACACTACGATCTTTCTTACGACACCGGAGACAAGGCGCTGCAGTGTGGACGTCATGTGGACATCTTCAAGCTGTGGCTCATGTGGAGAGCTAAGGTAATATAAATATAAATATAAATATAAATATAAAGTTTGATGATTGTAAGCAGCTATTAATAGGGTATAAATAATAATAATATGCTAGAACACTATAATCAATGAAGATTGGTGTACCGTCTGCAAAAATGTATATATTTGGCAGCATGGGTCTGTTCTGGGACCTCCTTGGCCTTCTGCATCGTTACATGGAAAGCTAGAGGCAGGGAGAGCAGCAGCAAGACCTCACCTTTGATTGATAAAGTGATGGCATGCTGCTACAGAGCAGAAATAAATAACAACAGCCATACTGTTAAGTCAGACACAGCTAGAAAAGGAAGAGCTGTGGATCCAGATGTGTTGCAAAGCAGCTTGCAGATTTAAGGATGTTAAACTGTCTTAAAAAGTGCATCTTGTGCAAGATTTGTCAGACTAATGGTTAGAAGAGTATCAGATGAACCATCAGCTGATGCTGGCTGTCATTAAGCTAATCCAGCTGTTGTCAGACTGTTGCAAATGCTTTCTCTCTTTTCAGTTAATTAAGCTGCTTCCACTTGTTTCACTTTTCATCTTCGTTTTGGCTCTGCTATATTATATTAATGCATTTTTTAAAAAAAATTCTTATGCATAGATTATATATGAAAGCTTCTCAAAATTTCAGTCATTCACCCTTCTAAGAAAATGTGTCAAAACTCAGAGAAAAACTTTGTGAGTTATTAAGTCAAAACTAAAAATAAAAACCTGAAATTTTGAATTATGGACGTCAAATAAATTAAATGACGGAAACTGAGTTTAATTTCGGAGAAGAGGACAAACTCTGAGATCCTACAGCAACTTCTAAATGTCTTTTATTTGTTTGTTGTCATTTTAAAATTGCTTTTATACTTTAATCTATATACTAATATATATTAATTCAGTATTTATTTATTGTTTGAAAGTGTCTTGTGTCGTGGATATGTGACATCAGGTGGGGGGAAAGCACCACTTTTAAGTTTTATGGACCAAATAAGATGCCACACAGGCCCCATTTCCAGGGACCAGATGACCAGATTTAAATCACATGGTCAAATATTCAACCTATCCTTGTTGGTCACTCATTGGCTAAAATGCATTTGGCTGCATATGTAACACGTTTTAGATTGACCCTGATGAAGCCCAAAGCCAAATGTTCTCTATACTATATAATAAATTTATATACTGCTGTGGAGTTTGAGCAATTACAGATAAACATCTTTTCTTTGACAGGGCACCATTGGGTTCGAGGCTCAGATTGACAAGTGTCTGGAGCTGTCCGAGTACCTCTACAACAAGATTAAAGACAGGGAAGGATACGAGATGGTCTTTGATGGCAAAGTATGTTCACATTCATCTTTCACTCTCTCTAAAGGATAATTCATCTGCAGTCACACAATCATGGAAAAGTAGCTGACATTAGCCCATGTCGCTCCTTTTTCCTCAGTGTCATTATTGCTGACTTGATTTCCATGCAGAGTGTTCTGGCTTTGAGTTGGATGAATGCCATTTTTACCTCCAGATGCCAGTGTAATGTGCTGCTATTATGTTTAATGAATAGCATAACGGCCCATAATTGCTCATATGCATATGAATAGCGTGGTGTCTGAAATATCCTGCACTAAACTGAAGTACAACACAAACATATGTGGGTATGAAGAAAACTCTCTTATGAAAGGGGTGCTTGGACACATGGGGTAATTTATTATGAAAGCTCTTTAATGTTTCAAGCCTTATTGTTTTCCTGCTGAGCCCCAAAAAGGCTATGAGCATCATAACCCAGAGGGGGATGAGAAAAAGCCAAGTCCTCTGGGCAATGGCCCAGGTGCTCACTTGTCTGTGCCTTCCATTGAGCCATTACATCAATCTGATGTTGAATATACTACAGCCAAACCAGCCCAGCTGTATAAATGAGGCTGGTGTGCATGGTTAGTCAGCTGTTGGTAATGAATGCCCTTCCGCTCTTATGCAGACAGGCAGGCGGGGAGTTCTTGCAGGGATTCGGGTGCCAGAAAATAGCACTGTGAGGAGCTTTCAGACATCTAGTGACAGAAGGCACGCTACCTGTCCGATGCTGTGAACTCATATTGGATTGTTGCTCTGGGATGCAAATCAGCATTTTCATTCAAAATCAGTTTGGCTTAGGATACAAGCATTTTAATGTCATAAGATTTCTGCAGGATTTTAGGCATGAATAGCTTTGAATTCTACAAAACGGCTGTATACCATGTTTAAACTGCGTGTATAAAGGTGTAGGTATATGTAATACGCACACAGACTGTATATAAAAGATGGACATAGCCGCCTCATCCATGTTGAATCCTTAATTTTCAGAATTGGTTAGTGCTAAATTATATCACGTCTGCTGTCTGGCCCTGCCTACTATATTTTTTTTACTTTGTCATATATAATTAAATTCATAATTCGCCATTACATAAAAAAGTAGAACATATTCTGCACCAGGGTCATTTTGAAGTTTTAAAGATATGCACACCAAGACCTGCTCTAAAATTTAATGGGCTTATGAGTAATCATTACTCTCGTGAACGCCAAGATAAATCAGCATTTTTTTAAATTATTATTTTTTATACAACTGCACTCAGTCGCTGTTTGTTTTTCCTCAGTTTATTCCTCTGATATCTTGTTGTCTGTGTGTCCCCTCAGCCTCAGCACACCAACGTCTGCTTCTGGTACCTGCCGCCTGGCATCCGCTACATGGAGGACAAAGAGGAGAGAAAGAAACACCTGCACAAGGTGGGTACTCTCAGATAAGGAGTCTCACTGTAGTATCTCCCCAACACAACTTTCACGAGCCCCGTCATTCATATCCAGCTCGACTATCACACATCTTTCTAATTAGGGGCAGCTTATACTCAGGATTAAAATAATACTTTGCCCTGCACATGAGGAGAAAAAAATGGCAGCGGTCTTAAACAGGACACAGAGTACGGGTTAAAAAGAAGTGAGGCTTTTCAGCTGGCTAATGTGCTGGCCATTCAGAGGATACCACAGCAGCAGGGGCCTCATAATTGACAATCAGGACAAACAGATGGCGTTCATGTCTGCTATACAAAGACCACTTCTCTCTCTTCTCTCTCTTCCTGTTGACTAGAAATCGTTACCAGCTTCATCATTGCTCTGCAAATGCAGATGTTTCCCTTTGTTTTCTTTGAAAAATTACTTGAAAAAACACCATGGTCATGCTTCACCGAGTAGACAGACTGACTGGACAGCTTTCCACACTCTGACTCTGAGCCTGAGGGGTGATGTAATGCTGCCAGATTAGCACTTTGAGGAAGAGCTGAGAACTGAAGGAGCCCTCATCAGTTTCCACGTGTCTTAATGACATCCTCTAATGGATGAGGAGAATGGGAGGAACTGTTAAAAGATTGATTTGAGGGAAATCAGCACACAGTAAATTATTTTGCAGCAAGCACGCCAACTGCAGTGAGACACCTGCAAGACATTAGGAAAGAAATGACTGATTATGTGATGAGAGCTGTATGGAAACAACTAACTAATCTAGCAGGCAGTAATCTGAAACTGAAGCCAACTTCCTCGAGAAGTTAGCTGAGTGTTAAAGCCTGTTTTGGTAATACCCACAGACTTATTAAAATTCTTGCACGATTATTCTGGGTCATATGAGCCACGGTTAACTTAAGCCCTTAAGCTAAAGCTGCACTCAAACTGTCACTTGAACTTGCTGGATCTCATCTGCATATCCTGAAGTTGGTCACGACGAAACCTTTTTATACAAATCCTCTAACCAACCAAGCCCTAAAAATGATATTCCAGAGACACAGACGCAGAGGAGTTTTCTCTCAGTGAGCCGTCTAACAGGCCGAGCGTCGGTCAAAACGAGCACTGAGAGTTTCAGACATGAAATTGAATCTGTCGCCGCTCATCACTGCAAAGAATCTACACCAGCATCGTGACTCTGCTGTACAAAATCAGATGAGCATCACCCCTGGCTTCACTCTTAGAGATAACCTCTCAGCATGGCAGGAGCAGCAGTCATGGGGCTGTGCACCCAGCTGCTGTTACATTTAGCTGTCAGATCGATGGGGGGTAAATGACCTACATGGTCTGTAGGTCTGATGAACCTGGGAAGAACTTTGACTTGTATAAACAAACAAGCACCCATTTAGATCCGATTACACAGAAAGAGAAGTAGTCAGGCAATACTCTCCCAAACTGTTCCTGCAATTTGAGTTAGACGACTGTTAACAACCATGTAAAATGTAAAAACACGAACTAAATGCTAATAAAATGGGATATGTGATATGTGAAAAAAAGTAGTTCTGCAATCAAATCATTTAAAGTACTGAGAATAAAATATTATTTTCCTACATTTTTATTTGAGAAATTTAAAAATGCAAGTAAACAGTGATTTTATTAAATGCTGACACAAAATTTATGAGAAAATGTCAAGATCCTACAGTCGTGCAGGGTTTGCTGAATTCTTGTTCTTTAATAGTTTTGTGTTTCTTTTTTTTTAGTTTTGTTTAGGTTTTGTTTTGCTCTTGAGCACTTTTAGCCTTTAGGTGTCATTATATTTGAGTTCTGTTTACTGTATGCATTATTGCAGCTTTATTTGCCTCGTTGGTATTTCCCTTCATCTCCTCATCTCGTTCCATCTCTTCTGTTAAGTTCACTCGAGTTCTGTTTGTCCTTATTTGAATATATTTCCTGTTTTTGTTTTGTGGTTGTTTGTCTCCTGTGTTTTGCATTTAGTTTTATTTCCCCTTCAGCCTCGTTAGAAAATTAATAAACTGCTGTAGTAATCTGCACAAAAAGAGTATGAGTTGACGTAGATAGAAGAAGGACACAAAATGACCATAAACAAACTCAAAACAAACACAAAGTCAGGATATAGTCTGAGGATATCCTTTCTCACATTTAACACTAAATAGAGGACAGTCCACTTCAGGCCCGCTCTATTTATTGAAAATACTGTGTGCTGGTCTGGGTGTTTCTTGCTTAGAGCACGCAGGAGGTAAGACACGTAACGCTGTGAATTCACAGGATGCTTACCTGCTTACCTATTCTTTGTTAACATGCTTAACTTTGCAAAGCATCTAGCTGTATAGCTCACCATGTTTGTGAGGTACGGTTGGGAGACTTTTTCATTTGCGCCCAATGGCCCATTTTGTCTCTGCCCTGACCTTCTGTGTATCTTTCACATATTTTATTCTCTCTTCCTGAAGGAACAGCAATTCATGCTGTATTTGTTGCATGTTGTCAGGTGGCTCCCGTCATAAAAGCCAGAATGATGGAGTACGGGACAACTATGGTGAGCTACCAGCCACAAGGGGACAAGGTCAACTTCTTTCGCATGGTGATCTCAAATCCTGCTGCTACCTTTGAGGACATCGACTTTCTTATTGAGGAGATTGAACGACTTGGCCAGGATCTATAAGACACATCTCTCCAAATCCTCTTGTACTTTTCCCCTTGACGGATGAATTGTTTGTCGTGAATGTACTGGTAAACTTATTTTCTTTTCTCTCAATCTTTCCTCCAAAGTCTCATATTTAAGAGTATATTTGAGACAAAAGATCTGCAGATATATCCATATATTACGTATTGTAGCTTTGCCGTGGGCTGACTTGGTCCAAAGCTATGTAAAAGTGCTTCTGTCTGCTTCTCCTGTAGTGTAGTAGATCCCAGAGTAGTGTAAGTGACGTAACGTTATATGTAATTTTTGTGATATGAAATGCTTGTGCAATAAGTCGATGAGAAAGAGTTTATTTCTCAATCATTTCTCATTTGCCGAGTCCGTTGTTAAGTGCCAAACGTGGTTGTGTTCTATTGTAACTTTAAAGCATTTTAAACTTCTCATTTAAAACAAAAATAGCACTTCACCTTACCTCAGCTTAATCAACTGCCTTTACATCTGCACATTACACTCAAAGCAGGGCAGAACTCCTTCTCTTACCTGGTGTTGTTACGCAGTTCCAGCACATGTTAAAGACATAACCCAGCCAGAGCAGACTGCATGATGGAAACGTGAAAACAGAGCAGTTCAAAGCATTTACAATCAAGCCAGTTCACCACCCATCACCTCTGCCTTTGACAGTTCAACCTGCAGCTCATGATGCTGCTCTGCTTATTGATTATTAAGACTTTTTTACTCTCTTTCTAATATGTTTAGGCGATAAAGGCTTGTAAAACCCATGTCGCTGGACATTGTTGACTTGCTACATGAATACATCGAAATGGGATCCATTTCCATCCTTGCTGTATAATTAGCTTTGCTCCATATGTTAGAATGAAGATCGGCACTTGAGCTATAATCCTTAAGTTTCCAGTGTATTGAACGGCATTGAATAGATTTCAGATTTTCTGCAGTAGTCATCAACTGTATTTGTGTCCTGTTACTGTTGCTATGTGTGGTAGTAGTACCAGTTGTTTTCCAAAGCATTTCACCTAACAACCTTATTTTTTCATTGCATATTTGACAGACTAACTGCTGAAAGCCAATCTGCTGCCTCCAGGGGCCATTACATACATGTATTCATTTCCTTGGACTGAGTAGCACACCAAGGTAGTAGTTGAGTAGACTTTTTTTTTTTCTCTTCTTGGAAAGGACACCAACTGTGCACATGACCAGACATGTCCAAGGGTCTACAGTTTGCTTTATGTAGACTGTGTTGGGAACATTAGTTTAGTCCAAACAACATAATGAGTCTAATGTAAATTACTTCAAATTCTCTTAGAATTCTTCTTGACCGCTTGACATTTTCATTTTAAAGGAGGACAAATTAGGTAATTGTTTGACTATTTGATCACAACCCTGATGTTTCAATACAGCTCCCAAATTAAATTCATTGCTCAGTAGAGGTATACCCCAAATACGTAGGGTTACCTTCCTGCCAGCCTGCATCATTAACTCACATCTTTGAGACTTGAAAAGGGGAAGACGTACAAAGAAGCATGTTGAAATTTAGTCCTTGCCTTGTTTCTTTTGCACAACAGTATATGGGAAGTATGTCCAATTGATCATTTAGGCAAAGTGCTACCAAGGTGCCCCAAAGGGCATCATAGCCCTGGCTTCACTGCATGCCCACTGCCATTTATATACAGGGAATTTGCAGTACTAAAGATTCACTATGAATGGATCTGTTATCTAACTTTGTGGATATTCCTTGTACAGAGAGTCTATGTCAACGTTTGGCAAAAAATGCCTATATATATTTTGTTTTATTTAAAATGTTACAAATGAATTGCTTTTTAGTGCTGGTTGCAGTGAACCTACTGGAACTTGGATGTTACAGGGTACATGGTGCATTGCCCAGGTGGCAGTTTAAGTCATATCCCCTTTTTTCGCCCCATCAGGTTCTTTAATTCCAGTACCATCTCTGGGCACTGCTCCCAAAGCTTTGTGGCACCGAATTGCCGCTAGCCTGCCAAATAAACCAGGACAGAAATCTTAAGGATTATAACTTTAAATATGAAAGAAAAGATTTTCTTTTTGTAGTCATGCTTTTGAATGAGCACTTACTGAAAGGTTGTGGATCTTAAGAAACCAAGAATTGGGCAATAATGGGGTATTGTTGGGATATAGGATCTTAACCTGATTTGCAGCTACTGTATACCTGACATTACTTGCACTAAATCACTGTTGGGAGGAGCTGCATCCCTTTGCATTGCAACTGAGATTTTGTCTTTCTGCATTCACAAGCAATATTTGAGTATGGGTCCAATATATATATCTATATATATATACATACGCATATATGTATCCTGCATAATATCAAAAGGATCAATAGTAAATGATAATCAAGTTTCCAGACCAAACCCATGGTAGTTTGCAAAAAACAAGGACAAAAAAAGAAACCTGGAGTAAAAGCACGCTTATCGTAGGCGGGTTAGTTGGAATGTGAACCCTGATTTATCAGGCAGAGGTTCTGTAGCATTTTCATTAGAACAAGTTAGAAAAGCACAATTATAGCTCAACATGGTCGGTCAGTGAACAATCACTTTTGATCATAGACTGTAAATAGTATTTCAAGATGTCCTAAGTACATATCTTTGTGTATACATACGTGTATATAAGCCATTTAACCAGAGACTATTTGTGAGGTAAAGTTCTTCATATTTTCTCTATCTCCAATATAGATTACCTGTATTTTCATCCGGTTTGTCCAAAAGGCTTTTTTCCTTGTGTGTATGTATGTATGTATGTTCGATACTTGATTTGTGACTTCTAGCTATTTCAAAGATGTGTTTCAGGGACTGGCTTTAAAGAAATTGATAGATTTTACTTTGAAATACTTCCAAGTCTTACTCAGAGACTTGGGTGTTTGGATTTTCAATGAATATGCAAAGCCATTTTGACTCTGAAGCCCCGTGTTTTTCGTGCACAAGTGATACTTGACGGTATGTGCCAACTGTGTACCTTAGTGTGTTTGTAAGTGTGTTGCCTTAGTATGAATTTTTCAGTATTGTCTAGTTTTCCTCCAAATGGGAGGTTGTGCACTTTAGAGTATACACATGATCAAATAACGTGCAATGTCCGATGGTTGTCCATAAGTTGATGTTTAAAAAAAATTCTACTACTCAAGATATGTAATTTAAGCTCTTTGGTCTGAATGTGCACTGAATCGAGGGTCTGCCAGAAATGAAAGGATTTAATTTTTTCTCAGTTTGTAGATATTGTAAAGCTTCTCCTTTAAATGTTTTACATCTCAACGGAGAGTTGCCTAAAGTTTCAAATTTTTACTTTCTGTTTCGCCCCAAACCAAAATTGGCTTCCACACTGTGACACAGACAGCATGATTTATTACAGCGACAATAAAATCTCTCTTTGGTAGTCTCGGAAAGCCAGACACTTTGTTTCTCTTGCTGCTGCTGCTAGACTTGCTTCCTTTGCACGACATGCATGCGATGCCTTGCCTATCCAGCTTGTTTGATATACAGTCTCCTATATATCTATTTATATCTATCTCTCTCTATATATATACATATATACAGTTTGTGTAGCTCCTGTAATTAGCTTTAGTGTCTGATGTATAGCTTAGCTTGTAGATTAGTGCTGTCGCTCTAGCCTTTACATGTGATCTCTGTGTCTTGAGCTTCCTGTAAAGTTTCTTTGTGCCGCCAGCATGCTAACCTCGCCTAGCATTGTACTCCTCTCCGCGCTTGATCTGACTTTCTCTATCCTCTGTCTTTCTGCTTGAAGACTGTCGCAGCTCTGAACGTAGCGTATTATATCTATATGTGTAGTCCCTCAGCATGTCTTTCTGAAAGCTCCTCTCTGCTCTGCGCCTGTACGACCTTTTTCTCTCTTTCTCTTCCGCTTCGCCCTCTGGTAGCAGTGACAACGTATCCTCGCGCTTTCCTCTGACGTTTCTCGGCTGCCCGCTGTCGTTCTGTTCGCGTGTCTGAGACGGTGTGTTGGCATGTGTCATGGTGCCCACAGTGTCACCGTTTCTGATGTTTGTTTCACAAAGGCCCTTGACTCTGTGGGATGTATGCGAAATAAATTTAACTTAGACTTTAACAAATATATAAGGAAAAATTAGACCCTAGTTTCTTGCTTATGAGAAATATTGTTTATAAGAACAGTTAAAACTCCCAGTATTCAGAGTGCAGATCATTTCACTGAATATGGTGCAATTTTGAATCATACATTCTGCAAACTGCTGTGCTGGCTTTATCAAACGTTCATTTGTCCTGAACTATATGTTGCTCTTGGGAAAATAGAAATAAATATTGCCAAAACAAACAAAAAAGTGTGAGTCTCTGTTATTTTTACTCAAACCTACAGTTTTATGAGTATACTCATTGTAGCCTGCAGCACTAATGAGTCCTCAAACATAGTGAATGGAGCCAAATGGCTAAAATATCTAAACCTGCTTTCAGACAAAAAGCTGTAAAATTTTACAGTATACACTCAGGGCCACTTCATTAGCAACACTCTGTGGCAGCAACTCTGAATGTCACACAGTTGGGATTTTCCCAGATTTCAGCAAATATGCCATCATCTGAACTTCTCTGGGTGAAAATGCCGTATAGCAGCAGAAGACCACACTGGGTTCCTCTGGTCAGCTAAAAACCATCGTCTGCTCTGATGAGTCTCGATTTCTTGGTAATAAGATGAGAATATGAACACATTGATGCAACCTTGGACTATTGTGATCCCGTGCTAGTGTTGTTCCTAAATCATCATAATGATGATCGTCCAGGATCAGCATTACAAGTAACCAATGACTTTCTCTGAACAGTCTGTGAAGGTTCGTAGTTTAAGGAGCTTGCAAAGAAAAGCATCTGGACTTCTTTGCTTGAAGACGGTTCACCTCTCATCTGAGAAGCTTCTTCAGTTCTAAGGTCAAATGGTGGAGAGGCCCAGATTTAAGCCCTGTGGGAGTGTCCCTCACGAGCCAAGGTGTGAAAATGGGTGTAGGTCACAATCAGCCAGGGTTTCAGGTGAGCTCATTGTGAAACCTAGCCCTACCCTATCATGTGATTTCCTGAGGTCAGATGGCCCAGGATGTGAGTGGGCATTAAGGCATCTGGGAAGGGATCTCAAAACTGGATTATAGATGACAGACACTTGGTGTCGAAAGCCACCGCCTCTGTTCAAAGATGGTCGTTCACAGTGGACACAGATGGCTTCTTTCACTCCTCTTTCAAGCCATCTGTCTTCTCTGTCCAAAATGTGAACACTGGTGTCCTCAAAAGAGTGACCTTTGTCCTTTAGATGCAGATGGACAGCCAAGTCTTGTCCCGTCGAGGAGGCAAAATTTGACCTTAGAACTGAAAAAGTTTCTCGGATGAGAGGTGGAACATCTCCAAGCAACTCAGAGAAAGTCCAGACGCTTTTCTTTCCAAGCTCCTTAGACTTAGCAGTCAGTTAGCATTAGCAAAGAATTTAAATGAAAAAGAATTTATACGCTATTAAAACCTATCCTTAGCAAACTGACATGAGTAAAGTAAATCTGGCTGACAGCAAACCTAACTTGATAATCTATTTATTTCATTAGATACATTGATAAAGAAAATAATCAAAATGATTACCATGAACAAAGGCATATCTTTTGTTTTTCCATGCAGCGCAAAGCTATGACATCACAACAATGCAACTGGTCAGTTGCAACTCTGTGTACCATTCTCATGATACTGCAGGAACAATACCAACATAGCATGACGTTTGCAAAATTAGAAATTTCTGATCCAGACCTAGAGTTTTCAGAGCTACCTTTTCACTCACCACCTTATGCTTGATAAAAGTTTATTTCAGACTCATATTGGCCAAAGCACAGTGTTACATGAACAGAAAACATTTAATGTGTTACATAAACTGGGGAGAAAGTCCTTGAATGGTTAAGTGGGACATAATAAGCGGCACTTTTACAGCACTACAAAGTAAAAATGGATCTGCAGTGTGAGTGGAGGACTGTTGGCATTTATGTAATCTCTTTCAGACCTTTACAGTCATGGTTTTTATTGCCTCTTGAGTTATAAAGTCAAAATGCAGTGCATGGACTCAGTTTTCAGACATCAGATGAATCCACAAGGCAGCATTCTCATTGAATTTATAATACATTCCGATAATTAACTCTAAAACATACACAAGAGGGAAAAGAGGAATTTAGAACTCGAGTATTACATGTATCTCCACATGTATAAATACATTAACAAGCAGTCAGAGCAGATTAAAATCCCTTTTAATAATCAAATGTGCATAATAAAAATGATCTTATCTAATACATTTAAACACCAAAAACTATAGTGCAAATATGAACACCCTCTAATGATAATGCAAAGCAGCACTGTCACAGTTTCAATCTACAACAGCAGAGCTCTCTCCAAGGCCATTGCTCTATTTTGCACTACATGTGCTCCACATCGCTACTGTGGTCCATGAAAATTGGCTTGGTAAGTTTTGAATAAGCAAAAAAAAAAAAGTATTTCTGAGCATCTTCACTGGCAGGTTGCTCTCGTCCCTCTAGGTGGCACTGCCGCCTCACGATTTCCATCACAAGGAAGCCACAGGGAGTTTGTTTCTGCCACCAAAGCAGGCGTGTCCAGCAAATGTGGATGGAAATTCTTTTTTTTTTTTTTGGCAAATAAAAATTATTTTTCCTGTGTTGTCCCCACGAGTTGTTATTTTTACATTTGTGCTCATTCATTTCTGATTACAGCTTCCTTTTGAGTCCAAAGAAAAGATTTAAAAAGACATCCCGAGTAATGCGAAGGATTACCAGATGCTTTGCATCACAGAAGTTTTTTTTAAAAAAAATGATAAATTGTATTGACTGATGTCTCTCTCTGACCAATTTTCACCTCACAACCAGACACAGAATCACACTTTGTTTATTCGAGTGATTTAAAGGCCCGATAAGACAGAGATGCATGATTTAAACAAAACATCTGGGGAGCTCACTATCAGCTGGCTCCGCTGACAGCACTCAGAGGAAATGGATGGTTTTAACATTACAAATAAAAACTGGAATCATTCAGTTAGTTAACTGTTTCCACACAGCGGGTCAAGACAGTTCAGCACAGCCACTGATCTGTCTCCAACACCTGATTATTCCCCAAACTACAAAGATTTGCATCTTTGTAGTTTCAGACTTGATCAGTATCTCACTCTTGAACCTTCTGTGGACCTGATTTTAACAGATAATCAGTTGTGTCGAATCTTCTTCCTGTATAGCTACGCTGTTCATAGTTTAAGCTGGCGACCGTGTTATTGTGTTTCCTATACCACAGCAAAATCATTATTAGCACATCTGGGCTGTATTTCTTAATGTTTAGTGGTTCTCTCTTGTTTGCTTATAGTAGCCAAATGCAGGAGATGCATCCAGATTAATTCTGTTTAAAAAAAATAGCCTCAGGGGGTGCAATAATTATCATTAAGAGCATATAATATAACAAAAACAACATGCTGTTTGTTTTCATGATTGCACTAATGGAAATGTTCGACTTCTATGTGT
The DNA here is from genome assembly GCF_057381845.1 of Rhamphochromis longiceps. NCBI lineage: Eukaryota > Metazoa > Chordata > Actinopteri > Cichliformes > Cichlidae > Rhamphochromis > Rhamphochromis longiceps. The sequence goes on along the minus strand of NC_140565.1, from coordinate 26,640,675 downwards.
TTTTTTGAAGTTCTAATTTAAGTGTAGCAGAAGTTCTCGAAGTGAAACGGGTTCCTCTTCTGAGCACATACACAGTAACTTCATTTGTTACTGTGGCCAGAAGTCAAATAAATATTGTTTTAATAGTTTTTAAGATGTCATTTACATGTGTGCAGTGAATTTGATGTTTTGTGTAGGCAATCAAAAGTTCATTAAAGTTCTAAAAAAAGTGATCATTTGGAAAATAACAGCTTGTCTAGTGATTGCAAACACACGGGGATTCAAAATGTACATTTTTTTTACAAATATTTCTTGGACAGACTTCACTGAGTAGCAGTTTCATATAGCAGGGGTGAAGCTGAAGGTAATAGATAGCAACTGGAGTCGTCAGTCTGGTTGCCATTGGTTGGTGAAGCAAACGTTACAGTGAATTTGAAGTGCTGGACAAAAGGGACTGATTGGCTGTCCGGGATGGTCCTCTCCTCTGGCCTAGTGAGAGCTGGGAAAGGCTCCGACCCCTGCTGTGACTCTGAATGGATGGATTTTGACACCATGGCCGAACAGAACTGACAAACATAGCATCAAGGATAGCACATACAACCAGAGGGTTTGTGAGAGAACAGAGCTTCCTTACCTAACTTACTTCTTGAAAACATTAGATTCAGAAAAGAGCCCGAGGCCAAAGGTGTTATTAGACACACATTTTCCTCAGAAAAGCTTTTGGAAATCCAGACATTAACTTTTGATATTCTTGTTCCAACAGGAGAAATCCTGCCTTTATGTCTTATCAGATCTGGAAAATTTGTTGGAGAGCTCTAGTACCCAGATGGTTATAGCCCATGCCACAAGACTGAAGTGGTCCTGGTTCAGTTATAGCTGAAGATATGCGTTACATGTACACATCTCTCTCATTCTATATTATCTGTTACCTCTTAATTATCAGATTAAGAGTCCTCAGCATTTCAGTTAGAATCACTATTCTTCTGTCCATCTTCAGTGATTTGTATTTCATGGCGAGCCTCTATTCTGGGGGGCATCCCTGCCCATCCACTTAGGTTCCAAGTGATTGCTGACCAAATTATTGCTAAAGTCCCAGAGACAGACCCTTCAGACCACCCAGTTATAGCATTTCAGTAATTCCTCTATCAGTTATCCCCAATGCACAGTCTTCCCTAGCAACAGCTGGTCTGCTAAGAAAAATGTATATTCCCTAACCAGTTGGCAAAAAGCTCCTTGAGACTCGTTTGGTCGCATATTGTTGCAGTCATAGTTTAAATAGAAGTGACAAACATGTGCACAAAGTTGTCCAGTTACTCTCCGAGCTGAAGTGAAAGAGCAAAAAGTGCAACACAAACCACAAATGAAAACTGTTTGCCGTCAAATTAAAAGTCGTGCCCTGTGAAACACGTTAGCTACAGCGCTGGGGCACCGTGAACTGTTTACCACAAGGCTAGTTGTTAGCAAGTATTTTCAGACAAAGATGATTAACTACAGGTTACCAAGGAAATCTGCTAGCAACCAAAGCAATCATTAGGAGGCTGTGCAACCAATTTCATCCCCCAAGGCCCAGCAACCTCCAACAAAAACAGTTGGTTTCATTGCATCCAAAATGGTGGACAATGTGAGCATGACATCTATGAGAAACCTCAATTCCAGTGTAAAAAATAAATCTTTATGATGCTCTTGCTTTTGTTCAATAAGAATCACCACAGATTTATGCAGTTTTTGTGATTTTGAATGCAATCAATTTGAATAAAACACAAATTTTATGCTACAAACCAACAACACCACAATTCCAATATCACCACCACTAAACTCCCGCCTTTGGTATTAAGACACTGAATGTCATCAACAATGGTTGAGACTTATTTAGTGGCTTCTTCGCAACTTTCACCAGGGCATGCAACAAGGATAGTATTTACTAAACATTTCATGAAGATACTGATGCATGCTCAATCATCCAGGTAGGGAAGTTAAAAGTTTCTGGGATTTCATGTAGAAGAAGAAAAGCATTGTATTAGGTCGTATTAACAACTTCTAGTATCTAACTTTTCAAAAAGCCCAATGACATTGTGTCAAGGAAATCCAAACTATAAAATGTAAATTCATTTTCTGACTCATTTCTGAAGCACTGTGCCCTAAATGAGATTTGTCAGTAGGAGGGAGGTATCACAGCTGAGCCTTTATGAGCTAATGAAGAGTAGAGCACTTTTTCAACCCTGAAGTTATAAAGTTTATAAGCTCAACAGATTCCTAAAAATCTAATTAAAACTAAACTAATAAAATATAATGTTATAATAACTACTTTCAAGTAAAACATTAAAAGTTCAAATGAAATCGAATCTCTATCTCCTCACTATCTGAAAAGTCATTATGAGAGCTAGCCTCCCTTACACAGTGGGAGTTTTAAATCTTCCACAGAGACAAAGTGGCTTGTCAGCTCATTCTCCATTAATTATCATCAAGGAATTACCTATGTGTATTCTCGCCATCACATTTTAAATTCTTGTGTCATGAGACTTCCAAATTAATTTCAATCAACTCTGATGTGCTGCCTCTGTAGATTCTCTGCCACTGCTATCTTCCAGATGGGCAGTTCAGTCTTCCCCAGAGTCGAAACATTTTCATCGCTGCTTTTACAGATTAAAAGTTACCTCAAAGCGCAACGATTACCTGACCAGGTCTGGCAATTCTCAAGGATTTACTCTGCAAGCTTCCTTCCGCTGAGTGATCAGAGATGTTCCCACATGAGCAGTTTATCACCTGGATGATCTGCTCAGTGTTTGCAGCAGCCTTGACTGTGTCACAGGCCTTGTAAAGTCCTGACACTGTATAATCCTACATGCTGTTACACAAAGAGGAGACAAGCTGCTCGTTCCAAACACACAGGCTGCAGTTAGGAGAAATGTAGCAAACATGTCATAAAGTTTAAGATGGCGACATTACTCCTTTCTGAAACTTGCCGGTGATTTATGAGCGAACCAGCAGATGGTAAAATCAGGGTAGCTGGCTCGAGAGAGGTTTACCAAAGCATTTTGACAGAAAAGGCAAAAAAAAAGGGCAAAAGGGTTCTCAGACTCTCTTTTAAACGACTGAAGTCTTTCCTGAAAACAAATCGAGTGTGTGCGTGTACAAGCGTGTGTGTACAATGACTAAGCCAAGCCAGATGTTGATGTCTGCTGAAGTTGGTGGCACTCATTATGCAGTCTAAGTTGCTTAAATTCTCCCTCTGCCTCTATGTTAACCTGGAATCTGTAAGGTAATACCCAGTGTTTGGATTTGCTCAGATGAAAGCCTTGTCAGCTTATGAAAGAGGGTTTTGTTGACAGCAACAACAAAAAAAACAAAGCATGCATTTGTTTCTCAATGTGTAGCTTTACTTGTCAGATGACCAGCCAACTCTGAAAGCCAGGAGTAGATTAAAATAGTATCTTAGGTCCCTTATCAACGAGACAACAGCCAGTTCATTGAAGACAAACATGAGCTAAAGACAGTACGGGTGAGCAGGAGATAAGTTTGGAGGGGAGGCTGAATTAGTTAGGTAGTTTTTGACCTTTTCTTTTTAATCGAGTTCACAATTCCCCCCATTAAAAATCTATTTAATTGCTTAGTAAGTCAATTTTACAAGGTTAGAATTGGTCAGATCCTGCAAGTTATGCAATTTTTCTGGGTATGCTAACATCAGCTGCTAATGCTGTGCCAATCAACTGGTTGCCAAGATTAGCTTTAGCAACATAAAATATTACTTGTTTTCATAAAGAAAATGACAATCCTTCATATTTATAACATCATTTCAATTTCATTGTACATTTATGCTCAAACAAATGTAGCTTTAATGTCAAAAAATAATAATAATACGAAAAGGTCTGATGCTATTATTTAGGCAGCTAGCATTAGCGTCACTACTGGCACTGTGAAAGTATCCTCTGCCTATTGATTGAAAACTGGATAGTTGTTGGATCCACTGAGCAGCACACCATCCAGGTATTGGTAATGCACTTTATGTGAGCGTAAAAGCACTTCTGCACTGTGTTTGTTGCTGTTGTTTTGACATTGCCAGACTTGTGGTTGCAACCTGTTTAGCATAATGTTTATTGTGTCTACTAATTGCAAGAAGTTACTGAGCTTTATGTTTTTGTTTGAATGTGAGAGTGAATGAATAATGGCATTGTAAAGCGCTTTGGGTGCCTTGAAAAGCGCTATATAAATCCAATCCATTATTATTATTATTTAGGCGGGGTGGAGTTTGCATCTGTTTATCGCAGCCTTATGGACGTTTGTTTGCTTCCTGTTATTTTTCTGTGACACTGCTTGGCTGGTATTTAAAGGTTTTTTATGGTCCTCTGGTTTTGTTTTATTTGCTGTATTTGTGTTATTTATGTTTATGTTGTGCTGTTATTCTTGTGCTGGAAGTCAGATTGTTGAATTTTTATGTTTGTTTAATCATGGCTTTTTCATGATGAAAAAGCCATGATTAAACAACATTTAGTTTTCTTGTTTATTTGAACTCACGCATCAATTAAGTAGGGTTAGTTTTGAATTCTTGGTCTTTATGGAGCTTCACTTCCTGTTTAGAGTTTATTCAGAGTGTGTTTAGTTCCCTCAGAGTTTCCCTATCAGTTCCTCCTTCAGTCTGCTCTTTTTATAGACCTAAAATGTTACTGGTGTATGTGAAAATATAAATGTGTGAAAGTGTAAATGTTTGTCGTACTGACTTTTTAACGTGATGACACATCAGTGTTGTTTTTATTCCTCACTGCATTAGTTTCAGCCTCTGTACAATTCAGCCTGGGGTATTTTTCTACTAAATTCACTACAGAAATCTGTGAACACAACTTAATAGAAAAAACACAGTCTGATGAACCAAAAAGAATTGTGTTCTTTTTTTATAGTTTCATGGCTGACTTTAACATTTTGCTTTAACCCATCAACCTGTTTTCATTTATCGATTTCCTACTCAGGACTGGAATTCGACATTTCAGTGGTGCTCAGTTTCATGTTTCACCTTGACATGATGTGGTTCAGAGAATCTTGGCAAACACTTGTTTACAGCATGACTAATCATGTAATCCCTTATATTATACACACATCAGCTACGAGGCCAGATGACTGTGCAGAGAGACATCAAAGAAAAGATAGAACAACACATCAAGGATTCATTTAAACTGCATTTCGTGTGAAAACAACTGACTGTTTAGCAGTTACAAACCTCTCCAACTTGCCATATTTAATTATAGGCGCTATCTCCTTACACTGTATTGCCAAATGTATTCACTCCCCCATCCAAAGGTGTTCCAATCACATCCATGGCCACAGGTGTGTAAAAAAAAAAATCGCTTTCAGGAGCTCAGCAAATTCCGTCATGGTACCGTGATAGGATGCCATCTGTACAATAAGACCATTTGGGAAATTTCCTTGCTACTAAATATTCCACAGTCAAGAATGACAGCAGCTCAGCCACAACTCTGCAGAGTCAGTCAATACAGACCGCCAAACTTCACATGGCCTTCACATTACCTCAAGAACAGTGTGTAGAGAGCTTCATAGAATGGATTTCTATGGCTGAGCAGCTGCATTCAAGCCTTACATCATCAAGCGCGATGCAAAGCATTAGATGCAGTGGTGCAAAGCACACTGCCAGTGGACTCTAGATTAGTGGTGGGTTGTTCTCTGGAGTGATGAATCACACTTCTCAGTCAGGCAATCAGCCAATGGACAAATCTAGGTTTGGCAATACTTGTCTTACTACATTGTGCCAAGTGTAAATTTTGGTGGCAAGGTGAATATGGTGCAGGGTTGTTTTTCAGGAGATGGGCTTGATCTTTTAGTTCCAGTGAAAGTAACCATGACATTTTGGACAGTTTTATTGCCCCACGTTTGTGAGAACAGTTTGGGGTTCACCCCTTTCTGTTCCAACATGTCTGCGCACCAGTGCACAAAGCAAGGTCCATAAAGACATGGATGAGTGAGTTTGGTGTGGAAGAACTTGACTGGCCTGCACAGAGCCCTGACCTCAATGCGTTATAACACCTTTGGGATGAATTGACTGTGAGCCAAGCTTTCTCGTCCAACATCAGTGTCTGACCTCACAAGGGCTCTCTGGAAGAATGGTCACAAATTCCAACAAAATTGTGGAAAGACTTCCCAGAAGAGTTGAAGGTGTTATAGCTGCAAAGGGTAGGCCAACCTTATGCATTAAGTATGGGATGTCACTCAAGTTCATATGCATGTGAGTATAGTATACTCTGAATACAGCATCACTTCTGTCTTGTTTTCTGCGAGTCTGTTAAGCCAACTTCATTAGTCAGAGTCAGTTGTCCTCATTAGCTTCTATGACCTCACTGTGCACCGTGTCTGCTACCTAAGCATACATGATGTTCTGCTGCAGAGCATACCAACCTTACACACACACAGCACTCACTCTGCTTAACTTATTGTGGTATGCGCAGAGTCATTTGTATGGATGCATTTTGTGAGATAGTGAATCTGTAAGCTCCTGCCGGAGAAAGCAATTAACCTCACCGACCACCGGGGAGTTGATACGAGTGAGGGAGCATCTCTCCGCCGTTTAAATATACACCAGAGGGGCTCGCACGCTCATTCAGTCAACCTATTATTCATCATCAGCGCATTAAATGGCCTCTTCATGAAGACAGCAAGACAGGCCTCACTCCCTTTTACATATACATGTGTATACTCCCCCCACACACACACATTCACTTCCACAGCAAGGCTGACTGATCCCCATGGCTCTGGAGTTTCAGTTGCCCTTGACGCAGAAATGATTAAGGTCAGCTAAAGAACAAGAAAATTAAATGCTGCATTCCTAGTGATCTGGGAATTTACCAGACACTGGAGGGAACTATGCACAGCCTTTGCCAAGTCTGGAAAAGGGAGATAGAGAATGTCCGGCCTGATTATTTTCAGTGCCAGTATAGTTTTCGTCTAGCGACAATATCCAATAGAAACAAGTTTCGTAATTTTTCTGCAGAATAGCTATTTTCTTTTTAAGTGTTTTTTTTTCTTGATAGAACAAAATCTATCCAGTGACATTTAAAGAAAAAATTCAATTTAAAGGAGCTCGGTGGTGAACTTTTTCCTTTTTTGTGAGACTGCAAACTTTTCACAAGCTGTTCAATATGAATCTCACTGTGGCTACTGACCTGCCAGCTCATTCCCTCATGCATCAGTAACCTCTCTAATGAGGTGAGAAACACCAGCACAGATGGACGAAGGAGGGGAGGAAACTGCAACAGATGACTGGATGCATAAAAGAGGAGGATGATGGAGAATTCGTGATGAAATGAAGACTGAGAGACAACCAGTCCAAGATATAGATGCAGCAGATCTGTCCTTGAGTGCATGGCAGTTACACAGTGGGCTTTATCTTAGACTAAACTATGTCACAGAACAGCATAAGCAGAGTTAAAGTCATAATTTGATTGAAACTTCATTGATTTTAGACCATCCAACTTAGCTGGTTTGATACCTGGCAGACATCTACCAAACTAGTCAGCATCTACCTGCCTCTCAAAGCAGTGGTGCCATAATGCATATGTCTTGTCTTTCAGTTTTATCATTCCTGACCATAAAATTCTTTCTTCTTGATTCTTTTTTCTTATTATGCTCACTGGCTAAGCGTCTCTCACCAACAAGTCACTATGACTTTTTCCATTTATTAAAATAAGTTGTCCCATACAATTTTGAAGTAAAAGGAGCCAATGTGTACATTAAAACATATGCTTCACAACCCCAAATAGCAATTTAAAAACCTCTCAGAGGGGATATTATCTGGGATGTCACCGTAGCTGAAAGATGTAGCCCTATACGATGGCTCTCAGTTTCCTGTCTAAAGGATTGTATCCACTGAGAGCCATCCAACTAGTCAGTGCACAAAGTTTAAAAAACAGAAAAACTTAAAGATTTACATCATGGAAAGATCTATAGGAAAATGCAAAGTGAGCTACAGTCATCTGGCCGGTGTGCTGTATAATAAGAAAGTGATTTTAATGGCTATAACTCAAGTGTCTGGTAAAAACTTTACAATGAAGACATTTCAGGCTTTGCGGCGGCTTTAATTTCCCCATTTTGACTATTTGCTTTGATTAATTCTCAAAAGAAATGAAAAATCTGGATGTAAAACATCAACAACACCAATACAAATTTTCTTCACACCCCATAAATTCACCATAGTGCACTAGTGTAACGCACTTTGTGGAGGTTTACAGTGTCTAACGTGGTCTAAACATTTCCCCGTAGACGAGAGACCTTGGCTCATACAGTGACATCCGCTTCTGATTAAAGCAAGCCTGTCTCCGGCTTTGTCCTTTTTAAGTCAACATCGGAGCAGACTGGGGCCAGGTTTTGGTTAGGAGGGTGTTCACCTCGACTACAAATCACTGTGACTGATGTGTCTATTGAACTGACACCATGTTGTATTTTTGCTCCAAACATAAACAAATGATGCTGATTCACATTTAGAATATTAAGCTAAACACTTTCTAAACACGAGAAGGGGTAATATTAGACTTTGCCGGATGGTTTGGTTGCTGCAACACTGCTGCTTTTGGAATAATCAGTGATTTTTGTCAAAGTAGCTCGCATGTCATCGACTGAGCGAACCACAAACACAAAAACCCTTGGAAAGCAAATAAACTCACAACAGATGCATTGTGGTGATAAATGATGTCTCTCTGTTTAGCCACAAAAATACTGGCATGCAAGTCTGCAGCCCATTAAAAGGCATAGCACCTTTTATGTTGTTGGAATGACAACATTTATGAATTTTACCATTTTTTTATTCTTTTGGTAGATTAACCAGACTTCCTTTTCAGTTTCCTGCAGCTTTATACCATCCTGCTTCTCAACTGATTGTTCAGGCTGTAATGTTACAATTTTTGTTCATATTTATTGCATCTGCATCAGAGTTTCCAGGAGTGAAAAGTTCTGAACGTAGTGGAGCGTTTAACAGATGAACAATTGCTTTGCCTAGAATTACGTCACATCTCCGAACACAAGTCAGCTGCAAGATCAAAACCAGCTAAACTGCCTGCCTAATAGCAAATAGGTCCTTCTTGTGCTGCTAAAACAGTTCTGACAAAACAGTTGGGGCATGAATGGGAGAACTCTGGGGGTTTTAAATTGGGACTTGAGAAGTTGGGGCTCTTTGAAGTGTGTCTCCTGTCATTCCTAAACAGTTTTTGTGGTGTGGAGGGGCGTACTTTTCCTGCTTGGGGAGACCACTGCTGTCAAAATGCCATTGCCTTGGTTGGTGTGCTTGTTCTGCACCAATGTTTGGTTGGATGGCAACCCAAATCATGAGCAAACATCCACATGAATGCCAGGACCGAAGGTTTCCGAGCAGAACAGTACTTTGTAACACTTTATCAGAGTTATTTACCTGTCAGTGGTTTTACTGTTTTTCTACCCGCTTCTTCTTCTTCTTAAGTGCTGTGCCAAATGGAAATTGTGTTACTCCAAGATTCTCTAAACAGTTTGGTGTTTTTTTTTTTCATTTAGTCTTTCATTCGGTCAATAATGGTTTGTTTTCTTCTGCCTCTGCTTCTTCTCCCTTCGATTTTTCCAGATGCAACATCATATTCCAATCCTGCTCTTCTTCAAAGAATCTTGCTTGTTTCTCTCTGGTATTTTTATATACTGATCTTTGGTGTTTACTCAGTCCCGATCCCTGTAAATGCTAAATAAGACCCTCAATTGCTAATACTTGCTCATTAAGACTAGCATTTGGTTGTTATGTATAAATATCATATTGTTTGTTGGTCATATGCAGAGCCTGCACACAGCTTTGCAGATCTTCATCTACATGTTACAGCAGTTTGCTGTAACCAGGGGCAGTGACAAAAAAATGTGTGGAACAGCCCGTCAAATGCAAAAACAATTAAAAGTGCCTTCATTTTGTCTAGTACATCACTCCCGCAAAGCCCCATATTTAAGCACACACTAGAAAAAATACTTCAAATTGAACGCGAATTTAATTTTCTTTATTTTGCCACAATTTTATGTTAAGATTATTTTGGGTTTTTTGTTGTAAAATGTAACTAGATGCTATTAAAAAACTGTGATCAGCTGTCTTTTTGCAACATGAAGTTTTTGCAATGTGTGTTCAAATATGGAACTTAGCAGGAGCGCTGGGTGTTTTTTCCATATTTTAACAAGCCAATACTTGACAATGTTTGATGCATTTCTCCCAAATTATAGATCCTGGTTCATTTTGATGGTAAAAAATACCAGTGAAAATTCTAGGCTTTTATCGGTAATAATCGATAAATTTCAGTAAATTTCACAGCACTCATTATAAATGTTCAAATTGTCTACCGTAAAATTTTTGTGCAAGTCAGAGATGGTTGAGCAGAAGGCTTGGTTGGCTGGAGATGAGCCATACCCAAAATCATTCACTCTGCATAGTCACAGACCTACGCAGGCAGACAGTTTAGCCCCGAGTACTTACAATGTGATTACTTTATTCATTATTAACCTTGTTCTACTGCCACCAATTACACAAAAAAGAAAAAAAAAACACGATTTGATATTGACCTCATCTTTTTTGTGTGTCTTGATCTGTCTTAATTACAGCTGATATATTATTTTGTTTTTTAGATTCAGCCTTACTGAGGGTTAGCAAGCAATATGGTAATATTGTATTAATGTTCACAGAATTGACACCCAAGTCACATAATTCCTCTAATAAAGGAAAAAATGCCTGCTACGCATAGACTGTGGTGCAGGTAGTTCCTAAACTGTTGGCTAAACTTCATATTTAAGTGCTACTGTGATGGATCACCTTTGGGCATTAAGTCTCACAACAATCACCGTGCCATCTCCCACAATCTGGACTCTTGATGAATGTAAGCCTATAGTCTTAGTTTTTTAGCTCCTATCCATTCAGGGGGGAAAATCTGCCTCTTTATTTGATTTAGCAGCTTCCCCAGCTAATCGCTACATTTCTCTGGCTTCCATTTGGTCCAGAAAGGTACCATAAAGTGGGTTTTTTAGAGCTTTTTATCAGTCGACTCCTGGAAGTTGATTGAAGGGGAATTTGTTAGCGCTACAGTGAAAACAAAACCACAAAAACACAAATCTATGAGGAACAAAAAGAAGCAATATAGGGAACAAGAGTTTCATCACTTTGTACTTTTTTTTAAAATTCATTGCTAATATAGAAGTGGAAGAACTTTAAAGTTTGCGTTTTTTAATATCCACACATAGCTCTCTCTCCTTTGTGTTTTCCCTTTCCTGTTCTGTTTCTCTGTCCCTGTTTCTCTCTCTGATGTCTCTGAAACTCTTCATGTGCTAAGAGTCTCATTTGATCTACAGCGTCAAACATCTGGAGCAGTGGTGCGCCCAGACACCTGTTTCCAATTCAGGCAGCCGACAGAAACATTTGATTGTTTCTCGCATGCAGACTCCCCCTCCCCCTCACCCCTGTTTCTTGCTCTCTCCCTTCTTTGACTCATAGGCTATTTGTTAAATTTAAGTCAAAGAGCTGGCCTTCCATAGGTAGTAATAGATGGAAGAATAATATGAAGCTGATTAAGACCAGTTGTGAGGAAAATACAGTGTATGATTTTCCAGGTGTTTTGGCACCTTTGCTGCCGAATAAGGCTGTTTTAAAAATAGTTTCAGGTTGAGCTGAGTGAACACTGTCGGAAGGTCAAACTTTTACCCGCCAATTTGATGGAAATTAATAGCTGTTCACTGTGAAATGTTGATTGTCATGATACGTGGTTCCAAAATATAAAATCACTCTCGGGTTGATAGAATAAAGGTCACATTAGAGGTCCAATGATGTGGCTACACAGGAATCCATTAGAGGCACATTACGCATTCACATACAGTATACTACAATGATCCAATAACTCTGTAAAATACCTTTCTCGTCTGGTGAGGATTAGCAGCAAAACTGTTTTTCATCCACAAGTCAATATTTTTGGAATAAAACCAGCAAAGTAACATTTTTTTTTTCAAAAGAAAAAAGAAATTCCTTTTATGGCAAAATATATGTATATTTTATTTGGTGTTGAACCAGAATACTGTAAATACACTGATGTTCCACAAGAAACTTGCAGGGAGTCTAAAAGCACCTCAAAAATATCACCGCGTGCAAAGAAGTGAGAAAAAAGGTGAAGAATTTCAGCGGCGCCTTTGCTGCCAGCTCTCTGAAACACTTAATTATGCCTAATTGTTCAGAGGACAGAACACACACAGAGGCAATTAGGAGGGATATGCATGGGCAGCTCTTTACAGAGGAACAGCGTTTAGGCAAAAGAATAACAAAGGAAGATGTTTGCATATTCCATAATACTACGCAAAACTACATGTGTACAAGTAGACACTATCACTACATGTCTACTCAGTGCTTTACTCCATACTATACATATTTTTACTGTTTTATCATACCTAACAATTCATATGCATTCCACAGCAAAATACAAAGGTCCTGTTTCGTAAAATAAATACCAAAAACAACATTTTTTTTAAATCCCTGCTCTTTTAAATGGTACTACAATAGATTTGGCGAGACTATTTTTTATATATTTCAGCAAATTACCATATTTTGAAAGGAAGTTAGATGAGAACAATGATAGCATTCTCATATCGGTGTGTTATCTATGAAATTAGCTTAGTTTAGCTACACACAGAGACTGAAACAGAAGGAAACAGCTGGCTTGGTTTTGTGCAGTAGTTAAAAAAAACAGCCTGCCAGTATTGTCAAAGCTCAACAATTTACAAGTTAAATTGTGTTTGTTTAATCATTACAACAAAAAAGCAGAGCCGTCAAGGGCTGAGAAAATTAAGCTACTGTAGAAGTGCCAGAAACTCCAGATCCTCAAGTTAGCCTCGAGGCTAGCTTCAACTCCCCACTTAAAACACTTGTTCACAGTAGAGATGTTCACAGCCTCATGCAAAAACTGGTTTTCTTAGATGTCCTTTAAACAGACTAATAACATCCTAAGTTGGTGCCTCTTCATGATGTCTGTGCAATGCTGACTGAATTGCTACATGTGAATGCCAACACAGGCAGCTGGAGCTATTAGCTGTTTATCTCTGCTAGCTAGAAGTGACTGAACCGGACTTCTCCAACACAACGGTGCCAAGACCCTACAAAAAAGCCTATTAAACAAGAGTTAAAAAGTTCAGTTGATGACATCAAGACGACTACATCCATCTTAACGGAGCAACTCAGCAAAAACTAATGTGTAATTTAGCTGCTTTATGAGGGGTTATTTCCTAACTCTGAGCATTTGCCAAGTGATTTTGACTAGTGAGTTCCACAAGCCAAGAAGTTACCAATCAAAGCAAATAACACCTCCACAACCTGCATTTTATTTGGAACTGAAGCGTATTTATATGCTTCCAGGTTTTCTGTGCTAGCCCACAGAACTGCCAAAGTGTGGGTGCCCCACAATGCAATGCTGTGACTTAACACATTTGATAGGTTAAAGGTGTTGCAGTTTCTGTGTCTCTGAGGATGCAAAGGTTCACACGGTTAGAATGACTAAAGCGCTTGAAATAAAGGCAACAGGACTTCTTTCTGATGAAAGAAGACATTTTAACTTTCATTTAAGTGGCTTTGTCGATTCTAAAAACTGATGGAGAGTCACAGATATTTAACTGCTGCAGGGGGTGTCCCCTTGGAGGTGGTCCTGCAGGTTGCTGTAGACACAGATGGATGAAGCAGGGGATGTTCCTTTGGTTAAATGCTGCTGTGTATTAGAGATGCTAATACATTTCCATACTGTTGGCTAATACCAGGTCAGCTGTTTCCCCTGTTTGAGGTTTTTGTGCTAAGCTAACTAACTACTAGGTTTGCACTGGTCCACTCATGAAACTGCCCTCCAGAAAATGGTTCACTGCATTTCCCCAAATGTTAAAATACTGCTTTAACAACCTCATAATTCAATACAAAAAGGTTTAATACAATATGGATGTTAAGTATTAATATATACATATTAAATGATTCATACGCAAAAGTAGACATGCCAATGTGTGTGTACATATGCACAGACATACATAAGCACCATTTCCAAGTATCCACACCATTTACACATACAGACAAACACACACTCACACATTCAGACATTTGATGTAGAATTGGTCACTGCTCAACCAGCCGAAGTACTTCAAGCAAAAAGCAGTACTTTTAGCATCTAAGTGTTACACCCTACAAAACAAATAATCATAAACGTCTATACAGGTGCAGAAATATACATTAAAGATAATGTGACAGGATATGTGGAAAAGAAGACTACATTTTATTAGCCCGTATTTGTCCTTCAACATGTGCAAAACTGTCTTTTTCCACAAAATGATGATGAGAAAAGCTCAGCCCCTTCTTGGATCACACTGCCACCCAGAGAATTGAAATGTTAGTGCCGCCCTCGTGTGCTATCTGGTTAATTCGTCCACGGATGCAGTCCAGCGTGACGTACAGAGCCGTGCCATTCTGGACTTGAAATGAGGCTCTCAGCCCTACACTGGCCCACTCGCTTCCTTCAGGCATAGATCCTGACACCTGCTGAGCCACAGGACCAGCCTGCTTGCCCTGACCCCCTACCCGCTGCAGAGTGAGTTTTACTATATTACAAGAGTGGATCAGCTTGAGGTTGAGAGCTATGTTCACTGTTCCTTTCTCACGGAATATAAAGTTCTTCCGGCTGTTTGGCTCCCCAGAGCGGGCCAAGTGGACCTGTGGTGTATCTGGGCTGATCTGCTGGAACAATAGAGGTTTATTCCTCACCGCTCCAAAGGGAAGACCGGTCCTGGACACAGTAGCCGTAAAGGCTGACGACACTGCTGAAGGAATCCAGATAAGACTCAAAATACTGATTCCAGTGCTGTCCCCAAAATAGCGGACGTTGCACTGAGACGGGGATGTGATCTCAAAGTTGAGCATGTCTCCACTGTCCACGCTCACAGCACCTGAGAGTGTAATGGAAGTGTCCCTGTAATTAACGCCAGTCTTAAAAGCCTGCATCACCTCTTGGCCGGTTCCGTTGCGGTTTATATAGGCAATCAAGGAGAAACCCTCTCGAACGCAGGTGTGCCCCATGGAGTAAAGTGCTTGCTGAAGGACAAACTTGACCACTCCGCGCTCGGTGAAGCGTACCCCACGGTTGTCATGAGTCAGGCTGATCATGTAGGGGTCTGAAACTGAGGTTATGCGGAAAGTTGGGCGGTAGCTGGTCTGGTAGTGCATCAGCAGGGACATCTGAGCTGTCATAGCTACAGCACCAGTATCATGAGACAACCAGAGCAGACTCAAAGAGGGCCCTGCAGCATCATACACGTGAAGATCTTTGCTCTGATTGCAATGTTGATTTGGACTCCTCAACAGCAGTGTGAAGCTGTGGTTAGGCTCCACCTCCACCCCGGTACTGACGCTGACCCCCTGGAAATACTTCCCATCCGGTTGTTCGATGCGAACACCGCTGAGGTCCTTACCCTCCTCTTCCTGGCTCCCATTTAGCCTCATCCCCAACTGGAGGAAGTTCCTGCAACTGTGCTTTATTGCAAAGTTATGATCCAACCACACCAGCCCGTGCTGCTGGAAGGTCAACTGGCCCACCTGGTTGGACAGCAAATCGCTTTTTTCTTTGCTTCGTATGTTTAGCTGAAGCCCAGGAAAGATGTGGGTGCCAGATGATCTGGCAGGGGGAACTGCCACATTCGCCATCCAAGACTCAGAGAGCCGGGTCTCCGAAAGCTGGCCACAGATGGTGTCACTGACTGCTGTACAGGGAACAGTGACAGGCTCTCCGTCACAGTCAGAGCAGGCCTGGCACTCCTGCAGCTCCTGGTTGTAGAAATATTCATGACCGCACAAGCCCATTATTGCGTCTCTCTCAGAAATGCCCAGACACCTGAATCCCCCTGCAAAATAAAAAGGTCCAAACAGGCTCTGACAGCTGCATAGACACGTAGCTCAGTAAAGTATGGCTGTTTTCTCAGCGCAAATAACGTTTTAGATAAACTGGTGGGAAGTTTTTCTATATCAGAGTGAAAATAAGGAATAAGGATTCATTAATTATCAGCAAAATAAGCACTGCGAACTCACCTGGAGTATTAAGGCACTTCACTCGCTCTCCACAAATATTTGGTAATTCAAGGCATTCGTCTCTGTCCTGCAAGTCATGCAAATTAAAAGTATCACCATGAGTGTATCCTGTACATCAATAAGTAGGTTTAACTGACACATTCTTTAAAGCATTTATGCTTGATCAGGAAATAGATAAGATGAGCCATCTAAGCTCAAAGGTATAAACATTCTCACTTCCAGATCAGCTATGTTTAGATTTTGGCATATGCTGGCATATGCTTGGGAACCACTAACTGGAAACCACCATGTGAAACCTCAACTATCAGCTAAAACCGCTTCACACTTTTTTTTGTTTGTTTCCTTTTTTTTCCTGTTTTGCTCTCAGTTTGTTTTGACACATCAGATGACGGCATACCTGGCACATTCTGTCCGCAGTTGGAGAGCACTGTGAGATGAGGAAGAAACCTGGTGGACACATGGTGCACTTTTCACACCGAGCTGGGTCCTTTTGAAAGTCACAGTACTCCTCTGATCCACAGGGTGAAGGACATCCCAGGAGAGGCTGAGGAAAGTGAGCCTCCCCAACCACATCCATCACCTTAGAGTTGATGTCCGCTTTGTGGACGGCGTAGGATTTCTGCAGGTGGCTGCGGGCTTGGCTTTGCAGTCCAGCCAGCTGGCTCTCGAAGTAGCTCTGCAGCTCGCCCTTCAGGCCCTGGAAGGAAACCTGTTTGAAGGTGTCTGAGAGGAGACCGTACTGGGCCTTCACCACATCCATTTGCTCATACATTCGCTGCTGCTGCTCCAGGATTTCACGCTGCTGTGACAGCAGGGCCTCCTGTTGGTCAGCAAGCTTCTGCTGCAGATCACGGATGATAATCTGCTGGGCTCTCAGGGCCTCCACAAGCTTCTCCTGCCCCTTGGACAGCTGGAGGTGCAAGATGAGGGCATCTTCTGAAGGAACTTCATTCTCCCCTGTCATGAAATAAATGCACAGTGAAGGGGGGAAAAAAACAGGGAGAAGAAATCGATTAGATGTCGTTAAGCCTTGTACTGAGGTGTGACTTCTCCAAACAGTGCTGACAGTAAGTGTGAACAGCCTGTGACTCCAGCTGCATAGCCAGCCGCAGCCAAGTGTAGCCTACTAAAAGTTTCCTGTATGGAGCCACATCAAAGCATTCAAAATTTTCTGGGCAATTGACTCTGAGACATTTTTCCAGTCCAGCTACTCTTTGCCCTGCAGGTATCTTTTTTTCTTTCTTTCTTTTTTGTGGGGGGAGGCTGAAGGTCAACAAAGTTGTCATTTGTCTCCAGAACACTCTTGTGTGAGAGATTGTAAGTCAGTAAAGGGCAGCATGCATTTGAGGTATTTATATACACCCACCTTTTAGTAAAAGCATATCACTTTTAAAGAAATTGTCAAGAGTCACAATGTGCATGTCTGCATTTTGTTTTTGTTCCTGGCATGCAGGAACTTATAATATAATGTTAAATAGATAGATAGATAGATAGATAGATAGATAGATAGATAAATAAATAAATAAATAAATAATAATGTTGATGAACATAGCAGACCTGGCTTGATATCACATGTAAGCTGGACACCTAAAGGCGCTGCGCCAAGTTCCGACGATGGATATCCAAACTCCGGAAAATCCCCCAGAAACTGCGCGGCTCTGTCCGACAGATGTACAGGAGGCACGCTCTCCTCTGAACCGGCCAGACATCCTTCTCCCACACAAGCCACTGCTCGAGCTTTTGGCCGTATCCTCAGCGGCAGTCTGCACTCGATCCCTTTACAGTCTCTGGTGTCATTGCCGGGTTGAAATTGTCTCACATGAACAGCGCACTCCGCATCGGTGCATCCTGCAGGTAAAACTTCAGGCGCACTCCGAGTGCTGCCGTCGCTGTGCCGCCCGCGCAGTAGCAGCTGGGCGCCTGGAAAAGTCTCCGATGCCGCTCTTGGAGAGCTCGGGTACACGCGGTGTTGGCCGGCGGCTACATGAGCCGTTTTCCCCTGCGTTGACGGGTTAAACTGCCGCGGGGGTCTGGAAGATCGGCTCCCCGGACAGTGCGCCCCGGTGCACGGTCTTGGATCGCCGGTGTCTCCGCCATAGCAGTGCGTCCCCCGGCAAATCTCCGCTACAGCTTGCGCGGCGTTGTGCAGCGATACCCAGGAGAGTTGCAGCAACAGCAGAGATGTCAGTAAAAGCATTTTCGCATCTAATATGTGGGCTTACTCTGCCTGCAAAAGAAGGAAACGCGAGGTAAGAGTCCCAAATGGAAAACCTGGAGGAAAAAATCTCAAAGGTGATAACTCAAGCCATCACCGATCTCCTTTTCGATTAAACCCACCTCTCACACAACTGAAACAAACTTTACAGACTTGGCAGCTCATCTGTGCACATTACCTTCAGCTCCAGGGTTTAGTGAGGCTGGCTTTTCCCGACCGTCACAAAGGAGTAAAAACACTGGACTCACGCATTACTGCCGGCTCTCTCCATGCCTGATCCACTCTGAGGGCTTCTGCACTATAATGTCAGTGTATGTGGCATTCCTGAGACTTAATTAGCATCAGGTTTCCCCAGCTACAAATTAACCCTTCACCCTCTCCTCTCCCTTGAGTTTCCCTCTGAACTAAAAGGTTTTGAAAGAACAAGAATAAAATGACATTTTTGATGCCTGAAACTGAAACATCCTTAATTTCAACCTGAAACAAATAAACGAAAGGGGAAAAAATGACATGTATTTTAATTATATCTCATCTCTTCACTTTTGACTTTGCTCACTGTTGACTTTTCTTTGACCCTGTGGCCCTCTGAGTTGCAAAAACATACAGTACTTTTTGTTTAGCACACCCTGCATGTTGAGACAGCTGCTGGTTCCTCAACCCAGCGTCCTTCATGCTTTAGCGCTGGCCTTGTCAACCCTTTTTATAGACAAAGCGAGCAGAGGTCAAACTTTTGTGAAGAGACCTATGGCAGAAGTCAGGAATGTGAAAAACACATCTGGTTTTTGGACTCGCTCCCGATTTCTCTCCTTTTTTTGTTTTTAGTGCTTCTGCACAAGCACATAAGGTTATCTGAGGATGACGTCTGCATGGATGTTATTAGTTAAGCAGTTCTGATATTACTGTCTTATTCAAAGGTCCAGGAGCCAAATGAATAGATGCAAAAGTTGTATGATCATATTTAACTGAATAACTCAAGATTTAGCCAAATTTCAGAATATTTAAAGCAAAATGCTGGACATTTTACAGCATCATGGGCACAGACTCTTAGAAATGTACATGTTTTAGTTTACATCACTCATTTATACGTTTTGTGATTATTGTTTCAGGGTTTCTGAGGTGTTATTTTGTCTTTAGACTTTGATTGTTGTGGACATGTTTGTGTGGATGTGGTTTAGAGTGTTTGTGTGACTGACAGCAGAGTTAGGGTTTAGCAAAGGAAAGGGGCCACTGTGAATGAGGCTCCTGTAGCGATTAATCACATCCAGCCACCGTTTCTATTCTGGGTGGCTGTTAAAAATGTTCAATCAAAAAGAGTTCCTGTACCCATCTGGTGCAAAGAAGAGAGGAGCTGAGGCGAGGCAGAACTCAAGAAAGACAAGTAGCTGCGTCCAGAGTGCAACTTTTCATCTTCAAAGTAAAGACGAAAGGTTACTTAATTAATTGCTTATGACGGCCAATCAAATGGCAGTAATTTACTGTAAAGCTTGTATTCTATAACACACAGAAGTGTAAATTTGATTAAAGAAGTCACACTGTCCAATTAAACAGTTTAATGCTGGTAAAAATGTACCTTATGATTTTATTAGAACATAATCATGCCTTTTTCTCTTTTGATTTTGTCTTTCCGTGTCACATTTTGGGCATTTTTGCTCACGTTTTTGACTCAGCCAGTCACAGCAGTCATCCTAGCCCATGTTAACAAAAGCAAACCTCATTGTACTCATTTATTGGGCTCAGATGGCAAATAAATTCAGCCAAGCAGAATAAGGAGGGCTGTATCAGGAATCCATTCGTATGTTCTTGCATTCAAAAACATCCAGCTAGCAGTTGCTCGTTATCCCGGTGCAAACTTGCGGTGTTGATCATTGCACCACAAAGAGGGAGTGGGGAAAATAACTGCAGGTTGGTAGGTTCACACCTCCCACTGATTTCAGTCATGTTTGCCATGTACAGTACAGCAAAGAACAAACAGAGGGCACTAAAAGACTCCTGCATGCATCACTTTTCACATCAGCTCAGTGACAGTTTCTCCTCTGCAGCACTACATATCGTTTTGCAAGGTGCCCACTGGTTTTGTCATTATCACCCCATTTCCTTTTAGTGCCCAGGCACAAGAAATGCATCTTGAGGTGTGTTGGAGCGCTCAGAATGCAGACTAATGGCTAAAAAGAATGCTCCACACCTCACACCTTACCATATGCAGTTCTGCAACTTTCAAGCCGACAGACTTTTCTTTGTGCAGTAGAACTCAAGGCTCGACACTGCAGAGCCCCCTTTAAGCGCACAGTTTGATTAAATAACTAAAAAATAACAATCTCGTTCAGCTTCTTGGCTCGGTGCTGTGATGTATGAGCTGCAACATATGCTGGCAAAAACCATTATCAGAATCAGCTCTCCTGGACCACCCTCAGTCTCCGAGGAGAGCGCAAACGCAAAGCAGAGCAGACAAAAAAATCCCCTCGCTCTCTGCTGCCGAGCTCCACAACTGTTAATCAGTGTATTTATTTGAGAAATGTTCTCTGAGGCACTGGCGTGCTTGTGTTTGGGAGATGTTTAGAGCTAATGGGAGGCTGCCTTTGGTGTCCATCTGTTTGTCAAACCCTGAGAGAATGAGGAAATGAGGGTGGTTGGGACACATGCTTGTACCCAGGGTGTTTGTTTAATACATCACGAGTCATGAAAGACTCTTAGAAGCATTCAAGGTTATTTGGTTTCCCCCTCGTGGTGCTCAGATTTACCATATGATGACGGGATTTTGCCACAGTGGTTTGTCTTTGCTGTCACGGCTCAGGCTGGTCTTGAGGGGAAATGGGACATAGAAGTGTTAATATTAGTAAAGATCAAGATAATCTGTTCTGTTAGGCATAATATCGAATTCATTTTTTTTAATATTGTATGTGAATTCCTTTTAAGGTGGAAAGAGGATAAAAAAAGAGATCAGAAATCTTGTTTTTGGCCTCCCAAGATGACTCAAGGAGAAATGCAAATAAATACAGCTATCTGTGTCTGCACGGTCAGATAACAGAGCCAGAGGCTATTCATAGTTTGACAGTTTAACTCTCCCTGGTTCCTCCTAAAGATAACCGACTTTGTTGCACCACACCATTACCCTAAGACAATTCTTCCTGATTTTAACAATAAAAGCTAAGATTTCATGTTAATTAATATATTCTAGTGCACTCTGCTTACATTTAGGAGGTATGTTAGAGGTTGTACAGCAAATAATGCACTTCATTTAGGAGACTGTATTTTCTAACAAGAATTTAGAGAAGTAAAGCCCAGCTGAAGTGTCTTTCACCACTACAGCGTGCCACTCCTGTCTACAGACTTGCTGTAAATCAGTTTCAGCGAGGTGAATTATTAACCAAGACCCGTCACATTCCTCCCGCTGATTCAGCCTTTCTCTCGATCCAACTGAGGCATTTCTTTTTTCTTTCAATAAAAAAAAAACGTCCCAATCTGCTCGAGTGGCTGTCAGTCACCCTCGAAGTCTTTGTGAGAAGCCACAACACATTTATGATTTCTCCCTCTCTGTCCCCGTTGGCACAGTTACAGTACAGTGCCGATAAGGAGCACTGTTAAGGAGAGGATGGATCAACGCTGCCCAGACAAGAGTGTTGTGAAAGTGCTGAACTCTGTAGCAGGAATGCAATGACAGGTCTAGACCTGAACTTCCGCGTTAAGCAGGAAGAAGCCAACAGTCAGACAAATGCAATCTTCAATCTGCTCGCACACCCAAAATCTGCCTGCATATGACTTTAATTTTTGGTGCCGAGCTTAATTAGGGAATCGTCTTTCGAAGTGGAGCTGATGTCCATGAAGCTGTTATCTTGAAACTTAGTGGCGAAGCAAAGGATTAACACATTTTAAAAAGGTGAGTTTCATCTCTGTTTGGATGTTGTGCCTTTGGATATAACGGTAACAACCGAAGCTGCTTTCCTCTGAACGCAGAGCGAGAACATTGTTCGTTGATGTCTGAGCACATTACAAGTGAGGATTGTGGTGGCTGTTGTGCTGAAAAACAAAACAAAATAAAAAACAAATGAGAGATTTGTTTGTAATATATGTATATTCAGCTACAGCAGAATAATTTAGCTTGAGGACGTTATGTACAGATATGTTGTAGATGAGAATCTTAGACATCCTGTCAAACTTTGTGAGTTACAGTGCGCTCTGATAAAAACTCTCAAAAGGTTTTGAATTTAATAGTACAAGAAATTAAAGAAAACTCTTTTTAGAAGATTTTTTTTACCATGTTTTAATTTGGTAAAAAGAATGTAAGTTCATATCTTTCCAACTGGGTGGACCCCGCTATCGTCTCATAGTGCTGCATGACTCAATAACCACATGAAACTAATAGGGCCGGCCTCTTATATTAAAGTTAATAGTGCTGTCAGTTTGTTGTTGATGACAGGAACATTTTGTATATTTGGCTTGTGGCATTTTTGGTTTTAAATCATGTCACAAAAATATGAAGTGAATTTGTTATGAGTTTAACTGAACGCATTGCTTTCAGAGCGATGGATTAAAAGGCTTTTGGTCAAGGGGGTGTTTGCTTTTTCTAAGAGATGTTAAGCAAGAAATTTTATTAAGGGTACTGAGTGCAGTAGGTTTGAGTCTGATTTGAAACCTGCTTCAGCAAACATTAGGGTTCTGATTCATTTTCATACTCTTCAGTGGTTTGTGCCTGCTGCTCAACCTCTAATTTGCCTACTTTGCAAAAAGAGCACATCAAGTCTTGTAAACACATCTGCTTAAGAGCCTAGCACAGAAATATGATCCGATCATACGAGGGAGAGTTTCTGTATGTTATGGTAAACACTGGAGTTGATGTCTGCTTTTGATTTTCTACCCTGGAGCTACATATGTGTGGCATGTAAAAGGCTGAGATATGTATTTGAGATTATTGGGGGAGGGGGTTTTCTAGAGGCTATAAGCTATAAGGTGCTTTTAGATTTGCTGTTTTTTATTATAAAAAGTACAACAGTACAGTTGCCGCTTTTCACAATGCGCTCATTTGACGCCCAACAATAACATTTAAGAACGCCGATAGGTCACAAATGCCTTTTGTCTGACAATAAAATAGTGAAAAGTGTGAAGAGACAGTGGCACAGTTTTGTGAATTGAAAGTGTGAAAATGTGACTAGAAGTTCACAAACATGAACTCTGTTGCGGTAAATTGATATATTGAAAGGCACATAAAGCTACAGAGCTTGCAGAGGAAAAATTCCTGGTGTTATTAGTTTGGTTTCTTTGTAGAGCTATTACTCATTCATAAAAGGGACACTGGGGTGACTTTGAATAGTTTAGCTGTTCTGGTCTTCAGCTTTCAAGTTTGCAATTTTTTCCGGTTACTGATGATAAAATCTTTGGCCAGATTTCTTTAAGAATCCTTTAAAAGTCTGATTTTAAACGGTGCTTTAATCATGGTCGTTTCCTTGTGAGGTATTATTGACTATTTGGTCAAATGTAGGATTTATTGTGTTTTCTGTGAACAGCCAATTTATACAACTCCACAGATTGTAGAAATAATCAGTGTAGCTTCCAGATCTAAAACGCATTTGTTCTAGTAGCCACCAGGGGGCGACTCCTCTGGTTGCAAAACGTTATGTTTTAAACCCTCATTTAATTTAATGCAACACTAACTTTATTCATTATGTTTCCATTTATAGTAAAGTAGATGCTGAAGTTGGGTATATTTCACAACCTGTCAACATTGTGTTTGACAAATTGCTTGTTTTCAAATTCACAAACAGCTACTGTAACTAGGTAAGCTCTGCCAAAGTACACCAAACTCATCCCCTAAAGCTTGAAAAGTTAGAGTACATTATATTCATTAGTTTCTCTCAAAAAAAAGTAAAATTTCAAAGGTGGATTTGGTCATCTTTGACCAAATCTAGGATACCTTCAAGCTTCAGAATCCCCCGTCCTTTAGGTCACGTTTGAGTAAAACTAATTAGTCCACCCATAATCACACTAGTGGTGCTGCAATGACTCTGAGGTTAACACCTTTATCTGTGTATCAGCTGCAGGATCACACCTACAAATAGCACAGAAAAAGTCCATTCTTCACATTGTGTCTGAGATATTACTCCACTAATGCACACGTCTAAGACACTGAGGAGGGAGTGTGTTAAAATTGGGTCGATTTGTTTTCACCAGCAGAAGCCGTCTTGTTTTCACGGTCTGTTCCTTCTCACTTCTCCTCGCTAATCTGGGAGCGGTTCATTTCATGCATTTGGCGTCAAAACACAGCCTCTCAGCAAAATCTGATTGACTGACTAAACTTCTCTTCCAGTGACTTTAAAACTACTAACAAAAAGTAGCACCAGACGTTCAGAGATGGTGCGTTCTTTTACTCGAAACGTCTCACGCCGACCACGTATAGGTGAAAAAAAGTGACATAATGAGAACTGAGGAAGCAGTACCATGAAATTTGCAGGCAGCTGCTTGTGTCACCATTTCCGATACCATTTCAACATTGCAAGTTCCAGGAAGTTTACCAGTTACCACTTCCTCCTGGGGGTAAACCGTTTGTGTAAAAGGTGGAGGATTGCGCTCACGTGCTATAGCAGTGAGCCCCACATATGTACGTCACATGGAAATTATGGTGCACAAACAAATTCTATCAGTGCGCAGAGGCGTTTCAGTTTATGAACCGTGCGATTTGATATATGACACCAGAAGATTAACAGTTTCTTGTGAGCTTCCAACACGCAGCATCTGTTAGATGTTTCAAACAGTATTGATCCTGTATAAACTCTTTCCTGGAACACAATCAGTCACTCTTGTCTCCTACACAGTGTCAATGAGAGATGTACCCCTGTGTCTTTTAATTAAATTCCAGCAATTTATTTTTTTCATGTTGGATCTAAATGTCATTAAACACATTCCAGACTCTGTGACGAGTGAAAGCAGGGAGTTAAACTCTGCAGCATCGCCCAATATTTTCCTCTCTAATGGACGCTACCACGCAGCAGAGAAAAAATAAAGACTAGAAGATAGCAATGCAAACATCTGTGCAGAGAATCTCACTGCATGAGTTAAACCAATTAGATTAGGGCTGATTTAACAAAAGAGGTTGCAGCTACCCCCACCCTTCCTCTTGCACACCCAGTGAAACGCTTTTAATTAGTACTTAATTCACAAAACCAGTCAGAAATAAGAAGAAAATGCATTACATAACAGACTCATACACGTTGTCATGCTTAGTCACCCTCTAAAGACTCATACAGAGGCTGAAAAAACACAATAATAGGGTAGCTCTTTGATGCTAAGCATTCTTGCAATATGAGGTGTGGCTTAGACACAGTGAGTACAGCGCATCGGTTTCTTAATCAGTTTAACCACACCAAACTTGAGACTAACCCCAGCAATTTATAACTGACCTGAGGCAAACCGAAGCTTATATTCATGCAGTTTAATCACAGTCCGTCAAAATGAGTAAGCCAGCAACACTCGGGTTAGCTGGTAAAATGTCTTGATTTAAAAAGTGTTGTTTTTAAAAAAAGGTCGCACTTATTTTATTGCTTTTACTTTGAACATATTAACAGTGAATCAGGTGTTACTCAGTAACTGTGCTGCGCCATGCTGACATTGTTGTGACGTCAGATTACAATATTGAATAATCTGCATAAAACATTATGCAAAGTGGAGCTGTTTTTTTCACATTGACTCACATTGAGATGTTTAGATAAGCTGGATGTGTTTGTCATCGTCACTCTATCTCAGAATGATAGAAGGATAAGATCTGGCTGAAAGCATTAACTGCAGCTGAGTGTCATATTCTTCTTTTATATTGTTTCACAAATGTACAAGTTCTGACCAGTGAGATCTTTTGACCTGATGATGGTGCTAAATGCACTAAAGATTCAGACTCATTCTAATTCATTAATAACTGCATAGTCTGCATGTTAAACAAGAATATTTATATCTTTCCCTTCAATCTCTTCAGTAGATACGTAGTAAAAGTCATGGAAATCGGTGATTAATTTTAATGCAGTCTTTCTGGTAATACAACCAGGCACAAGCAAATGTTTACTTGTTATTTTGTAGCATTCAGGTCAGTAGAAGGTGAGAAGGTGGAACCAGTGAATCCGGATGGTTTACTGGTCATGAAACTCCTCTAATGAATTAATTTAGTAGTGACAGCTTCAGCAGTTACCCACTCATACCTTATGTTAACAAGCCTTTAGTAATAATATATTTGCAGTCATGTGAAAAGTAGGCCACTACCACTATCCTCTTAAGAAGTAGCAGCCAGGTGCTGCTAACCAAATGCATTTGATTAACTGATCATGAGCAAGTAGGAGCATGTCTACAAAAGCAGATCTGAACTCTTCAGGTTTGTGTTAATGCAATGCCAAGGGAAAAAAGACATCAACGGTCATCTTAAAGAAGCAGTTGTTTAATTGTCCTTTAGTTTGTGAAAGGTTACAAGGCCGTTTCCACACACTCTGAAGTCCATCAATCTACAGTGAGAAAGATTATTCACAAGGGGATCGTTTGAATAATCTTCCCAGGAAACCATCACTCTGAGGTCAGATCATGCAATACTCAGAGAAACTCCAAAAAGAGCTACACCTCAAACTCTACCTCAGTTAGCATGTCAGTTAGCATAAGTTAGCAGAAGACTTGTTTGCATGGGTTTCCAGGAGAAAGCATGTTCTATTTAAAAACAGCATGGCAGCACTGTTTAGTTTAGAAAATTTGCATCTGAACAAACCACTCTGTATACAGAAAAATGATCGAGTGTGTGAGGCCATCTGTCTCACACATGAAGCTTGGCTAAAATTTTGCCTTGAAATAGGACAAAGATCCAGAGCACAGCACCAAATCTACAACAGAATGGCTGCAAAAGAAAAGAATCAAGGTGTTGCAAAGACCCAGTCAAAGTCCAGACCTCAAGTCGATGGAAATGCGAGATCTTAAGAGAGCGGTGCATAAATGAGTGTCTTCAAACTCAAAGAACTGAAGCATTGATGTAAAGAAGAGTGAGCCAAAGTTGCATCTTTATCAATGAGAGACTGATAAAGTCATAAAGTTATTAGATTAGAAAAGATGGTTCTATAATTCATTGATTTATCGGCTGCACTTCATTTGCAGTACAGTGGTCATTATCAGAAACATGCTATACTAGAAGCAGAAGAATTAGGAGAGCCCACATGTAAGCAATATAAAGTAAGCTACCATTAGCACCACTTTAACTGGATGAACTCCCACTGACACCTTCAGTGTTTCTGTGGTACCACTCACGTACCAGCATATGAAAACAGGGACTCTGTTTTGACTGCACATTCCAGACCATCATAACATTTGCTTTGAGAAAAGAGGCTTCAAATAATACGTGCAGGGGAGACGGCCTACTGTGCATAATTACGAATGTAAATCTCAAGCGAGGCTTTCGGAGTGGTTTTCAAAAAAGGCACAGTGACCACGGTGGCTCCTCGGGCTGTTACTCTGCTTAAAATGAAAAACATAACCTTCATTATCCTGACATTTTGCTTCATCCATCCACAATGGGGGATGTATATAAATCTGTACCAGCCTGATGTATGAGTCCATTTTGAAACTTGATCAGCAGTTAAGAGCAATTTCGAGCTAAGCACATTGTGGAAGCTTGCATACTTTATGCTCTTCCACTTTCCTTAGGCATCATAATGTTGCATGCAGTTTTTTCTTCTTCTTCGTATAATGATTCAAACAAACACTGATCATACAACACGAAGCATGATTTCAAAATCCAGATTACTAAAGGACACAGCATAAAAAAGTCAACTCTGAATATGACAAAAAAGGCAACATAATATTTACTCGCTGCTTCACTCACTTGCTCCAACAAGAGACAACATGTTATGGCAAATAATGACTGCCTGCAGTTATGCATACACACTTTGTTCCTTCAAGTCTGGGTTGGACATGTTTCGCAATATAGCGTAACCTGGGGAAACGTATTACATCTGCAAATACTTCACAGCAAAGTAGCAGCACTGTATCAGCACTCACTGCCTGCACTTGCCTTTAACCATGCAAATGGACATACCGTCTGTTTCATCTTCATTATTCAGTGCAGCTCATTAATACATATTATAAATATTATATTTTTTCACATTGAAAATAATGATAATTTCTATATCTGATTATTCTATTGATTCTTTCACCAGATGGACGACATTGACGCCATGTTCAGCGCCATGCTGGGGGAGATGGACCTCCTCACCCAGGTGACTTACCAGCCATTGTTTGCCTATATATTGTTCTATATACTTATTCTATTCTTGTTGCTTTATAGCACAAAATACCCTTAGAGCCATCTTTTCAAAACACAAACATTGAATATGTAGGTAATTTTCAGTGGATGAATAATGTGATAGCTCCTGTCCGTTCTGGTGTGTATAGCAATTTACAAATGGTAAATGGTCTGTATTTGTATAGCGCTTTACTTGGTCCTAAGGACCCCAAAGCGCTTTACACTGTACACAATCATCCACCCAGTCACACACACAGGTGATGGCAAGCTACATTGTAGCCACAGCCGCCCTGGGGCGCACTGACAGAGGCGAGGCTGCTGGACACTGGCACCACCGGGCCCTCTGACCACCACCAGTAGGGTTAGGGTGAAGTGTCTTGCCCAAGGACACAACGACCAAGACTGTCAGAGCCGGGGCTCGAACCGGCAACCTTCCGATTACAAGATGAACGCCCAACTCTTGAGCCACGATTGCCAGCTAGACAAGTTGTAGCTGTGACAACAAAATAAAACAAAGACAAAACCAAGAACTGAAAGAGGAAAGAATGAGTGGATGACGCGTACCCAGGCGCACCCTGAAGATACATTTTTCTGCTTCTTTTTTCCTCCAGTTTCCAATATCTGAAATAAGCGGGTGTCACGTTTTCATCTCTTTTTCTCCATTTAAATTTAAATATATTTAAATTATGTTGTATAGAATGTATTAAACATGACAGGATTTAATATGATACCAATAAAAAGTAGCAGAGGAGCTTGTGCCACTACCACATTTTCTGTTAATGAAAGGCATAAATCTCAATGTTCATGCAGCACATAGACAAAAATAAAATTTTTTGTTCAAGCTGCCCGTGATTAATTATCTCGCCTAAGGACTTAGAGATACTTTTCTTCTTCAGAGAAGATGACAAAGTAACAAAAACCCACCATCCTTAACTGAGATGTTCGTGACTGAGACGAAACACACTTTGTGGTCATGTAAGAACCATAAATACCACCATTTTCTGGAAGGGTGGGTTAAATGGCAAAACCCAACCGAGTAAAGATTACGCCTTTTTTTTCTCCCTCTTAGTAAAAAACCCCATTGATCACTTTAATGTTTTCCATCTCAGTTCTTCCAAGATGGGGTGTCATGTTGTTCATGCAGTGGGTACACTCTCACTCTTGCCCCCCAAAAGAAAAAAAATACAACTCTGTCCTCTGACATAATGCTTTAGAACAGTTTGGTTTCAGAGCGCTCAAACATGAAAGTGTGCTCCTCTGCGGTGGGGGGTGGGGAAGTATTTTGGCTGTGCAGAAATTGTATTTGCGTTCTTACAACCACACTGCTTTCTTCATTCTTTGTCTCAGAGTCTTGGAGAGGAAACGGTGCCCCCTGAAGCTCTCTCCAACACAAAGAAGGAAGTCAACTACTCCATCGGCTTCACTGACCTGAATGGTGACTTCACATTTTGACATTATGTGTGGAAACACTACAAAGAGCTGGGCGTTGAGCTTTTGTGCAGTGTCAACACCTGAGTTGTGCAAGGGTGGGATGTGTCGTGTGCTTGCTCAAATTAACAAGAAGTAGCATGGAAATACACAAAATAAAAAATAGAAAAGGTGCACTTCCTGGCAACTGAGGGCACAGATTAAAGTCTAATTACTCACTGTTTGCCTCTGGCTTTAATAAGCTAAAAAAAAAAATAAGCTGCAATAATGTTAGAACAAGGTCACAATATCAGCTGGTGTTAGCATTTAACTTTCCCTTTTTCTTCGTTCATTGTAAATGCCATTAAATCTTGTTAGAGTGAGTTGATAGGCTGTGCAGCACTTTATAACAAATGCCTGCCTTGAAGGGCTTTGCAAATGGAAAATGTCCTTGATATAAATAAACTATCAATCACAACAAATGGCTATGTTTTATAAAAGACTATAATCTACATGCGCTCTTGCAGCTCAGTAAGGCTGTGCCCAAATGCACGAGTGCAAACTGTTAATGCCATCCACTTTAAACTTAGCAAATGTATTACTGGGGACCAGAGTACGTGCAGCACAGAGTGAGAGGTAGATTAAATAAGGTGCTTTCACATTTGCGCTAAAGGGTTGCTAAAAGTTGCCTGCTCCACTCTGTGTGTAGGGTTCAATCTCACCATCAACACACATATGTATTTGGCTACAAATTTAACCATCAAAACAATGTGCAAAAGTTTTAATCTAACCTTAACGTATTTCTATATTAAGATAAGACAAGACAAGACAAGATTAGATAAGATAAGGGGTCAGGGGCCTCCTGAAATGTTTTAATCCTTAGGCAGAGGTGTAAAAAATACTCGGAAAAAAAGGGGGTTGGTCAAAGAAATTTTGATATGTTATCAGTTTGATCCTCACATGATCCCACAAAGATAGTTGAATAAGTACATGCCATTATTTTTCAAATAATGGTATCTGTAGTTAGCAGTGAGTCGAACAAAATTCTGTCTCGAATGCAAACTTTAGCGACCGTTAATGCAATTGTAATTGTAAACGCAACATCAGACTAGATGCTATAATTGCTCTGTGTGGGATGATGTTTATGCAGACTGGCCTAGTTATTAGGGGGAGATACATAAATAATAAATGGTCATACAGAGCTCAACACTCAATTACTAACAATACAATTATTATAGTAAGATTTATTTATTGTCTTTGGTTTCCTGTGATGAGCAGTTCTCCAGAGCTGCAACCCTTACCTTGAAAAGCCACAGTCACACACATTAGTTAAGTGAGAATGGCCTCAGAGCTGGACTCTTTTCATAGAAGTAACTTTAAGCCAAAATAAAGTAATCCAGGTTGCACTCGCTCCAAATCAGCAAAGGCAAATTATTTTTGACTGGTCTATAACATACAGTTACTTTTCTTTATAAATGTGTTAACTTAATAATGCTTTGAGGAATCTAAATACAGGACAGCCTACAAAAAGCAAAACTAAAATTTGCATGCAGACGAAACTGTTGCTTCCTCTACTGAATTCTGAAACTTGATTCCTCAGTGGAGCAATATTGGGAACATGAATGAGGAATAAAATGAAAGAACTCCTTTCATTGACTTTGTTTAATAAAACATAACTGAAAGGGGAACTTGTTCAAAAAAGGAAAGTTCTTCATAATTAGGGAAAAAAGGCAAATTACTTTGAAAAAGGAACAAAAGGAAATTCTATCCAACAATATTCTCTATTGAGTTACTTCCTGACAAAATGTTTCTGCTTCACCAGAGTCCCTTCATGAACTGGAGGGCAATGACTTGGACGCACTCATGGCCGATTTGATGGCTGACCTCAATGCAACGGAAGAGAAATTGGCAACAGAGATAGAATGCTTGAAGGCACCGTCAGCGTCTCAACCAGACTTCCCACCACCGCCCAAGGGCCTGAGCATCGAACCTGCCCCATCGCACATTTCACCGTCATCTGCAGGAAGCAGAAGCAGCAATGTTAGCACTCCTGTCCCTTCTGCTGCCTCCTCTTTAGCACCTCCACCTCCTTCTGGTGCAAAGCCCACAACGGTGAGTGAGCCCACATGCAGCAATTCTGCAAGTTTAAACCAGAGCATTAATCAAGGCTTGAGAGAGCTAGTTTCGAGGGCAGTGCTACAGGTCAGAAGGAAGAACCGTTTGTTGAGCTCCTGGTAGAACGAATCAACAACGTCACAATCTTTCTTTTATTTGCGCATGTCTTGGTTTACCATGAGTAAATGCTTTATAAGCCATGCGTGACAAGACAGTTTTACAACAAAAACATCACCAGTTTCTAGCACATAAATTTAAGATGAGTTTTGTATGTTTTTGTGAAACCTGGAAGAGTGGTATTGCTCTTAACGGTGAGATCATAGCAAAGTCGTTCCTGGATGGAGGCATCTGTTACAGTTACAGAGACGTGTGAGGCGAAACAGCCGAGGGTCTGTCTGGAACAGATCAAACACATACGGCAATGAGAAAAGTGTAACAGGATCGATAGCAAAGGTTGGGCTTGGAGTAAGGGAGGTAAGATGTGACAGTTTTGGAGGGGGGGAGGGGGGGGGAGGTAGACGGGAGCTTATTGCTTTAGCAGAGGTTGTTACCTCATCTGTCTGAGGTAAAAACACCAGCTGTGCTGAGGCAGCGAGTGCGTCACTGTAAGGTAGACGTGGACGAGTTCATTAAAGTTGCAGTCAGTCAGGATTTTCACGGGTGATTGCATCTGGAGAAAACAGTTAATTGAGATCTAGCAGGTAGGATTTAATGTCCGAGATGGAAGTCTTGCATGGAGATTTCAACACCCACACAGGAGGGGATGAAGTGAAAACAAGACATTACACCTCTTGAAAAATGTTGAAGTGCTACATCACAGAGATAGACTTGCTAGAGTTTGATCTTCTGACTCGCCCTTGGGACCCTTTCTGCAAACTAGAAGTACGTGTCATTACTTTCTTTTTGACACAGATACGACTGTCTTTGCACAGTGAAATATGAAGCCACAAACAGCAGCCAGAAAAGTTAACCCTAATCATTGGATCTGTATACAGCTTTATGCAACATAAACCTCCTAAATGATGTATAATGATGAGAGCTATAGAGCTGACTGGAACTGGTTCTATGGAAAAAGACTTTGAGTCGGTCACTAATGAGTCACAAAGGTCTCTAACCAAACAATCACGTTGTGTATTGTTTCTAAGGCCTGAATCCACACATGTAAACACACCTGAGGCTACACATAGGAGTGGTTCCACTTGAAAGTAGGACCTAGGTGGGATGATAGGCTCAGCCCCCAAACACTTGACTAGTGTTTGGAAGAGATTGTGGTTTTGTTAAAGTAAACAGTTTTACAGCAGTAGATAATAATAGAAAGCTCCATTTTCTGAGCTTCCAGTGGTGGTACTGGTGTACTAGTGTTGAGCTTTGCTTCATTTAAAGGTGAAGATATACTTTACATGCTCTTATTCGCACAGATGTTACGTTCTGCCTTACAGTAAAATGAGCTATAAGTCATAACAGTATTCATAAATGATCTAGTGGGTCATTTTCACATTGAATCACACCTTGAGAGTGCGTCACTGAGGTTGCTCCTAGTTCAAGTGAACTGCAGTAATCTCATTAACCTACACATGTTGTTAACCTCAGAACACCCCATAGAGTGTCATTATATGGAGTAATACTACATAATGCAATTAAGTAAGAGTTGTCTGCTGGGAACTTTGTGTTTTACACCTTTGATGTACAATATCCCCCTCCTCATCATTAGCCCCGTTAAAAATTTAAAAATGACTCACAGAGATGTCTCATGCTTTCCTTTTTTCTTTTTCTTTCTTTTTTTTTTTGTTACAAAACTGCAATATTTTTTGTTGTGACTCACTTTATATGATAAGAAAGGAATTTTTGGCAACCTTTATTTTAAATTAAAAACTGTTTTCCTTGAAATTGTATATTGTCGAACAAATACCAGATTATAGCAGGATACACCCTAAATAGGTCGTCAGTCTGTTAAAAAGTGAATTAACACATTTTCTTTATGATTGTGAAGTTTGTTAATTTTCTTTTTGGTGCTTACATTGTACTTTTCTAAAAAAAAAAAAAAAAAGTTGACGACCATGTACCATCTCATCCCTGTGCACATCTTATTCAGGAGGAGATCGAGGCGCAGATGAAGGCAGACAAAATCAAACTCGCTCTTGAGAAACTAAAGGAAGCTAAAGTTAAAAAGGTAAGACAAGCAAACACCGACTTCTTGTTTTGCCCTCTGAGCTGACGTCCACTGGCAAGAGTAGAGACGTATAGAATTACAGCTACCTGAACATTACTGTAAAAGAGTTAATGGTCAAACATAGCATGGGTTTCCTTTCCTTTTTTCTCTTTTGGAAGAGCCATCAATCACAGTAATGGATGGTTACTTTCATCCAGCCAACATCCCGCAGGACAGCGTGGTTTCCTGTTTGGGGGTGATATGTGGACACTTTCTCATCTTCAAAGCAGCATTCAAAAGCTCAGACATGTGTTCTTGCATGCAAAGCTACACTTCCAGAGCAGCAATTTTTACACAAAACCAAACTAGTTTCACGCATGATGGCATGCCATTCTTTTATCATAGATGACTGTGACTGATACGACTGCCAAGTTTTACTCTTTTACTCGTGATTTGGCTCTTCGCAGTGACTTAGTTCCCTGTTAAGATGGTAGTTACAAATTCTTAGAAGTGAAAACTAAAAAGGAACTTTTTCTAAAAAGCCATGTGTGCGTGTGGAAGCTGAGGAAACACGGGCCACTTTCATATGGATGTGTGTCTCTGGGTTCATAGAAGAGATACAGAAGTGCCAGGTGCACTTCCAGGAATTTCAGCAGAAAGTGGTCAGAGGACCACAAGTTTCAGATAAGCCCACTGGTTTCTTAGCATGTTTGGGGATATTTTTTATAAGATAGCATCTTGGGGAGAGGAAGTGCTAGGAGGAAAATTAAATTTCCAGCGATAGTTCATTCAACCACATGTCAAAACCCGACTGTTTTTCAAGGGAGGGTGAAACTGAGTGACTTGTGACCTGAAGCTCTAAATCCTTTTGTGATAACATCTCTGAAACCCCCATTTTTATGACAAAAAGCAAGCAACTGGCTGACCTTAGTGCTGTGAAACTCCTCAGCTTTTCCAAAGCAGGATTTCTTACCAGATGAGAGGAATTGTGAAACCACATGAGCCTGCAGGGGGAAAAATGCTTTGCTCTGGGGCAAAATTAATCTCATTCAACACTCTGAGTGAGGTGCTAAGACTGCAAAAAGACAATAAAGAAGAAATTACAGCAAAGCTCGAATCAGAAGACAGAAGTGCTGATGCTCGAAGTCTTCCAGTAAAGCTAACGTTAGGAGACAGAAACATCCATTTACTGTGCATATCCTGTAATTAAACTGGCAAGCAAACAAGCTGCATGTGCATAAAGGCTGGATTTAATGTCTTACACCTGCTGCTGTCCAACATGTTGAAAACCTTAAACTTAAACCTTTTGCTCTGTTTCTTGCTGGGAGTTAGATTAAAAGATGCTGGCTAAATCTAGTTAATGCTAATCTATACTGTAAATGGCTTTCTATGAATACTGTGAATGCAGTTCTGTACACAAGACGAAGAATGTGCTTGTTTGTCCAAAGATTACAAGAAGTATACAGTAAAAATGAGCTTTAACTCTTTTGCTTTGGCAAGCTAAGGTAAGCTAATCCAGTTTGCCATAAAAATAGAATTTTTAAAATCTAAAGTTGTGTCAAGAACACCAGAAAACATCACTTTTATATACTGGAATGATATTTTTTGTGCTTGTGTGGTAAAAAAAAAAAAAAAATTTAAAAAGCTGTGTTTTTCTGTTTGACAGTTGGTGGTGAAGGTACTAATGAATGATGGCAGCTCCAAGACGCTGATGGTCGATGAGCGACAGAATGTCAGGGAAGTTCTGGACAACATGTTTGAGAAGTCTCATTGTGACTGCAATGTGAACTGGAGCATATGTGAGACCAACCCAGAACTGCAGCTTGGTGAGTTACCATAATATAGCATGTAAGCTACCATAGAGTAGATGCTATACAGTGATATGTTGATGGTGTTAACTTCTTTTATGGTCAAATGACTTAGTCTGATGACCGGTCTGAAATTATCTGACAACCATCGGTTGCTAGAAAAAGATACATATTCCCTGACCGTTTGACAAAAAATGCTCCTGACTGGTTTGGTCAGTAACAAATTGCTGTGGTTGCATCAAGACACCATCTTGTCTGGAAACACTTGCTAAGTAACCGCTGAGCATTAGTGAACCAGAAACAGAAACCGTCGTGCAATTTGAAATGTGTTGACAGTTTAGCTTTTATCTTGAAGGTGATTCTCCATTTCTGGTTTCTGTTACACTTTAAATTTTTATTTTACTACTGCTCGACAAGTCAGTGTCTTACATGCAAACTATGGACAGCCATGGCAACTATAGCAATCATGAGGAGGTTTTTAGTGACCAATTTTATCAGCCAGCAACCTCCAACAGCCACTCACTAACTGGTCAGGGGTAACAGACTGGTGGTTGTATCATGGTCAATACAGGAGACAGTTCTTGATCAATGTGAGCATAATGTCACACCAAAAAACTCTATAGTCTTGACCTTTAAAATGTTCTCTGAATGAGTTTATGGGCCAAGTCACTGATTTTTATTCATAATGACTGAAAAGTTATGTCAGTTTTGTAAATTTTGGTTATTACAAGCGTCAGAAAGGAAGGAACCCTGTAAGGAGTCTGAAGTTCAAATCTCAGTCACTGTTAATTAATGGTAAGTCTAAGTTGAACTGAACAAAAGTTACAGGCACTATATGCAGAATAGCTCGGTCACATATTTCTAGGAGACTGTACTGTATAAAGCTGTGTGTCATCAGCATAGCTGTGGTAAGTGACACAGTGTCCGTTAGTAGAAATATATACTATATGTACCTTTAAAAATGCTGCAGTGAGTCTGATGGGAAATGCAGCCGCAGTACTGATGGAACCTTTATGGAAAATGATTTTAAGGCACCATTGCACTATGATTCAATATGTAGTTATTTCATAAGATATTTGCTGTTTTAAAAACCCGCAGACAGGTTAAGTGTTTTCAGGGGAAAATAAGAAATCTGTCAGTGCAAAGAAAAAGACGTTTGCGATTCGAGGAGCAGTTTGGAATAAATCAAAGAACTTGATCGCACGAATGAGTAACTACCTAAATGACATTGGCAGAAAATACAGAGAAAGATGTCAAAGTTGTGCTGACACCGCTTCACCGACAAGTGACATCTGGGTAATTTAGTGCAGAAACGCCGCGGCAATAAGCAATAGCTGAGCAGCAAATATATCAACAAAACCAGAAAAACACAGTGGTGGTATATTACTGTGTTAACAACGCCAGACTTCAGTGTGTTTTTATATGAACTGTCAAACTGTCTCAAACACACTCACACACAAAAATATACACTCACTGTACAAGGTGGGATATTTCATCCTGGTCGAGATGATGGACTGTGTTTTTATTGGCACGGTGGCAGCCAAACTGCACCGAGCTCACAATGAAACACTGATCTTACTCCCATCCATCTCTTTCTTGCCCTCCTCCTCTCCTTTATATTTATATTCTCTGTCGCTCTCTTGCTTACACTCACACGAGGAGTGTAGACAGGTGGGTTTAATTTGCTGTATCGGACACTGTCAGTCATCCTCCCTGTCATGCGGAAATAGAAGCCTTATGATCTCAGGCCTCCGTCTGAGCTGTCTGTGCTATATTTACTTCGGCTGCTGGGCTGCACCTCCATTGGCGGTACCATCTGCTTTTTGTGTTTTCTTACCACTTTATCAGATTTTAACAGAGATAATTGGTGTTTTTAAATAGCCATTTTTCTATATCATACACAGAGATTTGTTTTATTTCATCCTGAAGCAGTTTTAATCAAATACTGGTGGTAAAACCATTAACTTTTGTGAGCAATAAAATATGAGTCGTTATTATTTTGCTTTAAAGAAATTTTATATGCTGTTGTGACGCACAAAATTAATGGCTAAGCGTTGAATTATTCAATTTCTTATTTTAAATTTGAAGATGAAGAATAAGAACATGTTAATCCACTGCAGTTTACATCTTTAGACATTCATCATAATTATATAACTTTAATAATATATTATTTTGCTGGGGACTGTGGTGTGTAGAAAATATTACTCAGAAACAGAAAAATCATAAATTGTTAATGACTGTTTTCAACAGAGGATAAATACACGCTTTTGACAACATGAGAGGACAATGGTACAGAATAATAAACTTTATCTGATTGGGACATATATCATTAGGTTTTTTTTCATAACACTTGTTTTAAAAACGTTTTCCTATCAAAGAATGTGTCTGTTAAAGGGTATAATACATGTAAAATAAAAATAAAATCTTCAACTAAGACTTTACTCTTGGTACGGATGGAATAAATCAACAAAGCACTCTCATATATATATCATACTGTACATAAAAGATGGACAAAACCACTGTGACATCACCTATTGGTTTAGACTAGATTGTCTAGATTGTCTTTTTCACAATAATTTTTAAATAATTTTTCGGACATTTTTGCCTTTGTTAGATAAAACAGGGAAGATTAGACAAATGTGGAAACCCAGTGAGCTAAACTGCCAGTCATGACATTTACAAGTGAAGGTGGAGTGCTAAAGGTATCAGCTAAAGCTAACTAGCTTGACTGAACCTGCAATTTAGTTATAAGTGTCATATAGAGAAAGTAATAAAGTACTAACATATCACTCTCAACAACTCTGAAAAACAATTCTTGAATGGAGGAAATTAAATTCACAACAAGCCATATTATTTCTCAAATAATTACCGGTATACACAAATGCTCTTAAAGTAACAAATTAGATGAAATGATACCTAGCATGTAGATAGCAGCTATGCTAATGTTATCACCAACCTCTTATTTGAAGCAAACAATGCAAACGTCAAGCCTTTGTACAGTTAATACAGTACAATACAGAGTTTTTGTTGTTGTTTGTTCGATTTTTATACAAGGCATGTATTTCAACTGTAAATTTGGGCATATTACATCAGCCACTGGATTTAGCCTCTCCATTCTGAGCTTCAGCATTAGCTTTTTGGCTGTCAGCACACTACATCATGATAATGAGAGAGACATGGCTTCGGAAAGATATTCCAGACACCCTGAATCAACTAGAAAGTTTTTTATGTGTACAAGGAGGGGGATTTATGTGTGTCTTCTTCTTTTAAAGCAAGCCGCAAGTGGCCATTAGAGGAACTGCAGGGTTTAGTAATGTTTTTAATCTCAATTTCAAGTTAAATTCCTCTTCCTTCATTTTGATTTATATTCCCACTTCTATTTGCACCTCATGATAAAGATGACATATCTGTGCTGCTGGTGCAAAAAATAAGAGCCGATGTGCGTTTTTCCCTTTGGTCAGCACTAACCAAATCATAGTTCTTGGCTTAAATTAGTCGTCTGACACACAGACTGCTATCTATAGTGTGCCAGCCATGCAAGAATTCCTCTGTGTGCGCCATTTGACTCACAGGCACAAGAGTGTTTGGGATTTTGTGTCACCTTTGGCTAACTGCACAGAAAAACAGCTCCAAAATGGAAACAGTTAATTCATTTTTAAACCCTTGAACATTACTAACACTGCAGCTGACCTTTAATCTTCTTCAGCAAAACGTCAAAGCAAATCATGCCCAATAAACACCCACAGAGCTCAACGAGCAACACCAGCTTTCCAGAAAATCTCCGCTGTCATACATTCACCCATGTGCTCGCCATGCACACTACTGAAAAGCACCATGTGGTTAATGCAGTTCAAAGGGACTTTTACTCCTAATAACTCACTCCAGCAAGCAAAGTCACACCATCCATTTAATGATTGTAATAGTCAAACTAGTCTGGAACCCTGGCAGCAATTTATTTAATGCCTACCTCTGCCTCAGCTGGTAACCCATAATTTGAGACCAGGGCTAAACTACATTCAAAGGGCCAGTATATGATGGAGATCTACAGCACCAGGCATGTGGGTGGGCAAAGGAGGAAAAAGGAGGAGAAGGAGGAGGAGAAGGAAAAAGCTCTTAATGTGTTTTGGAGGTTTAGTACCATTTAAAGTCCTGCCAGCAAATGCTGGAGGTTGGATTTTATTGGGTCCTCCGTTAATTCAGCTCATTTGAAATAGACAATTGTAAAGCTGTGCGACTGACTTTGAAGCAAGTGCAGCTGATTTAAAGATTTCGCGATGGAGTGATCTACTGCGGCGAAGCATTTGTTTTGACTTGCTTCATGGCACAAAGATAAAGTCTGGCGTGCTTTCTGGTTTGAACAATAGTGCACCGAGAAAGTAAACTGGAGACAGTTTAATCTTCCAAAGTGGCTGAGCCAAACTATATCTCATGGCTGATTGAAGAGAGATCAGCTGGATTTACTGCAGAGATAGAAAGAAATAGTGCTTTACTTAAATGTGCTAATAATATCTGACATTCAGAACCACCACATGTTGCATGAAAGGACCAGCATCTGAGAACAAGGGAATAAAAAATAAATTCCTTCAGCGTGCTTTTCACCTCCGGCTCTGAAGACCTTGGACTGCTTTCTGTCATTTTAGTTTTAAAATGCAAAAGTGGGAGGTTACTCTACAGTTCCTAAAAGCATGGGGAAGACCAAGGAGGAACTTGCAGAGGCTGCTATGCATGTATAGCTAAATATATTAGCAAAAAATAAAATACAGAAGCTGTTTTTGTTTTTTTTTTATTTTTCAGAGCAGGAAAAGAAACGTATTGCTCTTTGAACCTCAGGCTGCTTTAGCTTTGCAAATGATGACTGTGTTAGAAACAAAAAGAGAACTACTTGTTTCCTTCCGTTGAATTTAAAACGGACCCCGATGAAGGTTCAAAGCAAAAAAATACTAATCTCACAATACAATTTTTTTTTAAAATAATGGACTTTTGTCCTCACCAGTCATCTAATCACATCCATTTAGATGTGAGCCTTTCTTGACATTTCACAGGGTAATAATATTCTTTATTTCCACTGTTGTCCAGTGACAGCAGGTATAAATTTTAGTGATATATTAAATAAAGCTAAAATTAAGTAAGATGAAGCACCACATGGATAAGCTCCAGCATTAAAATCATGGCTTTTAAACACTTAATTAGAAGGTTTCTTTTTCTTTACTTTAGCTTGATACTTGATACTGTGGACATATGTGTAACAAGATATTGAACTACAGTTTTTTAGGAAGTAGACAAATAACATATCAGAATAGAGACTATAAATAGCAATATGTGTGTCATACGCTTGAGAGACTCACTCAGGTCTGGCTTAAAGTCGCTCTGGCCCTTTGGTACCTTAATATTCTCCAGTTCAAGCCTCTTCATTCCCCTGGTGTGACTTTGCATGGTGGAATTTCAAAAGCTAAACTATGTGAAGAATCTGTCATCTCATTAAAAAAACAGTACATCAAAATGACTCTTCTCCAGCAATATTTCACTATGAATGTGCCAGACTAATAAGTTATACATCTATTCTTTTCTTTTGGCAGAACGGGCGTTTGAAGACCACGAGAACCTTGTGGACCCACTCTCAGCGTGGACAAGGGACAGCGAGAACAAAGTACTCTTCCAAGAGAGACCAGAGAAATATGAGGTTTTCAAAAACCCACAGGTTGGTCTACTTCAATAGTTTCTCTTTTATAAA
Organism: Rhamphochromis longiceps; assembly: GCF_057381845.1. Lineage (NCBI taxonomy): Eukaryota > Metazoa > Chordata > Actinopteri > Cichliformes > Cichlidae > Rhamphochromis > Rhamphochromis longiceps. The sequence continues at coordinate 26,598,947 of NC_140565.1, read as the reverse complement.
ACTATATGAACCTCTATAAATGAACACTGATAATAAGCAGCGTTCGTGTGGGATCTCACACATCCATTGGGTGAGATGTGGTGTGGCTCCTTATTCTTGGACTGAATTTGTGCAAATCTATCTGCACGTTGTTTCAGCTCTGCGCCGTCTGGTTGTTTTCACCTTCTCAATTATGCAATGTCTTTTCGTCCTTGCGGCACGACCTCTTACGTTTATGTCCACACTGCAGTATATCAAGCGAAACAGCTTCAGGCAAAAAAAAGGAGATCTTGGCATGTTTGTGATACAATGAGACCCTTTAATATCTTACAGTATTTAATGGATTCGGTCTGTTGGCAGAGGCAAACAGCTGGGTTGGAAAACCAGCGAAGATTTTCTCGTTTTTAAAGTATTCCATCATGTCTTCCATGTCTTCCAACAAAAGACAGATCTCTTTCATACAGTATGTCCTTATTCATTTACTATTTGAGCTTTTGACATGAACTACCAAATAGATTTTCCCTCTGGGCTTTTCCTCACAATGAAAACATACTGGCTCGGACTATGATATGACGCCAAAGTATTTCACTCATACAGAGACAAAAGGGATTGAGACCCCGATGTTTTTTGTTTTTTAAAGGTTATATGACTTCTTCTGCTCTTTTAGAGAATGATATCCTTTAGTTTAATTCCTTAACCCTTAAAACCTTGAAGGTAGAGGAGCTAAAACTGCTCGTTTCAGACAGAGGATGAACCGACAAGCTGCATCAAGGCCCAGTGAGATAAATAAGCTTTTTTCTGAATTGTTATTCATGCAAACCTTCTTCATATGATTCCAAGAAGAAAAGAACTGAGCTGTAAATAAGTCTAATAGGTCCAGTTTAAGTTGTTTTACAAAGAGGTGGCCTAACCAATAAACCAACATGCCCGTCCCTAAAGCAATAATTCAAGCACTTTGTTTTGTTCCTGCAGAACTTTTATCTGTGGAAGAAGGATAAGACAACTCTCAGAGATATGAAAGATAAGGACAAAGAGTTATTAATACAGGTAAAACACACTCACATACAACCTATAGGTGTAACATCATCCATAAGGTGACTTTTTCCTATTAGTAACTTACCCTTTCATCCCCTCCTCATCTCTGCAGGAGAACTTCTGCGGGACTTCCATCATCGTGCCTGATCTCGAGGGGGTGCTGCATCTTAGAGAAGACGGAAAGAAGTCCTGGAAGCAGCGGCTCTTCCAGCTGAGGGCCTCGGGAATTTATTATGTGCCCAAAGGGAAGACCAAGGTCAGGAGTCAAAAGGAGAATGCAAGAGAGAAAACACACGTCCAACTGCTAATGCTCTGATTCAGCCGGCCTCAGACATGCTGAACAGAAGTGGTGAAAGATGAAAATCCCACAGATACAGAGATATTTTTGCTATGTCAACTGAAACCCTAATGAAGTGTAATATCAAGTTTTTTCATCTTTCCAAGGGACTGTTAAGAGTCTTTCAGCTTTATTAACCCCACTTTTGTGTTATGCACCGCTGGATATAACTGGGGTTATTACTCCCCCTCTGATACCTGCAGTGTACTTGCCACATATCTCAGATCTTTTGGCAGCTCCTGCTCCCAAATAACCATTTATGCATCACATTATACCCTGCTACTGCATCTGTAGGGTAGATATTGAATTTAGTTGGCACAGAAACAGGTAAATGGCAAAAAAGAAAAAACCCAAACCGAACAATCGTCTTTTGTTCCCTTTCAGTCGTCCCGTGACCTCGTCTGCTTCGTCCAGTTCGACAACGTAAACGTCTACTACGGCAAAGACTTTAAGAACAAATACAAAGCTCCAACTGACTTTTGCTTTGTGTTGAAGGTAAGGCTGCATATCAATTCAGCTCGCTTCAAAGCCACACGCCACACGCCCTTTCATTGTGGACCAGATAAACGCAGAAGCTGCAACTTCCTTCACACTGTGTGCTACACTAAGTGCTGCACTATTTAAAAGATGCTAACCAAAGTGGTGAGCGTGGCAAGCCCTGCAGCTGCCTGCATGGCTGGAAATTTTCAAAAGCAATTAATACTTCGATTTAAAGAAGTGAAACAGCACCGTTTTGTCCTATTTAGTCTCAAAAGTGGCAAGAATTTTAAGAAACTTCCTACTTCTTGTAATCATTTACACAAAAGTACTTTTTGTCTATTTAAGAGTGATTTTAAAGTGTAATAGTGGCAGTAGTTTGAGGTACTTACAGTAATCATTTAAGGGTAAAAAATGCTGACGGACGCAAAAGCAAGAATTAGATGGTTTGCTGGTCAGTGTTAAAGGGATGTGAAAGTCTGCTTTTTTCTTTTCCCCTATCTTGTCTGGGAAACACTAGAATCAGCAGATCCCATTAGACTAGATGTTGAGGAGCAGAGCAAAAAGAGCTTAGAGAAGCAAAGAAACTGAATTAGCTTCAAGTGAAAGACAAAATACTCGAGGCTTGGGTTGAAGGGAATAAGGCGCTGCTGCAAGGGCAAACAGAAAATTACCTTTCAGAACTCCAGCCAGGTTTCAACTGGCCTCCTTACCTTAAAGTTAAACTTACAAAGTAAATACAGTAATAGCTGAAGCTGTTCTTAGCTGCCAGAATGTTAAATTAGCGTTTTGACAGATTGATGAGGTGGCGTTTATGAGCTGACAAAAAACTGCTGCAATTCAAGGACGACAACAGAACAATTTAGCCTCATCAATTTGCTGTTAAATATTCAGAGGAGCAGCCGGAGGTGATCTCTAATACCACCCCCATTATGAATAACCAAGCTTCTATAACTCATATTGTGTCATTACAAGGTAATTTAACTTCGGCTTCAGGGAGGGAAACAATAGACTGGGGGAATTAATGTTACAGTAAGTGTTTATGGTCATAAAGTTGGCATATGTGGATATCTTCTTGCATGGAAGCAACAACAAAAGCAAAACGAACATCAGCCTTCTCACTAGTCGCAATAATATTGAATTACATGATCCATCGGAGGACTGGTTTCTGTTCACACCTGCAAACAGAAATATCCCACAAAACAGGAAGTGAATATATATATTTATTATTTATTTGACTTGCACCAAACGATCTGCTTCTAGACCCACGCTGCCCCCTTATGGCTCTCTGTAATATCGAGGAGAAAGTAAACAATAGCAACAAGTAGGTCACAGTGTAGCAGGTTTAGCCTGTCGTTGCCTCAAAACTAGCTTAGTGTGCATTTAATATAAGTGACTGTCAATATATTTAATTAAGATAGGGTTCCTGTAATGAAGCAGATTTGTGCAGTTGGGTTTTTAGGACATAAATTATCATGGAAACTTCAAGCTAATTTCTTGAACTCTTTAAAATCTGTACATCTGAGCATGAAAACAGTCATGAAGACTCATAAATTATTAATGCTTTTATGAGAAGATGAGACCCTGCATGTGCATAAAACTGTTCAGGGTTTCAACTTACAATCATTTTAAATCCTGATCAATCTGCCAGAATGGACACGAAGGAACTGGACCACTTACTGAGTTACACCAGCTGTTCAGCCATGGAAATCCATACCGTTAAGCTCCTGGTGCGCAGTTTTTGTGCTGATGTTAATGTCAGAGGAGATCTGGAGCTCTGCACTTTCTGAGTCACCAGAGCCTTGGCCACTTGTACAAACTATGTGCCTCAGCAATCAGTGAACTTTATGTGGTTTGACACTTTGTGGCTGAACTGCTGATATTCCTTGTTTGCAGTTTGCAATAATCCCATTTACAGCCAATGGTGGATTATACAGGAGAGAAGAAATTTAATGAATGACATGAAAGACCTTATATTTAATGGTAAAATAAGTCCTAATTGGCTATGGGTTGTTATTTTCAGTTGTTAAAGTTGTTAAAAAACATTTCTTTGGACATCGCGAGTTTAATTTAGAAGGTGGGATTGATGCAATCCGGCTGATCACTTGCCACATATACATAACATCTACAGGAGCCATGAAAGCCTCTGGTCCACAGTTTTTGTGCTAATGCTAAAGGAGCTCTGTAATATTATGTGGTCTTGCTACAGTTTCTAAACACTACAGTTTGTAATAACATAACTTACAGCTGATCGTGTAATATTGACAATGGAAGATATTTCAGAAACGAATTTGTTGCAATGGTGGCATCCTGTTGGAACATCCAAATTCATCATTCAAATTCAGTGAGCTCTTTAGTAGAGAAAAAACATCCTTCACAAATGTTTGTAAAGCAGATTGCACAGTTAGGTGCTTGATTTTATACACCTGTGGTGATGGGACTGAAAACACAAGGAATCAAAGATTAAAAGGTGTGGCCCAATGTTTTTTCCATGTGGTGTTTTTGATTGGCTGATCAAAAACGTATAAACGTATGTGGCTTTGCCTCTGCAGCATCCTCAGATCCAGAAAGAGTCTCAGTACATAAAGTACCTCTGCTGTGATGATATTTGGACCATGAACCTTTGGGTGACTGGAATACGGATTGCAAAGGTAAATATGAAAACTGTACAAAATACAGTTTTTCCTTAAGCAAAGATACAAAATCAGGTTGTCTTTTTCTTTTTCTTCAAGTACGGGGCATCGCTGTATGAAAACTTTAAAACAGCAGAGATAAAGGCTTCTAACTCTGTGTGGACGAACCGCAGCACTCCATCGAGCTCCAATCAATCAACGCCCTCACCCACAGTCAAAGGTAGCATGACATGCAATTTCTCCTTCACTGATTGTTTCATTGATCTGATGCAGTGATATTAGCACACACTTTTTCACTTGTACTGAAAGTTCACTTGAGTGTTTCTCTTCCTCTTCCAGCTAAATCACCAAACCAGGCCAACGGTCATGCTACCAAGCCGCAGCCAGGACCTATTTCTCAGGTAAACAGCACTTCATCAGAAGGGAAGCATTGGTTAGCCGTTATTGTGACTGTTTTTATAGTTTAGTCTATAAAAACAAACCATGCATAGGACAAACTGAAGCTAGCTCCTACATTTCCCATAATGCCATCAACACCATTTATCCAGTACAAGCCCTCTCCTCTTCTTTTGTTTAAGAATCTTTTCCCTTCCTGTCAATCTTATATCATTCAATTTTATTCTAACTTATCAGAATCCAGCTCCACCACCACCACCACCATTAGCCGAGGTCCTCCCCCCACCACCCCCAGACCCAGTGCTCCCTCCTCCTCCTCCTCCCATGGCTGCCAAGACTGCCTCAAAACCCACCCCCCCAAAGCGGAATCAACCAAACAACTTCCCTCCACCTCCACTTGATATGGACAATCTCCCTCCTCCACCACCACCTCCACCCACTGACGACCACTTAGAGGCTCCGCCAGACTTTCTTCCACCACCTCCTCCAGCTACTGGCTTTAATTCACTGCCACCACCACCTCCTAGTTTTGGTGGCGTGGACCACTCTCTGCCCCCGCCACCACCAGATCCAGTGTCTTTGCCACCACCTCCACCTGACCCAGTGTTTGTAGCTTCTGGGGCTCCACCACCACCACCACCACCTCCTCCACCACCACCTGCTGCTCCTGTCGCCACCCTAAGACCAGCTGTGAGGACCTCTGGGTCATTGAAGAAGGTTCCTCCGGCTCCACCAAAGAGGACTGCACCAACGCAAGGAGGCGGAGGAGGTGGAGACTTCATGTCAGAACTGATGCTAGCCATGAGGAAGAAGCATGCAGACCAGTAGCCTGAACAGAGAACTTGTGGACTATAAATACAGAATGAACTATGCCTGCACAGCCAACAACTTAATCAGCCTTTTCTCAAAGATGAAGCTAGTGGAGTTCTCTGTAGATTTCCCCTTTTAGTCATTCATCCTTTTTCTGAACAGCTTCCAAGACAAAAACGAGTTAACCTTTGAAAAAAAGTTCAGTTTTGAAAAGCATTTGAAAACGTTGGGCTCAAAAAGACTATTACAGTTTGCTTTGTCATGCTGTTATCATACTTCCATATTGTATATATATTTGCATACATAGCTGTAAATACTGTAAAAACACAGTCATTGTGTTACCAGTAAATATACAAGTTAGATAGTTTGTTTTCATTTGACTCTTCAACCCACCTAAATAAACCCTTGAATCTCCTGGCTGTGCTGCACCATCAAGATCTGTATTATTAAAATATGTTGTTGCTTTGCTGGACAAGTCGTCAGTCTGCCGCAGGGCCAGCACAGTCTAGACCTCATGGACATGGCTAAATGCTGTGCTTCCTCCCCTCAGACAGGCTTTTACAGTAACCACCTGCAGTCGGTGCTTGTTTGTGGATCTCTTTGCCTTTTGGAGCAAATATATTGCCCAACAAATGACACATCACACCAAAATATGCTACAAGTTTTTTATTAGGAGGTAACTCATGACGAACAGCTGACCTTTAACCTGCTAGCCCACTGTGGAGGTCTTGCTGCATAGCCCGCCTCCTCTGCAGTCTCTTGTGTAACAAAGGGTGAGGACAGGATGTGGTGCAGCAGCTCCACCTAGTGGTAAAGTGGTAAAGTAAACTGTAGTAGAAACAAATCATAAACAACTTTGGGTGTCGTTTTATTTGTTTTGTGTGACAGGTCCTTTTATCAGACACATACCTCGGAAAAGTCATTCCTCTCAGCTTTCCTTATTGCAGACTCTGCCATCCAGTTCCTCAGCACATATCTCGGATTTACATCTGTAAAACATTTAATCCAATCAGATGTTTCTGTCACCACTGCATAACAAACATCTAAGAATATAAATATTTATATCCCTCATCGTTTAATCAACATTAAGATTTAGTTACAGTTTGATTTACTTTTCATCCTGTGTTGACGATCCAAATCGCTATCATCCTGCTGTCTGAACAGAAACAGAGGAAAGAGATTAATTCACAGCAACAAACATCCTGATGTCACACAAATGTAAATAAGTAAATTCAAAATGACCTCTCGTGACCTTCCTTACCTACTGAGCCGGAACAGGTACTTGTTAAGCCAATCAGAAAAGTGCTTGTGGTGTGATAGGTCATCAAGAGCCCACATCTGATTTAGAAATAATACAATCCTTTACATTTCCTGCATGCCTAATTATAAGAAATGCATGCTGTGCAAGGAAAGCTCAGTATTGGTACAACTGATTCAACAGATCGGCCAGCTTCACAACAAAATCTAGAGATTGAAAGGAACAACAACATTTTGTCACTTTTAGCTCCACCTGCGTGAAGTTCTTGTTAAGAAGCTGCTTGGCTGAAACTTCGCTGAGCTCCCTGAAGGTCATGGTGAAGTCAGACTCTGTGTCCTCCATCACCTGTAAAGGGAAAGTGAAATTACAGTGCAGAGAGTGAGACTAAACTGATTTAGAAGACTGAAACAAACTGTATAATCACCTTAAGCAGGAAAGCAATGAGGTCGTTATCGTCCTCATCTTCACCAAGAAGTCCCAGTTTTGCCTTAAATATCTGGTGAACCCTGAAGTGGAGACATGAATAAATGCAGTCTTGGCTTTGCTGCAGCATGAACACAAGTAAGATAACATTTCACATGAAGCTCACCTCATTTGGTAAATGTTGGCATATCCTTTAAGAATAATTTTCGCCCTGCAAAAAGTTAAGATGACAAGTTTACAATTTGACTTCATGAATTTCTTCAAATTAGAAAAGAAGTCACATTAATAAACTTGAAGGTGTAATAAGCAGCTACGTATATCCCACTGAACTTTTACCTCTTTTTTTTTTTACCTATTTGCTTTTTCAATAGATTACAATATTTATGCAAAAAAGTAAGTAAACATTAGCATAAGAATTTTAGCATAAGAATTTTTTAGCATAAGAATTTTAGCGTTTTAGGTTGCATCATTGAATAGCTTCACTCAGGCTCTATTCTTGACCACTCCTCTAAACATCTCTTGACTGTCTCTACTGCCTAGTTTGAATTCACCTGCAATATTTTAATAAGATTTAAATCCAGTCTTTGATTACGCAGCTCATTATTTATACTTTTTGAACCACATTTGTGTTAGTTTTTTACGGTTTTCACAATCCACTGCAGCTTAAACTTTCAGATCACTTTGTCTTCCTCCACTCTTTGGAACATTTCCAGTCAACACAAGTTAAGTTATACTCCTGAACAGCTCCTAAAAACATTTGAATTGTCCGTCCAGAGAACATCATTCCAAAAGTTCTTGTATGTAGTTCAGCAATTGATACATCTCGTGACTTATTATCCATGGAATTTGTGCAATCTCTTCATGACTGTTACAGCCCTAGCAGGCCTAGTGTGTGTGTGTGTGTGTGTGTGTGTGTGTGTGTGTGTGTGTGTGTGTGTGTGTGTGTGTGTGTGTCTGTGTGTGTGTGTGTGTGTTGGTGGATGTGTCCTGTTTCCAACTGCAGTATAAAAGCTTGAGAGAAGCCCCTGAGCCTCAGAGTGTGGGTCAGCTCCAGTAGTTTTGTGATGTGTGTTTCTGCACTAGCAGTAAGTGGTTGTGTTCTCCATCCTGCAGAGGATTGTTCTGTGGTGTGTTTTCTTTTAGGGGCTATGAATGCATAGTTGTTGCCTTCTTTGAGCAGAATTTTCTTTGGTCTGTTTGTTAAATTCCCTTTTTTTTGCAGCACCTCTGTTTTGCTGACACCTTCATTTCTGTTGTTTGATTGAACTGTCTCTTTAAGTTGAACCTTTTAATAAAGTTTCTTTTAAAAACTGCATGGTTTGCTTTTTCACACAGATCTTCCCGTTGTTTTTGCTTTCATCCCCAGTTCATTTTCGAGGGATATAAAAACAACTATAGATGATTCGTCTCACAGGGAAAAATACATTTACAAGAATAATCCAGAACTTTTTTTGACACCTTAAAAAGATTTGAAGATATTTGTATGATGACAAGAAACACTAAATGGTTGTTTGCTTTGCTGGGATCAGTTTTCATAAGAGGGATAGATTTAAAGTGAGGGGTGTACTTACTTTCCATGTGGCTGCTTTCATTTTGTTGCATTGTATGACTACTTTATTTCCACACTTTCTCAAAGAAAATCTTTAAAGATATATTTGAATTAAAATATGCTGAAAATAAATTGTGGGATGTATTATTCTTTTCACATCGCTTTGTGTGACTCTGAAGTTATTTTGCTCATGTTTCTGTGCTTTTGTTTTTCAGACAAACAAACAGGCTTCTGTAAGAATGAGCTAACAGCAAAGCTGTTCCAGTTTGTCGAAATGACAAAAAGAGTTCAAGTCCTATATTTAGTAAATCCCCCTTGAGACAAAGTGATGTTGTGGTATTCTTACTGTTTCTGTTGTGTCTGTGTAAGCACAGGAATCAGAGCCACCAAGAGTTTCTCTAGATTCAAGAGGCCAACATTTGCCTGAGCTCCAATGCTGTACCTGCCTTCATCATCAGATGTGTTGGGGATAAAATCTGCAACAAAAAGAAAAATATTTGTCTGAGAACTGACAGCAAGAGGATTTCAGTTATTTTGGAGTAAAAGTGACATGAAACAGTCTACACACTGGGGTTATATGACTCCATAAAGCCAAAGGGTCCGTAGTCGATGGTGATAGAAAGAAGACTGAAGTTGTCTGTGTTGCACACACCTGTGGTGAGAACAGCGACAGCTATAAGTAGCGTTGGTTTAAACTGTGTGATACGAATGTTCAGTTTCTCACCATGTGCAAAACCGACTGACATCCACTGGGCAATCAGATGTGCCGTTTCATTTACAACTGTGGAAAAAAACACCTGCAAAGAAAACCTCAATAGCTTATTTACTTAAAACAAAAGTGGTACATTCAGCTGTGCTTTTTTATTACTCACCAAATATTTTTCTGGGTTGTCTGGATTTATAAAAGGAAAATGTTCGTCTATCACAAAGTTCAACAGCTTTCTAAAACGAAAATAACGATAAAATAACATTACAAACACAACAGGACACAGAACAAAGCCAGATGTAAACAACTATGAAGTAAACTTTGTCATGTGACCAGGCAGTCTTACCTCAGAAGATTTATTTCTCCACTTTGAGACAAAATTTCTAAGGATCCAATCCGAAACCATGACTTGGCCAATCGCAGAACAACAGCTCCTGTGGGGAATAAAGAAAAGCTGAACCAGAACAAAGATTAAGGCAGCAGACAAAACATCTGCATAACAGTAACAAAAATTATGCTGGATTGTTAAAAAGTAATGCAGTTTGAAATAAAAGGCTCCAGTCATGGGTAAATCCTGTACCTCTCTCTGCTTTCACATTTCCATTGTAGAACTGATCCCTCAAAACTGGCTCCTCACTGACAATCAGACTAAAAAAAGAATTAGCGGATAAATCTAAAACACATAACAATTAAATGGCGACAAAAATCACACGATTCACACAATTTCTGGGTTATAATTTCTTTAAAAACGCCTCTTTTTTTGCAAATGCCAAAAAAATGTTCTCGTCATATGAGTCAAGCTCGAATGACTTGAACTAATTTTATGTGAATGAATGAAATATAAATTGATAACACATTTCTGCACATCAAAAGTCCTGATTGACAGTTATTAGGGTAAAATTTGTAGTAGGTAAACCTGATCATTGCCTTGTGTGGATAAAAACACAAAGTCCAATGCCAGAAAAATTACTGCAAAAGCTACACGTTTTATGGTTTCGGCTAAACAGGGATGTCAACAGCCTTTAGCCCGAATCAATCACTTGCTGGGAGTTAATTAATGATAATACAGTGCCAAATCAGGTAAAGAAGCACTTGGAAGCCAAACATCTGTCTTTGCTACTGAATCTGAATCAGAGGTACCAAGAATGTTTGATTGCTTGTAAATGTCTGATTAAGCAAATTATTATTACTACATAGAATCATGGTAAAAACAAATAATTATCATCAACCAAACACATTTCTTTACTTTTTGTGCTAAGTTTGTAATCTTATACCAAACTTATAGCTCTCAAAATCATTTATTCTCACCTGGCAGCCCTGCTGGTGGGAACACCCAGGAAATGCATCGCTTCACTGCACAGGAACTCCCTGACAGAAGACCGGATTACAGCACGACCATCTCCTGACCTGCAGCCCGATGTGAAGTCATACTTTTTTGGTTGCATTGCATGACTGCACAATTCTACAGCCATGCATACTAATATTAATAGCCATGCGTACTACTTATTCATTTTTAGGGGTCATTACAGCAGATCATCTGCCTCCATGTCACCCTCTGCCTAGCATCCTCCTCTGCCGTCCTTCAAAACATCATAGACCCTACAATTAAAGCCCTTTCCTTCTCTTTAGCTATCTCCTAACACACCTGTATATTACTACAAATAATAAATGTAATAGCTATTGCACAAATATATGTACAAATAAATACAAACCTTGAATATGGTGTTTTTCCAGATCCTTTAAGCTGGAGTTCCCATACCTCCCCCTTTCTATGAAAATTGAGAAGGAAAATATGTAAAGGCTTGAAGTGGCAGAAAATTACTTAAAACATAAAAACATAATTTTAAAAAATTAACTTACTTGTTTGAATACTGACCAAGGAAATGAGCTCGACCATCCCCCAGCTGGCCTGCCCAGTAGCCAAACTATCGAGGAAAGTAAAGCGTGTCAAAAAGATCAACTCAGCAAATAAGCAAAAGCTTTATAGCTTTTAAAAAGTTATCAGGTATAAAAATCATTTATACCTGATGACCTCCATATCTGTGAGCAAGTGGCACAGACCCCGGCAGTAGTCTGCCACCACTCGCATAATGCAGAAAATCACCTGACCGAGTCACTGACGCATCTAAATCTAAGATCCCCTCGATGACATCCTGTTAAGACAATTTTAGACATAAATGAATTCACTATATTGTGAAATTACAGTGCTGATAGTGACATGGCATCCTCACCTTAGACGCTGCTGTCAACCTCAATGGACCTTTGAGTGGAGTTGGAATGGACTTGGAAAATATGCAGTTCTTCACAGTGCGAACAAAGTTGCCATCAACTTTGTCGATTGGGAGTGCCTCTGCAGAGAGGACAGAGGGGATTGTATGATAACATTAGCGCCTTCCTCTATATTTTGACCTGTAAGGACAAGAATCTGTTTTACCCAATAGCTTCTTGCAGGAGACTCTGAACTGGTTAAGGTCGTGCATGAGGCTTGAAGCATTCAAGGTCCACTTGGACTTCACAGTGTGCGATGACGATTGGCTGTTTGATGCGGTGTTGTGGTCACTGTGACACTCAGGACTTATATTTTGGCACAACTCCAGGACATATGCAGGTGTGAAGCTCGATGCTGCCACCAGAGCAAAGACTAGTGCTGTACAGGTGCTCCACATTTTCACAGATGGAGCAGCTGACTTATCGAATCAGGTTTCAACTTCTCTCTGGCATGCCCCACCTTAAGAAGGTTCGTACCAAACGCCCCACAGTTTTATCAATCATTAACTTTAAAAAAAAATCATATTATATTCTAGTTCATCTTAATTTTGTTTTATAGTTTCACCTGGTTATCCACATCCACAGCCCAGGGTTTGAGAAGTACTGCATTAAAGATAGCAGATCTGAGGGAAGCAATAAAAAAGGGTAAACCACACTTCCCCTTAGTGCTTATTCTAAGCCAAACAGCTGATATTTTACTTATGATAGTAAAAAAAAAAGACTTAGTCACTATTAATAGGCTACTAAAGTGTTAAGTAAAATATAATTTTTGTTTGGCATTAAATGGAAATACTAGAGTGATGTAAAATGATCTTAAAATTGTATTTCAGGACTTTTAAACCTTAATCAGAGTAAAAAAATTATCAGTTGCACGTTACGTTTCATACACAATTCCTCCAATCAACTTTTAAGGTTTTTTTTAACTATTAACTTACATAAATAACGAGTTAAACATGAACTAAACAACCTTAACTTTGTCTGTCAGCTCTACCGTATACCTGTAAATAACGATAGGGTAATTTTAGTTCTTACGTTAGTTTATTATTACATATTACACCCCAAATAATAATAAAGTGTCATGAAAAGGCGAGAGCTAGCTTAGCTGTTAGCAACCCAGCAACTAGCCTCATCCCAGACACCCGTATATTATCTGAAGACGAGCTTGAAAACACATTTTCCAGCACTAGCTTGAGGTATGTATACCTAAATTATTGCGCATTTACTCTCTCCATCATTTCCTGCCTTCTGCTGCTCCTCGTTATGAGACGTCACCGGATATTCCTTTACTGTTTTTCCGGTTCACGTTGCGATATGTAACTTCCGATGCATGCTGTTAACCTAAGGTAACATGGCGGGGCCGTGGTGGAGGAAATGCCCGAGGTTGACCACGGGCTGCACGGCCACGAATATATTAGAAAATTTGTGGCACTTGAAGGGCAGGCCTGTGTCTTCCTCTGCATCCCTGTTGAGCCGGGCTTCCTGCATCCCCACGCCGGAAACCAGGGTGAGTTTGCGGTTAATAAAAAGCTGGAGAGCCGGCATGGAGGACTTTTCAAAACCAGGAAGGTCATACACTGCAGAGTGGTGGTTTAGAGGCAATGCCCACTTCTGCTTTATTCCACTATCTGTCATATCCCATGCCAGTGAAACTTTATTTACATTCCTCAGTAAAGAGAATTTTATATCTGTGTGTTTAAATGAAATGATTGGTGACTTGTTGAGCTCATAAAGGTTGAGACTTCCTGCTTGCACGTAAGCTGTCTTTGACTTGGCCAGCTGCCTGCCTCAGTTGCATTTGATTCATTCATTCGGCATTGACCCACATGTGCAACACTTCAGTTATATGAAATGTAACACGTGCATTTTAAACAGAAAACAATGTTTCTATCTTGTATCAATCCCAGTTAGTGTGAGCGTATTATTTTATTGTTCCTATGTTAAGTGAATGCACCCAGGGCTTAAAATCTGGGTCCATAAATAACTGATCCTGTGTAGGTTTAAAATTGTTTAATAACAATAACTCCAGGGTGCTAGAGCCTCTGCAAACCTGATGTGCTGCACATGCCCGAGCTCATCTTTGTTATGATCTCATTTTCAATTTCAGCCGCCAACACCTGCACAGATAAACATGAAAGCAGGAAACTTTCTAATCAGGTGAGTTGTTAGGTAGTCCAGCTAAGTAGTGATTTTTACATTTTATTTATTAATATATTTTAGGAGATATATCTTTTGTGCATTTCAAATCACACGTTCAGTTTCAGCATAAATATTTGCAAATCTTTCTTTCCAGACACCAGTCACGGTTGCTGCTTCCAACACTACAGTCTTGCTGTTGCAGAGCGACACACAGTGACACAAAGCCCAAGGACCCCTTCACGTTAGCCCAGAAAGACTTGACGAGTTTATATGACGACATCAAAAAAGTAAGTCTTCAAAGAGATCAGTCCAATTTAGCTTTCAAATAGAATAGTTGTGCTGAAGCGATTGTTGTGCTGTATTCTGTTTTGTGTTGCATCCCTTTCTCTGGTCACTTCTCGAAAAGTAACAGCTTCAGCTCACATTTATTAGTTTTTCAACCCAATTTTAAGGTTGAACAAATCAGTAGTTAAATCCAGATGTTTGCAAAGCACACACTTTATCTTTAATGCAGTCAGGATTCATTCACTAATACTGGCAGGTTTTTACCTTCTTACTACTTATTAACCACCAAGCCTGTTAGCTTTCCCATTCAACTGTACTCTGAATTTCTCCTTGAACCAGTCTGCCTCCCCTCTCACCCGCCAACAGAGCAAAGCCACACCCTTCTTTCACAATAGGGGTTTTAAGCTGCTAAAGAACGTAGAGAAAAACTAAAAGGAAGTCTGTCTGAGATATTTTTGCAATAGCTGTGACAAATTAATGAAGGCTTTTTGGGTCAGAGTGGGCAGTTTCCTGCCCTGTGGTGATTGGCAGATTTCTTTCTGCACAGCGGTTGTTTATGGCGGAAATAAAACGCTTGCTTTTTACTGTCCTTTACAGGAGCTGTTTGTGTCCAAAGTAGAGCTGAAATCTCTGTGTGAATACTATTTCGATGGCAAGGGGAAGGCCATCCGACCAATGATAGTGGTACTGATGGCTCGCGCCCTTAACATCCACAGCAACAGAGCCGGGTAAACGACTCTAAACTCAGTTGTATTTTGCTCTGCGACACACGGGTCAGAGTCCTGATTGCACCGTTATGACAAACTCTTTTGTTTCAGATAATTGCATTTGACTTCCTCCTGTTTGCTGTCTGCGTTTGTCCATTTTAGAGATTTGCTCCCAGGGCAGAGGGCCATCGCTATGATCTCTGAAATGATTCACACTGCCAGCCTGGTGCATGATGATGTCATAGATGGATCGGATAAGCGAAGAGGGAAGAGAACAATTAATGAAGTGTGGGGTGAAAAAAAGGTAAAGGAGATAAAATCGTTTGGTCTGATATGTTTTTCCGAACCACCCGCTCGTATATCATTCGGCCTCCTCTCTTCCAGGCTATCTTAGCCGGAGATTTTATCCTCTCGGCTGCCTCAATGGCCTTGGCTCGTATCGGTAACATCACAGTGGTGAAAGTTTTATCTCAGGTCATAGAGGACCTGGTGCGAGGTAAGTCACGATGAGCCGAGAACCAGCATGCAGAAGAACTGGCCGGAAGAATGCATTTACATATAGCCTTGTGATTGCAGGTGAATTCATGCAGTTGGGTTCCAAAGAGAATGAGAACGAGCGATTCAAACACTACCTCGAGAAGACCTTCAAGAAGACAGCAAGTCTTATTGCAAACAGTTGTAAAGCAGTATGTACGTTCTGTCTTCACATAAATAGCAGAGAGATGGAGAAAAGCCTCGTTTTCTGCACTTTTTAATGTTTTTTTCGTTGACTGTCTGCACTCTTTCATTTAAGGTTTCCATTCTGGTAAACTCTGATCCTGAAGTGCATGAAATAGCGTACCAGTATGGGAAGAATGTTGGCATTGCATTTCAGGTACAGGCTGTTAAGCAAAGTGTCGCCCTCAGTGATGAGCAAATATCAGTAATGATTTTTTGCACAGTAGTTATGTAATAAGGCGGTTTGTTTTGTCCTGTAGCTGGTGGATGATGTTTTGGACTTCACATCTGGAGCCAGTCAGCTGGGGAAGCCCACAGCAGCCGATTTGAAATTGGGTTTGGCTACTGGTCCGGTCCTGTTTGCTTGTCAGCAGGTGAGACACCGCCACCATCGCTCTTACTCAGGACATGCAGACAAACTGTGCACCACTAGGTGAATGAGATGGACTGCAAACTGTCTTTAGTTTTTATCTGTTTGTCATTTCAGTTTCCTGAGCTTCATGCAATGATCATGAGACGTTTCGCCTCCAAAGGAGACGTAGATCGAGCCTGGCAGTACGTCCTTCAGGTATGAGCCGTAATACACCATAAGTGAAAGCCTTAAAGGTCCAACCAAAAGAAGGGCTCTCTTAATAACATTTATATTAAAAAATAAAATGATGTGAAATTAGCTTCTTAAAAGTCATGACACATGCATGTTGAAATAGATTTGTTTATAATAAAACACTGTACATAAATTTTACAATAAACGTTTTATTGTGTACAAATAAAGAGCAGAGAGAGATCTAAAAGCGATGTAAAGAACTTTACCTAGTCTGAAGTGACGCTGTAGGTCAAAGTCTAACAATCTGCACTCTGAAACTAACGATGGTAGGATGGTTTTATAGATTTTTGGAAATGCATTTAAAAATCCTAAGTCTCATTTACAGAAGTAGTCGAACTCACTCGGTACTTTTAGCAGCACTGTCACTGTGGTGTAAACTGTGCGAGCACAAATCGCACCTGGATTTGTGCAGATCCTCCAAAGCTTGGTCAGATTAGATGTGAAAGTGCTTAAACTGTCATCTTCAGGGTCTCTCCTCAGATGTTCTTTGGGCTTTAGATCTGGGATTTGGCCGAATCACTCAAAGACAGAGACTTGTCCCAGTGCGTCCCTTAGAGAGGGATCGGTCCTGATTATTAAAAACGCTGTGGAGTGCCTTGGTCAAGGACATTTTCTGAAGCAAGAATTTAATCCGGTCTTACTTGTGCTTTAAGGTGAACTCGCTTCCTTTATTCTTTTATGAATTTCTCCCTTATTGCATGATGCTGCCACACCGTATTTAACCATAGGGTTGGTATAACCAGGTTATGAGCAGTGCCTGCTGTAATATTTAATCATTCACAAAAGGCTGCAAAACTGTAACCAGAAGTAGGTGTTTAGTAAACGAAGCTGAGCTCTGCGTGACAAAAAAAGCAGTTGTCAATGATTTTAGTGTTTTATTGTTGATAGCAGAGCCAGAGCAGACTTATCTGCTCTGGCTCTGATAAGTATTAGCTATCGTCCAGTAGCTAATACTGGACGATATTATCGTCCAGTATTAGCTACTTGCTGATAGTATCAGCATTTATAGCAGTTGATAAATGACTTTTTTTTTTTTAAAGGATAGGAGAACCGCCCTTCGACCATGTTATGAGTGGCAGATGCCGGTTGCCAGCTCACTGGTTGAGCAGGTGCCCATATGCCCTCTGGCTGAAATGCAGCGGCCCGGGTTCACATCCAACCTGCAGCCTTTTGCTGCCTGACTTCTTCTTCGTGTCCCCTCTTCACTGCTAACCGATCACTAAAGAAAAAAGGCCCGCCTAAAAAGCAAAAAAATACATAAAAATAAAAAAATCTGTGCATTGAAGTTATGTAGTTTCTCCACCAGAGGGAGCTGTGCAGCTTCTCTGTTGACAACATGTTTGGAACGAGCTGATCCAAGCAGACACATTTAGATAAATAAATGATAAATGTTAGGGAGACTCTGCTAAAAATATTTAGAAAAATAATTTTTTTTAATTACCACATATCTGTATTGGTCAGTCTTAAAAATCCGATATAGGTTAATAGATTAAAAACTTTAATAATGTGAGTGCTCCTCCTTCTGTTTTAGAGCAATGGTGTGCAGCAGACCAACTACCTGGCCCAGCACTACTGCAAAGAAGCAATCAGGCAGATCAGTAGGCTCAGGCCATCCCCAGAGAGAGACGCCCTCATCAGGCTCACAGAGATGGTGCTAACCAGAGACAAATGATCCTCCTCTGCTGGGCTTCTCTTCAGGCAGCTACTCCAGGGGAGAGGACAGCAATTTACCTGCCACCCTTAGGTCCTTAGACCAGCAGGGTTGGGCAAAAATAGCGAGGGAGGCAACAGGAGTTTGGTTTGGATGGACCTCTGGTGCTGATCTGAGTGCCAACTCTGGCTTAACAGAACAAAACGGCAAGCAGGGGTCTCTGATCTGAATCGTGGCGCTTTCCTCTTGACTTGAGGTTTGGTATTAAGGATGCACAGATTTATTTTTTGTATTTTTTGGGCTCATTCTGATGTTTAAAATTTTAGTTTGACTGAAACCTGATGCCAATGCCAATATTTATTTTGTTGTTGATAACAAGAATCATCATAAAAAGAAGAATTTTAAAGTTTTTCAGCTCCTCGTCAAACGGTCTTTGAACATTTAACAGGCCAAAGTTGGTGCAACACAAATGTTACCAGATTTGTTGAAAGCCCCAAACCAGGCCATTAAATTTGTGCATCCTTACGAAGCGCAAGTAAACTTGGTATTTAGGCAAATTGTGATGTTTGAGTTTCTTACAGGAAACGTATGATATGTAAATGAATAAGTACAACTGAAAACTGCAGCTGAACCCTTCACTGCTTACAGTACTGTAACTGCAAAAGCCTCCCGTGGCTCAGACTAGCCGACTGTGAGTGAACAGTTTGTTACCTGCTGGTCCTGAGCTGCGACCGAGGCGTTGCAACATCTGTGTAATTCCAAAGGAGAGGGAAGTGCATCGTTGTGTACTCGCTTGGATCCGTCCTCACCTCAAAGGCCAATCAGTCACGTGTCTTTCTTTTCCACTCTGAAGTGTTATATGGTTACTTCTGTGATGCAAAGTGTCCTGTAACGACCACGGCCTTAACATCTGCAATGACTGTGCGCTCAATAAACCAACTGCTTCATTTTTTTTTATTTCATTCAATCTGAAGCTTTGGTTCCTTGTCAAAAGTAATGACACGCGCATGTTGTACATAGATTTGTTTATTATAAAACACTGTACATAAATTTCTCAATCAACATTTTATTATGTACAAATGAAGGGCAGAGAGAGATCTATGATGAAACTGAGCTGGAAATAAAAGAAAGTGGGTGAACGGTGACCACAGCAGGTAGCGGTTTAACACTGCATTTGGAGGTCATGTTAGATGACAGAACCAGCATGAAAAAGTACAAGATGATGATTCTTATACCTGAGAGACACCTACGTATGGACTGGCTGATTTATACTGGAGATAATGTATTATATACACCCGTGCAGCCCAGAGGATTACACGTTCCTAGCAGTCAGCGCGGTCTTTGAACCCAGACGGGGCCAGTGGTGCTTTGAGAAGACCGAGGAGGTACTAGTTGCTTAAATGGTCTACGTTATCACATCTGAATTGTCACGTGGCAGTTTTGGGGCAGGACGATTCCACTCTCAGGTGACAAATTGCAGGAAGTGTTTGCCAGGCTAACAGAGGTTAAAACAATTTGCGGTTTTCATGATTGTGATGAGATCTGGTGACTCCAAAGGGCATAATCACAGTTTTCATACACAAATGATCCAGTGACCCCCTCTGTGCCCGTGATTATTAGTAACCTAGAAAGGGTTAGAAATGTTTCAACACTTAGTAAGAAAAAAACCCTGTGCTGTGGTTGTCCTCATCTTTACTTTGCTAAAATTGTAGTGCACAGGTTCAGAAGCAGGGCACAAAAGACAAGGTTTGAGGACCTAAACAGTCCCTTCACGTTAAGGTTGGGGGTCACGGGTTCATGTTTTTCATTTAATTTGTCACCCATATGCACAGGAATGATATTCCTGCCAGTCACCGAAAGATCTTCCACATTTTCTGCATATAAAATTAACAGTGAATCCTAAAATGCTCCATAATAAGCTGAAAATGGATGGAATGTCTTTGCTTTAGATGGACCCAAATTCATGAAATTTAAAAGAAGGCGATAAAAGGGACGAGCCTGTCATTTACTTCAGTTTTTTAAAGAAGTGATTTCAACAGTGTAATGAGAAAGCAAAGGTGTATACATTTACAACATAATGGAAGGATAATGGCAATAAACTTAAAATTACATTAGCTCTTGAAAAATTTTTCCATGCTTTGACGCCGAGACTGATTTTCCTGCAGTAAGTTCTCTTTCCTTTGAAATACGATTTACAGTATTTATTTGCGAATCACCAACAGTCCATCTGTCATTTACAGAGTTGAGGAGGAGGAGGGCGGCACCACTAATGAAAAGCATCATATGATCGACATTCACTGAATTTACATTACAGAACCCCCCCTTCCCTCCCGGAGTGGCTGCAGCTCTGATTATGTACAACCAACGGTACAAACACTTCCACTGAAGGTGCTTACGTTACATTTTTATTTGTTCCATCGAAACCTAAAAACTCTTGTTCACAAAGTGTTTTGTTCAGGCAAGATCTCACCGTACATCCTTCAACTGTGTGAGCATGTGCAGTCCAATTCATTAAAAAAAAAAAGTTTATTTTACATGTTCCTTAAATGTTCCCCACCTGTCCATAACACCAAAATTAACTAAATAGATATACCTTTGTCATTTTATTTGCAATCAGTAAGGGAAAAACATTCCGTCATATCAAAAGAAAAAGGGCGGCGGGGGGGGGATCACGTGGTTATGCATCTCGGGAGTCAGATTTCTGCCGTCAGTCTCTCAGTGGATTGTGATATGACTGAATAAATATGCTGTACTTTAACTGAAAGGTCCCTTCAGTCGGCGTAGTGCATGATGGACTCCACGTAGTTGCCGGGGAAGAGGCCGGTGGTGCCGTTGCACACGCCTTCGAACCAGCCGTCGTCGTTCTTTTTGATGACGTAAATGATGGCGCCCTCCATGAAAGTCAGCTCGTCGTCCTTGTCCTTGGCGTAGTCGTAGATGGCCACCACTGCGAACAGGAAGGGAAAAGGTTTGCTCTTGGACTCTGTACCCAACGGCAGGACTTCGCCTGCAAATACTTAGAAACGTTAAGCAAACCTTTCTCGATGTAGCTCTTGGGAGCCCACTGGGGGTCTCCGTCGGCGTAGGGGTCGTTGTAGTGCACGACTGCGGCGTCTTCCTCCTCGTAATCCACCGGAGGAGGCGGCGGAGGCGGTGGCGAGTCGTCAAACATGGGCATGTCATCTGGAGGAGGTGGTGGAGGAGGAGTAGGAGTATCTGCAACTATTGAATGGACATCAAAAGTGAGACTCGTTTTGGTTGGAGTCACAAGATGTCCTTGGTGATAGAGGTGGCGGCAGTGGGAGAATCATGCATAAGAAATAAATCAAGGCATGCAAAGTTTGTCTGACAATCAAGCAGGCTGCAAGGCTTCTCACAACTGACATGCCGTATGTGTGCGAACCTCTCAAGTGGCTCATGTAGTTTGTGCTCCTGTTGTAGCTTTGAACATCGCTTCACATGCATATGCAGAAAAAAGGACACCTATATATATTATTTATGAGCACTTAAATAATGAAAAATACACTCCAAGTCATGCCATTTAGTAGGTTAGAGCTGACGGCATCCACTCCGGGACAAGAAAAGGTATGAAAACGTATACAGACTGCATCTGACACTATAACAAACTGAAAATATGACGCCGTACTGTCTAGAATATACAGTTAAAGTGTTGGATGCTGACATTAAACACGGCCAACAGGGTCACTGTTTGCTAAATTCTCTGCTTGGTGTCAAAAAGATGGAATTTCCTTACATGGGTATATCAGGCACACCTCATCCATCTGACTCTGAGGTTTACAGTAGATACAATTTCATTTTTGAGACCAACAGCACCCAAAAGCCAAGGTGGGTGTGTGTGTGTGTGTGTGTGTGTGTTACTTCAAATTGAGCTCACTGGCACGTCTGTCTAATATTGGTGAGACCAAATCAGACCAAACGGTTACTACAGTTTCTGTGCAGACGTTTTGCAAACACAACATAGCTACCAGGGTTTGTTTAAGAATCTTGTTAACACTTACAAAATGTTGTTCTGCAGTTGAGAGTAACAGCAGCTTAGAGGGCCCGGTGGCGCCAGTGTCCGGCAGCCTCGCCTCTGTCAGTGCGCCCCAGTTACAATGTAACTTGCCATCACCAGTGTGTGAATGTGTGTGTGAATGGGTGGATGACTGGATGTGTAAAGCGCTTTGGGGTCCTTAGGGACTAGTAAAGGTCTTTGCTTTGCTAACAAAGTGTGAATTAAGGAGTTTCAATACAGGCCACTATAAAATAAATAGTTTGTGGTATCAGCAAACTATCCAGAGCTATTCTAGTGAAGTTTACCATTAATATATTAGTTCCCTTTCAATAAATGAGCATATGGCAGGTTTTGGATCAGAGGGGACAGCAGAGAGTGGTGACCTTTGGCACGTTTTACCCTAAACATCATCAATGACTTTAGCGTAACTCTATAGTGCTACAAGTACTCTGTATTATACCTCTATAGTAGTGTAGATTTGTAGCTGCAGAAACAAAGAAACTAAACTATAAGTTGCCTAATAGAAGCTTACATAATGAGTGGAATCTAGTAAGAATCAGTTCAGTTTTGGAAGAGGACGTATTAAACAGGATGAACACACAGTGCATGCTCTGTGTTTGGGAGTTGGAACAGTTGGCGCAGATAACGAGGAAAGTGCTGTGTGTGTGTCTTAGCCTCTTCACTTACTGCTCTCCTGCATCCTGGCCACAAAGCCAGTCAGAGGTATCTGTGGAGTCAGCTGGGGCATGGGGGGAGGAGGAGGAGCGATAGACACTGAAAGCCAGCGAAGAAAAGGGCAGGAAGGCCGACAGAGTGAGCATCAGAGAAGGAGAAAAAGACAAAGCCCATCAGTCACCAAGAAAGACAGTTCAGGGTCCAACCCAACCCCCAAGCAAACAACAGTCAACACAGACACACTGCAAGAACTGGGAGCATGTACACATCTAACAAAAGCACAGTTAAGCACTATACTGGAAGACTGATCGTTTAAATAAGTTAATTTTTTTTTTCTTCTATTTGACAGAGATCACAGATCAGACGCAAACATGAGCTGAAAAGTTCAGCAGCATCTGCGACTGTGATGAGATTCACATGGTATCAGGGGATCATTAGAGCAAGAGGATAAAAAGCAGATTATGTTTGATTTCTGTCGATCAGACAGTTTCCTCTAAATCGAAAGAAAACAGGGGACTTCTAATAGCCACAAGGGGGCAGTATTTACTTTAGATGTCTCATCCTGAACTCATGTGAAGCAACTCCCTACAGACCTGTTTTAGTAATGTTAACACTACTTTAGATTCTCATGTTAGTTTTCCTCAGATCACATGATTAATTTTAGGTTAAATGCTGTGAATAAGTAATAGTCAAGAACCAGTGTTTCAGAAAATATCACTTTTAGGCTTCAGGCAATGACAAAGCTACCAGGAATCTGCAGATGTGCAAGAAAGACCACATGTGATGTGTAAATTCTCTCTGAATGAAGTGTTTGGAACGGAACGGGCACATCTGCACATCTGGAGGTCATCTGGCTTGCACTGTGATCTGTATAAATGGGATCCATACAGCGTGAAAAGGCCACCTAACTATTCCTGCTATCTCAAGCTGCAAGTCTACCCTTTAAAAAGAGACTTAAAAATCAATGATGCCTGTGCTTTGCCTTTATTTTCTTGATCCCACCTAATAAATCTGTGCAAAGAGATCTCTTAGCAATATAGGCATAATTGAAGTGAGGTTAACAGCTGACCTAACTGCAGTACAATACACAGCCAGTAAACTTTGCCTAAGTTTTTACAAGATGCCAAAGACCGACTCTGCACTGCTAGCTAATATTGATTGCCTGCATTGCATCTGTGTACAAATCCAAGGATGAGGCATTCTGCATCAATACTAAAGACGCCCCACAGTTGGATAAAAAGCCTTAACCTGCACTTTCAGATTAAAAACAAACGTCAATAGTTCTGTGAAGAACTCGGCCTGACCTTCAGAAAGCACTGATTTACTTGCAAATATAAAATATAAAGATTTTGTGTGTGGCTACAAAGGTTAGTTCGCGTCGGGTGCATGATTTGGGAAGAATGTGAGGTTGTGTGTCCTTCAGTGACAGCTCTGGATCTAGAAAGCAGTTGGGAGCTGGAGACAAGAGGGCCTTACTTGAGTTCTGACCATAGCCAGGAGTGCCTCCATTAATATGAGGCTGCTGTTGCTGCTGTTGTTGTTGCTGCTGTTGTTGCTGCTGCTGCTGCTGCTGCAAGGAGAACTGCGAAGTGACCGACGGCGCCCGCCGGTAGGTGCCCGTGGCCGAAACCATAGAGACAGAGGAGTTGGAAGAGTTGTGCCGCGAAATCTGCCGCGAGATGGTTCCAAACTGGGACATTGGAGCGGGTCCCAGACCAGGTCCAGGGGCCACAGCTAGAAACCCCAAGGACGGGGAGGAAAGAGAGGAAAGCCAAGCACGGTAGCAAAGGAGGGAAGAAGGTTGGAAATGAGAGGGAAGGGGGAAACCAACCAAAACATGAATCATCAACACCGTGTGAGATAACATGAGCTTTTAAATTCTGATTAGAGCCCCCTGCCTATTAAAAAATGTTAAAGTTAGTCAACAAAAGTCAGAGGAAGCAGGTGATCTTGGGGAAGCAACAGAGATTGTAATTTGGTTATAAAAGTAACAGACACTTCATGAAGAGTTTCGTCAACAAGTTATCTTAAATGTAGCTTTCTTAGACAAGAAGGAAAGGAAGGATCGATTGAGGAATAAGAACGCAGCAACAGAACAGATGGATCCTGCAGGTTTTTGCTGAAGCAACAATTAAAACAGGGATTTCAAACTCATTTTATATGCCACGCTTTGATGTGAAGTGAGCTGGACCAGTGAAACTGCATGATAAATGTATGAAGCAAACAAAAGGTTCCCACAGTTCATTGGTCAGGGTGTCCTGTAAGTATAGATTTAGAATATGAAGCTTTCATTGATTCACTTTGGTGTAGTATAGATGGCAGTGGGTGTGTGGGGGATCTTTATCAACAGGAAAAACTGTTCAAAATCTTTGCCCTTCATTCACATTTTCTTAAGTTGTCAAGGATGCAGAATTGGAGTCTTTACAAAGCCGATTCAGGCCCGCGGGCCGTATGTTTGACACGGTTTAAAAGACTGCAGGTAGCATTTAGGATTACGTGCATCACTACACTGC
The DNA here is from genome assembly GCF_057381845.1 of Rhamphochromis longiceps. Classification (NCBI taxonomy): domain Eukaryota; kingdom Metazoa; phylum Chordata; class Actinopteri; order Cichliformes; family Cichlidae; genus Rhamphochromis; species Rhamphochromis longiceps. Next base: position 26,573,773 of record NC_140565.1, on the reverse strand, counting down.
CATCAAAGAATAACTGAAGCATCTCTGTGAACAACAGCTTTAAAAACAACAACAACAAAGAACTATTTGAAGATTGAAGCAATGTGTGCGGCTGTGGCCGACAAAAATAGAGAGGGCGAGGAGGGGTTTAAGTTTTTTTCTGCCTTTCTTTCTTCTGCTCGAGCATTTCCTGCTCACATTTCTAGATAATATACATCCTCTCGGGAGAGATAGGAATGGGTGGGACCAGAGGAAGTAAAGATTCAGAGGAAAACAACCACAAATAAACTTCGCTACAGTGTCACCAGCAGAATAATTATAAGTGGAAAATAAAGAGTCTGGTGATGTTCAGATGATAAAATGTGCACAATTCAAGTGATCATCTCGGCCACAAAGATTACCAGAGTCGATGAGCGAAGAGCGGCTGCTGCTCAGGCTTAGACACTTACTGGTGGACACCGATGAAACAGCTGGATGCTTTACAGAGCTCGGACTCAATCCCAGCATCACGAATCTGTGATTCAGAGGCCGTGTAAATTAAAGCTACATCAGGCACTGCTGAGTATCTGAAGCACCCAAAAGGCTGGCTGAATGGTTTGGGGAGTCCATTACCCTGAAATCATTATGTGGCATTTGCTGTGGCTCAAACAGTCTCCATACCGAGTCACTGCTTTACTTTCTACCAGTGAAAATCATTAGCATCTCTGAATTCAACTTACCCACTCCCTAAACCTGTTGCAAAGACACATTGAGCACAGTGTTCAATAAAAGGCAACTAATTACTTAAAAACATAACAGGGTTTCCAATAAATCAGGTTTAGAGGGACAAATTAGCTTTAAATGTATTAGATGTGATGTGTTGTTTGACCCCTCGGTCTAACAATGCTGGTGCAGCAATTGTAATTTTAAAAGTTAGGCCCAATAGGAACGTTTGACTTTTTATACTACATCTGTCTAAACAGACCGCACCCTGCATCAGCAAGTTATCTTTAGCTTTGCCCGCTGATGGGTGAACATTTACAGTAACGACCGAGTTTGGGGATGTGTCAATCTTTTTTTGCAACTTTGCAAAAATAGTTTTTCTGTTTCATCACAGACTATGATCACAGCTAATGCACACGCAAATAGAAAGTAGCAGCGATGCGGCACAGAGACGGCTGACAATCAAATGGAGAGATTTAAAGATGCAAACTCATCTCAAATCGTAGCCACGCCGATTACCAATTAAAAGGGTTAATTATGAAACCAGAGTCTGGAATGTCCACAACCAGCTTACAGCTTTAAATGTGAATGATCTTGAGTTCAGGAAAGTGTTGCCTGATGCAGCTTTAACCACAATCATGTTTATGGAAATTTAAAAAAAAATAAATCAAATGAGCCACATACTGTACCTGCAGTAGAAGTCTCAAAGTCACGTTTCTGTACATCTGTACAGATTTGAAATAAAAACTTTTATTATCCACAACAGCTTGAGATTAAAATGTAAAGGACCAATTTAAGAGAAATTACAGGCACTAATTAACTTTAGCCAGGCCCTAGGTGACATGAGACTTCTGTATTAACCGATTACACTTCAGTGATGAAGAGCACCACCACCACCAAAACCACCACCGTGAAGGATTAAGTTAAATGTCACACTGTGCTTAACAGAAGCACGAAACTCTGTCCACACTGCAAGCAACGACAGAGCTGAACAACCCAGAAATCTTTGGCTGCTGTGTTTAGTTCAGCGAGTTTCTTGGCTGGGGAAAGCTCGTCGTGGCCAACGCTCGTCGAGAGCGCAATTCGATTTTTATCTTTCTCCCCCATTTCCTTAATAATGTTTCCTCATTTTGTGAATACCGCTTCAGCCTAAGTGGATGACAGAGAAATCTCTCAGAGATGATGCGGCTGTTTCTGTTGCTTTATTCTTGATTTTTGACAAGATTTGATAAGAGGACCCTTTGCTTGCAGTGTGCACAGACGGACATCGGCACCCACAGCACCCTTATTTTGTGCATCTCCAAGGTGATGATCCGCCATCCAGTCGGCAGAGGTCAAACAAGCGGCTCGGGAGCTTCGAGGAATCTCACCTATGGGAGGTGGCGGTGGTGGCGCTGGAGGGGCCATCCCGGCCATGGGAGGAGCAGGTGGAGGTAGAGGAGGAGGGGGTGGGGGAGGCGGAGGGGCTCCCGGGGGAGCAGGCATGGTTGGGACTGAAAGGAGGACTCACGTTAGTGACCATTTAGCGGTGAGGCAGGAGCAGAGCGTGTCCTCGCCGCCTCCTACACCTTGATTACATGACATCATATCAATTTACTTAAGAACCCTCCGGGCCCGGAGGAGCGCTCCGACTTCTCACGCACTTGGACACACTCCTTTGCGGTATGAATCGAGTGTTTCCATGGCGACCAGCTTGCACATCACAGAGAAAGAGAGAGAGAGGGAGTGCTGCGGAAAGTCCTGTGCTGCCGGCCTGATCCCGGCGCCGAGGTAAAACAGCTGCTACGTCAACCTACAATGCTCCAAACTTAAACGCAGCACCATCTCCGCCGTGATCACGGTACAGCGCGACACCACGTGTAGCAGCTCGTCGTGTTACGTGGGCTTTACTGTTTAACTGTAAAGTGTCAGGCCTCGCGCAGCTTGGCCTATTTACACAGTAGGATAGAGAATCAGCTGTGCTTAGAACACAATGGGGCTCCATAATCCCTGTCTGGTAAACATAGGCTTTGTGATGCACACTCTCTCTATCTGCCAATAGCGTCATACATTTACACTTTATCAAACTTCATCATATATTCAGATTTTACGCTTAAAAACATTTATTTAAATTGTATTTTTTTAGCCATATATTGATTGAGAAATGTATGTGTTTAAAGTTTGATTCACAAAGAACACACCATAGACTGTACCTAAAAGATGGACAATCAGTAGCAACATTGATTTGTCCCAGATGTTTAAGAAGTCCAAGGTTGTCACCTTGCATACTGTTTTTTATTGTCTATTTCACTCTAAATAATGATAATGACTTTAAACAAATGAACACTGTTGCATTAGCTATTAGCTAAAGCTAATGTATAAGGACACATTCTCATTAGGAGATGTTTACTGAGGTCAAATATCAACTGAGCTGTAGGATCATCTTCTCATTGACTTCTGTGAAACTGGACTCATCTTTAAACAAGAGCAGTCGCCCTTTGGTGACCATTTCAGACCTGGAAGCTACATCTAGATTTGAATTAGTTGAAGTCTATGGTGTGCATCTTGCCAAACAGAGCAGTCCTGTAGTGTCATCATCTTGTTTTAACTGGGTGGAAAATACACCAAAACTCAAGTGACAACATTCCTGAGGGTGTACACAGATTTCTTACTCATTAAAGCAAATATTTCTCCCTGCATTTCTAATCCGGGTAAAAACAAAAAAAACAAAACAAAAAAACACTTAAAAGTAAAAAACAACTGCCAATAAAAGCCTCACTGAAAATCAGCATAATCTGGACACCGACTGGCTGACTGTTACCGTTTACTGTTTAAGTCACCACCACTGTCAAGCTCACCTGGTCCAGAGTTGGGGATGGAGGGTGTAGGCACGGCGATGGGAATGCCAATTCCGCTGCTGCCGCTGTTCTCCCTGCTGCCGCTGCCCCCGCTGCTTCCACTGAGGGAGGAGAGACAGAAGGAAAAAGAGGACATTGTTTTATTCAGGGCAACCTGCTTAGACTGCACAGCAGGTAACACTGCAGATATAGGGGACTCTGCTGCGTCGCTGCTTATGTCCCATTTAGAAGTAAAAGGCCAAAAACTCCACATTTTTAAGTAATACTCCAGGGTGACTTTGCTCTTCCACACTTATTCAGTCTATTGGCTTGTTAAGACTGAGCTGCAGGGTGACACACCCAAGTGAAAAAGACATGAGTCACCCTATTGAAGCATTTTTGGTCACAGTCTGTCAAAGAAACTGAACAAAAAAATAAATATTCCAGGATTTAAGAGGGTATTTAAGCATTCAGCATGCAAACCACCTTAAAATCTTGCTTTTGACACTCCAATTCCCCCCCAAACACAAATTTACAGTGATCATCATATAGTGTGGATGATAATCACCAACATTAAGCCTTGCTTTGAGACTAATGGGGGGGAACAGTCACTTTGTTGTACATGATACGAGGCCTTGCCAAACACGTCTAAATGTTCCGCATGATTTATTTTTAGAGAACGAAATAAAAGGAACAAAGACGTGACTGTATAACCGGAACATCAGTCTGCACATCAGTTTAAGCAGGCCACACACATGCGCGCACGCTTACTGCAGCTTGCACACATTTATGAGAAGCAGGTTAGTCAGCAGGATTTAAAGATTATTGAAATTGGAATTTATCATACCAACGCGCACGTATTTGTGAATGTTTTCCTACTACACACCCAGTATTATGTAGAATTTGTAGACTTACTGGTACAGGAATAAGTGTGACGCGTGAATTAACGCCTCACACCACTGCATTTATAGCCTGAACAAATCTGCAGTGTCTATCACTGGATGGCTCTTTGTGCGAGTTATTCGTTAGGCTAACTGGTGACTAAATTGACTGTAGATGTGGACGTGACAGTTGTCTCCCTGCGACGAACTGGTGACCTGTGAACTGTGGCTCCTGATTCTCACTCAACACTGCAGTTAAGAAAAAGGACATATGGAGTCATGTTAAAGAATGAGGTGAATATTCATTAGCTGTTTTTTTTTTTTTTTTAAATAACGAAAGCTACAGATGAACAACTTTTTCAACTTCCTGAAATTATAAATTATATATGCGTTTCAAATATTTTGTGGTGTTGGACTTAAATTTTAAGACATGTGTTCCCAGGACCCAAATCACAGGCAATTTTCATATTTTTTATGACAAATTATCTACTGTTCTCAAAAAAAATATTCCACTCATAATAAATTCATGAAACCAGCACAGTGATGTGGATGCTGCACTGATCTGTTGCTGTAAAGCGAGAGCTAAGCAGAAAAGCGAAGCTGTCGATTTACTGGTCCATCTACGTTCCTGCCCTCACCTACGGTCATGCGCTCTGAGCAGTGACTGAAAGAATGAGGTCGCAGATACAAGTATTGGAAATTACTTTCCTTCAAAAGGTGCCTAGGCTCCCCTTGAGATACGGTGAGGAGCTCAGAGGGACTCTGAGTAGAGCTGCTGCTCCTCCACATTAAAAGGAGCCAGTTCAGGCATCTGACTTGATGTCTCCTGGACACCTCCCAGTAGGCGAGGTATTAGGGGCATGTCCTACTGGGAGAAGGCCCCAGGGAAGACCTAGGACTGGCTGGAAGAGGTGGCCGGTGTGAGAGAAGTCGCTGCTGTCGCTGCGACCCAGATAAGCGGTAGAAGATAAATGCATGGATCATCAAACATTTAAAAGGCGATTCTGTGGAAAATCGACATTGTTTTTACAGACTTGCCTTAAAAGTCTGTCCATTCCATCCCACATAGAGACAAAGCCTTTGTGGGTTGTGTCACAAAAGGTATTCGGCATATCAATTAGCTACGTCAAATATGTGGCGCTACCTGCTCCGCTCTCCTGTCACCCCGTGTGAATAAAGGAGCAACTGAAAGGAGCTTTGCTCAGACATAATGTTTTTACTGGATTTCAGCAGCTTTGCCCAGCACTTGGATGTAGGTCATGTGTATGTAATATGTACGTCAGCTCTGCATTTTCAGCCTGTACATGACCCCACAGCTCGTAGATCAATGGCCAGGACAAATAATTCCCTCCTCCCGCTCTTTCACCATCTCTCAGGCTGGCCTTGATCCTCATTTCTGCTACAACCCCTCATCCCACCTCTTCTTTTTTTCCCCTGCCGCTTTCATCCTTGTTTTTCAACTGATCCTCCCCTCACCCTTAACCATCCCTTGACCTCTTTCTCTGATCTCTTCATCGCCTGTAAAGTGATTCCCCATTCATCTACCAGAACCCCTCTCTCCCTCATCTCCTCTGATTCCTTCCACCCCTCTGAACCCCTGCTCACTCCCACCTCCCCCACATCCCCTTATCCCCCTTTCCCTTCACCCCTCCTCCCCTCCGCCCTCTCCTCCTCTCTGATCTGTGTCAGTCAAGCCCTGGGGCTCTCCGGGCACAAACAGCGGGAGTTACTCCTCTAAAGGACGACGGTGGCAGTAGGAGTTAACTGTCTGCGACTATAGAGGCTAAACAATATTGTGCCCTCTTTTAAAGTCAACACCCTTCCTCCTCATCTCTGCGATTTAGATTTATCCCTTCTAATCTCTCTATAACTTACCATTCCTTTGCCAACCCATTTATCTCTTCCCCTGCTTTAGCTTTCTTTAGTCGTCTTTGTTTCAAAATGGTGTCAAATAAAACCAATGAGCTCTTTCTCCGCTGCTCCGCCTCCTTCTTTCAGTCTGTACTTATAACAGGGAACTGTTGATAAATTAACTGTGAGGCGTAAGAAAGTTCCAGCTCACTTGCTCACAACTGACAAAAATCTCTAGAGCCAATATGGAAAAACAGCTTTCTCCATGAAAATGAACAAAAAAATAAAAGCATTCTGAAGCGTACAAGAGTATCATCTCCTGGAAGGAGGCATTCACCTTTTAAAGCCATCTGTGACACTGATATTTAAAGGTAGTCGTCTGGTATTTATCCATACTCACTGTAAATAGGCAGCTTTGACGTTTCATTTGAAGTGGGAAGTCGGGAATCCCAAACTCCTAACTGGAATTTCAAGCCAGTGTTGAGCCAAAAAGTAATCTCTTTGGTTATATTGATGAAGACTGCAGTTAACAGGATTTGCAAAGAAGTATAAAATAAGGAAATTACCTGTTCTGCCAGGACCTTATGACTCTGAAATCTTGCTTTCATCAATTGCGTCTTATTTGCAAGGCCAGACATTATGTCCCGCACAAGGACGTCTGTACTTATTGCAACTCCCTTTACGCTGGTCTTAACTCTACTCTTCTCCATACACTGCAAATTGTTCTGAATGAGGCGGCTGGTTTTCTTACTGGTACTGGGCGGCGTGTTTCTATCACCCCTGTCCTCGCTGACCTGCACTGGCTCCCCGTTAAGTATCGTATTCAATTCAAAATCATGCTGCTCACCTTTAGAATTATTAACAATATAGTGCCAAGTTACCTCACTGAACTACTTAGTGCTCTAGCAGGGGTGTATAATCTAAGATCATCTTCCCAGTTTCAATCTTTCAAATCGTGGTTAAAAACCCATTTATTTAACGTCGCCTTTTATACCAGTTAATGCTCGTTTGTTAGTTAGTTTAATGTTTGTTGCTACTTTCGTTCTCTTTTTAACTACTTTTAATTATTTTAAATTTTTATTGACTCTCTTGTCTTTTACACATATTTTTCTATTACGCTTTTATATGCATTTCTTTTGTCTCTGTGTTTTTAGTGCCATCAACCTGCTAGCATGTTTGGTACTTTGCCATGGCCATCATTTTTCTCTACTACTTACGTTTGACCCTCTCGTATGTTAAGCACTTTGGTATTCCACTGGTTTTAAATGTGCTATATAAATAAAGTTTGTTGTTGTTGTTGTTGTTGTTGTTGTTGTTGTTGTTGTTGTTGCATTACATCCAATCCTGTCCTTTTGGTCAATTAAAAATACCTTTCTAATGTATACTTGATTGATCCCCCTCTCCGCATTTAACCAATTCACTCAGTGAAGCAGCGGGCAGCCACCAATCTAGCACTCGGGGAGCAGTGTGTAGGGACGGTACCTTGCTCAGGGGTACCTCAGGGTCGCTGTTCAGTGGATTCAAACCGCCGACCTTCCGATCATGGGGCCACCACTGTACCTACTGAGCTATCCCTGCCCAATTTCAGACCTGTGATGTCATATTTGCTGCTATTTCTGCTTCCCCAGCTCAGCCAGATCTGGATATGATATAGGATATATCCTATAAATATGGGATATAAAGAATAAATACGGATATGTAAAGACACTTTTCCAAAAGCTGATTGCAGTGTCTCTCTGATGGAAAGGTTTTTTTTCCTGGTTCAAAAAGGCTTGACATCATTTTTGACAGATATGTTTGACAGCCTAACAGTTTAAATACCAGCAATTATTTTTTGGCACAACACCGGAACGGTCGGACTTCCCACTTGTAAAGTTGCAGAAGCAACACCAAACCTGACCTGATGCGGTAGTGAGTTTAAAGCCTTTAATCTGTGCTTCCACAGTTGTGCATTTGTGACTCATTTTATGCATCCGTGTATGGAACCATAATCTAACCATAAGAACAGCTGATTTCCTTCACATGGCACAAAATGTTTTGTATGATTTGCACAGCAAACATTTTTTGGGGTGTACTTTTAGGGTACCATGTAACAGAAAGATAGCAAACCATCCATTTGCACTTTTGAATTGCTTTATAATGACATAAAGAATATGGGTATAGCAGTTAAAGAAGAAGTTGATAGTTCTGCAGGAACTATGTTTAACATTTGTGTTTTGGTACATGCTGTGTCCACAAAGCCAAACACCATCTTTAACATACAGACTCTGCCCAGATATCCAAACCTGTAATGCTAGATTGGAGCAAATTTTTACTCCAAGCATTCTGCGGTGACTAAAATTAGCACGGCTCCTAAAATAAAACGTTCCCTGCACGCAAGAGTGTAATCGCTCCTATACAAAGAAATTAGATAATAGCAGGGAACGTGTAGCAGCACACGGGAGCCTATATTGAATTCAGACCTCAGCTGAAGATGACAGAGACTGTTTAGCTGAACAAGCACAGCTTACTTCCAGGCAGTGTAATCAAATAGTGATGCCACAGCAATATTAGCTGCAGCAGGGAGTTTGGGACTCTGAGGACAGCATTCGGTTTGTTAAGGGGACATCAGAGCAGATCGGCAACGGTGACGCCAAAGAACCTAAAACTGTGCACATTCAAATACGTTTTAACAGATGAGGCAGAACAGCTGTAGGAAAGAAGCAACAAGCATGAAACTAAAAGGGAAGTTGGACAAAGAGGGTTTAAAAATAAATAAAATTTGCTCATAAATACGTAATATTTACGAGCATCACAGCCAGCATTACAGGCTTTTTAGCTAATGAGGAGACTTCACTCACTCGTAACTCAAATTTGATGAAAGCTCCTGGAGATTTCTGGGGAACAATCCTTGAGAGTAATGTTCAAGGGGTTCCACGCTGTGGCGGACTTTTTTTCTTTTTTTAACAGCACTTTATTTCAAAGGCTTTTACAGATATTAATATCAGAGTGATTCAGAAGCCCTCCAATCCTTGTCAGACAAATGCTGGATTTAGTGTAGTGGAGAGCAAGAGGTGTGAAAGTGCTCTAAGCCGCTGAACTGAATGAAGAGATTAGAACTAGCCGACATAGAGGGGACCGGTGGTTTTGGATAGATGCTTTACACACATTACTCAAACCCTAGGTTTATATTCAGTGAGCAGTTTTAGTGGTGTAGCTGGAACACCCAATTCCACTTCAACCTCCCAAAATTTTTGAAGAAAAAAAAAAAAAAAAAGTGTTACGTGCCTGTTGCCTGATTAGCATTGCAGATTTTAAACTGCACTCTGCATGAAAGTATTTTTCTGTGACTCTCTTATCCTCTTCTAGCATCAATATTTGGTCAGTTTTTGGTCATATATTCGGATTGTATTCCTCTCACGTGCTACTACCACACTTCTTTTAACTGCTTCAGCCTCTTTACGTCCGTATTGGAATTTTAAATGTGGTTAATTGTACTACAAGTCCTTAAATAGTTTGTCCTGAGTTTTTCTTCAGTGTCGAAGTGTAGTTGTTTATTTGTGTGTTACTTAGTTGGTATTAGTAGGTCTCTGCATCACTGCACAGTTTATGGAAACGGCTTGCTGTCCTAACTTGTTATAATATAATATTCTGGTTACAGTAATATATACAGAAAAGCAACAGAAGCTCCTGCATAGCTGCATGCACTGATTTTTCCCTCTTTCCTCATCTACCTGTGCGTGCGTTGCCTCTGGCTGAGCGACGCCGTGCGCCCGGGGCTCTGCTGCTGTCCGTGCTGGCTGCCTAGTCGGGCGGGGCTGGTCATGTAGTCATTGGGAACCGTGGGCGGCTTCACTGGCTCCAGGGTCTTGTAGGGCGTGTTGCGTCTGGAGTGGCCCAAAAATGAAAAGCGATAAACAAATTATGATAAAATCAAAGAAAAGAATGATCATCACTGAGCGTAAAGCCTACTATCTGAACGTTATGGGTGTGTCCACTAAAGCGTTGTAAATCCTATCAGTTTACCCAGCTGGATGAGGCGCGCTAAACATCGCTGTTTATCCCTGGAATTAATATCTGATCAGCGTCTGTGTTTGTGCATCGGGGCAGGACGCACTACAACAACCCTGCATGTTTCTTTTTCTGGATCCTGCCACTTATCAGCTTCTTTTCCAGCAAAAGTGACCACTGATCCATCAAGTTCACTCCTCAGCAAATGTGCCCTGTGTTTTTATCTCTTGGACTTATAAAGCAAAAAAATAAAGACAAGTGACGTGCTTAAATTATTCATAATTAAAGGACTGGGTTTCCTTTTCTGGTGACTCTGATGGAAATCTTACCCAAGCGTGCCACGCCCAGACATCGGCGGACTGGGCGGCTTTTGCGTCGGCGGATTGGTCCTCGATAGTGTTCCTCCTCTGATCGACTGATTGTTTCCATGTTGCTGTGGTTGGAAAGAAACCCCAGAAGAAGCTTGTTTTATGCACACATTCCTCCAGTCACAGTGGGTGAATATTACTAATGTGATCACAATCTACTCTTACAGGCTGCCCAGATGACACAGCGTAATATTTGAGGGGAGATGTAATCCCTCCCCCAGGGTGTGCAGTTTACACTCTGATGGAATTTTGGAGCAACAGCAGTTATCTGGGAAACCCGTAAGCATTAAACAAACTACATTAAGGGACGAGTACACAACATGAAAGTAAATAACAACACATACATGGTTGGTAAACAGACAAGGGAGTGTGACAAAGACTACGCTCATCTGTGGGAGGACTACAGGTCAGTTAATGTGAAGTAACATGGGAGATGATGACAGTAATCACACGAGGACGAGTCTGCCGTGGAAGGGAGTTGAACAAATCTATCAATAATACATCGGAGCAAAATGGGTCATGTGACAAAGCAGACTTACCTTGGCTTTTAGCCACTTAGTGTGGGCGAAGGAAAAAAGAAAAAGAAAAAAAACACAGGAGAAAGAGACAGAAAGAGGGCATGTCAAAACAGCCACATGTAAATGGATCAGTCCAAGTTAAGTGAGCAGCAGAAAAATGATTCCTTGTATTTACACTGTTAACTCGTAGCAAGACCTCAGAAGGTCAGTAGTAAAAATCATGCCATTTATAGAAAAACACTTTTTCCTGACTTGTGCCCTTGACTCCAGCACCACACCCAGAGCAAGAGCCAGACAGCAAAGATTTTTCAGGGATCGAATGGCAAAAGAAACTGAAGAATTTATTTTTGTGCATCGACAAAATGACATAAGAAAAGGTTGCAGAGAACCACTCCAACCTTTGGTAACCTTTTATGCATTTTCTATGATGTGAACTGCATAATTTCAGATCATCGCTTCACTGGCACCCCTAGAAAATAAATTCAAAACTCATACTTGTGTAGCTTTCTGTCTGAAAACAGAGCCAGCATAGCAGCGGGGTTGATCTGCAGTTTGACAACTACAGAGTCAAGTGGCTCATCTATAATGCAGCTTCCCCAGTGGCCTTTGCAGAAAGCACTGTAGCGTCACAGGACCACAACAGAAAGAACGGATGAAATCAAGAGTAAATTCATAGCACAGGTCAACAGGAGCCGACCTTTGCACGCTTAAAAACAGGAAACGGCTTCAGTGCAGCTGCGAAAGGCTAACTTCATGTTCAGATTTCACTCTCCTTGGAGGAGGTCCGGTTAATATATCTTACATCTTTTTAAACCTGTGTTAACTGCCGCTTCCCTTTAAAAGCGTTGAACTTATTTAATGTGGTGCAGCCCTTCTTGTGAAGCAGCCGCTGCCACTGGAGTTTAATGTGACTGAGCTTTTAAAAAAAGCAGCTGGAAAATGCTCATTTAAGGTTTTTAAGGCAAAACTTAGCAACTGTAACCAGTTAAAGTTGCAGCGCTCTCGCCTGCCTTTGTGTGAAATCTGAACATGCCTGCAGCTGCTAAGGGTAAAGGTCTTGTATCAGTAGCCTGTCGGGTGTTATCACATCTGCCAGAACTGAAGAATTAACCATTGCTGCCCTAACTAGCAGTCACCAAGGGAGCAATCTGCGGTGCTTAAGAAATAAATAAATAATTAATCTAAAGATGATCCGCCAAAAATTGCAGTTCGCCTTCTTCAGGCTTGCTCCAAAAACACATGATAGGTTTGAGTTGCAGAGGCAGCTGAATGGGTCTGATAGGCCTCACCTCAACTAATTCACGTCTTTGAACTAGAGCTCTCTACCATGTTTGTGCCGTTGTTGCATTTCATTGAATTTATCTGACCAATGTTAAGGCTCGAAGTGTTGGTGGAGGCCAAAACTACCGTGTAATGTCCATGTTTTATACAGTCTCTGGTTGGAACGCAACACCACTTAACTGTTGGTTCTAACGGGGCCATTATGAACCATCAGTTTAATGATATATCAGTGATAAATCATTAAACTGGCGGTACAAACAAATACGATCGTACAGCCGTGCCTGGCTACACCACAAATGTCATATGTATGTTAGCCTGATGTATGCTAGACTGATTCTTTCATATAGCGTAAATATGTTTACAGACAATGTGTAAGATTAGAATTGTGCTCACTTTTTTCATACACTCACAGCAGTGGATTAGTCAGATTTTTACTCAACTAGGAAACGAGTTACCAGAAACATCCCCGATACAGAGGAACAACAGCAGCCGCCGTCTTTGTCATGAAGAACTTGAACCATCCCCTTTAGTAATCTTGTAAACTCTTAACTGACACAGGACAGAATATCAAAGGACTGAAATCTGACTTCAAACAGCCGACGTGCCTGGTGCATTCCTGAAAGCCTCGCTGACTAGATTAAGCATCATCTGACTGGAAGAATAAATCTCATCTTTCGTATTAAAGCTAAAAAGCATCATGTTGCTGTCAGAAAGCCTGCAGGAGCATCCTGATCTGTCAGTTGTGAGACTGCAGTGATTACTGCTGTGTTCGGTTTGTTTATACCACATGAATTTCATCTTCCTTCTTTTTTTTTCCACCTCCCTTTTATAGAAAAACTTTTCTTCAATAATGTATGTTAGCAAATCAAATTTTATTTTCCTCTCCGCAGGTGTCTAACACCAACTTTTTGTAAGGTCGTAAAGCCAACTCAACATTTAGGCCAAAGCTAACCCTCAGGCAGACACAGCAAGTCTGAAAGCAAACTGGAGCCAATATTCACGATCTGAACTCATATTAAGGTATCGATTCTGGTCAGTAAATAAAACGCGGCTACAGACGTTCAGACTTTTGACAGCTGCCATTGCAGCATGCGCTATGAATTAATGTGGAGTATTGATGTTGCGTATCGATCGCTCTCTGGCTCTCGACATGCATAGATGAGAGGAGGTGAGTGATGTAGGGCTGCCGGATGTGCGGGTGTGCGCTCCCCACATTCACAGGCTAGCGGCATAGACAAAGACGTTTAAGGCAGAAAATCCATAGAGATTAGGCTCAGAGTACTACGTGATAATCCTAAAATAGACTCAAACGGCTTTAAAGCAGCCGACGAGGCCTAATTTTGAGCGTCTCTTTTAGAGTAAAGAGTAGGTACAGAACTGGGGGGTGATTAAAATGGACCTTATTGCACGGTTATGCCTGGTGATCCTGGTTTTAATTAGATATGAACATTACTAGATGGAAACAGTGGACACAACAACCTCACCTCAAAGTTTGCAAGTATTACTTTTTTTCCCCTCTTTAAGCAATGTAGGGAAAGATGTTTGATAAGCACAAAAAATAAAACAAAGACTTCTTGCAAAAAAAAGATAGTTGGAATAATTAAGAAATAGCATCATCACAGTTTGTCCAGCTTACAATACTTTCAGGGCCGTCTGTACCACATGTAGCAGAGTAGCATAGCAGTGAAGCCATAAGACTGCAACGTTTTTCTACATTGTGGCTAACCACTGTAAATGTGACACATCAATCCACTGCTGTGAAAAAAAAGAAAGACTTAAGAGGCTGGACTGTCAGTCTGTTGAAATCTGTTATTTCTGGCTCTATCGCTCAGCCACACCTCTGGAGTTTGTGATTGTGTGATATTTTCTGTGGTAGTTTCGGTCTGGACCCAAAACTAAAAATCTGTATCGCCACTCCAAATCCACTATCACTATCTGTTTTTGTAAACTGTATCTGCCAATTATTTCATTTTCTCTGAATCTTACTCACAGGAAGAAAGACTCCTGCTTTTATTATTCCTGAAACTGTAAATAGCCTCACATTTACGGCCCAATAGTCATAATTACTGGTGAAAGTCTGGAAAGTCTAGGGTGAAACACACCCTAACAAAATGTTTCACATCCCATTAACCGTGACAGAGGGCTTCAATGCAACTCCCCACACAGAAAATTGAGAGTGGCACAATGGCTTTTATCTGGTCTTATCAATGCCTGTAACACTATGGGACACTAATGGCGGGGTCTTTAATCCAATCTGTCTGACAGCTGAGATTGATTGGCTGACTGATGGCGCAAAGGACGCTCATGAGGGAGAATGGAGATCTCCAAAAAAATAAATAAATAGAAAAACTGCCTGCAGCTGTCAGGAAATGATGTCACCGAGCGACCCCTAGAGCGAGCCCTAATGGCTGGGAGCTGCGGGTGAGTCTCTGTTTTGAAGAGTTTATCACATCAAAAAGCTTCTTTGCTACCTTTCACACTGAAGTTAGATAAACTACAAATCGAACCATAACATCATCGCCATAATGAGATTATGAGAGCGGCTAAAGTGCCTTTAAAAAAAAGAAAAGAAAAAAAAAAAAACGTCCCACAAATGTGTCTCTGATCACAACAATCCAAGAACAGAGCTGTTTTCTGAAAGCTACATGATGTAATTGCTTTTTTTTTTTTTTAAGTTTATCTCCATCTCCACCCTCCCGAACCAGTTCCCACTAGCACACACTGCAACATATTCCTGCAGGGTCAGAGAGGGGTGTTTTCTGAAGATGAAAGAGAAAGCACAAGAGACGCCGTTTGAGCGAGAAAAACAGACAAAGTGGGAGAGGAGACAGAGGGAGATAGGAGTACCTCTGGCGAGAAAGCAAAGAGGGGGAAGGGAGAGAAAAAAGATGGGAAAACTAATGGACTGAGCAGAGGGAAATATTATATGCGAGCAGAAAATTAGTGCCACATACACACAAAACAAGAAAAATCTGCTCACCTTAACGCCGTGGCCGACATCATCCAGTAGAGTGTAGTCAATTGGCTTCCTGATGTACCTGACTGGCCGCTCCATATTGGCCGGCGCTATGATCTTATGAGTCCTTGCTGTGTTCTTGTTAGTGGTCAGGATCCCGATCTCTCGCCTGGCCACCTTCTCTTTATGGATGTCCACCGTCTGTAAATGAGAGAAGTGAAGATGTGTGTCACACAGAAAACTTAACAAGGCTTAATTAAATCATGAGGCTGTGCTTTTCATCAGTGGGGCCTTAATCTAAATCTAACACGGCAATTCAGCATATTAGCGAGGTAAAAGCACGCAGACACTAAGCAAAGATGACTTACGGTTGCAAGAGCTGTTGGAGCGATCGCACAAATCTCTCAAAAGAAGAAATAACTGAAATTTACTATATATTTAAATCCTGTTTTCACAATTTCACTTTTTCAGAGAAGCATGTCCTTCCAATATGCTTCATTTATGCCTCTGGTGGCTGCTTTTCTCCTGAAACTGACCCATTGTTTCATTTATTGGTCACACTCCTATACGGCTGTTTCCAAATGACATGACAAATTTGGATTTCTTAATACACTTGATCATGTATTACTAAATTTGGGCAGATGACTATCGCTTGTGCACACGAGACAAGCACCAACTTCCAGAGACTTCCAGAACTAGACTTTCAGAGAGTCAGAAATGACATTGTCAGGAGTTCAGATCTGTTTTTTCTCTCTTCTATGGAAAATGACAACACAGAGGTGCCAGTAGCAGCTGGTGGCACCTGTGGTTGCAGAAAAAGGCTTCTGGTCCTTTAGACGTCTACTGGAAAACAGCCCTGAGTGATGACCTTTGTAAACACTTTCTTAATGAGTTTATGGGCCCGCTCACTTATTTCTGGTCATATTCTATTCTTTCCAAGCATCATAAATAAGGAATATCAAGGGTATGTTAGATGCCAACGAACCCAAGATTTATGCAGATTTGTTGAAGACTGAGTTTCTGTACTGATGATGTATCAGTGCAGATTCACAGATTATACAGAGGGAGATGATGCAACAGCTTGGAAAGATGAGACCACATCATTATAGCTATACACCAGCGCTTTATTCATTTTATTATTCCTCAGACACTCAAAACTTTATTTAGGTTTAAAATTAGAGGCTGAAACAGGGCTAAGTCGCCTTTTACTGTGTTTGTGATCACTGATAATGCAGTGATCTAACAAATAACAAGGTTTGCTTAACAGCTCATCCATAAAAGCATTTGTTCCAGTTTTTGCGAGTCCAGTTCTAGTGTTTTACTTGATTGTTACTTAGCACTAGAAGGTAGCTGTGTCTAACAATGGTGCTTCAAACAGGGCTTCACAAACCTTAATATAATCTGTGCTTGTCTATGACACATTTGTGTATTTTTTGGTGTTTGTTTTGTGGCCTTTAATGTTTATCCACACGGCTATAACCTCACAAGTACTCACTACACAACCAAACATTGAACGCCTCCCATCAAGCCAAAAGGAGCCCAGGAGCAGCTGCTGCAATGGGAGATGAAAGGCCGCAATGTCTGCAGAGGCCAGACCAGGAAAACGGTGGTCTCTCGTGGAGGGGAAGGAGTCAGAAACCAGCGCCAACAGAGGATTCCTTTCATGCCAAAGTGATCTGAGGCTGGACTGAGCTTTGTCTCTTTATTCTGCACTGCTCCACTGTATGTACAGACTTAGCCCTCAAGTATCATTCATCCCAGAGTTGAGGGAATTAGTAACACTCAGGATGGCTTATATGTAGCTCAGCACAGCACAATCACGCCAACAACATCTCTCTTTTTCCCCTCTCTCTGGGTAACATCAAATCTAATTTTAAACTATGACACTAACGAGATATTCGCCTGAGAACTGGCAACAAACTCGAATATCTATTAAGACTGACGCATAGCAGGTTCCTGCAGGACATGCAGGGGTATTAAAAAAGCGGATTGTTCAAAATTGCAGAAAAAAAAAAAGGAGCAATCAATATTTTATAAGAGCCAAAGATATTCTTGCATAATTGCTCCCTAAGAGACTTCCCATGCAAAGAAGGAGCGTCCGTTCTGTTCCAGTGCCCTGTTGTGTCTATTTGAATTAAGAGATATGACAGAGTGCTGATTACAGTCATCTTTTTTAACCTGAGACAAGCTGCCAGGATACAAGAGGCTCTTGACATAAAAACGAACTGTAGTGACAATATCTTCCCTGTGCTGCGAACAAACCAATGCACAATTTAGTGGATAAGAGCCCCATTATGATGGGATTTGAGCCAATAGCTTTGACTCCACATGCAGCTCAGAGATAACTCCCAAATTGTCATATATCATGATCATCTGAAAGCAACTGGGCCAAAATCAAATCAGCCCATTTGGCTTCCATTTGCAGGGGATGTGATCGAGCTCAGTGATCGGCTGAGATGGAACAAGGCAGAAAGAGGGGAGGAGGACGACGAGGGATGGGCTCAGTCAATCTAGACCTGGTTTTACTTCGAAAACAGCTTTGCTCACATTTCACCACTGATTCTAAAGAAAACTGAAGTCATAGGCGTTGCACACTGCCATAAGTTTCTATGAGGAAGTAGACAAAACATGAAAAGTTCACTTGAAACTGGAAAGAGAACAGTTGTTGAAATGCAGCAGCTAAACTGGGAAAGCATCTGTTCTTGGCTGTACATACTCCCCATATCAGAGAACAGCGTTCGGACAAACGTCATCGCAGCTGGCAGGGGCAGGAGGTTAGAAGCAGCGTAACAGTTCATCTCCATCCTGTACAAGCCCTGCTGCAGCAGTGAGGAGCCCTGATGTAACACAAGTGTTGACAGAAGGGTAAATCTGAACCCACCTTGTTTAGCAAACTTCCACACAGCGAGCAGGAGCACCCCGTGGATATCACATTGCTAATCCACTGTCCAAAGAACATTAAATGGATCTGACAAAAAGGTCTAAGTATGACAGTGCATTCTGGCTTCACCCCATCGGACTCACCCAGCAGGGAACCCAAATCTGAGCAACTGCGACTTAACAGCCCATCTCTTCCCTCGACTGAGCGGTGAAACGCTTTCCCTGACTTTTCAACTGGCACTAAAAAGGTGTTTACTCGATCCCAATGGTCCATCTGCTGGGTGGAAAACGTCTTGCCAAACTGAAAGGTGCATGATTCACATGTGCTCTCAACCACTGCCACACATATGTCTCAGGCCTACGGCTGTTTTCCCAAAACACTGAGCAGTTGGTGTTTGGCTTATCCATCATCTAAGGGCTTTTAGGACTTTAAAGTGCCCCCCACTTCGTTGTCTGCTTTTATTGAACTGCTCTTTTCATTTGTCACCTTGAAGTCCTCTTTTTTTGGCATCCTTTTATTTTTTTTCCCCCCCTCTCTTTTTTAACCCTGTAGTTCTTCCCACACCCAGAGGAGTCACCCATCTATGACTAGTGCAGGGATTTAGGTCATAAATTGGAACTACTGCCAACATCATCAGTGTCATCCACATTCAGTCAAGAATGCGTTAGACTTGGAGACTTTTTCCCCATTTTGGAATATGAGGGAGTCTGTGCAGTGCTTGCCACAATGAGAAATTCTTGTTGTGTTGTTAGTAGCAACCAGTGGCTAAATATTTAGGATTTATTTATTTTGAAGCCAGATTGTTACAGTTTTGGTAGAGGCTGTGCCTGGTTTTCATTACTAAGCAGCATCCCCACTGTTGGTCAATGGTAACTTTATTGTCCCTAATGGGAAATTGATTTGCAATATGTCCATACAGAAATATGGACATAATGTTGCCAAGTGCTTCGTCAAAAGAAAATATTTGGGTTCATCAACATTACTTTGCTAATGTTCGCATTATGCAGTGTACTCAACTTTCACTGTAGGTTGCATCAAAAAAAACCAAAAAACAAACAAACAAAAACACATACAACACAACGTCAACAAAAGCCAAAAAAACTTTGCAAACAACTTATTGTAACTGTCAGTGTAGCCCACCCAATAACAACAGATCGCTTTGGATCAATGTCCCTCCCAGCCTGCTCACCAGTGATTGATGCCAGTTGATAGGTGAAATTGGTCGCAAAGAGGTATATGGATAGCTGTGACCTTTGAGATGTATCGATTGCAGTGTTAAGGCACAATTTTTACTTAGAAAGGCCAAGGGTTTCCATTTCCAGTTTACATCGCACATTTACAGCTTCATGACCATTTGGTGAGCAGTTGGTAAGTGTTTGCAGACAAGTCAGTCCTTCCATGCAAACTATGGACGCCCATGGCAATCTGCTAGTAACCAAAGCAATTGCACAGAGGTTTTTGATGTAGTACAATCTTTATGTCCAATTTCACTTAGCAACTGGTCAACAACTGACACAAAAATTATAAGTCTACTAATAAAACCCGAGGCCCCATAATTTAAGCACCCACTGTAGAGGACTCTTCCTCTAATTTAAAAACAATACCCAACTTTGAGAACGCATCGCTTTCTGGTCTTCAAATCTAAGTCGACCCCCACTTTCAATGAATGCTTATTGCCTCTTTCAGGCCAGTGCAGCCCACTGCTCAGATAAGGGGGAAGGCTGGACTACTTGGGAAAGGAGGTCATACATTGACAGAATGTATCCACACGAGATCAGCAGAAGGGGCATAAATCTCTGAGTGAAGTGGGAACGGCCAAGCAGAGGTCTAGGGTTGGAATTTCAAAATCTTGAACAAACGGAACTTGACAACTTCCCACCAGACAAGCACACAGTGTTTTGGCGAGCGACTTGAGCAGCGACTTAAAAGAAAAGAACTAAAAACGAGTACACTTTATCTGGAATTGAGACAGTTGCTTTCCCTTCGACACGTACTGGAAAGAGAAGAAAACAGCCTTTTCAGCACTTTGGCAGACTGGCCGCAGGATGATATCCTCGGTAAAACGCCAACTATGCACAAACGCACGGACAAACAAAAAGCTTCCCAGCGTGTACTGTAGGCGTAGTAAGGATGAGCTGGGCACTTACACTCAGCATGGGGAAAAACCTACAGCTAGACAAACACACCCTACATACCGATGTTTCTGTGTGTGGCTTGCCAGACCAGACAAATGTGTCAATAGTTAATAACAGACTTCAGCTACAGATAATTATAAGATCTGAATAAAATGATTCAGTAAACTGATGAGAGAAGAGAATATCTATGTTCTTAAGTCCATGAGAGCTATTTTTACCCACCATAAATCAGGACTACATGATGATGATGTCCAGACATTGGAGGTCCTTGTTGTACTGTGCGATTACGCCGTTCACTCAAACATCTGAACCTCAATTTCAGCCTTGCTGCAGATTAAGGAGTGAGGTGAAGACAGCCTAATCAGGCCATCTCTTCTTTTCAGCCTTACATCTCCAGTAAATCTTGACCATGTTCAAATACACTCTCTCAGCAAAGCACTTTTCCCCGCCTACAAAGAGCAGATTTGAACAATTTGCAATGCTCGGTGTCTTCAAGCAGCTATCTCATGATGAAGTGTTTTCCTGCTTCTAGGTCTGCTTCCACAGACCTAGGCCATTTCCTACACTTCCCAAAATAACTTCATGACAGAAGAGTCCTGAAAATGTTGCTATTGTGAAACGTGGAAACACTAGCTCACAAAGGATCTAGAGTTAAGATGTACTATTAAGACATCTTGTGGTTGTGTTTCACAATTATATAATTGGGCTCATCTTGGCTGGAGAGACTGACTGTTCAATGGACGAAAAAATAAATAAAAACAACTTTTTTTTTTATTAAAAGGCACAAAACCACAAGGATCTCTTAAAAATCCAACCCTCGGTGTCCTAAAATAAGAACAAAACAACTCCCAAAGAATCCATATAAGGCAGCATTACTTGTTAATCTCAAGGCAAATGACTGCTTTTAGTTTGTAGTGTGGTTCTAACAGAGGAGGCTCTACAAGCTTTTTCTGTGATCAACTATAACTTCTTACAGATGCCACAAGATGGATAACCATAAACCATTCTGTGTACTTCAGCATCAGGCATAAGGCGTGGCTTTAAAAGGAGAAGCCATCGTGTCAGATGAAGAACTGTTATTTACTCATGTATAAGTCGATGTGCTTTCTCATCTTTGCATAATCCTTTCCTTCTTTAATGACGCAGGCCTGGCATTAAAGTTTGACTTTGCTACACAAGTGAATGTTCCACAAGTAATGAAATGCAGAAACTGGTTTGACGTGATTTATATTTGAGAAAATGACTGTGAATATGAATATATTCATTCATATTGATCAATATAAAACTGCCTGCCAGGAGTCCATATTTATTGCATAACGCAGTGCGTTTCATCAGCGACCTCTGCAGTCGTGCATATGAGAAGTAGCAGGACGCAAGCCAATGAAAAAACTTGATACATCATTTAAAAGGATTATTTCATCAATCTCACAACACTGGCACGTAAAGCTGAAAGAAAAAACAAACAAACTTGGGCTTGGGTTTTTAATTGTGCGATGTGTAATTCTACCCGAGTCAATCTAACCTGTTGCCAGTGACACTATTAGACATTTACATAAAGATGGAACAAATAAAAGCAAAACAAAGAGTTGGTGTTAAGTGAGCGATCTCTTAAAAGCTTAAAAATTGTGTACAAAACACTGCTTCACATTCAAGTGGAACTGTTATGCTTTTCCTTGTTTTCAGTCACATATGCAAACTTTCATTGCTGATGCCCATATTAAACATGGCCAAGCCTTCAAATAACAAGGTCAGTGTACGTGCAAGCAATGCCCGTGGGCCAAACGCTCAGGTTTCCGACAGTTTTTTCTACTTTTGGCTCCCTATGATGTCAATGAGAGCAGATGTTTACAAGGGAGCCAATCAGAATACAGCGTCCTTAAAGGCAGAGGAGTTTAAAGGGCTTGTTTCCTGCAGTGCCATGCAACTGTACAACACAAATAAGGATTATTTTGATTGTTTTAACATTGTAGTTCAAAATGAACATCATTGGTGACTTTAATAAAGCCCGGCATTTTGTGTAGCAGTTAGTTTTGTGAAATAATGACAAAAGTTTGTCAGATTCATGATCATTCCACTTATTAACTGTCTAAAAAGTTCCTAATCTAAATCCTAATTCTGTCTAATTTGGAATCAGATGTGTGCAGGCTACCTTCATGCATGTATGGGTTAATTTAGGCCACATTACAGTCATATAAAACCCAAACAAATAAATGTCCCATAATGCAAACTTTTCCTTTAAATGTAAGACAAGTTTGTTTGGGTTTTTTTTTTTTTTTTTTTATCTTTTGCGACATAGTACAAATGGTTTGTACGGGCATTCGCATTCCTCAAAGTAGGATGTTAAAGAAAGTGCTGTTTTGGTGCAGAAACAGCTTTATTTGTTAATAAAGTCTGCATTTTAATAGAGCGTAGGAGCTTGAAAATGTGAAAGTTGTCAGTATTTCACAAGATAAAGCCAACACTGGGGGGAAAACAGAGGAAATATTCTGATTTCCTTGAGAAATATGTATTATATTTTTCTGCTTTGTTATCAGTATCGCGAACCAGTGGCCCTGAGGACTTTGCCCTAGATTTGAACCTCTTAACTCTGTTTGTGCGTTGTAGCTGTAGCTTCCCACTAACTGTGTCCAGCCTCATCTGTAAGAGAAGCTCCATCCAACACTCCCAAATCCACAGTGAGGCAAAACGGCTGCTGAACAAGAGCAAATGCCTTTGTCCAATGCGTTTCTCAGCGTGATTACAGCCAGCACATCTGAATCCCGTCATCTGTAGAGTCTAACATTTGTCCAAAACGGCCCTGCAGCGAGGCCGCTTCTCTGAGCGGTTAAAGCGACACAGAGCATGCCAGAGCTTCCATGTGCACTCTGAGCCAAAATGGGAGGTCAACTGCACTGTGGGGAGTTCTCAGTTTGGCAGCTTCGGTTAAACATCCCTCAAAAATCCGATCCCTCTGGTGAATCTAACAACCCACGTGTGACACGACTGAGCCAGGATTGGACAAGTGTTAAACCTCGAAGAAAGGCTCTCAGAGACACAGAGAGAGAGAAAAACACTATTAAAATGAGCCGGGAAAGCATGCCAAGGTCGACGCGGTGTTTGCTAACACAGCACATATGGAAACACCTCAGCTGGCCTTTGCAGTCTCACTTGGGCGGCAGCCAAGGCAGCATTCTGACTGAGAGCTGAAGTTTACATACAAACTGAAAGCTGAGAGCAAGTATTTACCATTCCCAGACTAAGAGGTAGACAAAATTGAGACGAACAAACACCTAAAACTGAGACTCCGCTGCAAAATGAAAGGAAAAGTGAAGGAAAAGCATTTCCCCAATCGGCCGTGTTGATGCAAAGGTGTCAAACAATTCCCTACACTGCTCTTGTGGTGCAGAACAAAGGTGCAATGATTAGATGCAACTGGACAGTTGTTGGCTGGGAAAGAATGCACTGGTAATAATGAGAAGGCACTCTGCTAGTGAGGAAGGAGGAGTAACCACAGAGCAGAGAAGCTGATGAATCACTAAACAACCTCAGTCACCAGTTATTTCACATCATCACACATCCACCCTTTAACATCCATCCATGCAGGACAGAGTCGCACGTTGCATTCAAGCTACAAACGCTACAAGGACGAGAAAAATGCGACAACAGAAAATATGAGATTAACAGAAAAATCATTAAACGCTGAAATTGTTTATTTAGCGAGAATGACAAACAATTATTTCTTGAGGTTCTCAAATGCAAAGATTTCTTTTTAAATATTTTATAGAACAAACATGTTTCAATTAAAAAGGGGAAAATTTAACAACTGCCAAACAGAATGAAAAGTTTCACTTTATTCCCAAAGGGGCAGTTAGATTTCTTTTAAAGCAAAACAAAAAACAGGATCTGTTGGTCTCCTTTCTTACAGGTTTGATGAGCTGATCAACAAAATTGATTTTAAAATTTGCTACATTTTGTGTTTTACAATTTTTTTTGTAGATCATCCATTTTTTTTCTTTTTAATGCTTGCTCTTACGTAAGCAAAAGTAAAAGTCTGTTTTCAGGTCAGACTTGTTTATACGTTTTTATAAATGTTATTTTTATGAGTCAAATCACATTAACTCAAGATATGATCCATGAGAATGTGAGAAGATTCCAACTGGGTTGTAAGAATCATAATTAATTTTGTCCAACCAGAATTAAATGAACACAACTGACCGATATTTAAAAAGCTCTGCCAATGACACACAAGCATGAGCAAATTAAGCGCTCCCTAAATCACTGCTGGATGTCATGCCTGTGAGTGGCAGTTACAGCCGTTCCCGGCACCCTGCAGCTTTACATATACAGGATGTATTCAAGTCAAAAGACGAATATATACACAACAGATAAAAGGTTAGAGAAGCACAAACCAAATGTCTGGCAAAACAGAAGGTGATCCCTACAAGCTGATCGTCATTATCCACTGTTTGGAAACTTTAGTGCAAATGATGTGGAGTTGCGTCTGTGTCACAAAGCAACACAATTAACTTATTCAGCCATCAAAAAACATCCCACAAACTGCAGTGTAAAGGAATGCCAAGAAAAATAGCACAATAGTTTCCAAAGTCCACTCAGAGATCCTTAAAAGTGAGCATGTACAGTCAATAAATCTATCAAAGACACATTGAAATCTCCAATGCAATCACATTGCATTTTGCTAAACATAATGACTAACAAAGGCTTCAGAAATATTGCTGAATTACTGGACAAAGACACTCAATTACTGGTTATATGCTTGTGAATCTGTACAGACATGTAAAAGATGTCAATGTGATTTAATCAATAGAATTACAAAAAAAGGTCTAACTTCATTTAGACGTCACAGATTTGTAAATTTCTTTCCACAGAATCATTTTCTAACCCCCCCCCCCCCTTTTTTTTTTTCATGAATCCAAACCTTCCAATACAAACCCCATATTTTAAATAACTGCTGTTAAGAGGCAAGAGACCACACAAGGATCTGACCGCCGATCCTGCCACATCACTATAATCCACTGAACAGTCATGTAGAAAAACGTGTAAATATCTAAGAGTGGAAAGTAGACCACCAGGCGAGAGAAAGGAGAGAGCGAGCAGAGGGATCAGCAGGAAACAAGAAGCACACAGAAACGCAGACAGAACGAGAAGGTTCCAGTTCCTGTTTGGAGCGAAGCCATTTCTTCCTCAACAGGAGGTCAGCAAGTCAGCACTGCAGCACAGACACAACCTTAATTCCTAGCATGCATGCTCTCTTATCACAGCCTTTTACACACACAAGCAGTGGACTGTAAAGGCATGCAACTGCTCATGCGAGGAATGACGATTGAAATGACAAATAACTGAAACAGTAAGTGTGCCAACCTGGCCTCATAAACACAAACCGAATCCGACTCTGAACACAAACATGGGCTGGCTCATGTGATCAGATAAGAATATTGTGTAACTGTAGAAACACCATCTGAGTGAACCTCACAGCTGTGGGAACAAACTGAGTTTTCATTGTGCGTGCGTGTGTGTGCGCGCATCAGCTGCTTTCTGCATTCACTGCGTTCACCGAGTTCAGTCTGCACACAAGCCAGGTCCAAATGTAAGACAGAGCGGTTGAAATCACTACAAATAAATATGAGCTGGCAAAACAAACAGTAAAGTATTTTCAATAACGGCATGATTTATTACAACACTGTCAAAGGATCATTTTCATTAGATTAGTCAACACTGACAGATCGATTTGTGCTATAATGCAAGTGCAATCTACAGTTTCACAGGATAAATGCTAAAAAGTTAAATTCATCTAAATAGTTTACAGGCTTTAATTACTTGCACTTTTCCTTTTATTTTGATATCATTTTACTCTGTTGTGCTGTATTGATGCTGCATTCGCACCATCTTAAAAGGTCTTAACGATCACAGTTTCCTCCATTTGTGGCCTAAGATTGAGTTTCTTCCCCGATGCGATCAGTCAAGAGTCACGAGAACTTAAGACTGTGCCACTAAAAATGGTCATAACCACATATATACACACAAATCACCAGGTCTTTATTTATAGGTCAGAATGTGAGTTTAAGTATGTGCCCGTCTTTTTCAGTGTGGCATATTTTCATGCTCAATTTACCGACATTACCTTTGCTTCGTTCTCGTCTTCGTTTAGCAAATGTAAGCATTACAAAAAATTAGTCATTTTATTTAAAAAGATAAGAAGATTACCGTCAAAATTTTGCTCATACTGCAGACGTTCAAAATCTTTAACTCCTTATGTTGTACATCGGTTAACAAATGTCTTTTGTTATTTAATAGTCTTTTTCACCAAAATGTAGCCAATTAGAACAGCTATAAATGTTGGTTTAATTCACTCCCATTAAAGAAAATGTGAATACTGTGTAGTTTTCTTCAAACAAACAAAAAAATAAATAAAAAAATCCACCATTGTGAAAATAATGAGAGCAGAGCTGAAACAAAAATAAAGAATCACAAAAATCACATATTCATCGTAATAATCTAATATATTTTCTTTCATTTAAGCTCAGTTTGTCTCTGCTGCATCATGTGCTGATTATTTGCGCTGGTTTCTCTCCTCTGCTCTTTGTTTCACTGTGAGCAGAGCAGCAAAGAACAGGAAGCCATGTCACTGAGTTGATAATGACACTGCAGACTCACCACCACCCAAAAGTATTGGCATAAAAGCGTTTATGTAACATCTACTTACCCTGGAAGCTTTAAGATACATTATTATATTCACTAGGTTCTTTCTCCCCTTTCTCTGACCTGTAACTCTTCCAGTAATTCTATGGCTCATCAATTTTGCCTTTAAATGAAATACGTAAAAGTTAATATCTTTATTTGGTCAAGTTTCTCTCCTCTGCTCTCTGTTTCACCATGCAAGCAGAGGAGAGGTACGTCATCACCTCTAATAGAAAGTGTTGACCAAAATAGTAGCCAAGAGCCATCTTTGAGTTTCTTCAGGTGTCTTTCTTGATAAATTACTTTGTTTTTCCATCATGTCCCATCTTTCCATATCTAACACTTACTCATGAAAAACTTGATGTAACTATGATTGAATCAGACATCTATCGCAGGTAAATGAGAGAGGCTTTACTCTCTCTTGCTGTATTTTCAGTGCCTCTGGGTGAATTGCGTGAAATCAAATTATGCAATGGAGACTGAATTTAAGGAGAACGCATCCAAAAACACATACACCCTTTCTTCCTGTCCTCCCTCTCTATTCGGGGTATCACAGAGAGGTTCTCAATGCGAGGCACCGCTTTCTTCCACCGGACAAACAAAGCACTCCCTGTTCGCAGCCTCTTAGCAGCCACTTCACACGCAGCACAAGGTGGAAGCCCCGCTAGCTACTCTATTCTCCCTTTAGACCTTCCGCCTGAATACTGCAAAGAGATTGTAAATGGCAATGACAGCAGGGAAGGTGACACGCCAACAAACACCCAGAGGAACACATTGAAACATTTATGTAAGTTGTACTGCAGCAGGACACTGATATCCACTGAATAACAACAAGTAATTTGGGTACGATCAAATGTAGCAGAGACTAAATTATTACAAAATGTTGTAAATATAAAGACATCACATTTATGTTTTCTGATCCGCTACAAATGAGCCGAGCTTCATCTTCTGTGTCCACCTGCTTCATATCGAGCCTGCAGAAAGCACAATATTTTGTCTGACAGGATGGTCACACTGTCGATTGAGTCAAAAACAAGTCATAATTTCTTGCTGTGCCTTGGCAGAGACAGCACAAACTACAAGTTGGTCGCTGGCCAGTCATAGCTTGGCATTTCTCAAGACTCATGATGAAGAAGGGACCAAGTACTGGAAACAAGAAGGCCAACAGATAAGGGCACAGACAGCTGTCTCGAGTTTGGAAAAAGAAAGAAACGGGAAAAATGAAGCAGGGATTGCCTGATTTCTTCTTTGGACTCCTATTGTACGACATCACAAACACATGGTGGAAATTTTTACAACACATAAAAGAACTTTCATGTGCCATACGGAGCACCCTACAGTTTTCTAATTTGGCAAAACAGAACCCATTAGTCACTCGTATGCACCCCAGCACAAAGGTAAACAACATGAATGTGCTATATTCCAGACGGAGAGATGCCATCACAAAGCAGACACACCCTGACCAGAGTGAATCCCTCCTAACTGTGGGCAAACCAAAGAAAGCTGCCATGACGCCAGCACACGTCTCACCACAGGCACTGACTGTACTCTGAGGCATCTCTAGCTTTGAGCAGGAACTGGTACAGGCTTATGATACTGACAAAAATTGATTATAGGGAGAATTATAGGACTCATCCAGCGCACGCAACAGCGTGTTCATCATATTTCAGAGGCAAATGAGGAAATTTCCCCCGCAAGTTACAGGCTTTCCTCTCCATTAACCATTCAGCAGAATGCAACAGTGGCCTTTAGGGCTTCCGCTAATCTCATATCCATGAGCTGTGAGGGCATCACGATAATGATCCACCTCTGAACACGACAGCAGAGAGCTATAACAAACCCACAGCGTGCAGAGCTCACACAGCCCTCCCTTTTTGTTATTAAAAACAGAGATACGCTTCATAATGGCTAACTCATTAAGACCTCTGCTCTCACTTATTCATAAAAACAACCAGGCAGAGAAGAAGGCGTAATGAATGAAAAGGATATTAAGCACTGTGGCGTATGTTTGGCAACAAGACAAAGCTGCTAAATCCTTTACATTTCCAGAGACCAATTATATATATATATTAAAAAAAAAAAAAAAAGGCAGCAGAGTGTTATTCCTGTAGCTACAAAGGCTGTCAGCTGGGGAAAATAATAGTTTGAAGTAGATATGCACCAACTGGTCACTGGCTTTTCAGCTAATTAGCCTTGACCTCTGACCAGCCTTCCTATCATAATAATAGAGTACTGTGTAAAAACTTTGGCCTGCTGATCATCTCTTATTTTGCTTCCAAAGAGTCACGCTTTTGTGAAACTTTATTGCTCAATGATTTTGAGCAACAGTTCCCCGGGCTTTCTTAAGGTTTTTCAACAGGGAGATTCCCAAAGAGCTATTAGCTAAAACATCAAATCTTGGTATGATGTGCAGTGTGTCGTTCAAGAGTTTGACAAAAAGAGCAAAAATAGCACTACCAGTAGCACTACTAGCACTACCAAAAATAGATGGCTCCATGAAGGCTGCAGAAACAAGCATAACCACCTGACCAGAGTACTGTAAAACATGCCAACTGGCTAACATAAGCCACACTCATCAAATTAATTTAGCTTTTGGAATAAGTGCAATGCATCTATCTGCCATTTAAAATCAATTTCATTTACATAACAATGTGATATTAAATGGTTTTACGTTGCTTTTGAGTACACACCTTTGATTTCTACCACTGTGGTCAGAGTTGGCCATTTTCTTCGACACTGGATGTAGGCGTTAGTCTGACATTTATTCTCAAATTCAAGTGATTAGGAAATAAGTTCCTTTAAAATTAGAAGCTTTACAAGAAGGTACAACATGTTGGGTAAGTCACATTTACAATGTGAATTCTGTCCAGTAACATGGAGCACTTTATTCCAACATCTATCCAAGTGTGTGATTAAATGAAAAAAAAGGTATAATCAGGTGTAGCTGTGGAAAATATTTTTATTGTTCAATTTTTTATAAACAATGCAAATTTATATTTCTTAGAAAGCAAAATCAGAATCAGCCAAGGAAAGTGGCATTTGGTGCATCAATGCTCTTTTGGTGCTCTTGCTTTATTATTATAATTTTTTTTTTAAAATAAATGATAAAGATATAAAGATAAAGATAAATATAAAGATAAGCATAATGAGGGGAAACCTGGCTGTCAGCTGACCTAAAGTGACACTATTTAGTCATCTTAGAGGCTTCTCCATGGCTACACACTGTGCACAACATTGAGTTTAAATATAGCAAAGGAAGTCTGGAATTTCCCACGACAAGATACGAGACCATGGAAACAAAGTCAAATAGTGTAAACTAAGCGGAGTGTTTAGTGCACGGCCTTCTTTGCTGATCTGAAACAACGTGTCGAGCTGTCTTTCAAATATTTTTTAGATGTAGCTCAGGGGGTTGTCATGGAGACTGAGGCAGGCAGTGGTGTCACAGTGACCTTGGTATCAGCTGAAGGCTGTTTGTCAGGATACTGACTCAAAACTTAGTAAAAGTAAATTTGTCTTTTTGGGAGTCTCTCTCCGCTTTCTTTGCTCATCATCAGTCATCGTCTGTTCCTTTCCCTCACAAACCCTCCGGCGTCGCAAATGATCTTTTCCACCACCAGACTAAAAATGTGACCTTCAGGACGTCTTGTTATCAAGAAAAAGCAGGGAAAACTAAATCAAAGGAACTAGAGCCTCCAGTCGTCATCCAACCACTCCAAGTATAGTCATTTTAACACAAATTTTGGCGTGCTCAGGGTGTGGTGAATCTCTCCCAGTTCTAATCTATGAGATGCCACATGGCTGGAGTTCTTTGTTTGATTTGTCTGAGCTCTTAATGCCTTCATTGGATGAGCGGCTGGATTTACCTGCACATGGCAAAACCCTCACCCTGCAGAGAGGAACGGCTACAGGAGTGAGCTACTGTATGTGTTAGCAATGTGGTTAAAGTCATTTAACAAAAGCGTTTAACAGTTAGGCTGCTAAAATACTGAACACTATCAATAAGTAAAAGAGTGAGCTACTTACTCTCAAGTATAAAATCAATAT
Organism: Rhamphochromis longiceps; assembly: GCF_057381845.1. Taxonomy (NCBI): domain Eukaryota; kingdom Metazoa; phylum Chordata; class Actinopteri; order Cichliformes; family Cichlidae; genus Rhamphochromis; species Rhamphochromis longiceps. Next base: position 26,542,696 of record NC_140565.1, on the reverse strand, counting down.
AATTTTAAAAGTCTCTGATCAATTGAACCACATTCATAATGAACTACATAATGCAATTTCAGGTTGATATTTTCCCAGAGAAAAACTTCCATCATCTCTTTTTTCCCCTCATGTCAGTCCTGAGGATACAAACCTCGTGTTTGCAAAAGCTTTATTGGAACTGGCACTGAACAAAAGTGACCAGGGGCTTCGTATCGAAGGCTCCGGTCGCACAGGCCTAGAGGCTGCAATCGCCTGGCAACCATCGGTTGCTAAAACTGAGTATTTGCCATCAGTTGTAGGTTGCTGGCAGTTGCTGTGAAATTGCTTGCTCAAGCCAAACTTGCTCTGACCTACAGATCTGCCAATGACCCACTGGTAACCACTAGGGAAAAACATGTATTGCTCAACATGTTGGTGAGTGGTTGTGGGTACGTTGCTGGCATTTCTTTGGCGAGTAAAGTGCAGTCACCGGCTCTTTGTGTGGAAGACACCGGCTTGTCTGCAAACACTTGCAAACGACTTGCTAAGTAGTAAAGAAACCGAAGAGGACGGAGAACATTTGTTTTCAAACTTTTACATTTCAGCTGTAAAGTATGTGATGCAAAGTTTTGCGTACTTTAAAAAGCACATCTAGGACAGGATTCATTTTGCTTGGGCAATAAACAGCGTGATGTGTGGCTTTGTTTCTTGCAACATGCCCGTTTCTACACAAGCTAAAATCTAAAAAACAAATAAAGTAAACAGCATTAAATAGACTTCTGACAGTTTGTGACTGACAGAAAAGTTTTTCTTTAAATAGGCGACAGAATAAAGCTTTCAAATGCTGTTATTTTAGCTTATTTATTTAAAAAAACAAAAGTAATATGCTGTGGATGAATGGATTACAACCAGCTATGACAAATCTAACCCTGTGTTTTGAGGATGTCGATGGCTGTTGGGGGAACTGTTTCATCATTTTTATGCTTCTCAACCACGCTGACATAAAATAAAAACAAGCAGACCACCAGTCAGGACTTGAGTAAGACTGATAAACCAATAAAGGGAACCATGGATGCTACCGTTTCATGCTGTGACTTAAAATAACCGAGTCTGTGTGAAAGTGAGAGGAGAAGTGGAAAGCGTGGGGCAGCGATCTTCACAGCTGCTTGGTCTGTGGCCAGGAGTTTCTGTGTGTATTTCTGACCTGAGAGATGTGGTTGATGGAAGACTCCATGCGCCGCAGCTGCGAGGCCTGGATGTCCAGCAGCTGCAGCACATTGTTGGCTAAGGCATTAATCTGGTAGGCCACGCTAGCCAGGGACTGGGTGGTGTAGGCTTTGGTTTCCTCCAGAGCTTTCCTCTTGTCCTGGGCCTGTGCACAGAAATAAAAATGTCAGTTACTATTAAAATTGACATAACATCCACCTTTTAACCTCATCTACAAGTCAGGTTTGTGCTGGCTTCAGGCCAAAAACACTGCAAAGACCATTTTCTCTCCAACTCTCAGTTCTGAGATACCACACTGTAACGGATCCTGAAGCCACCATTCAAGAGCAAAATATCCGCTTTTCTAAACTGCTTCACAGAACTGAACCTGACAGATTCAACACAATAATTCATTCGTATTATCAATAATAAAGCACAGCGTTGATAGCAACAGTTCAAGATCAGATAACAGCCACACCTCTGCTAATTCACATCTAGTTTAAGTAGGAAACTTTGCAACGTTATCTTACGTGCAGTTTTATTGTCCCCTTCTGTCTTCTCTTGTTTCTATTAATCTAGTTTTTCCTTTTTATATTTTTTTGTTTGCACCCTTTTAAAAAGCTTTCCAATTATTCTGTTTGGCTCTCCATGTGAATTTACAACATGAATACTCTTCTTTTTATCTATCCAATCACTTTTTTAAAAAGGTGCTACACAATTAAAGTACATTTTTATATATCATCATGTCAAAAAACACCTAGTATCATATTTTTTGGTATAATCAAGCATGTCTGTGTGGCCTATAACCGGCCCACTCGACATATATGAAGCTAAACATTTACATGTATGCAGCAATGTATTCAGTAACAATTTAACGACATGTTGTTCAGCCACCTCCCTTCAGACGGGCATAGCTCCAAGCTGATGAGCTGTTGTGTTTGATCTCTGTGGGCTCTTCCCTACACTGCTCTCAGTCACCAAGTCCAAAGAGCACTGCCTGGAGGGTAAACGCTGGGCTTTGATAACAGGGTGCTGTAATAGAAGACAGGTGGTGGCAGCAGTGGGTGAGGTGATGATAGCTAATGGTAGCATTAAGGGGGCAAAACAGGGGGGAAAAAAAATTTGACCATATGAAGACAAGAGAGGTGACAGTGCAAAAGAAAACAAACGATCAACGCAACTAATACACAAACTGTCCATATGGCTGGCTAAAAGCTCCTGACCAGGAGAGCTGCAGCACCGGCTTTTCCACGGCCGGTGTTTCTTTTAGCGGGAATCAAAGCGGCAGATGTGTTGGGTGATAACAGCCTCAGGAAGCAGGAAAGATTCCTCCAGAGGGTTCAGTGCAAAAGGCCATCTGTTGAAATCACACACTCGTTCATGCGTGCACGCAGACACCTACCACTGACGCCGCAATATGCAATGTGGTGCGTGGATTAACAGCTGGAGGGAAACAGATGAAACAACAACTGCAAACAAACAAACAAACAAACAAACAAACCAGCCTTTACATCCATGATAGCAATTTCCAAATTGCAAGAGGATGCAGATTTTTGCTGTATAAACAGATTAGTGAACAGCTCGTGCTTAGCTGTGCAGAACTGCTGGCCTACATATAACGCCACAAGTTAGTTTAAAATAAATAAATAAACACGGCCCCGAAGAGACGTTGTGCAAGATCCATTCATTATAGATATACAGACTGCAAATGCAAATATGTTGTTTGCAATGCTGTTATAACTAAAAAAAACTGCATGATTATGTTGTTTTTGTTAATGCACTGCAGCTGTGAACAGCACAGACAACCAGGCCCATTGATGTTTCGGATCACAAACGCTCAAGTGTGATGTGTAAACTCTACTGTCTCCATTTCTGTCAGACATACAAATTCATTCAAGGTTGCCAAAGCTTAAATCCAAAGAAAAGAAAACAACGTGATGCTGTTTGGGCTGCATTCTCAAACGGCTGCAGTGCAGAACGCTCCAAAACATGCACGATCGCCCGTCCTGCTGACTCAAAGTTTCCCGCGGTGTTAAGTACAGAACATGTAAGCTGATGACAGCACAAATTAACCAGTCTGTATCACTTTGAAATTGAAGGTGCAAGGCCAGGACTTAAAATTAGTGCACCACAGGCTGCCCTTCGCTGCTGTTTCCTCTCCTTTGAGACGCAGCCGCTACAACGACTTGTGCGTCAAGAAAGCTGACATGACGAAGCAAATAGGCCAGGCTGATCTTTCCTGGTTTACACGAAGGTAAATGTTTTACCTGCACATTAATCAAAAACTGACACTCTCAGTGAGCTGCACAGCCCGCTTTTCAGCTATTTCACTATATATTTCCCAAATAGTTAAATAACAGATCCCTCTTTGCCCTCTATTCTTCTTTTTCTGAACAGAATGATTCACTCTGCATTAGCTGCCAGAGCCGTGATATGAGGTCAGCGGTGGGTGCCGGGAGGACAGATGCAACACTTGATTGCATCGCCACTGGCGGCAATCTTAGATCCTCCTGCTCTAGTTACATCCCTGGCATCCCTAGTCCCTTTGCTGGTTCACGCATCAAATCCTCAAAACCAACCAGATTTGTTGTCCAATTACCCAGCAATCTGCACATTTCTTCAAAAAAAAGACAATGGGAGAGATGTAGTAGATCCTAAAAAATTAGAACAAACAGCGCTTTAGCAGACAAGGAACAAAGGGTGTGCACAATCAGCTCAAAACAACAGCACCGGCAAGCTGAGTACACTCTTCCACGGCAGGGAGATGCAGAGAATGAGGTGGGCTCTGAGAGAGCTTTAGCGCTCCTGGGGCACTTTATCTCATATTTCTGAGCTGAGTAATGACTGAGTGAAAGAGACTATGGAATATCCAGGCAGCAGCAGACAGGCTGTCAGCACCTGAGCTGGGTTTATAAGGGGAGTAGAGAGGAATGCGCGGGCTGACTACGCACAATAAATATGTAGCTGGGAGCTGGGGCAAGCGAGATAATCAACCACCACCCTGACAGCATAAAACACAAACACACAGAGTGACAATTCTTCAAAAACCCAAAATAATTGAATGCTGCACGTACTCAAGCTGAAAAAACTCACAAAAAGATAAAGGAGTGGCAGTCACAAGAAAGGCTTTCCTGTTTTCTGCAGGGTTTTTTGAAGCTCTTGGAAGGATAGACACTCTTCATCTCACCCATCCAGTCTGGCAAGATAACGGCCACTGAAGCGCAATCGAGTTTCTGGGTTTTTTTTTCTTAAACAAGACGCCTCCATGTCAGGCTCTGCTGGCTGCATTAAGTGCCGTAAAAAGGAAAAACTCCTCGGGGTCAGACGGGTTCCTGCTTCCGTTCCGCCCAAAAGCAGTAGCAGAAGTAGGAAATGGACAAAATGAGTATTCCTCCTGATGATCTAACACGACTAAAAGAGGACTCAAGGAACTGAGACCAAATGTCTGTTTCACTGAATCATCCAGAAATTAGGAACATGACAAAAAAAAAAAAAAAAAAAAAAAAAAAAAAAAAAACAACCCACAAAGGGTTCAGTGGTGGGATACATTTGTTGGTGTTGCAGCAAATGCTAGAACTTGCATAAACATTTCTGCTTCTTTTGATTTACACAGCTGACAAACCCATCTGGGTTAATGCGCTCTCACTTGTTCACAAGTGTGCTCAGCACACACACACAAAAAAATTAATCCCACACACTTTCAGGAATGTTTGGAATTCCGCAACATATCATACATCCTCAAGAGCTGCTGAGGGGTTTCGCCATGAACCACAAGTGTGGGGGATGAGCTCGCAGAAGCCAAAAACAAACACAATGGGACAGAAGTACAGAGCTTTTTTTTCCTTATCTATAATCTTCAGACTGAACATGAGGAAAAACTAATCCTAGATATTAGGCCTGACAACTCCTGCAACTTTGTCTAAAGGAAGAAAACCTTAGCAGGGATCAATCCTCTTCCCAAAGCAGTACTGTGCTGAGCTGAAAGAATGAGCCTAAATCCAGCTGGAAGGTTGTAGAGCTCACATGGCACTTTGCTGCCCAGTGATGTATCGACCGCTGATTACTGCAGACTGGACGGGGCAAGATAAGTGAGGCAGCCGAGAGCTAGTGAGCCGTTGTATTGATGTGCGGAAGGTGGAGCCCATGAACGAGAGACACGTTTAAGATCTGACCACGTGTTACCAAAGCTATTACCTGATCAATTAGTTCCCTCTGCCATCGTGCAGCGATATATTACAGCTCAAACGGAAGGCAAAACTGTGATAGCAATCTGAGACCGAATGTAACTATGTCAGTACCACTAAAGTTAAAGGAAGACTGTCGTTTCCAGTTTGCTTCTGCTGTGATTTATCTTTGGTGGTGTCCGTCTGTACTGGGACTTCCCCACGCTTCCATCATATTTGCTAAGTAGATCAGCTGATATGGCTGAACTGTGGTTGAGCTTTACTTTGCAGCTAGCTTAAGACAATACCTTGCTTTCTGCTTCTTACCAGTCTAGTAACATGCATTTCAAGGCAATTACAGTCGTTGCTTTACATATGATGGAAATAAAGGTACTTTCGGTGCAGCAGGTATCTGACACAACCATGAAAGGACTTCACTCTGAACTAAAACCCCGGCTGACAAATGTGAGATTTTCTTGAACTGACTAGGTTTTCTGTTTGACTTCCTTGTTCTAAAGTTACATTGGAAACAATTTGCTGGTCACTTTGTTCCCTAGTTGACATTTACTGCTCTGGGTGCTGGTTACTGCCAATGTATTTACCACCCCCTCATATGTCAATCGACAGTATTCTTCCCTGTGGTTGGTAGTTGCTTCAGTTGCTTGGCTAAAATTTTTCGATGGTATCTTGTTGCCACATTGCTGCAAATTGCTTTCTGTGTGGACAACGCTAACAGTTAATCAATATATCTCCAAGTTATTATTATTCCCAATTTACCAGTTACGAATGAGAAAATCCAAACTTCATAGGGCGTTCAATTCGCTACCATACACCTCTAAGAAAACCCATCAGATATTTATATTGGAGAGGCTGCTACCACTAACTTTGGGGTATTTGTACTTTAAAAACTGACTTCAGAAATGATCAAGTATCAGTCTGGGAGCCCATCAACTGATCTCCTATTTTAGCCTCTCAGAGGAACAGCTAATTTCTTGGGGTTTTCAAAAGTTACCCAAGCAAGATGTCCTGTTCCATCTGTTATTCCCATTGGTTTACAAATGAAGACCTTTTTTTTTAAAGAGATAATAAAAAGATAAATTAATAGAATGACTGTACACCTGTATGCAACCAAACACGATCGGTCAACAGAACTACAAACGGACTACAAACAGAAACCAGAAAGATACCAGAACCACAAATCTTGTCCCTTGCCTACAGATTCTCCATACTCCTATAAAAACATGTTTATGGGAAAACGTCCGTTTTCTAAATGCTCTCTGCTTAAATCTGTGCCAATTAATAAGTCAGTTTATCACAGAACTGTTGAAGCTTTACTTTGTTTTATAAAGCCTAAATGTTTAAGAAGGTGCTAAGTGTTGAATTAACAATTTTCCGTATACATTATTATATCCACTCCTTGAGATGATTAAACTAAGAACGACCTACCTGCCGAGAGAGGATGGTGAAAGTGACTCTGGAACGTGTGAGGAATAAAGAAAACCTGCACATGAAACAACTTCAGTCCCTCCTTTTACAAGGTCTCGGCTCTCTAAAATTAAAAATTAAAAAATAAATAAATAAATAACACTGCAGCACGATAAGTGAATTCATAATTCCTTCTCCTCCCTCAAAGGGGCAGATGGAGGCTGACTGAAAGGCCATAAGGTCTACCTGACCTTGAAAATCTGCCAGCACGCTATTAGAAATTCCTTCAGTGTGTCAGGGAAGAGACACAAAGGGGAAGTTTGCACATGAAGGAAACTCATTAACCTTTATTGAGAGACTTGGTAATTGCTTCATCTGGCAGAAAGCACAAAGTGCTTAACTGATAAACAAGCAAAAAAAAAAAAAACAACACTACAAGTTGGGAAAGGCTTTACTCCTTATGAATCCAACTGTAAGCCGAAACAGTACCATCAGAATGAATCCAACTGTCCAAAACTCCCACACTGTAACAGATCAGTTCAACAGTCTGGATCAAACCAACCCCATCAGCTGAGGGGGAGGAGTGACAGGTGGTCAAAAGGATGAATGGGTCTGGCTGGTAGGCTCAGAGCCGCTAGGCCTCTCCGTGCTGCAAGAAAAACCAGGCCACTCCACAGAGAGCAGGAGAGAGGGAGAGGCAGAGAGAAAGGACAGGAAATGAGGACTCAAAGTAACCCAGAGAGGCAAAGCTATGTTAAAAAACAAAAACAAAACACAAACCTATATTTATCACCTTTAGGCAAGACTGGCCCTCTTCCAAGAGAAAAACTTTCACGAATTCTCCTGGGAAAAGCAGCACAGGACAGGTACACCAAGGTTATATGACCGGGATTGTCAAACTACTGATCGATGGCCAGGCCTCGCCTCTTACATGTGATGCTGCCAGCATCGATCACAAGCTCATATTTTAAAACAACTCATTCAGGAGCAGCCCGCACTTCCTTTTTTCCTTTTTTAAAGAAAAAGTGGGCATCGTGCTGCCTCAGCACAAAAAAAAAAAAACAAAAAAAAAAAAACACTTTCTTGCAAGACAGAATTTACTCTGACTTATGACCTCCTGGTTTTCTACATAACACTTCCATTTCCCCTTTTTTCTTTTTTTCCCGTTGTAAACATCTCACTATACAGCGCTGCCACACATCGCTGTGATTTCATCAGGAATTTGGACCAAGTTGCAGGCAAGACCTTTCTAAGGAATTCCCAATTATCAGTGTAGTAAAGGCGTGTGCATTGCTGGTATTCAGATAGTGGAAACATTCAGATTCAGAAGACTTTATTTATCCTCGAGGGGCAATTGAGAGACTGACCTTGCCGACCATACATACAATACACAATGGCCCTGTATGGTGGCTTCAGGAGTGTCAGAAAAGCATCCATTCAAAATACATTAAGTGCCACAAACACCTTTCCTTGTTTGGAAATGACTGGACAATGACCGCTGAAAATTTTAAAGATTTATTGACTATAAATGTAGAGATTAAATGATGAGAGAGTTAAATATGATCGGCAGGACTGACTATCTGTCCTGGTGTACCACTCCTTTTGCCCTATGACAGCTGAGATCTGGCTTAAAGAAGGCCTTTAAACAGTGACTATGCACATAAGCATGACTTGTTCACATACAGTTAACACAGAGTCTGTGTTACCTTACTTAACAGAAATCTGTCGGTTTTACTGCACTTTTTGAACATTTGACAAACAAAAGTGGATTTTATCCTTAAGTAAAAAAAACTGACGGGCACAATATTTTATGCTGAAAAAAAACAACAACAAAAAACTCTGAACTTTCGTTGGACGAACTCTTAAGACATTTGATGGATACCTGCCCAAAGACCAAGAAAAAAGGAACAAGGATAAGCTGCTGTTAACGTTTTTACCACAATCTGGGTGGTACTCATGTTTGCTTGAAAACCTTTATTGGTTTTAACCACTTTGTCACTATTAGTTTAAAGATTAAATATTTATTAAGTTTAGATAAGCTTTAGTTTTACATTTTTAGCTTTCAGCAGAATTATCCAGACAGTAAGCAGCTGCCTTTAGGGCCACAAATAGCATTAAATGTATATGCAGTAGTGCTCCCCAAGATCCTGTTAACCATGATATACACATAAGAAACCGATCAATTATAGTTATTAGCTCTAATTTCAGTTTAGTTTCCATTCGGTTAGTTTCCAAAGTGGGTTTTGGTCATTTCCGTTTAGTTTTGGTTTTAAATCACCATGATGTGGGTGGTGTTTGTCAGTGGAAAATAGACATTACAATACAAATATATCTCCTCATGCTGTAGAGGAATCTTAGCTTCCTGATCCTTGTTGGTTTGGCAAATTTAAACACACCGTCGAAAAGTAAAAATAATAATAATTCTTGTTCAAGTAAAAAATTGTTTCAGCTAGTTTTAGTCTTTTTCATCAGTCCAGCTGTTTTTATTTTCTTTACACATACTTTTAGTTTTTAGCTTCTTTTTAATAACCTTTATTAGAAATTCCTAAATACATTTATCTGAAAAGATGAAATCAGAGCATGTTTGGCTTTTGTTGCTTGAAAAATAACTCAGCTGACTAATTCATTTTTATGATGTTGTTTCCTGAGCTCTATAGATAACAAATACAGCCTAAGCATGACTATTAAAGCCTGAATTGTGTCATTACTGTGCTGACAACCCTCTCAGTGCGTCCTCTAGCCAACATGGCCAGGTGGCCCACTTTGCATACGGCAGAAGCGTCCTTTTCGCAGAGGTTACACAAACATGGCTCTGATTTGCATGAATGAAAAAGGGTTTTGAAAACAGCTAAATATTCCAAGTTTTCTAATCAAAAGATCAATCAGAATAAACTGAACTGAGGTATGTTAATGCGAATCTTGTCTTGTTTTTAGAGGCACTTCCTGACACACACAGAAAAGGCATTTCCAGGGAGTCGGTCTTCAGAGTCAGCAGGGCAAACAGGAAGCATAACTCTGACCCATCAGTGTGTCATATGCCACGCACGCACAGCTCGAAACGCGCTCTCAGACCAACAAAAGTCACTATCAAGTTGGAAAAGTGGGGCAGAGATCTGTCCTTGGTTAAACAGAGCTCTCACCATCTGCTTCAGCCCGCTGAGCTGCACTATAGTCCGCATAACCCCAAAGTCCCGATGACACAAGCACAGAGAGAAAGAAGCAGGGATGGAAATGTGAAGGAGGAGTGCAGAAAAGACGGGCCGATTCAAGCTGAGGCATGTTGATATGCGCGTGTTTTCGAGTGTGTGCGTTTCTATCAGACACAGAGAGCAGGAGAGAGTGTCTGCAGCAGACAGAAAGGGCTTATGAAAAGTGCACTCGCTTCACAGAGAGCTGGCGACGTGTGCTGAAAAGCTTAAAAATCCCTCTTTTTTTTTTGACGTCAGCGCTTCAAACAAGGTGCTCGACTAAAATACAGAGGCAGGATCAGACGCACGCCGCAGAACTTTTTGTACAGTTTAGTTAAAGTCTGAACTAAATTTACATCAAATACTGAGCTGCGGCCCGTCAGCATCATCCACTCCTGCTGCACCTTTTATGTACAGCCACGCACACATAAAGACATCAGAAGGCAGCCGCTGAGATGTTCTTGCGAGTTTTCAGCTCATTAGTTTGGAGGGGGTTGAGTCCTATGACACCATTTCGGGAGCATCTTCTAAAAATCTACACGGCAAAAAAAAAAAAAAAGCATGCGTTATCAAGCTCAATCTACAAGTAATTTTTGAGAAAGTAGAAGAAGAAAAGCCTATTTTACTAGTTTTAATGTGATGAAATCTGATGAAATCGGCCTGGTTCTAGTCCCCAAATGCACTAACTGCAAGTCACTTTGGACAAAGCACAAACAAACTGAGCAATTCATTTAAGGCAGCAAAAACGACGGAAAAGAATAAATAAAGAGAATCAGCTGATCGTCGAGTTTCTTTTTCTACATACAGATATAAATTTATCTGTGTCGCACCAGCTTAAATAACTTCAGAGCTCAACACAAAAAAGCAAACCCATCTCGACCACAAGATCTGAGTGCGAGCGTTTAAAACGAGGCATGCTGATAAAAATGAACTTACAGCAGACAAACTATGATTTAAGTGACTATTTTAATTTTAAAGTTTGTCAGTATTGCTTCACTGTGGGAAATCACATTGAGACCTCTCGTTCTACAACTGGCTGTAGCACAGAAAATCCCATAACAAGGAAATTCCCACGTTTAGTTCCACAGCACTGCTTTTCACAGGAAACATAAAGAAAACGAAAACTCTCAACTTTGTGGCAAAAGTGGCAAGAAAAGCTGCTTGACGGCCTCAAAAATGAGACAAAGTAGTCAAAGCTTTGCCCTGCAGCATTTGTGCAGGCACCCTGCCGCAGGGCAAAGTTGCCTAATCTTGCGAGGACAAGGAAGAAAACAAAATTACAGGGAGTCCTTGGGGAGTACAGCTGGAGAGGACACACCCTCTTTAGCTGATATGGGTGGGTTGTCTTCCTGCTGAGAAAAAAAAATGTGGGCTCTCTTTTCACTGCAAATGTTTGCCTGTCACATTGGTGCTCTGTCTTTTTTAGCAGCGGCTCACCACATTTGCTAGTGCCCTAAAAAAAGCAAAGCCATTGGTGGTTATTAGACTTTGTAATGAAGTTGCAGCATGGTAATCACGTCACATCACATCCTGGCCCACATTTATTCTAGAAAAAACAGCACGCAGACACAGTAATACTCCCTGTATTAGGTTACAGTAAATTAGCTGCCTTGTTATGAAAAAGAAACCTAGCAGAAATTAAAGCATGAATAATCTGAATGAGGGATTTCAAAAAAAAAAAAAATCAATACTGCCAACCTTTATTGACCAACTAACAAGGACTTTATAGTCTTCTCTGCTTCACAACCCAGCTCCAAGCCAACTATATTATCCTGAACAAGCTGCTTTCTGCACATTCTATGATTTTACAGTACATTTAACAGTTTAGAAGTAATGCAGCAACAATAAACATCAGAGCATTTGCACTAAGTGCTCGCAAGTCCATAATGTAGACAGTATAGCATCACTTTAACGTCCCTGAAGTATACCAGTGGGGGGCTTAAACTGTTTTTGTGGTATTAAATGGTGAGTTTATTGACCTTAAGGAATGTAAAGGGCTGCTACGTTCATGTGGACTTGTAGTTATACTGTGGCTTTCACTTTAACGCACGTAAACCCAACTCACTACTAAAGCAACGAAACTGGTGTAACTTTGTCCTCGAAATAAAACTATTTTTTAGGATAGGGTGTAACATAATCAATGGCCTGCCTTAAAAAAAACCACACACACACACACACACACACACGGGCCTTCCTTATCAGCAGTGACAGTGGAGGCAGTTTAGAAGCGAGCCAGTGTACTACTAATTTTTTTGTTAAAAAAGAAAAAGTAGACACACCCTCTGTGTAAACGGAATGAATGTGATCAATGGTGCGGGGCAGACGGGGGCTCTTTAAAACGTCCCACGGCCGTAAAAGCCCCGTGGGTAAAGTGTTATCACAGCTCCGAGCTTTTAGGGATCATTTGACGAGCCAGTCCACTTCTTTATCCACGTTTCCTGTCCCAACAACCATTCAGTCCGGAGCTTTCCGCGACAAAAGGCGGACCACAGATACAACAACCCTGTGGCTCACTCACTTACCTGGACATAATTGTTCTCGCAGTAGTCTGCTACTCTCGTCAGGTTTTGGTAACTCTCCACGAGCGCTCTTTTACCGGCCGGAATCTCTTCCTCTAACAACATTTGTAGCTCTGCCATCTTAACATCTCTCCGCAGAGCCTCCCTTCCCTCTCTGCCTTTCCTTTGATTGAAACAGCCACCAGCCCAGCTCTGCCTCAAAAAAAAAACAAAAAAAAAACCTTTGCCTGCTATTGTGGGATTCCTGCCTGCCCTCGCTTTGGCTTAACGTCAAAGCGAAGATCGTGTGTACTAATGAGGAGGATCACTACATCCGCAATATTGTGTACGAACATTTTACTCTCGATTTTATTTCATTTTAATTCAGCACAAGGAACAGGAGAAACAAGTGTATTTGAGAGTATTTGAGATATATTAGGAAAACATTTGTAGAAAAAAAAGCCAAATTGATAATTTACAGTGAATATATGTATTTGACCAGTTTTACTTAGAAATTTTAATTCACTTTGGATGAAAATGGTAATTTTGGAATAAAGAAAGTAATTTTAGGTGAGTTATTATTTTATTTTTTGAAGGAAATGGTGCAGAATAAAACGTTATCTTACTGCAGTATATTCTACAATATTCTAAATGGCAACATTTTTATAACAACAGAGAAAATGCTACATTTTTAAAATTAATAGAACATTTTTAGACATTTTAAATTCATTGTTGTGACAGTACTGAGCAAAATTTTGACCCAGCCTTCATTTCTAGATATTTTTCCTGGAAAATGTCAAACATGTTATTGAAACATGAGCGAACATACATCCGAAATATAGCATGAAAGACAGAACCAGTTTGTACAATTATAATACGCTTGATTGTCTTCTTTTGAATGTCTTTTTGATGAGTCCAGTCTCTTTCGGGGTTTTATCTTCTTTCTTTTTTTTAAGGACAAGACTTCCAGACACTGTTTATCTGCTGTTGATCGCTTTTTAGGCCTAGCACCTCTTCTTTTGTCTTCCACTTGTCCTCAATTTTTAAGGGTGCACTGCACACTGTGCTGAGTTTTTAGGTTTTTGGTTCAAAAATTCTATTTATGCCTGTCAAACTGTGTTATCTTTGGGATTTTTTAGATGAGACTAAAAGTAAAACAAGTGCCTAAAGACACTATTTAAATTTAAAAATTGGTTCTTTACCGGTTTGTCTGTTATTCATTCATTTTCATTTCATTCATTCATTTATTTGTTCATTTCAGGCACAACAAAAATACATATATTGAACATAAAGTGCACAAAAAGTTATGCATAGATACAACAGTGGGTCCTCTCTTGAGTTGGGCTTCTTTCCTTATGCTTAAATGATGCACAGGTCAGTTTTATAAGGGGTTTAATGAACAGGAAAAAAAATCCTCAGCAGCCCATACCCAAAGAAAAACTTAGAAAGAATTCAGAAAGCCTGGGGAACTTTTGCTCAAGAGCACTTAAAAATAATAATACAAGAACATCTGGCTACTTGAAAGCAAAATATAAAGAATTTTGATTTGATTTGAAGAAAATATTTATTTTATATATGTTTTAAGCATACCTCTAGCCCTGAGTTCATACTGAACCACAGATACAGAAAGATACATACCTATACAGATGTGGGAATATATATTAGCAGGGTATTTATATGTAATGTGTATATGTAATGTAAGTCCACTTTACATCAGAATGTATGTCGCGAGGTGTGGACGAGGAATTAGGTAGAAGAATATTGCATGCAGTTATTGTAGGATCGCGTTCAGTGTCGCAGCTTTAGGGAAGAAGGCGTGTTTCAGACAGATAAGATAAAGGATCTAAGGACAAAGTGAGAGCTCTAGCTTTTTTCTGCTATCGACCTATCAGTTTTCCAACGAAGAGGGAGGGGGAAAGAAAAAACATGGATCTGTCTAGAGCATGTTGGGATATGTAGTTTTGCGTGTCGAACTGTCGCGACATGAGTTTGTGTTTTCAGCCATAAGAGCGAAATAACATTATATATTTCACTTCTCATCAGCTTTCTCACTCGTTTGACTTTAATATGTTGTTTTTATATCCAAACCATATTTTCACAGTTTGTTTTGTTTGTTTTCTTCATGTGGACGCAGAGGATTGTGGAGTTTGTAGGCGCCGTCGATATACAACAATAAGACTACAATTCCCACAGTGTGTGCTGTTCATGGCGTCTGGTCAAGGGCTAATGACAAGTCGCCTTCTGACAAACAGATAGGCCCGTGATTTTAACGGTAAGTAACGACGGTTTTAAGCGGTTTTTTTCCTCGAAAGTGTGTCAGCGTAGATACCGTTTAGCGGGAACGACAGTGTCGCTAAAGCTGTGCCACACGTTAAACGTTGTGTCCTAGATATCCAACTGGCTCAGCCTCCTCCTACTGGTGGTCGTAACATATTGTAGACAGTTAACTTTCAAGTATAGCTGGTCGCATTAGCGTCGCAAAAGTCTGCTCGTTTGCAGACGAAAACAAACCAAACTGCTGCTCCGAGCTAGCATAAATGCTATAAACAAACGCTTTTAACGTTTTGTTTTTGCAGTTGTCGTGAGTTTGTTTACTGCTTGCAGGTGTTGTTGTTGTGCTGTCTGCGAGTGACACGATGGAGGTGGAGAGCGTCCGCGTGGAAGATGAAGGGCGCCTGACCCAGATGAGGTTTGATGCCGCCGTGAAGGTGATCAAGAGTTTACCCCCGAATGGTGAGTGAACACCTCACTCGAAGCTCTCTTTCTCTCTCACACACAGACACACATATATACACACACAGGCCAGTTCAACCAGCTCAGCTACCCCCGGGCAGGTGCGGTGCAGCAGCTTGTGCGCTTTAAATAATCCACTTTGTCCCCAAGCCATCACAGATTTGAAAGAAATAGAAATCAGCCACAACTCTGCACGTGGAGGGTAAGGCTTTTTTATGTGATGAGAGTTTTCTTTTCCTCAGGTCCCTTTCAGCCCTCCAATGACATGATGCTCAAGTTCTACAGCTACTATAAACAGGCCACTGTGGGACCATGCAGCATACCCCGACCTGGCTTCTGGGATGTAGTTGGAAAGGCGAAATGGTAAGTTAGGGGGCGGTGGTGGTTGTGCGCTTAGGATTCCTTCAGAACTCAATTCTATGGGGGAAAAAAAAGTGATTTCAGGGTATAAAAGGAATAATTTGTGCCAAGAGCAATCAGTATACTAAATAATGAGATGCTGTGTTGCTATGATTTGTTTGATTTGTTTATGGCTTGGTGAACCAAAGACAATTTTCCCTCGATGTGTGTAATAAAGTCTATTCTACTCTATTTCTCCTGCACTAATGGTGTAACAGGAAGATGCATGCACTTCCCCACGCTCCTTGTTTTAAATCTATGTGGATCAGTGTACTTTTAAGAATAGTCCCCCAGACACAAACCCTGTTGCTGTAATGTTTTATCATATTTTATTATTCTCTGACGATCACATCAAGACAGCTTGTGATATTCAGAAATGAAAATCTCACTCTGTTAAGCTCAGGCTGTGTCAGGTGATCTCTGGACTCATTAAAATATATCAGTTACCTCTTACCCACAAAGCTGGACAGTTTCTCTCAAGGAGGGGCTTGTACCTGTGTGTTTTCTCAGTCCTTACACATGCTGGATACTGTCTGTCATTAAGCATTGAGTTTGATCACAAACCTTGAAGCCCTTGCTCACCATGATCTGCTTTGTCCTTCTGTAGACTCAGATATAGCTATATTCTTATTTGCAAGGCAGTTTTTGATCTACTAGGTTGGTCAAAAGAAGTGCGGGATGTTACTGTTTTTGGTCTCAAGACTTATTCCTTCTGTAGTCATTTAAATGTTTAGATTCAGATAACTTGATTAATACCAAAAAGGTCAATTTGTTTGTACCTGTTAAGCATCTGGTCTCATAAATGAATTTTAAAGGACTTTGAGGCAGTTGCTTGAACTCTCCTGCCCTGTTTTTGGCCTGGTTTCTACGCAGCTGCTGATTGCACCGCTGCCTGTTCTGCCCAGGACACCCTTGAAAAAGTTATTTTTAATCTTAAACATGATATTTTCGTGGTTAAATAAAGGCTAAATGAACACGTTTCATGGGTAGGTACAGTTTCTAATGAATGTTTAAGTGTCTGTCAGACTGTGATCCAAAGTTAGTAAATTAGTTTGTGTCCTCAAATAGTCTTTCCATATTGACTCAGCTGAAAACTGGAACTGGCACAAAGGCCTTCAAACACACTTTTGCTGACACATGACATTCTCTTCTGTGTGTTCCACCTTATAAAATTATATAACAGTGCATGTTTTCTTCTTTCGCTTGCTTTTATTTATTTTATTTATGTATTTATTGTGATAGGGATGCCTGGAATTCTCTTGGAGAAATGTCCAAAGAAGAAGCAATGGCATCCTATGTTGATGAAATGAAACTGGTACGTTTGCCGTCCATCTCCCACCTCTTGAAGCACCTTTTTAATCTGTCCGTGTTTCATGTCCTTGTGTGTAATCAAATGACACAAGCCATGTGAAGAGTAACACAGATACATTGCCTTTACAGTCATCTGAATCAGGAATAACCCTGTTACACCAAATAATTTATGCCGCAATACCGGTACTTTGAATTTAAAGCACTTCCTGGTTGTTTGTGACTGTGGGATAATATTCTCATTGTGCTCGCTCTGGATTTGGTTTTCAGATCCTAGAGGGGATGCCCATGACTGACGAGGTGGAGGAGCTGTTAAAGGTCCTCGGCCCGTTCTACGAGCTGGTGGACGAAAAGAAAAAGATCGCGCAGATATCAGACCTGAGCACAGGTTGGTGTTTCCTCGCCAGGTGGATTGCCCACACGTTTTACTTTGTGATGTGGAGTTTAACCTCTTTTTTTGCCTCTTGTTATACGCTCAGCCCGTTTGACTCAGTTTGCTAGGCAACTGGAAGGCAAGTACATTACTGTGTAAACACATGGGTCTGTTGATATACTTTACTTCCTGTCTGGTGTTGTAGCTCAGATGCTTTGAGTCCTTATTAGCAGTCATAGAAAGCTTGCTTGTAGCTTACCACAGTTAAGGTTCCCCTTACAATCAGAAATGGACACATTTCATTTTAATATGTTAACATCTTAAGCAAGTATTCGTGAGCTTATAAAATTCTTTCTGTTTGTGTGTGTGTGTGTCTGTAGGGTTTGGCACAATGATGAATTCAATGGCATCAAAAAGTGTCGCAAAGAGCATTGTTAGAAACATGGAAATGAACGGCACTCTGGAGACACGGCCTGCAAGGCTTAAACAGAAGGAAGTGAGGTCAGAGGAAGATGCGCTGCAGGATGATGAGGAGGAGGAGGAGGAGGAAGATGACGATGAGGAGGAGGAAGAGGAGGAGGAAGAAGAAGAAGAAGAAATGGTGACAAGGGAGGTCAGAAAAGGTAACAAAGTTGCTCCTTTTGAGTATGAATATCTGAAATGACATTATTACATGTTATATGCAGATTTCCTCTATCTTCTATATTTTTTCCACAGACAAAAAATCTGGACCATCACAACCAAAGAAGAAAACTTTAGCTAGGAGACAAAAAGCTCCGCTGTCAAACGGTAAAGTCGCTAACGGGGCCACCCATCTGACCAATGGCAGTCATTCCAGAGCTGCTCTGAACAGCGACAAGTCCCAGGAGGGTTCACTTGGCGAGCCTCTGCTCAACGGACACAATCCAGGTAGGAAAACCGATATTCCAACATAGGGCTCTGTTTCAGCCCACAGTACATCCCTACAGCGGTCCAAAACAGTCATTGAGGACTCACCAACACTCAAGCTGTCTGAGCACCATGTGATCAGATAATCTGCTAAGCTTCATTCCCAGAGCTGCAGCACACATTGAATCTCAACACTTAACACATCCGCTGCTCCTGGGACAGGCTTAATGGAGAAAATTAATGGTTCTGTAGAAACTGAGGAAAAAGCCCCTAATTCAGTGAACTTCCTCTTTGTCACTCTGGTAATTACAGTGCAGACTAGTCATCATAATGGAGAACAAGTCTTGAGTTTTGTGTGCCCTTTTGCCCTCTTTGTAATGACATTAGATCCAAGTGTAGCTGCGTCTGCACCCAGTCACCTGACCAGCGACTCAGACAGCGAGGTGTACTGTGACTCTGTGGACCAGTTCGGACAGGAAGAGGCAAGTAAAAACTTAAACATCACAGAAATATCAGCTGGGTTTAGCCAACTGGACTGTTTTTTACTCATCTTGTTGTTTTTTTGAAGAACTCGGAGCATAACCGCTCTCTGGATGATTTGGATGAAGAAGAGAACCACCTCCAGCCGCCTCTGGAGGAGAGACGGGAGACTCAGGAGGATGTACAGGGTCCATTGCAGGTTGTCAGATGTGGAGGAGAAGATGGAGAGGCAGGTGGAGCAATGTCACAGAGGCTGAATGTGACTGTGCCTGGTGGCTCTTCAGTCAGAAGAGGAAGGGGTAAGGCTGCATTCACAGGGTTTTACACTCACATTTAAATGTTATGAAATGCAATCACAAGGATGACAGCATGATTCTGTGGAGCCGGCAGCTCTGTGTGGCTTTTGTTTTTCCATTTAGTGGCCTTTCAGTGTCACAAAGACTGTCATTCCATTGTATGCGCTGACACCCGAGCATGTGTCAGTTATTCAAATTCCGTTCTATTTTTAGGCTCCAGGTCTCCAGGCCTTCGCCCTGGTTCTCAGATGCCCATGCACAGTGCTGGAGATGGAGACGGGGGCCACTGGGGAGGTGCAGGAACACCTGGAGCGAACCTGAATGAGCAGATCGTCGTGGCGCTGGCCAGACTGCAGGAGGACATGCAGAGCGTCCTGGAGAGACTGCACACACTGGAGGCTCTAACTGCAAGCCAGGTCTGATGATATTCAATGAAAGTGACTCGAAACAAAAAATACAATGTGGCTTCTTTGAGGCTTAACTAAGAAAAAATAATAGATAACATCAAGTGTTATCTACATCTTTCCACTCTGTGTGAATACTTTCTGGTCTTTATAAGCAAGTTAAATATAACACTATTTTTTTAAATATAAACATAGCTGTGTCAATGTCATTGATCGTTGATCAGTAAAATAACAACCTTTTATTTATTTATTTATTTATTTATTTTTTTTTCCTGATGTAAACAAGGTAATGGCTAAATAAAAATTAATGCATAAAGAGAAAACTATGATAAAGTGCACATACACTTTTGTCAGCGTATAACAATGAGATGAAAATAGTCTGGCGAGGTGACAGCCAATCAGAGCTAAGTAAGTTGTGTAGAAAAAAAAAAGAGTAAGCTCACCTTCTCTTTTTTTATTTTTTGCCTTTTTTTAAAATGTCAGTATTATTTTATTCATCATTTATATTTATTTACAGTTTATTTAAAAATAATAATTCTTTGAAAATTAATCTAGTGCAGTAAGGACAGACATGCATATTTGACTCGACTAGGCATACGGACACATTTCACATTTGATGTCAGGAAAAAAACTTTGTAAGTCATGTGAAGCTCTCCTCTGTAAAAACACGGCAAACTTTTACAACTTTTTGTTTTATTTAACTAAATCAGCTTTAGATTTAAGCGACAATAATCACACACACAC
Source organism: Rhamphochromis longiceps (assembly GCF_057381845.1). Lineage (NCBI taxonomy): Eukaryota > Metazoa > Chordata > Actinopteri > Cichliformes > Cichlidae > Rhamphochromis > Rhamphochromis longiceps. Next base: position 26,522,630 of record NC_140565.1, on the reverse strand, counting down.
ACACACACACATAATCTTATGACATTTTAGTCAAAAAACTATGACTAAATCTAAATCAAAATTTCCTGTCATAATTACACTATATGTAAACTTAGAACTATACAGCAAATGATTAAACTACTCGTGGTGGCTTTCTGCGGTTTAGACTGCAAGGCTGACAGCAATGTTAAGCTATCTATGGTGAGTAAAATGAGCTGGCAATGGAATTTGATTGTACTACTCATTTTATAATGTTTAGGCAATTTTAATTATCTTCAGTGATCTATTAAATAAAGTAGCATCAGCTACAGGACTGGACAGCTGGCTAGTGACAGGATAATAACTTACTGTAAAATATTGAAGAAGACAAAGTAAACAAAACTTGAAGCTAACTAAGTAACCTCTCTATACAGTAGGTGCTTTCTTATCATAATGCTACAGGTTTATTTTTATGTGTATTTCATTTTAACAGGAAGCTGGGATTGTGCAAGAGTCTCCTGTCCAAAATTGGCTGCAGTTCAAACAGCAGTGGTTACACTTTATACACAGTGACATTAGGACAGAGAAGGGAAACACAGGTGGTCATAGTGTCATAAATAAAACAAGTGAAAGGCAACAGTTTGAAGAGCTGAATTCAAATATGATGCACGTAGTGGTGAATTATGCTAAACTACATGGATTTTTTTTATATAAATTATATATAAGAACTGGTCTTTGTTTCAAGAACCAAGAACCTTGTCTTAATAAGACTATTGACATAAAACAGCAGTGCAGTGGTTAGCACTTGTTGTGTGGAGTTTGCAGGATCTCCGTGTGCCTCCGCGGGTTTCCTCTTTGTATTGCTGCTTCCTCCCACAGTCCAAAAACAGACATGTTCAGTTAATCAGTCATTTGTAATTCGCCGTTGATGTGAGGTAGATGAAATGCATCTGGCCATATTTTGCTGTATTGAATTCATTAGGACGATCAGGTATCCCACTTCAGGTGGGACTGAATATCATTCATTTCCATCCTGTCTCACACATTTAGATAATGTCCCATATTTTGATTTACTCTAATATTAAAAAGTTAACATGGCCTGACAGACACTTTTCATCCAAAACTGCAGGTTAACCTGTCACCATCTTTTGGTGCCAGTGGAAAAGGACATGGAATAATAAGGACTTAAAGGCTACTTGCAAGTGGATAAGGCCAGTAACTCACAAGAAATGGTTTCTGAGAAAGAGATGTTGCAGATTTGTAGACGAAGTGGAAAAGCAGCTGAAATAATAGTTACTGGGAGAGATGACTCTAAGAAAACAAACAGAAGTTTGTATCATATTCAGGATGTAGCACAGGATGAGTTCTGTGTGTATAAAGCAAATAAATATATATTTTTTTAGCCACGGTCCAGACCTTGGACACAAAGAACCTTCAGCTTCTGTTGATGCTTACTGTTTACCCAGAAGGAGTTTGCAAAAGACATTCATTTAAAAGTTAGCTTGTTGGAATCCGCTAACTGCTCCGCTTAATAACATTTACAAAAAGGAAGTAAAATTTTTGCAAAAAAACCCAATATCAAAAATATATAATATATAGATTTCTATGTGGCTTTAGAAATTTAAGATAAGATATACTTCAGTTATCCCAAAAGCTGGGAAATCACTTTGACAGCAAACAAATATAAAAAAAACAGACTAGCTCAATAAAATAGTTTCTTAAATTAAATCTCATAAAGGTTAAATGAATTGCTTAATAAATCACTAATAAAATAAATATAAGTTCTTTCTTTTTAAATGTACCCATAATGACAGATTATGAACTCTTTCTTTTGGCAGGCAAGATCAGTGGCTCTGTCTCCTACTTATGCATCTCCCCCAGTGAATAATAGGAGTCAGGTAAACGGTTGCAGTCTTCATTAAATTTTTGAAAACAATCTACTGAATTTCCAGCTGATTCAATTAATTTAAACCATGTGTTCATTATTAGAAGTTAACAAGTTTCATTTGTAATAGCAATGTATATTTTTTGTCCTCCTAGAAACCGTCCTGGTGGCCTTTTGACATTTCACCAACCAGTTTGGCCTTTGCTCTTATATGGCCATTTGTGGTACAGTGGCTTATCCGCCTATACTTGCAGAGGAGGAGAAGGTAAGAAATATATGGACAACACACATAGTCCAAAATTAGGTGAAAATTCACAACCTGCACTTAACAGACTTTTCCTCGGTCGTTAACAATAAAGATGAGTGAGTGGAAGTTTTTTGGTTTGTTTTTTAATCTTACTAAAATCGTATTGACTCATATGAGGTTCACTCCATTTCTTTGGCTACAGTGGTTTTGCTATAAAGTGCTTAAAAGATTGTCTGACTTTAAGAAGGTTTAAAAAAAAAAAAAAAAAAAAGTCTTTGCTTTTGTAAAGTGTCCCACACTTTTCAGGTATTTCTGATATTAACTAATTAAATTTTTTCCTTTTTCTTTTTCTCCAAAAGACGAATCAACTGAACCCAGTGACACCTTAAATCACCGTGGGCACGACAATAACAAATCCCCAAAATATTATGGATGGGTTGCTAATGGCTGTAACTCTTCCCCTGCTTAGACCCATGGCCCAGTAATTAGCTCTTGCACTATGAAGAAAGCCCCTAAAACTAACGAGAGCGAGGAAGCAGTCTCTCAGGCGCGTTGCAGCGTGGATGTGGAGTCACAAAGGAAGATGAAAGTATGGGCTTGCTGTCTGTGATTATCCAACTGTTTCAAGATGAATCTACTGTATTGGATTTTTTTCTCTGTAAGAAATGGTCTGAGTCCAGCTGTAGAGTAGCTTCTCAATTATTTCCGTAACTGAGATATTATTGCACACAAATCGGCGTTTTCAGCTTAAGGTTTCATTTGATGTTACTAGAAATGTCCCCAATTCCCTTTCATTAGTTGCCCAGGTAATGCTGCTATAGTAAAATATTGTAATTACTGTAGAAATGAGGAATAAATGTATTAATGTACTGAAATGTGAGATTCTTTTTAATTCTAAGTTAATATTTATTGCTTTTAGCAACAGTTGCAATGAAGACGTTGCTGGCCAGCTTTCAGCTGTAAAAGTGAGATTTCTGTTGAAGTGAATGTTTGTGTGTAGGTCAGACCAGGTTCAGGATGTTTTCATCAACGGTTTTGCTACATATCAGTCTGCACATCACTTCAGATTGTTTTGTACTTCAGTTTCTAAATAGAAGAAGTGCCTCAGCATTACAAGGTATTTTGTACTGTAGGCATTATGATTTCTTACATTCTCTTATTGTAGCATAACCCTTGCATTTCTGGACCAAATTCAGACTAATTGTACTACTTAGTGAGCCATGAATTAGCAGAAATCTTCCAATCTGATATCCGATATCTAATGCATAATGTTTGTCACCGTCTGTGTCGTTTATGCATTTTTGTTTTCTGTGTTGTTTCATTTTAATGTGTGAAGAATTTCATTGGGATGATAGTAATCGTGAATTGTTTGCAGAGCAGCGACCTCCATATAAATTGTATACAATAGCTGTACAGTCCAAACAAAAATGCAATATTTTAATTGCATCTGTGTGTAATATGATGCCATATTTACAAAGTATGGCATCTGCATTAGCACTGATCTTTCCAGCGCTATTATGTTTTAATTAAAGAAAAAAAATGCAATAGTTTACCTTTCTACTGAAATGTACTAAGGCTTTCTCACCCTCTCTGCCTGTGGATAGAGTGGTGTTTGCATGTGATAATCTCAGCCTGAAATAAAGTTTTCACAAAGCAGGTTTGTCCACTTTATTTCAAATAAGTGGTTACTTGAGACCTCACAATAAATCTACTATAGCCAGCAACAACTGCCTACACACTGTGCCCACTACACCAGCAGCAGTTGTGGGCCTGAGGATTTCATCCCAAATACCTAAGAGCACTCGGAGTACAAGTGGTTCGCAGGTCGAGCTTTGGATGGGCCTCCCCAGACCATCACTGAACTGGTCATGTTAGATGATTAACATTCACCTGACTCTTCAACATCTGTCAAATATAGTCAGTGTGACCCTGCTCTCATCTGTGAAGAGAACAGGGTGCAAGTGACGGATCTTTTAGTTCTGAGTGTACATGTAGATGAGCAGTAGGGTGGCAGACCACCTCACAAAAGGCAGCAGATACCAGTCCTGTTGCTGGGTTTATACCACTTTATGGCCTGGTCCAGCCCACCTTGTGTAACTGCTCATCTCCTGGTATTCCCTTCACATTTAATTTCTTTAAGAAGTGTATAGTTGAGATTTTTCTCCAAATAAAATTCTGCAAAAATACTCAAAAGCACACATCTTGTTACAAACAGGTTTTATTTCTTTTTTCTTTTTTCCTCAGAATTAAGATAAAATTGTGCATGTAGCAAGAATTAACCAGTAGTGTGGAAAACTGAGCGGATACAACAATCAAAATTAGAAACATTACATAAAAGAAGTCCTGCTGGGATAAAGTAACAGTCTTGTCTTGAAACAACGCTACACTAAATTTACACAGTATATAAGACATTATTTATGAATATGTTTTTCTTCAACACTGAAACATGACATTTGTACCAGTACAGCAGAAAATGGAGCATATTAACTTTAACATCCTCATCACAACAAAATCAAGCAGCAGATAAAGGGATGCCTTGCTAGTAGAGTAATGCAACGGAGTAGTGCTAACATTAAAAAGATATTTCTTGTAGCTAAGTGGCCCTTTTTGATTGCGCAAATGTAAAATGTTTTCTTTAAAAACAATATTACAACAGCGAACGGAAAAGCCACCCTAATCCACATCTACACCTCGCATTTACTTGCAGAAATCCAAGGTAATGGTCTGAAGTGTTTAAAAATCACTCTCGCATCATACATTCGAGCGAGAGAACAACTTCTAAAGACTGAAGCCGGACACGGCAATGTGCTGAGCATTGTTTCTCGCATCAAAGTAAGAGGTGTCGGTTTCGTCGTCTGGTTGAGGTATGAAAGGCATCGGCTGGTTCTGCAGGTTGTCCCAGTCCAGGCCGTGAAACAGGGGGTGGCACTTCAGTTCTAATGGAAAATATAGGCAAATGACAAACAGCAAAACACACAACAGCCCATTTCTTCTTCTTCTTTTGTTTTTGAGAACATAGGTCCAAATTAACTTCCAACTTCTAAAGTCGGTATAAGTATTTTATGTTAAGTTAATCAGTTCTAAAATGGGGTGAATTTTCTGTATTTACATTACATTTTTCCTTATTTATTCATGTTTAAAAAATATAATAATTTGTATTTTTATTGATGTCTTTATTTCTGTTTGGATGACAAATACTGTTGAAATTTTCACTTCATGGGATAGTTATTTATAAAGCCAGTTGTTTCTTTCTCTTTTGGTCTTTTATTTTGAACGGTGGTCTCTACCTTTTAAGCCAGCGCGCTTTGTCATGTCCATGGTCAGCAGGATTTCAATGGCATTCCTGGAGTCTACAGATAACTCCTCCTCCCCCTCAGGCCAGGGTATATCTACAATAGTTGATAGTAACGTAGGCGTGTTGGTAATCGAGAAGAAGCTTAATGAGTTACATATTTTAGATGGTTTTGTGTTTGAGGGTTGGAAGAGAAGAGCAAACCCACCTCTGTTCAGAATATTCTGGAAGACCAGCTGGGGCGTCTCGTCATTGAATGGCGGCACACCTGTGAGGAACTCGAAAAGACACACACCAAGCGCCCACCAATCCACCATGAAGTCTGCCCGGGTAGACGACAACGACAACAACAACAAAAGAAGAAGGAATAGTCACATTTTTGTACAGCCGTGGGCCTCAAACGCCTCACTTTTCCCTGTGATTTCTGTTAGAGTGCACACTAACTGCACCGCAGTGGCAAAAGCAGGGACTACGTTAGATACTGAGTACTGGGGAAGAAAACATTCTTTCATTCTCACATACAAAAACCTAAAAACAAATCATTAGGATTGGTTTGTATTAAAATTTGATGTCAATTAAAACAGGCAGAGTTAATTGAGGGTAAAACAAACAGGGTGCCTGCAAACGTTGTGCTTCTCAAGACTTATTTTTTAGTTCTCGATAGCTGCACAGACTTAAAACCATGATTACAGTTATAAGTCTCTACTACTGAGCGAATAAGACAATAGATAAATAAATTCATGTCACAGAAGTCAAATAGCAGCGATCAAGCTACAAAATGGCATTGTGCAACTGCCAGGCGACACTGCCCTCAATGTGTTAACATTTGAATTAATAACAGCATGGCAGATCAATAAGTTATTATTAGATGACATTTTGTGTGATGCCAGTGCCACTGTGCATTGACAGTGTGTCAGAATTGCTCAAATTCTATAGATTTATAAGAACAAAAAGAAGAAAATCTTTTTTTGCCAAATTAAAAGCACATCAGCCACAGCTAATCTGATTCCCCTGCTGGCACAATGGTGTTAAAAGAGACTTGAAAGACCCAATGCTTTAACCTTTAGAATCACACACTTGAACCACCATCCCTTTCCCCTTTAATTAGGCCCACAGTTTGTTCACCGATCCAAAGGGCAGAAACAGCGGGGAAAGGGAAACGGGGCAGGAATCCGCTCACTTCCTACAGCGTATTAGCAGGACGGGGAACATGCAAGCTCGCTTGCAAAGAAACATTAATGTTAAAAACTTACCACACTGACCACTTCCTGAAACTAAAAGAGAGTGCCTGTCACAAGAGCTACAATGTCAAGAAAACTATTCAGTTAAAACAAGACTGAGACTGACTGACTTTGGCTTTGTCATCGTTACAGAACTTTTGAAGATTTCTCTCTCTTACCATGTGGTTTTCCCAGAAGAAGCTCTGGAGCCAAATAGTCAGGGGTTCCTAAAATTGGTACTCTCTCAACAGGCAGTGCTCCCCTTCGGACACTCTTTGGAGTCCTGTAAGGGGTATGAGAGGTCGACATGGGCTGAGGAGTCTGAGGAAACAAAAGCATTAATTTCATTAATATGTACATAATTTATTGAATCATAAATGTAACCTGTGACTGCCAAACTTTATTAAAGTGGTTGTCATTGTCAGATATGTAGAAGATCTTCGAACTTCAGTTAAAGAGGGGCAACCAATTAGAAGAAAGTCAACTTAAAGTCAGAGGACAGGAAGTTGATAAGATAAAAAAGCAATTGATTTAAATTGTGAGACAAGCAAAATTACTCTAGTTGAGCACAAAAATAAAAGTACTGTCTTAACAATGAGAGCGTCAGGTTGCGTTTCTGGGGCTATGCAGACTGCTGTATTCCTCGTCCTTCCGTGCCTACCTGATAGAGAGAACCACTGGAGCTGGGTCTCTTCTGCACTGGTGTTGCAGCTCCAGATGCGACGTTATAAGAAGCCGTTGTGGACACGTCCATAGCTTCCACAGATCCAATGCTAAGTCGGGACACCCCGGACACGTTGGACCGATTAATGGAGCTACAATAACTACGGAAGGCCACGACATTTCGCGGCTTGAGAAATAAAGGGGACTCCGCATCACTGCAAGCGAGCTCGGGAAGTTGGTTCGCAAAGAAACAGCGAGATTCATCTCTCTCCAGAAAATGACCAAGTTTAGGTGTTTCAACAGTGGCCACAGGAGTTTTTGGTAGTGATGCAGTATAGAAGGAGTCTTTACTTTCTTTGTCCTCCTCTGGTGATAATGAATTCCTGTGTTTGACAGGCTCAGTTGGCTGGAGGGATGGATGGCTGTCTATAGTGAAAGACATTTCGTGCATAGACCCGTCAGAGTCCATGCTCAGGTTCCTACAAATGTCACTTGTCCCAGGAAGTGGTGACGTGAAACTCGTGTGTGACAGGTCTTTGGCTCCACCTTCAAATATATCCTCCACCGGCTCGTCCAGTTCATAAAACAGACTTTTGGCTACAGCAACGGGACTGGAGCGCTTCGGCACCCGCTCTTCAGTTGCCTCGATCCCTTCAGTGGAGACCATGAAGTCGCCTATTTTGATGGTGGAAAATGTTCCAGTCAAGCCAGTGTGAAACCTCTCAGTCTCCACAGGAATCTCATAGAACCTCTTGTAGTCTGTGTTTCTCTTTTTGGCTCGGATCTCTGGCGTCCCTGGACTTCTTTGTAAATCTGAAAATGTTCTCTTCACAGATGAGGGAACTGCTAATTGACAAACATTCTCCTGAGCTGTGGAGACAGACTCCTGGTTGTTCGTATGGGATTTATTTTCTACAAGATGAGCTTCATTTGACTTTTTTGATTGACTGCAAGAGGCCTTATCAGAAAAGCAAAAAGTGTCCCGTTTTGTGGGCGGACTGTCCTCTTTGGGCACCTTCAACTCAGATCGCCCTCTCCCGTTCTGGTCATTCATGTGTTCATTCTCTTTCTGAAGAAAAAAAAAGTCACAATATGGAATGAAATGTGAGTGAGACACTTTATGAACAGGAAACTCCAAGCCAAAAAACTTTATTGGTCTTTAATTACACATGGATAAAAATAAGAATTAAGAAAATCCACTTACCTCCTCACACTCCCACAGTGGACTGGTGCCACCGTCAGTGTCAGTAGTGCTGCCTGCACTCATCGTCTGAAACCTGCTCCTGGTCTTCATCAATGTGGGAGTCAGATTTTTTGTCAAATTATGAGGACTAAACACGCTGCTCTTTGGTCCTATCAGATAAAATTTAGAAGAAAAAAACTGAATAAAGGCGAAATTAGCATACATTTTCATTATCTGCATAACTCGTCTTTCCACGTGAACAAAGAATGACAAAATGCCAAGAGGATAGCTCTTGGCTGTCTACTACAGCCTGACAGCATCAGCTAATAATGACCTATCACTTAAAAATCTGCATCATATGCTTTCATGTTGTAACTTCATGGTATATTGATAACCATTTTGTTACCAACTTTAAAGCATGTATTTAACGGGAACCCTTAATATTTCCCCTTTTTAGTAAAATTTCTAACATAATGTAGGCAAAAAGAAAATAAATAAATCAACCCCCCAAAATAAAATGTCCTTGATGACATACTCAGTTTCCAAGGGTAGCGAGCAGGTGAAGACAGGCGATCTATTTTCTTCATTACAGGAGAATCAAGAGATTTATTCCTTGGTTTTATTTTGCCGCACGACATGGGACTGGACACCACAGTAGCGCTGCAGTGACGCTTGCCTTCTGCTGCTGGTGTATTCTGTGTTTAACAGAATAAAGGAAAAAATAGGAATTATGTAACACACACACACACACACACACAAAACAACACATCTGATTGTTTTCCTGCATGTGAAGTGATTTGAATTCACTTACAAATCCAAGGGAGCTGATTAAAGAGAGGACTTGGCCTGGCGTGCGGGAATAATCCTTCTTGGGTTTAGCCAAAGATGGGGTAGTGAGGATATCCATAAGACTCAGCTCTAATATAGAAAGCACAGAGGTAAAGGAACTATTAATAATATTTCTAAAGGTGATGGTTACAATGTGCAAAAGCTGCTGGGAAGTCAAACCTCTGTCCAGCTTGACTTTAGAAAGGCCAAAATCTGTTAGTTTAATGTGGCCTTCGTTGGATATGAGCATGTTGTCTGGCTTCAGATCTCTGGGAAAAAAATTGTTACAGTTCAAAAATGCATATTGACGTCGATCAAATTGAATGAAAGTGCAAGATTTGCATGCACTGTAAAAGTACCTGTGAATTATACCATGACGATGGAGATAGTCTAAAGCCAGTGCGACCTCTGAGATGTATTTTACAGCCATATCCTGGTCAAAATAGCCATAGATATGAAGGAGAGATTTGACATCTCCACCAATGAGGTATTCCATTACCTGTAAGCATAAACAATGACTTAATAAACGGGGTCATTAACATGTTTAACGCGAGTCTATTTTTTCATCTCTGGGCGTTACCAGATAGATCTTGGTGGCTGTTTGAAGGGAGTAAAACAGGTGAACCACGAAGGGACTTTTGCTCAAAGCGAGGGCATCTCGCTCTGCCTTCAGCTGGTTTGTCATGTTTTTATCCACCATATCGGCTTTCTTCATCACCTATGAGGCAGAAGAAATGTGCATTTAAGTAGGCTAGATCTCCCTTTAATGATTTAGAATAAGCACAGGTTAAAAACCCACTAACCTTAATGGCATATAAGCGTGCGTTGCAGTTCTTACGTGCAAGGTAGACCTTGCCAAAAGCCCCGCGGCTGATGGGCTTCAGCACGACGAAATCGTTGATAGACGGCGGTTTAGGGTGATGACCTACAGATTTCACGTCGGCGCACGAGCGATGCTCTTCCTCTGCGTCCATTATTTAACTGCTTTAAAATGAGGGTTACGTCTGTGTAAGCCAGCCAGCTCAAAGTAAACAACACGCACTTGCAAAAGAACGGATTCTCTGGTTTGTTTTGAAATTTTGAATTCCGCAGATCTTTCACGGGGACCCCACTTAGTTGTCCAAGAAAGCGCCTGCGTGAAAAAGAACAACCTGTACTTGAACAACCTGTGTAGTGTAATTAGACGCTAGTTAATTTTGGCCGTCTAATTACAATTAAAACAATTATTTACCAGAAATCCATTATTTTGGAAACTGTTTTTAAATTTTGATCAGGCACTCACGAACAGACCAAAATGAGAAGAACGTGAAAATTAAATAGAAAAATTAATAATAACTGCTACGCTTTTTTTTTTACTGTAAGGCACCTGATGCAAGTGAAGATTTATTTTGTCATTTCTATGCATTATAAATTAATTTTAATGAGTTCAATGAAACAATCGCAATGATGCAAGCATCACCCGGTAGTAGTTCTTCTTTACATCATTTTGTAGTCCGTTTGACCTCAGATGCCGGGGGATCCATTTGGCGTTGTTAGCTGAAAAAAAAAGTTGTGTAACTGTTGAAAGTTGTGTAACAAGGAAAACCAAAAGGACGCCCCTTTCGGGAGGACGCATTCATTTGGGTTATATAGAGGGTCTGTCCTTACAAACCAGCCCTCCAAAGTCCGTTTTTGTAGCATCCATCGGCAAAAATGTTTTCGCTGTCTTCGTCATTTCAACCACAGCAGGTAAGCCGACTAGATAGCGGTTTATTGACTTGGCTAGCTCATGTGTGTTCTTCTCGGAGTGAATTTAGTCTTTAGTTGTAAGTTAGTGTTTATTTTAGGACTGTTATGGGAGTTATATCGACATGTAGCTCTGCTGCCTGTTGCTTATTTGACCCCCTTTTCCCCTTTAGCTCGCCTAGTGTTAGCAAGAACATTACTCTAGAATAAGCCTATGCTTACGTCACGCTGACACCCTGTGTCGGTGCGGAGACGAGCGTGATATGTGAGGTTTCGGTCGTGACTTTACCCAGAGATACGTGAAGGAAAATTTAGGTTAATTTAAACAAAGTATTTGAAAAAAATCATTCAAAGAGTAGAGGTTACGTAACTCGTCTGCCGTATGTGGGCCAAACCACTCTATGTGCAGAATAAAACTGACATAACAGTCCTGACCACGCTGTCTCCGCCTGGAAGTCTCATTTAAAAACAAAAAACAAGTAGAATGGGAAACGTTAAATGTACATGCAGAAAATGTGAGGTGCTATGAGAGTGTTTTAAGCTACTGCTGTTCTTGTGTCTTCCCAGATGATAGTGCCTCTCAGCCAGCTCATCAATGCCCTCCACTCTCTGAAGAATTCAGCCACAGCTTCAATCCAGGCTCTTCACAAAGACTTCAGTCCAGAGCACAGTTCATTTCTGAGAGAGGTGAGCTCCATCTCCTGAGGATAGTAGCTGATGGTGACATAGTACATGTTTTGTTAAAGTGGACTATCTGAGGTAAACCACAGATCTGTTGATGGCGACTTTATGGAAGTATGTTTATGAGTAAACTATTGAACTACTCTTAATGGCCGCACACTATATTATACTGTACCATAGTAATGTGTCTAAGTAAAGGATATATCTCTTTGTTCACTGTTTTAACGATCATTGCCTTGTCCTTATGGTTCAGGTTGCTCCTCAGAAAATAGGTCATCGCTTATTTTGCAACAAGCGACTAAGGAAGACCACGGGTCTGACTGTCCATAGAGAAAATTTTAAAGGATTTCTCCACTCTTCTAATGAGGAAGTGAAAGAGGCTAGATCTTCTTATTTCAGTAATTTCATGAATCATAATAGAAGTGATCCTCTACATCAACATGCTCTGATAAAGTGTCAAAGTAGTCTGCTTGTAAATCGATGTTTGAAAAGGGCAGTGTACTTTCCATGAAAAGTCTTCCTGTTTCTATGAAGACAATAACACTAAAAGTCTTGGTTACCAAAATTGGAAAAAGAAAACCCTCATCATCCTCGTTAGAGATTTTACCTGTTTGGGACTCTTCTCTGGCTCTGCATTAGACAGGTTTTCCTCATATTTATCTGACTGGGCTTTCTCTGTTAGGTTGAATATATTCTTCTCCTTTAACACTGTTTCTCTAACCTGTGAGCTGCAAGGCTTAATCCTGGGTCCATTATTGCCTTTCGTTCTACATTCTTCCTTTAGCTGGCATTATTAGATTTGTTTTTTTCTGAAAACCTTCATCATTTTCATGCCAGTAAAATGCATATACAGCTGAATTTCAAGCCTTATCAGCTGGATAGATTGTCCAACCTAACTGAATGTTTATCCGGATAAGTTACTGGATCTCCAGTAATTACTTTGCTATGTATTCCAAAAACACAGAGGCTGTGATTATAGTTCATTGTGTTGCTTATCTGCTAAGTCCAGTCTTCATAATCTTGGTGTTATATTTGATTCCTCTCTGGGCTTTGACTCACATGCAACATCTACTTTGACGTACCTGTTTTGTTTTTTCAATTTAAGGAGTATTTCTAAATTGCAAGGTATAGTTTTCTCAGATGAACTTGAGAAAATGTTATGACTGATATATCCTAGTAAGCAAGCTTGTGTTACTCCTGTTTTATACTCCTTACATTTGTTCTCAGTTTATTTTAGAATAAAGAGCACTATCTAAACTTCTTCTTAAACACGCTCTTGCTCACAGTCTGAGATCCTAGGCTCAGAATTTGTTGGTTGTTCCTCAGGTGAGATTGAAGACTGGAGGCTATTGCATTTTTATTGTGACTATTTCTCATTTTTATTTATTTTTCTGTGTCATCTTTACTTATGTACTTACTTACTTTTAGGTGATCAGTTGCTCCATAGAGTAGGGCAGGGCAATATGGCCAAAAGTATTTATCACGATATGATAATATATGTCGTGTCCAAATTCATGGGCTGCATCCTCCTGAGGACCCGGCCTTCGCAGTCTACGTGGGCCAGGTCCTCAGAAGGTCGGGTAGGCCGGAAGTAAACGGCCGTGAAATTGGACGGTCCAGCCTTCAGATCTGCGTCACCGCTGTCTCGGTGGAGTTTAATAAACTCGGCTGTCTGCTCCTTGCTATCTAAAATATAACAGGACACTGGCGTAAATTCTCGACTGTCTCATACTTCTGTTTAATCAGTTTTCTGTTTGACGTTTAGTCAGCTGTGTAAAAACCAAGGAGGAACCCACCCGGGGGATTAATAAAGTTTTATTTTATCTAATCTAATCTAATAACTTTAATCTCAGCCAAACCGATTTACTCACGAACAAACAAAACACTGAAAAAAGCCCAACAATAACATTTTTAGGTTGTCTAAGTGACTTATATATTACGTTTAACCCGAGCAGCGAAACTCCGCGGTGATCTGAAAATGATGTGCCGGGAGTTGTGCCATTCTCGGCCGCATCAGTAACCCTCGAGCTCCCGGCTAGCTGTCGAGCTGGTGGGTAGCAGACGTCTCCGAAAACGTCGAAGCACTTTTGCAAATATGCGATATCTTGATAAACCGAGCAGATATTTTATGTTTACACAGCTACTTTCTCGCCTGAAAATATGTTAAAAGTTTATTTTGTGACCCAGAAAGATTAGTAAGAGTAATTTTAAAACTTAGTAGTGGCCGCCATTGTTGGAAACTGGAGTTTGGCTGGGCCGCGCTATGAATTCTGGGATATGGTAGGCCACGAAGGACACACCCAACCCATCCTTCAAATTCGGGGAAAAGGAGGACTCATTTGTCGGCTGCATTCGGAGGAGTCTACGAATTTGGACAGCCTTCGGCGCGTCGCTGTGACGTAATCGGTCTACAAATGCGGCCTCAGGAGGATGCAGCTCATGAATTTGGACACGACCATAATATGTGAACAAAGGCACTGCGCACCTGCGTTTTACCCATATTCTATCGCGATATTTCATTTTCTTATTATTGCCTAACATTATACTGGTATTACCGTGAACAGTATGATATGGCCCAGCCCTACCTTAGAGTTGTAGATGACCTACCTTTGCTGTCCTTCACTTAAAGCCCAGTGTGAGTCTGAAGGATCTGGGTCTGTCCGAGCTCAGGGCGAGTCAGCTGGACGAGCTCGTCAGCAGGTTACTGCCTACACCGGGACCAGAAGAGCCTCCCGCTGTTCCTTCGATATGGAGAACGAGCCACGTTTCTGCAGACAGCTTCTTTCACAACAAGCACGGTGAGCAGCTCAGTCGAGCTTTATTTATTTAACCAGATGTTTTAATGTGAAACAGACCTTGAGATTTTTTTCTCTTTTTGTACGATTTGTCTCACAGGGTTCTCACACAGGAATTTGGGGCTTTTTGGCTCACGATTATTCCACAGACAATACCACAGCCCACTAAGACAAGCTTGCTCAGAACTACAGTTTTTGCCTGGTAAGAAGCTGACGTTATACAAACTTAGTGGCATTAAAGCCCCTTTCAGGCATGCACTCCTTTCCATTTATCTGAAGGCACCTGAGCTTTTTTGGCCTCATGCCTGAGTGAAAAGTCAAAACACAATCTTACAATTTATACAGGTCCAATATATATGTTCTGTATATGCTCTTCGTTACGTTGCTTAGCTCTCAAAAAGCAGTCTTGGTTTAGGCCTTCAATAGCAGTAAGACGGAAAAAGCAATTTGGGGCTATCAATGGCTCCACTGGATGGCTTTCACTGTCCTTAACACTCAGTTTCACTTTACAACAAACAGGTTCTGTTTGTTATGAGTTGGTCTTCACAGCAGGGCCTGAGCTAAAGACACTGGCAATGATTACATTTTCAAAAGTGTAGTTACATGTGATTAGAGCACAGCTAGACTTACTTATGATAAACAGCTGTCATTTTAACAGACTGAAGAAGCCAGAAATCTTATATACCCCATGTCTGAAAAAGGTTAAAGATACTTGACATATAGTCACATGTTTTCTGTCTGTGTAGTATGGGTCCAAAGTCGCGGTTTCAAGACACTTCGATCAAGGACCAGACGGGCGGAGTCTGGTTATGACGGTCCCGTGGAATCTGAAGCCTACACTCCAGGCTTCATGAAGGTATGCCACCACACGACTGATGTATCTGTTACACTGTTATGAATACAGACTGTTGGTTAATCCAACATAAATTCTGTATTTACTGAATAAGCATTATTTCTCGGACACTGCACAGTTAGTTATGCAGTTAGAATGAACAACATACCGTAGTTTTCGGGTCATAAGCTGCTACTTTTTCCCCACACTGTGAACACTGCGGCTTATACTGACGTGCGGCTAATGCATATTTTCTTTCATGCAGCCAAAAATATTTTGCCTGGTAACAGTAGACCAATAAAATTGATAAGTAGTATATATACGGTATTTATTTTTACCGGTTGTTAAGAGACGTAATGTTGTTTTTGCACTGTTCTGTAAAAAAAAACATAAGCAACGTAATTTGTGTGTTACCGATACGTACGTATACTTAAAATTAGCCATGTTACAGGCGCTGTTCGAGGAAAAAAAGCATTTGCAGTATGTATTTTTGTATGTTATCATAACGTCTATGTTACCTTATGGAATAAATTAAACGTTAAAAATCCTCACGTGTAATATTTCTGTGTAAATATCTCATATTACAAGTGCAACGCATACGGCTTAAAATCCGGTGCGGCCTGTACAAGTACAAAATTGATTTTCTTTCTAAAATTTGAGCATGCGGCTTTTAATCAGGTGCACTCTGTAGTCCGGGATTTACGGCACTTTGACCCTTTAGCTCGTTCTACAACTTGACCAAGTCGTTGCAGATTTTGAGTTGCTATTTGAAGCACACATTTAAAAGAGGGGGGAAAGCAGATTTACATGTCTACTTTTTTCCCTCTCAGGGATTGCTCTTGAAAGAAAAAGGAGTCGAGGCGCAGTCTTTGGACCAAGTGATACAACAAAAAAACCTTCCAGAAAACCAGCAGGAGGCTTTCAAGACGGGTTTCACTGAGGGGTTCATGAGGTCTCAAGCTTTGACTCAGAGAACACAAGGCATGTGGTCCAGACAAAGACACAGTTACCTGTTTTTCATTATAACAGTTGGTGGCAGTGCTGAGCTGAGTACAAAGATGAAGATTGGCTGATTTGTTTTTTTGTCTGTTATGTTTTACAGACTCACTGAGGAGAACCAGGTTGATCCTCTTGGTCCTCCTCCTCATTGGTATTTATGGCCTCTCAAGAACCCCGTTTCTCTCCGGTAAAGGCCCCTTTTCTGATGCTGGTTTGTTTCAGTCTTCATTCTTTAAGCTTTCAAATTAAATCGTAATCCTATACGCACACTGCCTGCTGATTTACACCTTCCAAGGGTGCAAAAGCATTAGAAAAGAAGTGTTTCACTTAATGTTCACCAGATTTTCAGCTTAAATATTCATATATATATTTATGTATTTATTACAATAATGTACTAGTGCGCATGTAGGGTTTGACAGATTATTTTGGTGCATGATACTGTGCTTTAACATATAAATATCTATACAAACTATTTTTTATTTCATTACTGTGTTCGTGCTTTATGAATAACTGGTAGAAAATAAATGTGTGCTGCAGGAAGCAGCTGTTTCTGTCAGACATTGCAAATATGTATTTATTGAACTGATTATTTTGGGGATCTCGTAGTGAGGTTCCGCACCACATCCGGTCTTGACTCTGCAGTCGACCCCATCCAGATGAAGAATGTGACATTTGAGCATGTCAAAGGAGTGGAGGAGGCAAAGAGCGAACTGCAAGATGTTGTTGAGTTTCTGAAAAACCCACAGAAATTTACCGTTTTGGGTGGAAAGCTGCCAAAAGGTATCGATGCTGCTAATTCTTTTCATCACTTTTTACTGATCATTAAGAAAATTCAGTGAATTGAATAGGGTGGGGTTTTTTGTTTTTGTTTTTTTTCTTATGCGTTTCTGTTTGGGTCTCCTCAGGGATCCTGCTTGTTGGTCCCCCAGGCACAGGAAAGACTCTGTTGGCACGAGCCGTGGCCGGAGAGGCCGATGTTCCTTTTTACTACGCCTCCGGATCAGAGTTTGATGAGATGTTTGTGGGCGTTGGTGCGAGCCGAATCAGGAACCTTTTCAGTAAGCTTACTGGATGTGAGAAATTTTAGTTACACTTAAAATTGTATTTTAAAAACGAATATAACCTCTATTTTTGTGTTTTGCAGAAGAGGCAAAAGCCAATGCTCCTTGTGTCATCTTCATTGATGAGCTGGACAGCGTAGGTGGAAAGAGAATAGAGTCCCCTATGCATCCTTACTCCAGACAAACCATCAACCAGCTGCTGGCTGAAATGGATGGGTCAGTGTTAGTTAAACTGAATAGAGTGATAAGTGGTGTAGATACCTTAAATTTACAGTTGCTAATGTTTCGTTTTGCTCTTTTACAGATTTAAACCAAATGAAGGAGTCATTGTTATTGGTGCTACAAACTTTGCTGAAGCGTTGGATAAGTATGTAAACATTTAGGATGAAATGCTTTTTATGTATGCCATAAACATGTTAAGTTTTTTGTAAAGTGACAGTAAAATTAAACCATTTTTTAGCATTTACTATCAGAGGTAGTTATTGTGCAGTTATGCAGCTTCTGATGAAACACATTCGTTTTACAGATATTAGTAAGACGTTTTGAGTGTCATTTTGCGATCGTTTTAAGTAGTATTTGTTCTCCTAAATAAAACTTCAACAGAATAAACTTCTGTGTACTAATTATTGCTGCTTTGCATCACTCTTTAGCGCTCTGGTTCGACCAGGAAGGTTTGACATGCAGGTGACGGTCCCTCGCCCTGATGTGAAAGGCCGCACAGAGATTCTCAACTGGTACCTCTCCAAGATCAAAGTAGACCCAGGTAGGTCTGGGTGTAAAGTATTCAACAATATTAAGGATATCTCCAACTACCTTTAGATCTCATCCTTTTTTTCTCCTATTGTCCTTCTCTGCTGGAGCTAAGCCTGAGAGGAAACCTGTGTTTGCCATTTTTCTAAATGACGCCATTGTCTTTGATCACCTTTACAAACACTGTTTGTTCTTTCCCAGCCATTGATGCAGAGATTATTGCCCGAGGCACAGTGGGCTTCTCGGGGGCAGAGCTCGAGAACCTGGTCAACCAGGCAGCCCTGAAGGCAGCAGTGGACGGGAAAGAGATGGTCACAATGAAGGACCTGGAGTTCGCTAAGGACAAGATCCTCATGGGTAAATGAGTGATCACGGTGCAGCCCACAGCACTACATTTCACATTACACTGATCACCTGTACATTATTAAGTGAGGAGACAGGAACACCATCATGATTATTTCTTTATGTTTCCATTTCACATTTCAGGCCCTGAGAGGCGGAGTGTTGAAATTGACAAGAAGAATAAGACCATTACCGCATACCACGAGTCCGGCCATGCCATTGTTGCCTATTACACCAAAGATGCAACGCCCATCAATAAGGCTACTATCATGCCTCGAGGACCAACTCTGGGCCATGTGAGCTTTTGTTACAGTTTTGCAGTATTGTACGTATTTCTGCTGGGGGTTTTTTGGGTTTTTTTTGATAAACCGTGCCGTGTTTTAGGTGTCGATGCTTCCAGAGAATGACCGCTGGAGCGAGACACGAGCCCAGCTGCTGGCTCAGATGGACGTCAGCATGGGCGGCCGAGTAGCAGAGGAGCTCATCTTTGGGAACGATAACATCACCACAGGTACGAAACACAGAGGGACTGATTGGTAGGACATGATTCATAAATATAAAATGCTTGAGCTATGAATAGTATTTTATGATTATAACATTTAAAGGTTTATCAGGTTAACACCTGATTTTTGGTCAGAGGGCCCGGTGGCGCCAGTGTCCTGCAGCCTCGCCTCTGTCAGTGCGCCCCAGGGCAGCTGTGGCTACAATGTAGCTTGCCATCGCCAGTGCGTGAATGTGTGTGTGAATGGTTGGATGACTGAATGTAGTGTAAAGCGCTTTGGGGTCCATGGGGATTAAGTAAAGCGCTATACAAATACAGGCCATTTACCATTTAACACCCTGGGATTTTTCTTTTTTCCAAGTATAAATACACTTATTTGTGTGCTTTTATCAACATAAGAAAATAAATTTGTGTGGTTTGAAGAAGTTCTTATAAATTACTAGTCTCTAGACTTACGCTCTGATTGTTTGGAAGATGACAAAAAAACGTTGTTAACCATTTCAGGTGCCTCCAGCGACTTTGATGGTGCAACCAAAATCGCAAAATTGATGGTGACCAGATTCGGCATGAGTGACAAGGTGAGAATTTAGACTTGTGTGGCAGATGATCCCTGTGGGGTTTTTTTTTTTTTTTTTTTTGGTTTGTTTTGTTGTCTGTTTTTTGTTCCAATCAGCATTTAAGGACTTAGCAGTGCTGATCTGGGCTTTAACTGTACATACTGCTGCAGACGTACGTCTTTATTTACAGTAAGATACAAGTTATGAAGCCATACACAACAATTGTCCTCAGTCAATTTATGTCAGCCAAACTTTGTTATATTAAAAGCAAACACAGTAGCACATCTACAGCTACTGTATTGAATGAATTAATCTTGAAGTTAATACAAATCTGTAATAGAAGAAGAAGAGGGGAGTGGACCTAAAAACTGCAGTCTCTAACATTACTGTGTCATTGGGTGTAATTACACACAGCTCAGTGAAAAGCCCTTTGTAACTCGCTTTACAGTAATCACTAGCTACAAGTGGTCGATGCATGAGTAGACCCATTGTTCATTCATCTTGGTTATGTGTTTGTTACAGCTAGGTGTCATGACCTATGGAGACATTTCAAAGCAAAGCCCCGAAACACAAGCAGCCATTGAGCAGGAAGTCAGAGCTTTACTAAAGGTGAGCAAAATATGTGTCATTTAAAAATAATAATTAGAATTTTTTTCTATTCTATTTCTCAAAATGTTTTTTCTCTCTCTTTTATTTAGGACTCATATGAACGTGCTAAGGATATCCTCAAGACTTACAGTAAGGAGCACAAGAAGCTGGCTGATGCCCTCCTAACATATGAAACTCTGGACGCCAAAGAGATCCAGATGGTGCTGGAGGGCAAATCACTGGACCACTATAGACCTCAGCAGCAGCAGCAGGCGTTGTAGACTCATACATATATATGCACAACTGTGCAATCAAGCACAGGCCTTTGGGAGGCCTTGTTTTGTTTGTATCCCTTTTATTGTCAATGTGAAGATGACACTGAAACAATCATCAACACTTTGATACGTCTCATCATTTACTTTCCTTCAGTGATTTGTAAATCATCTCAGTTTAACTGTGTGAAAATAACTATTTGTTCTCCCCAAAAAGTCACAAAGATGGTTTCATTCAGGGCATTTTTTTCTTTCTCAGCTCTCACAGGGAGAGAAAAACAAAACCTCAGCAGCGGTTTATGCACCAAGGTCATATTTCGTCTCATATGAATTTGTTTGCCGTCAGATTTTTCTCACATATTTGTACTAACCAGTGATCACAATGGGACCTTAAAGTACCTTAAGCTGGAAAGTACCTTTTGGCTATGACCAGGCACAGGTGCTACTGCTGTTCATTGTTGAACTCTTCAGGTTAGAGGTTTTCTTTTTTTTTTTTTGTTTTTTTTTCTTTCTTTTTTTTTTAATATGCTTGCATTTACCATATACATATCTATTTTCCTTTGTTCTTATTTATTGAAGTGCCCAAAGGTAAGACCAGCTGTAGCTGATAAATGAGAAGTTGTGTATATACTGTAAGCTTGTAAAAGAAATGCATTGGTGCTTCTGTTTGTGTCTTTAGATTAAAGCCTTCATAAAGCTCAAATAAAGATTCCTCTTACAAATCAGCCCTGATTCTTCTTTTGGGGTTTGTTTGTTTGTTTTGTGGTTCTTAAAACAAGTTGTAGCATTAACACATCATCACCTTATAAAACTGATAAAAAGGCCTTAGTTAATTATTAATATATACAACAAATAATATCTAATATATGTCTCTACATTGCTTAGAATTCAATATAATTCAGGTAGCAGAGTTTATTGAAGCCTTTTACACTGTTATCTGTCATAGCTGAAAACAGTGGAAATTAACCTCAATCAAAATATTCATAAGAGCTAGAATACTAAACCAATCAGCTGAAAGACTGTAAAGTACTCCAAAGAACTGATGGGAATTTCAGGTCAATATTAGTGATGGTTTATAGATTTTAAATAGTGCTTTAAACCATTAAGTATGTGTGATATCACAGTGAAATTGACAAATGTTTACAGCACCTTGTTGAATCTAGACTAAAGTGGCTGATGAGTGTATTTTCTAATGTTACACAGTGTCAAAGAACATCATGCTTTTGGAAATGCAGACAAAATGACAAATCAGATTATTTAATCTACTGAGTGGCACATTTCTAACATTGCATCTTCTGTTGGCCAGTTAACAGGAGCAAAGGCTTAATTATGGCTGCGGTTAAATTACCTTCAACCTGCCATTAGTGTCTTAAGTTCCAGGTGACTCTGGGGGAGAGGCTAAGAGACTAAGACACTGTCCTATTGTTTCATCTATTTAAAAAGGCTGGTGCAACACTACTAGTTCTGACCAAAAGCAGCAACCAGTGCGAAACATTTACTATGAAGAAACTTGAAATTTCATTTTGTGTTTTCAAAAAAGCTCTCAGAGCAATCTTATGATTGCCCCAAAGGAACAATGGAGGACGCTGATGATGACATAGCTGTTATTGGGATTGGATGCAATTTTCCCGGAGGTACAACCTCATTTTGACACCATTTAAAGCAATACTGAATATCTGCATTTTTTTTTCTCCAAAGGTCGAAATTCTAAGATAATGTATACTCAGGTTGTTGTGATACTTTATATTTTAGGTGAGGGGGTGGACAGTTTCTGGAGGGTTCTGTTGGAGGGAAAGAGCTGTGTGGTGGATATTCCAGCTGAAAGGTTTGACACCACTCTTTGGTATGATGCAGAAGGTAACAAACCTGGGAAGATACAGACAACCAAAGCAGCTCTAATAGAAGGGTGAGTTTAAAAATGTTTTAACCACTCTTAATAAATGGCAAACTCATTGTTAATTTGTTATTAAGTTGTTAACGAAAAAAAAAAAATTGAAACTGAAATGTTAGTATTCTTATTGATGTTGTTGCTTTTAGTTTGTTGGCAGTCAGTAATTACAATGTAATAAAATTATTAGACTGTTTATTCACAATTAATTGGTTAATTACTAATCATTTGTAAGCTTTGATGTAACATTTATGAGTTTACGTTGTAAACTAATGGCTAGTTGGCTTGTAATTTAAAATGTTATGTGTTATGTTTATATTCATATTTACAATGTTCATAATATAATAATTCATAACAAGCATTATAAAGATTATATTATTTTATTCATATATTTTATATATTTTTTATTGTGCTTTTATCTTATATTGTTATATTATGTTTAGATGAGATCATAAAGCTGCAGCTTATAGTTATGATACATCGTTAAATTGTTGTACCAAATTTATTGATTACAATTTGTAAACCTTAAAGGACAATTATGAAGTTTAACCTGGTGGGTGTAAAACTTTGTATTTTCTGGATGGGAAACAACTCATGGTTGTCCTTTGAGTTTGTATGACCTGAGTGCCTCCTTGCCTGCTAGTTAACAATTAACACACTTAAAAGCTGCTGTGTGGTGCACAGCCCTCAGAGTAAAGGACACAAATAGGCTTAATCTAAGCCTTTCAGGACAAAAAAAAGTGGATACAGTTGAAGTTAGTAATGGCCTGTTTTTGACTTGTTTTGTTTTTGGTTTAACACAATGACAAAAATGTTTGGTAAAGGTCAACAAAAACATAATACAGTAACATTAATAAAATTTGTATGCAACAACAGCTTTGCATCAGAATGTAAATGGAAGTGTCTGTTGTTAGCTATGACACAATACAGGATTTGTAAAGTATTGTGTATAACACAAACTACTAACAAAGTGACATAAATTACAAATGACCAGTGATTAGTAAACTGTATTATTTCTTTGTTACCTACAAGATATAAAAGTTTAATTAAGTTATTTTTTTTCTTTGAAATTTTTGAATTATGATGGATCTACTTATTTTATATTCTAGGTTTAATGAGTTTGATTACAAGTTTTTTGGTATTACTGAATCGGAGGCTGACTTCATGGACCCTCAGCAGAAACTTCTGCTGCAGTGTACCTACAGGGCATTAGAAGATGCAGGAATAGCTATGGAAAGCATCAGTGGAACCAGAACTGGTGTCTACATAGGTACTCTTGCTACCATCTATGATACATTAAAAATCCTTAGCAATTTTAAAAATCCAGCAATTTTAAGTCTGTTTTGATTGTGACTGTGCTGCTGCAGGTCTTATGAACAGGGATTATGAGATGCTCAGAAATAATAGCCCTGGCACAATAACCCACTACAATGGCACTGGGACGGCCATGAGTCTTGCAGCCAACAGGATTTCCTTCACCTTCAATCTGACTGGCCCTTCTTTTGCCATCGACAGCGCCTGCTCATCATCTTTGGTGGCTCTTCATGTAGCCAGCCAGGCTATAAAGCATGGTAATATACTTATGCTTGGCTGCCAAAAAAATAAACTATTGGATGATGTATACAAATTAATTATTTAACGACCTTTCTTTCAACCAGGAGACTGTGAAATGGCACTATGTGGAGGAGTTAGCTGTATAATTGAGCCGAAGGTATTTGTTGCCCTCAAACAGGCAAGCATGATCTCACCTGAAGGAACAAGCAAACCTTTTTCCGCCCATGCAGATGGCTATGGCAGGGGAGAGGGCTGTGGTGTAGTACTTCTCAAGCATTTGAAACATGTAGGTTGATGATTTGATCTTTAGTGTCAAGTAGTTTTATATAATTGAGATACTATCCAGTCTTCTAATGATGTGACTTTCTTTGTCAAGGCTTTAAGAGACTGCAACAAAATATGGGGTGTTATCAGCAAGACAGCAGTCAATCAAGATGGGCACTCCGTCACTCCAATCACCAAACCCTCCATGGTTCAGCAAGAGGAGCTGCTGAGAAGAATCTACTCTAACTCCGACATCATGAACGTTCAATATATAGAGGCACATGGGACAGGAACCCTTGTTGGAGACCCAATAGAAGCGGGAAGCATCTCGAATGTCATTGCTAAACCCACTCGTTCTGAGACACTTCTGATTGGGTCTCTAAAGGGCAACATTGGACACACAGAATCTGCAGCTGGAGTTGCTGGACTCATTAAGGTACTGCTAATGATGAAGTACAGCACTATTGTTCCCTCAGTTTTCTACTCTGAAGATAGTTCAAGTATAGATGTAAAAGCCTTGAATCTGAGTATTCCAACTAAATCTGTTAGGTGGGAGACAAATGGGCCAATGGGAAGGGTGGCTGGGATCAACAGCTTTGGGTTTGGAGGTACAAATGCACATGTAATTGTAAGACAGTATACAAATGCTACAGTTCCCTCTCCAACACCGAAAGACTGTACAAAAGTCTTTGTCATATCTGCAGCGTCTGAGAAATCATTAAGCCTGTCCATCAGTGACACCCATGAAAGACTTTGCAGGAACCAGTCAGTTGATTTGCAGGCACTCTCATACACCTCAGTGTGCAGAAGAAGTCATTACAAACACAAATATAGGAAGGCCTTCCTAATATCTTCTCTCTCAGATTTAGAACACCAGTTAATGTCTGCACTGAAGGCTAAGGTTCAGGCAGTAAGGTCTAACATCCAGGTAGTCTTTGTGTTCTGTGGAAATGGGATTGCCTACAAGGGGATGTGCAGGCAGCTAATGAGTAAGCTTCCTGTTTTCAGTGATAAGGTGAGAGAAATTGAGACTCTCTTCCAGAGTCATGGATCTTTCAGCATGAGTAGATGGCTTTCTAGTGAGCATGATAACAATGATTTCAATGAGCCAAATGTTGTGCAACCTCTTCTATTTGCGATTCAGGTCAGCATTGCTACTCTTTTGAAACACTGGGGTATTAAACCTGATGCCGTGCTTGGCCACTCAGTTGGAGAGGTTGCTGCTGCTCACTGCTCAGGTCTCTTGTCTCTGGACAATGCTGTCAAGGTGTTGTACCACCGTAGTACTCTCCAGGGCAAAGTCAAAGGAGGGAAAATGCTCGTGGTTGGCAATGTGGCTGTAGATAAGGTATTAAAAATTCTTCCGAACTTTACTGGGAAAATTAGTGTAGCTGCTTTTAACAGCCCTCAGTCCTGCACTCTGTCAGGAGATGCTGATGCCATAGACACCCTCCATGAGAGGCTGAAGAGCATCTTTAAAGATGAAACTCTCTTCCTTCATGTCTTAGATGTTCCAGCAGCCTACCATAGCCATATGATGGATCCAGTATTAGAGGACATTAAGAGAAGAATAGATGTTTTAGATACCAACAACATAGAGTGCAAACTGTTTTCAACAGTGACTGGAGACAAATGTTCAGATGGTGATTTCAGCTCAGGCACATACTGGGCCAAGAACATCCGAGAGCCTGTTTTATTTGAACAAACGCTCCGTGCTGCCATCAAAGACAAGTCGACGAGGGGAAATGTGGTCTTTGTGGAGATTGGACCTCGTAGGGCTCTCCACAGGAACATATGTGAGACCCTGGGCAATGATACCGTAGTTCTTCCCACCGCAAACCCTGATAAGGATTATGGCACAATCCTCTCAACAGTGGCAAAGCTATTTGAACTTGGCATGAACGTGGACTGGCATAAGCTATACAGGGGTTTGGAGACATTGCCCACAGCTCTTCCAGTCTATCAGTTTGACACCACAAAGAAAGACCTGAATTTTGAATCCGTGCGGAAAGGTGATGAGCATTCTTCCTTTACTCCCCATACACTCATATCCCAGATAAAGAGGGATAACAAAGAGTTCATGAGCAACCTCTCTTCAGAGACCGTGCCATACCTTTGGGAGCATAAAAACAACAGCATTTCCATTGTGCCGGGTTCATTTTATGTCGAACTAGCTTTTGCCTCTGTGATGGCAAGTTTTAAGCCACGTAAAACTATTACCCAGCTCCATCTCAGTGTTAGATTTGAAAGTGTGTTAACACTCAACTCACACTCTCAACAACTGAAAGTGAGAGTAGAACATGGAGAGAAGGAGGGCTCATTTGCAATACAGTCCTCTAATGCAACGCATGCCTCTGGAAGGTACACATATCAAGATATCAAGCCATTGTTAGAGGAATCAAACATTTGTCCTCGAATGATCTTCCAACGGTGCAAGTTGGTTTGGACGAGAAATGAGATCTATTCAATTCTTTCTCAAGCAGGATTTGAGTATGGCCCTCTTTTCAAACAGCTTGATGATGTGCATTTTGGGGATGAATTCAAGGAAGCTGTGATGGAAATTCAAGTCCCTGGTGATCTTCTGAAACATCTTCATGACTATTTTATTCATCCTGTGCTGCTTGACTATTTTCTGCAAATGACTGCTATGTTAGCAATGGGACAGCTAACAGTCAAGCAGGGATTCCCTTCAGGTATTACAGATATAGTCATATCAGCACCACTGCAGGAAGAAATGATTATGTACTTGCGAGCAACTCAAGAAACTCCTGACTATACTGATGTGTGCGGTTGCTTTTCCACAAGAGAGGGCAACGTATTAGTGGAACTTAAGGGGGTCAGGATTTCATTCGTGGGCTGCAGCTCAAATGTTTCCCAGTCACTGTTCTTCCAAAATGAAGCAGTTGCTGTTGAAGAAGAATTGCAAAATGGCAAAATAAGAGCAATTGTTTTTGAAGATAACCTCTGTATTGCTAAAGGACTTGAGCCATATTTGCACCCAGAATCAATCACTGTGGAGAGCAAAGAGCACTTGAAGGCATACCAAGTTCGAAATTTAGTGCTCCAGTGTCTCACCAGCAGAGTGGATGTGGAAAATATTCTCTTCCTTTGGGGTGTTGATAACCTCACTCATCTTTCACCTGAAAAGATGCTGGACTGCTTGATGACTTGTTGTGAGATTTTTCACCATATTGTTCTGGCTGTAAAAGAGAGCAAACGCTCATGCTCTGTCCATGTCATTACTTACAGATCATCAGAAATGTGTGTGGATCATATCAGCCCTGGTTTTGCACTTTCTGGTATGATAAGGGCTTGTGCAGCAGAGTTGGCAGATCTTTCTTTTCAGCTGATTGACCTTGCTTCTGTGACCAGTGAAAACATACAAACACTTGCTCAGGTAATAAACACCTGCAGACACCAAGAGGTTTGGATCAGTAAAGGGAAGGCAGCAGTAACAAAAATGGCACGGACCAGATTGACAGATAAAGCTTTGTTTGATGGTGAAACACATTCAGTGAATCCAAGAGACTTTGTTCTACACAGTACTGATCCATACAGTATAGCCCATTTGTCTGCCACCCACTGTGACACTAATGGAAAAGCTCTCCAAGAGAAGACAGCTGAAATTCAGTTAATCAGTGTTTGCCTGCATTCATCAGATTACTTCCCTGTGACCACTTCTCAACTGATCTTTGGTAAGGCAATGTACTGGAACAAGCATACATCACTGAATCACAGACTTCTGGCTCTAGATTTCAGTGGCATTGTCACAGCTGTGGGGAAAAATATCAATAATCTGAGAGTTGGAGACCATATTGCGTCATGTTACCCAGTTCATGCCACCTCAAAAATTGTAATTCCTGAAGCAGTGTGCTACAACATTAAGACATTTCCATTTCTAAAAGAGACTCCATGTGTGTCTTATTTCATACTGGCATGGGAGATCTTGCAGAGCATACTGTTTGAAGATAAAAAGCAGCACAGAAAGTTGACTATTGTTTCCCCGAACTCAGGCTCTGCTCTGACGAAGGTTCTGGCTCTCACAGCAACCAGGTCAGGCTGGAGTGTTTCCTCTCAGTCACATTTCACTGGAGAACCTCCATGTTTTGATGAGAGTCACGCATTCGTTCTTTTGCCACCATTTGATGCCGCTTGGCAGGAGATGTATGACAATGGGGCTCTTGAAAAACACATGATTTTCGTGTTTAGCAGTCATATGCCACCCTCAGTCTCAGACAGATTGTTTACTCCAAAGAGCGAACACATTCATGTGCATAAACTCGATGTGGATTATGTTCTCCAGAAAGCTTATCTACAAGCACGAAGCAGGAATATCTGCAACTGGTTAAAATCATTAGGCTTTGATACAGGATCTCTACCTCTAAGAAGGGAGTTGTATCTGTATTCAGACTCAAAAGTGTCCTGGTCCCGTACAAAACCTGAGTCCTATTTCACAACAGAGACAGTGCAGCAAATAGTTTTAGGCCATGAAGAATCCTGTAGCCTGGCATCTGAAATCCCTATGTTTGCAATGCCTAGACAACTCTTTAAACAAAGTTGTACTTATATCGTAACCGGTGGGCTGTCTGGTTTGGGTCTTGAGACAGTTAAGTTTTTGGCCCACAATGGTGGAGCTTGTATTGCAACTCTGTCAAGAAGAAGACCTTCTGATAAAACACAGTTTGAAATGGATCTCCTCCAGAAAAGATACAGGGTTGCTATCATAAACATCCAGTGTGATGTTTCTGTGATGATGCAGGTAGTTGATGCAATTTCAAAAATTGGTGAAACATTCCCTTGTTGCCCTATCAAAGGAGTGTTTCACAGTGCTGCAGTGTTGCACGATGCATTGATTGAATCTCTTGATGAGTCTCTCTTCAGAAAGGTGCTGCAGCCCAAAGTTTGTGGTGCTCTAAATCTTCATTATGCAACACTGCACAACAAACTGGACTTTTTTGTGTGCTATTCTTCCATCTCATCAGTCATTGGCAATGCCTCACAATGTAACTATGGTGCAGCCAATTCTTTCCTCGACCTGTTCTGCCATTATCGACGAAATCTCGGCCTATCTGCACAGTCCATCAACTGGGGTCCTTTGAACCTTGGTCTCCTGCTGAACAAAGATCATTTACAAAAGTTTCTAGAGGCAAAGGGGATGATGATAATGGATGTTTGTGAGGTTCACGAGACACTTAAAAAGAGTCTTTTGATGAACAGACCCCAACAGATAATATGCAAATTCAGCTTTAAAAATCTCAGTATCCATGTCCTTTCGCAAAATGGGTCTCTCAGAAAGCGATTGTTACCTTTGGTAGAAATGGAGCTCAAAGATGAAGTACATAACAAACCCAAAATCCCAAGTTCTTCCACATATGAACATGTGAGGAATATTGTGAGTGAAATAATCAATGTAAGTGCAGAGGAACTGGATCATGACTCCAATCTGTGTGCTTTGGGGATTGACTCGATGTTAGCAATGACTCTGCAGAACAAGATTTTCCAGGAGACAGGCGTAAATATACCTTTGGTTGTAATACTGGACCCAAACAGTACACTTACCAGTTTAGTAACTAATGTGTTAAAGAGTGAATAATTAATTGCTATTCTATTACTACTGATGACATTTTAACTAAACAGTTACATTTGTCTAACTTGTTAAATAAACCCCAGGCAGTGTTTTCAAAGATAGTTGGAGCTAATTAGCTAAAATAAATATTTACCCAGCTTCTAAACAAACCCTAAATTCCATTTCATTTTACTTTTCTACATTTATTGTATTGATTGTATGTATAGATTTTAAATGATGCTAAAGTCCATTAATTTGGGTTCCAGGGGAGTAAATGTCGTACATACATTGCTAACATCCTGCTAATGCACGCTATTTTGTTATCTAATGGTTTAGTACAGTACATCCTGTCCCCATGGCACAGGCTTTTCTTTATGTTTTGGCCTTTTGTCCACATGTAAATGGAATTTTAGGTCACTGAAAACTGAGCTTTCAAAACCCTCCTTTCAGAAACTCTGCTTAAGTGTGGACAAGGAAAAATTAAGATTTTGTCTTCTTGCGTTTTTATGCCCCATTTTTGGACGTCACACTTTGTGCTGTGTTATTCTTTGCAAGCTTCCGGTTTGCTGATTAACTTTGGCATAGTACTGGCAGTATATGACACGTTTTTTTGTTTTATGTGGACGGACATGTTTAAACATAAAAGTGGAAAAATCCCCATTTTAAAAATACTTTTGAACATGTAGACGTAGTTAAGAAGCAGCTAGTTGTGTTTATCATAAGTGAGCACTCTTAGATAGCTTCTGCTAAAAACTCTTCTGCTGCTTGTTTGCTTGAAACCAAAATATAATAAAAAATAATGACAAAACAAAACATAATAATTCTTTATCCCATGGGTATTACAGTCACCTTATAAGCGCTCTGTACAAGACTTGTTATGAGAACCTCGACTATTTGTTGTGATTACAAATTTCTTTAATTTGTTTCAGATCATAATTTAATTACTTTTTAATTACTTATTTTATTTTACTTTAATTTGTATTTTCAAGAAATTAATAATCCTCCTTTGAAAACATTGCTTCATTATTTGGTGTTGTGTATTAAAAGCTTGACGAAGTTTGTGTCTAGTACTCTAAAACTGTTATGCCCTTTGTCATAGCTCCATTGTAATATTATTTTAAGTCTGCATAGCATTGATTATAAAGCAGTGAGTTACACAAGTTATGCCTATGATCTATGATGTATGTACATAAATAAATTAAAAAACAAAATAAGCTTAAATCTCTTTTAATTCAGCTTTGAAACGTAGGGTATTTGTGTCTAAGTGTACAAAATAGATGACTTTTGCCATTGAAAGCTTTGCATATTGAAATGACTATGCCAGTTAGAAATGGTTCATGTATTATGTACCTTTTTAAAAAATAAATAAAAAAAGAAGAAGAAAACAATGTTATCAAGTTTGATTTTTCTGTGTCAAAAAAGAAAGAATTATAATAAAGACATGATACATCATGATAGCTTAGGTGAAACCTTTTCAAATTTTAAAACTAAAGTGCAGTGGATATTAAATTGCTCTATGATATTTTTTATTCTCAGTTAACAGTGATAAGCACTGATAGTAGATAGTAGAAGGAGAGAACCCAGTGACAGATGCAGCAAGACCAATTATAAAGATAAAACATTTATTTCAATTTTAAAAAAAATAATACAAGATAAGGCACTTACTTTACATAATTTAGCAGTAAACGCATTTATACAGACTTGCATGTTTAGTTGCAATCCGCTTTTTTTCTGTACCATATTGGTGAGTAAAAGAATGACATAAAATATCTTTTAAAAACTTCCAGTTAGTACAATACATGCCATTTGTTTAAAAAAAACGCATTACAAATCAACCAAAATCTAAAAATGAGTGCCAAAAAGGATGAAAAGTTCTGTAAACAAGTAGCATTAATATCAGAACTTTCTTTTATTGCAATGGCCATTTTATTTATTTATTTTTTAACTGAATCTCAGTGGAAAAAATATATTGAATCCATTATTGTAGTGTTCTGACGGTTGATGGCTGATTGTATTCATAAAGTAATATCTCCATTTGAGTTTTTCACAATCTGGTAGAAACTTCAGCTTCATCTGGTAGAGACTCTGGGTTCTCACTGACACTTTCGCCTTCAGCTCCTTCACTCAGTAGAGCTGCCATTGTTGCAATAGTTGCATTGGGATCCAATAGTTTCACCAAAGGCACATTCACACCTCTCCCCTGAAAGATCAAATTCTGCAGAGTCATAGCCTGCATAGAGTCAATGCCTAAGGATGAGAGTAGTAAATCATCTTTCAGCTCACTCTGCTCCATCCCAATAGTCTCACTAAGTAGAGAAACAACATAGTCCTTTGGAGAGACGCAGACATCTTGTTTAGTTTCAGAGTAAGTCTCTCTAGATTTTTGGAAGGCTGCCTCAACTAATGCAGAAAGGCGCATAGTCAAGGCTTTATTTTGGGAGAGGATATTGTATCTGATGTTTCTGAAGTGAAACCTGCAAACAGCTTGCTGGGGTCGGTTGAGCACAAGGCATTGCTCCAAGCATTGATAAATCTCAGCCACATCTAAAATCATTATTCCCTTTGCTTCCAGAAAACGCTGGAAATGTTCTTTGTTCAAGAGCAGACCAAGGTTCAGAGCTCCCCAGTTGATAGACTGTGCAGGCAAGCTGAGTTTGCGCCTGTATTGACAGAACAGATCGAGAAATGTATTGGCTGCTGCGTAGTTTGTTTGTGATGCGTTTCCCAGGAAAGCGGAGATGGAGGAGTAACATACAAAGTAATCCAACGGACAGTGCTTTGTTGCATAGTGCAAATTCAGGACACCGTTTATTTTTGGCCTGAAAACCTTCTCGTACAGAGATCTGTTAAGGGTCTCAATCAGTCCATCATGCAAGACTACTGCACTGTGAAACACACCTCTGATCGGAAAACCAGAGAACTTCTTGCCAATGACATTGATGACTTTGTGCATATTCTCATAAACAGATACGTCACACTGCATGCTGGTGATGCTGTTTCCACACTGTTTCTCCACATTGTTGATTTCCTGCTGGACTTCTGGTGTGGGCTTGCTTCTGGAGAGAATGACAATGTACTCACCACCTCTTTGTGAGATGAACTTAACAGTCTCAAAGCCCAGACCAGAAAGACCACCTGCCACTACATACACAGACCTCTTTCGAAAAAGCCGTTTTTTTGTTGGGAGAAGTGGAATCTCAGACAGTGTGCTGCCAACATCATTTTCTAGAGCTACGACAGCCAATTTCTTGGAGCTGAAATATGAGTCTGGTTTTGCTGAATCAATGCTTTTTTGTTCAGATTTTGCACTCTGAAAGGTAAAGCTTTCAAGAGCCAATTTCACATTAAGGTTTAAGGACTTAAGCCAGTGATGAAGGTATGGCCTGTGTATTCTCAGGGATCCCTTTTGGAATATGACTGACATCTGAGTTATCTGTACATGAACACCTTCCTTTGCACTTTGGAACACTTCCTCAATGACTAGATCCTGCTTCGGAGATTCACATACGATTACAACATGTTGTAACCCTGAAAAGTTGCAAATTTGAGCAGTTAGGGATTCATCAAATGGAGGCAGAATGACAACTGCACCCAACTGACTGGCACCTACAAAAGTCCCATTGCACTGCGTTTCAACATTCACATTCCAGCCTGATTTGCAAGCGCTAAGTGCCAAGACTTTCAATAGTGCAGAATCAGGCACAGAGCATATGATTGTTATATTATGCTTGGCTCCGAGCAAGGCTCGATGAAGGATTTCCCATGCTAGCACAAAGTAGGAAACACAAGGTGTTTTTCTGAGGACTGGGAACTTTTTGGTGCTGTAGCACACTTCCTGTGGTACTCTGATCTTACTTGCTGCCACCACAGGATAACAGGAAGCAACATGTTCTCCCACTTTGAATTTCCTTACATGTTTTCCAACTGCAATGACAGTACCGCTGAAGTCAAGAGCGAGCAGCTTGTGTTTCTGAGATGAGTGCTTGTTCCAATACAGTGTTTTGCCGAATTTTAGATTTGAAGAGCTGACTGGGAAATAGTCTGATGAGTGAACACATATCTTACTGGGCTGGATTTCAATGAATGTATCACTGATCGGCTCAGCCTCCTCGTCAGAGCAAATGGCACTCAGTTTCATAATTTCATGTGGATCAGCTGTCAGAAAAATACATGGTTCAGACACTGTAGATGTATAAGTGCCAATCTTATTGTCATTGATTTCTAGTGGGGTGCGCACAATGGAAGGTTTCAAGACCTGTCCATCTTTTACCACCAGTTCTGGGTGCTTGCTGCATGGGTATGACCTTAGGGCATCAGACAGAGCTGCAATGTCCTCAGGAGAGATCCCGCTCATATCAATCAGCTGAAAAGAAAGATCTGGTATCTCAGCAGCGAACGATCGTGTCATACCAACAAGAGCAAAACCTGGACTTACATGATCTACTGTGATATCAGATGAACGGTAGGTTATGGCTCTAATTGATTTTGGGAAGTGAATTCGCTTTAGCTCAACAACTATTTGGCGGAAAATCTCACAGCAGTCAGCTAGACTCTGCAGGATAATTTCAGCTGGCCGTGATGTGAAGTCTTCATTGCCCCACAAAAATAAGACCTCATCAAAGTTTTCTCTAATATCTCTGATTTTAAGATTTGCCAGAAGAGAAGGGAAACCATTGCCCAAGATGTCCTTTGCATATGTGATGGGAATGTAAGTAGATGCTGAGTCCAAATGTTTCTTTAGACCATCAGCAATCCCTAAAGTATCACAGAACACCAACGCCTTTGGAGGAGGAGTAGCAATGTGATCATTTGGGACAACATCGAAGGCATTGTGGTAGAAGTACTCATCTACCACATGAGAACGACTGCCTAGGTACTTGATTATGACATTTTTGACCTCAACCAACACTCTGCCTTCCTTGTCTGCAAAGCACCCACAAACCCCAAAGTGATCAGTGCCCACATCAGTTGCTCTCAGATAAATAGTCATCTCATTTTGCAAAGGTTCAAAGACTGTAAGACTTCCTATTTTGGCAGGAAATCCTGGCCTGCCAGCAAAGATGTGCTCTACTGCAACTGGGAGAAGCTGCATCAGATAATCCAGCAAGACAGGATGAATGCAGTAGTCATGCAAATGAGGCTGAAGTTCTTCTGGAACTGAGACTTTTACAAAAGCCTCTTTCAGATCATCTCCATAGTGCACATCCTTCTTATTCTGGAAGATGTCCCCATACTGAAAGCCTCCTTGAGAGAGATACCCATAAAACTCCTGAAAGCTCACTACAGATGTGCATCGTTTGTTGATGGAGCTTAGTGAAATGCGCTGCTCCTCAATCAGCCTCTCTTTCTTTGAAACCACAGTGCCTGATGCATAAGCTACAGATGAGGAGAAAACGGTGAATCTGGTTTCCCTCTCTGTTTTTTCTAGTTGCACTTTCATTTCAGGTGGATTCTGTGTTAAAACAAATGGTCTGTGAAAATTGACACTGAGCTGCAGTGAACTGAGAGGTACTTTTGGTTTAGCACTGGCCATGTACGCAGCTAAACCCAGCTCAGCATAGAAAGCACCAGGGATGATGGGTACATCATTATGCTTGTGCTCTTTCAAATAGAAAGAAGAGTCAGACTTTAGATCACAAGTGAAAATGTTGCTTTCACTTCCCGTCTGACACAGCACAGGATGATTGCTTGCTGTGTTATTCTGTGCTGCCCCAATGATAACATCCCTGTCTGAGCAGTCAAATTGATATTTAGGAAAAGGAAGAGGTACTGTCTCATAGCCTTTATAGAAGGTGTTCCAATCTACTTGAACGCCGAGTTCAAACAGTTTAGAGACAACAGACATGACTGATTCTTGATCTCTTTCTGGCTGCACAGAGGCAAGGACAACCGTGTCATTTCCCAGAGATTCCATAATGTTTCTCTGCAGTGCCCTTCTTGGACCTATCTCAACAAACACAGTGTGCTTCTTTCCTCTAGTTGCTGACTGTACTGCCTGCTCAAAAGCAACCGGCTCACGAATGTTTCTAGCCCAGTATTCACCTGTGCAGAAATCTCCCTGCTGGACTTCCTTCCCTGTCACTGTTGAGAACAACTCCGTGTCAAGATCATTTGCCTGTAAGATGCCAATTTTTTCCACAATTTCTGGTAGAATTGGGTCCATCATGTGGCTGTGATAAGCAGCAGGGACATCCAGCACACGAAGGAACAGATTCTGACTATTGGCTGAGGTGCTTAGCTCCTTATGGAAGCGCTCAATTGCGTCTGTCTCACCTGAAAGGGTGCAGGACTGTGGGCTGTTATATGCAGCAAGGCAAATTTTACCAGAGTAAGGAGGGAGCAGTGAAGATACCTCTGATACAGCCATGTTGCTGATCACTAGCATCTTTCCCCCGGTGACTTTTCTCTGGAGAGTGCTGCGGAAATATATGACTTTTACTGCATCCTCCAGAGACAAGAGACCAGAGCAGTGAGCGGCTGCCACTTCACCAACAGAG
Organism: Rhamphochromis longiceps; assembly: GCF_057381845.1. Classification (NCBI taxonomy): domain Eukaryota; kingdom Metazoa; phylum Chordata; class Actinopteri; order Cichliformes; family Cichlidae; genus Rhamphochromis; species Rhamphochromis longiceps. The sequence continues at coordinate 26,486,481 of NC_140565.1, read as the reverse complement.
TGTCCAAGAATTGCATCAGCTTTGACTCCCCAGTGCCTGAGCAAGGTAGTAATCCCAACCTGAATAGCAAAGAGGAGGGGTTGGACAACGTCTGGGTTTCTGAAGTCGCTGCTCTCAAATTCGCTCTCAAGAGTATCCAGTATGTCCAAAGGACTGAGCTTTTGGAAAAGTTCCTTAATTTCTTTGATCTTTTCTCTGAATATAGGCTCGTTTTTTAGTAGCTGCATGCACATACCATGGTAGGTGACACCATTTCCACAGAAGACAAACACTAACCTTGGATCTGAGAAGGCAACACTGATATTTTTGCCAACAGTAGCAATTAGCTTCTCTTTTAGATTAACTACAGAAGACACTGTGATGGCTTTTCTGTATTTATGTTTTTGGTGGGTTCTTCTGCAAGCTGACGTGTAGAGCAAAGAATCTAGATCAAACCGGTTTTCTGCCTGTAGCTGACTGATGGTATCTTCCATTATCATGTTAAGTGATTTTAAAGAATTTGCAGATATGACAAAATACTTGACTTGCTTCTCATCATGCCTTTGCTTAGAATATGGCTGGATGTGCTGTGTGACAATGGCGTGTGCATTTGTTCCCCCAAAACCAAAGTTGTTAACTCCTGCAACTCTTGCACTAGAGCATTCCCATTTTTCTGGTTCCTTAGGAATTTTAATGTTTAGTGCTGTGGCATCTACACTGGAAGCCTTGTCAGTGTAGAACACCGAAGGAACAATGGTCTCATGCTTCATCATCAGGAGAACCTTAATGAGTCCAGCGACTCCAGCAGCAGATTCTGTGTGTCCAATATTGCTCTTTACAGAGCCAATCCAGAGTGTCTTTGAACCAGGAGGTCTAGATTTAGCAATGACGTTGGAAATGCTTCTTGCCTCTGTTGGGTCTCCAGCTGGGGTTCCAGTCCCATGTGCCTCTATGTACTGGACATCTGCAAGGTCAGACTCTGAATAGATTCTGCGGAGAAGCTCCTCTTGTTGTGTCATGGATGGTTTGGTGATTGGAGTAACAGAGCGGCCATCTTGGTTTACAGCAGTTTTGCTGATTGTACCCCAGATATAGTCATGGTCTTGAAGAGCCTGACAAGCAACAAAAAGATCAAAATGAAACATGAATAAAAGTGTGTATTGATAAAGAACATCTAACACCAGAGTCAAACATATTACATGACATATTTGAACTTTAGCTTATAGTTATAAATATATAAACTAGATTGCACTGATGTGAGTTACTCAGCTGAAGGATCAATACCGCAGAGATTTCCACTTTGTCTTAAATCAAACGGAATGGAAGTAACAAAATGGCGCCGGTGAGGTCGGCTGCCGTGCTGGATGCTCTGCCCTAACTTCTCCACTTTTTGCAGTTTTTCGTCACTTTTTGCTATATCTGCGATAATCTTGCATGGGCATCATGCAAAACACACAAATCCGCTACAGTAGAGACACTTTGGTTTCTATTGGTCTGCAATACACGAACATTTCACCATGTTTAACTCTGGACCAAACCTGGCCAAAGGAGATCCTGAGAGAGAACAAAGGACGCGACCCTAAGCGACGGCCTCGAGGTAAAAGAGCCGGCATCAGGAACAGGCTACGGGCTCGAAAGGCAAAGCGGAGCTACGGGGAAAAACTAGAGTCACAGCTACGACAGTGCGACTCTAGGAGCCTGTGGAAAGGACTGCGGACTATAACGGACTATAAACGACCAGCTTCTTCAATGATGAATGCCGATGCTTCACTGGCTGATGAGCTGAACACGTTTTATGCTCGCTTCGACGCCGCAGCAATTAAAACAACAAACGGCTGCGCGCGCTCGGAGTGCACCAGTGAAGAAAATGCATTCATCATCACAGAGCATGCCGTGAGGAACACCTTCAGGAGGGTGAACACCAGGAAGGCAGCAGGACCAGATGCAATCCCTGGCCGGGTCCTTAGAGCCTGCGCTGATCAACTAGCACCGGTGTTCACGGAGATCTTCAACCTCTCCCTGGCCCAAGCTGTGGTTCCCACGTGCTTCAAACGGTCCATTATTGTCCCTGTTCCAAAGAAACAACAGCCCGCTTGCCACAATGACTACCGTCCAGTAGCACTGACTTCAATTGTGATGAAGTGTTTTGAAAGACTGATGAGAGATCACATCACTTCTTCACTTCCTCCCACCATCGACTCACTTCAGTTTGCTTACCGGACTAATCGTTCCACAGACGATGCCATATCTCACCTGCTCCACACATCCCTGAGTCACCTGGACACTGGCAGAGGGAATTATGTTAGGATGCTGTTCGTGGACTACAGTTCAGCATTCTACACAATAATTCCCTCTAAGCTTTTCACCAAGTTGACGGATCTAGGACTCAGCTCATCACTGTGTCAGTGGATCCTCAACTTCCTCACAGACAGACCCCAATCAGTGAGGGTAGGAAAACAAGTCTCCCCCTCCATCTCACTCAGCACTGGAGTGCCTCAGGGCTGCGTTTTAAGCCCCCTGCTGTACTCACTGTACACTTATGACTGTGTTGCCACATCCGACACCACCTCCATTGTCAAGTTTGCTGACGACACTGCTGTTGTGGGCCTGATCTCCGACAACATCGAGACGGCCTACCTGGAGGAGATTAGGAACCTGGAGACCTGGTGCCAGGAGAATAACCTCCTCCTAAACATCAGGAAGACTAAGGAGCTGATCGTGGACTTCACTACAAAGCAGGCGAGGAATTACAAACCCCTCATCATCAGTGGCACGCCAGTGGAGAGAGTGGACAGTTTCCGATACCTGGGTGTCCACATCACTCAGGACCTGTCATGGTCCTGTCACATCAACACCCTGGTTAAGAAAGCCCGTCAGCGTCTCTTCTTCCTCAGAAGACTTAGAGACTTCCATCTGCCACTGAAGGTGCTCAAGAACTTCTACTCCTGCACCATCGAGAGCGTCCTGACGTCAAACATCTGCACCTGGTTTGGGAACAGCACCAAGCAGGACAGACGAGATCTGCAAAGGGTGGTGCGCTCGGCAGAACGCATCATTCAATCAGAGCTCCCTGACCTGCTGTCCATCTACACCAAGCGGTGCAAGTCCAAAGCTAGGAAGATTATGATGGACCTCTCCCATCCCAACAATGGACTCTTCTCACTGTTGAGGTCTGGGAAGCGCTTCCGCTCCCTTAAGGCCAAAACAGAGAGAATGAAGAGGAGCTTCTTCCCCCAGGCTATTCGGGGCCTGAACCAGGTGTAGGACTGGACTCTCCCACACATGTCACTATAAGACTGGACTCTCACACACGTCACCACACGCACCACCACACATTTCCTATAATCCTATAATTCCTATAATTTATAATCCTTATCTTTATAATCTCTTCTGCTATTTGCACATTCTTTACTGTAAATTCCTAAGTTAATTTGTAAATTTTTGTAGTAAATTGTAAATATTGTAAAACTTTTCTTCTGTCATTTAATGGTCGGGCATTGTACAGCTACAAGCATTTCACCCCCATGTCATACTGTGTATGGTTGTGTGTGTGTGACAAATAAAATTTGAATTTGAATGTTCTATATTTTGCATAAAGGTATATAAAAAAGAAACCCTTCTTTTAACTGTTTCCCTTTTCACAACGAATTGACACAGTGGATGGATCCATATTTTTGATTTGGCAAAAATATTTTGCCCTTTCAGTGCAATCACCCATGTTTCTCCTGACATTTTGGGCAAACATTTTAACCACTGCACTATGGAGCCACTCTTACAGCTACAGAAAATACATTTGAAAATATCCTTTGTTCAAGCTGGTTAATTAGAACTAAACTAAGTGTGCAAAAATGAAAATGAAATGCTAAACCAATCTGTTGGAGACAATTTTTATAGGCTAGGCGAGCAGGTCAATCACGTTTGATGGAAAGTGTACAGTTGGTCACTGCAGTTAATTGCAATTTATCACTCAATATGAAAAAAAAAGGGAGTCATTGTTGTGTTTTTAGCTCATCCTCCCGAAGGACCAACAGGTCTATGAGATGGCGATGTGTTCATCGCCCATCTGTCTGTCACTCCATAATTCACAAGGATTGCAACTCCCCCTAGAATATTTCTCAGATTTGAGCTAAACTAGATTAACTGTAATGAATATGACAGTTTGTGATCCTGCTGTACTTCTCAGTGGATTTTAATTATCATTAGTTTGTGCAACAGAGGCAATCAATGACAAGACAACTAATAACTTCCTTTCTGTACTTCATGTATTATAGTAATCTATGAATTGTGATGGATCATCAGCTGGTTGATCTACTACATTGCCAACGTCCGGGTTTGGCACTTTGGCAAACTGTCCATTTAATGTTTAAATTCCTGAAGTATTTGACATTTTCTTATAATTAATCTGCATATGTTGACCTTTTCCAGTGGCTTTAGGAGAACTACTCCGCATCCGTCCCCTCTGCCGTATCCATCTGCTCTACTGGAAAAAGGTTTGCTGGTTCCATCAGGTGAGATCATCTTGGTTTTGCTCAGCGCAACAAAAACTCTTGGCTCAAGGATGCAGCTGACCCCTCCACAGACAGCCATTTCACAATCCCCTGATAAGATAAAACACATCATATCATCCCAACTAATTAAATGCTAACGCCACTTTCTAAACAAATACGACACTACAGAATGATTTACTACCAGTTACTCTATTGCTAATTAACCTGAAGTTATCTATGCTGGACAGACCTTGTTTTATTGATTGACAGGCAAGATGAAGAGCCACAAGGGATGAAGAACAGGCAGAGTCTAAGGACAGTGAAGGTCCGGTGAAGTTGAAGACATAGGAGACTCTGTTTGCTGCAATACTCATGGCAAGCCCTGTGCCAGTCCAGTGGTTGATCACACTTGGGTGCACATGTGCAGCATTTGTTTCATAATCTCTGTTCATTATTCCTACAGAGATACATAAAACACAGGGGTCATGCACTTATCATTTTAACATTATTCATTTGAATGGATGTAAATTTTGATGGTAATTCTGGTATAAAAAAGTAGCTTTGTTTTGGATCAAGCACCCATTATTGTAACACAAAACAATAAAAACACAAAACACAAGTAAGCTTTTAGTACCTTACCAAAAAACACTCCTGTTCTGGTCCCACTGGCTTTTTCCATTGGAATTCCAGCATTTTCTAAAGCCCTGTAGACACACTGAAGGAGCTGTTTTTGCTGAGGATCCATTTGTTCCACTTCACTGTCACTGATGCCGAAAAACCTGTGGTCGAATTCATTAAACCTGAAAATACCAAAAAAATAACAAGGTCAGATTCGGGCAATGGGATGTTGTAATTATGGTTTAAATTCTTCCTTCTTAGATTACTTCTCATACATGTGTTGCATTTACAGTGTAATGCATGTACAGACTCTAAAGCTGTACAGCTGTTTCTATTGTACAAACCTATAATCCGGGGGTCGGCAACCCTAGGCACACGAGGCAAAGGGTTAACTGATGGCACGACCATAACTGGACTAGCCATCCTGGGCATTTGCTGGTGGCCCGATAATTTTCTTTTTTTTTGTAACGGTATAAACAATGAAAGGTGGTGAATTGGCCAGATGCTGGCCGGTGTGTAAAAATAACTCAGTTGTTTGGTGGTGGCATTGCAGAGCTTCCACAGATTCAGTAACATTAGCAAGTAGTGAAGGCTAGCAGGTGGATCAGGGAGAGGGGAGGCAGGAGGAGCAGAGACCCGAGGCAGCCACCCGTCCGGTGAACTGAACTTCAGGTAAGAAGTTATGACCTGCAGTCTATCTGGTTCAGATATAAACCAAGTTTAGGTGGAGTTTATTTTCGCTGTGCTTACTTTTTACAGTCGGTTACAATAACTCGTGCTGCGTACTAGCTAGCATGTTATATGTTATTGCTAGCAATTTCTATACAGCTGGGTGGGTGCTATGGTGTTACTGATAGTGAACTTTATTTTATTCATAAGGTTAGTTAGTAGAGTTGCCTACCGTCCTGTAAAAAGACAGAATCGTCCCGCATTCAGAGAAATTATTAGCATTTTGTGTTGTGCTGAGAAGGGACGCAGTTTGTCCCGTACTTCAGCTAGGATGGAAAAAGACACAACGCTGGATTTATTCTGTCATTATGCTGCACAGCTGCCTCTTCTACTCTCATTCTCTCCCCTCCCTCTCCTGTTGCTACTTTAATCATGAAACTGATCAATGATCAGCTGATTGGCTTTTCTCTCTTGTTTGTTTACCGCCCACTTTGTGCCAGATGTCATGCTAAACAGCAGCAGGTTTAAGCTTGATCAGCTGTTGTTAGAATTTATTTAATATTAGTTTCTAGTATCAGCTGATGTTTGCTGGAGCCACAGCTGCAAAAGCTGCTGGTCATTATGTCGGTTTGGTTATCTGGTGAGAGGGAAACATGAAGATGAAACCAGGAGATGTCCTTACTGAATCATCAGAGCTGAACAGGTGATGGAGAAACAGGTTTACCCTTTAGGTGACATGAATAAGTTGGAGGGAAGTTATGAACTGTTTCTGAGAGACAAATAACATCAGGATCCTTTTCTAAGTAGCTGACAGCTGGTAACTGTGCAGGGGTGGATCTAGCAAAGTTTTGCCAGGTGGGGCAGGGAAAGAGGGGCACAAAGAAATACTTTCTAATTCTCATTTAAAATGTCTGGCTGTTATTAAATAATTATCTGAAGCTTACAACCAAAGTTTTTATCTGACATAAAATGTATAGAAATCATACATATACCAACAACATTGTACATCACTGTCACAACAGCGTTTGTTTTCATTCAAAGGCTTTATGGCTTTAATACCTGGTGGGCTGGTCTTTAGTCAAAATGCCCGGGCTGTTTTTTTTGTTTTTTTTTGTCCCAGTCCAGCCCTGGGCACGACACGCAGTGAATTAATCTGAGAAGGTGCATCAAAAAATAAATGGCCGCGCCAGCGGTGCACATCACAAATCAGCTCGCATAGACACATTAGTTTTTTCTCTTCTTAATGACGGTATCTTGGCTAACAACCCCAACTACCAGATTCAACTTGTAATTGGCTAAAAATAACTTAGCCTACTGGTGAGGGGGACGTTGTTAGCTTTCCACATTCCGACACTTCAAAAGCTTCAGAAGCTTTCCGCTCAGCACAGCCTCAGCACCACGGAAATACATGGATACATCCGTAGACTCGAGACACAATGGATTTTTGGCACTTTCAGGTGTATGGACCAATATTTTATTTTCTGATCGAACCAGAAATGAGCAGCTAGATTTGTCTCGCATTAACTGGTTGAGTTAATGCCAGTTAATGCAACATTGAAGCAGCTGGAATCCATTTTCACCTGCTGGACATCACTACCTGACAAGATTAACTGTCTTCAGAACATTGCAGAGGCCTTATTGACAGTATTTGGCTCTACATATCTGTGTGAGCAGATTTTCTCTCATATGAGTCCTCAGGTAGCCATCTGAATGCTGGACACTCGGAGACCTGTGTCTCAGAGTGGGAGACCAAAGATCACATTAACATGTGTGTCTCTGTATTAACAGACATGCCATATTGGCTTAGTTTATTTTTCCTATCATTCTTGTGAGGAGAACATAAATAGCATTTGTATTTTCCATTGTACAGTTCATTTGCTGTTATGGAGTTCTTGTTATGGATAAAAGGTGTCTGTATTGTTTCAAAATAGCTGATAACTATTTGCTGATAGCTGCCAACATCTGCAAACAAATATAATTCTAGAAAGTGGTTCTATATATTGTGTAACTGTTCATATAGAGCGTTATGAAATTTATTGCTAATGCAATCATATGGCACACTGACTTCAGAGGAAATTTTAAATGGCACTGGCCATCAGAAAGGTTGCCTACCCCTGCTATAATCAGTTTCTATTTTTGGTTTGTCCACAATTTCTGTGCAATACTCCACCAAAAGAAAGGAAACTAATGCAAATGAAAGGCAGATTTGCTTAAATCCAAAGAGCTAAAGACATAACACTGCAGTTTGGTAAAACACAATGAAAGAAAAAACCTAAATCATGGTGAAAATAAAGTACATTCTCTTTCTATTCTGAAGTTTTACATATCTGGACATGACAAATATAATTTGGTCCAGGTCACAAAGATAGGTCAATACAACCTAAAGTGAAGTAAAACACATGACATATTACACCATGCTTTTATTTATTAAAACAAACAAACAAACTAAGCCAAAATGCAGAAGCGATGTGTGAAAAACTTTGAAAAACGAAGTAGATCTTCACTACTGGGGCGATCGTGGCTCAAGAGTTGGGAGTTCGCCTTGTAATCGGAAGGTTGCCGGTTCGAGCCCCGGCTTGGACAGTCTTGGTCGTTGTGTCCTTGGGCAAGACACTTCACCCGTTGCCTACTGGTGGTGGTCAGAGGGCCCGGTGGCGCCAGTGTCCGGCAGCCTCGCCTCTGTCAGTGCGCCCCAGGGCAGCTGTGGCTACAATGTAGCTTGCCTGAATGGGTGGATGACTGGATGTGTGAAGCGCTTTGGGGTCCTTAGGGACTAGTAAAGCGCTATATAAATACAGGCCATTTACCATTTACTTCCATAGAAATTAACTGGTTTACTAGCAGCCAAGCCCTGTAAATCAAACAAACTTGATTTACTGATCCGAAAGTTTGAGCACCTCACACTTGTTGATCAGTTGTGTTTTGGTGGTTTGTTAGTCTGGAGTATTCAGGTTTGTGATATAACAATGTCAGAGAGGTAAGACAGCAATGACTAGTAGTAATTATTATAGGCAAGTTGAAAACTTTCAAGACAGTTTTTCACTGTCCCAGGAGTGGAAGTCCCAGCAAATTTACCTCAAGGTCAGCCTGTGAAATGCAATCTTAGACTCTGCAGGCCTCAGTTAGAACATTAAATGTTCAAGTTCAGACATTTATGGCGTGTTTGAAAAGGTTTACCAGCCTTTTCTCTCTAAATTGAATTGAATGAATGCTTTATTGGCCATATGCAGGAATAGGACCCCCCCCCCCGACTTACACACACAACAAAGACATCACATGGGAATACAGTCGGAGATCGGCATCGTTACAGAAAAAAAAAACACTGAAAAAGTACACAACAATGGGAAAAGTACAAGAGGAAAAAAAGAGACACTGGTCTCTCGATCTCCCGTTGGAGAGCTGCGAGCCTCCCCATGATGGTATCAAACTTCTGTTCCGTGGTGTTGTCATTCTTTTGGTTCTGAGACCCCACAACTGCAGTGAGCCGTTCTGCGATGTGATCCAACTTTCGCTCAAGGGTGTCATTTTGAGCAGGCCCCTCTCTGATGTATCCCATCATACGCTCAATGTTGTTACTTTGAGTTTTCACGGCAGCCGTAAGCGTCTCCAAGGTGTTAACCATGCTGCGTTCGTTGTGAGAGGTCGCGCCTCGTCCCATCGCTTCAATTCCAGTGGTCAGCCTTGGGGGGGTTTGAACAGCTGGTTCCGCTCTCTCATTTCTCCGATAAGTCAGGGCCAAGCCAGCTCCGATCAGCAAGAACCCTGTTATCATGGTTCCGAATAGGTAGATATCTTCAGCGTCCTCGATCGACAGTCCCGCCAGGCACATGACCCTCCAGTTCTGCCACCCGTCCATTGTGTATCTGGCAGGGAAAGTCCCTCCAGGGCACTTGGGCTCTCCCGAGCCCAGACTTCTTGTTGAGAAAAGGGTGTCGATAGCATTCAGAGACCAGTTGATCAAATCCATAATTCTCTTTAGGTTTTAGAGAACGACAGTGAGAGACTGTTCAAGGGAAAGTAATACACACAAGACAAGACAAGGACACAAGAGGCTAAGCAGGGAAGATAAGGGGAAGGAGGAGAGGAGAAAAAGTGCGACCGCCTTCGCCAAGAGTCAAGAGAGAAAAGAACATTTTAGCACTGCTTAAGTTTGCAAAGTTGCATCTGGAGAAACCACAGGACTCGTTTGGACAGATGAGACCAAAGTGGAGATGTTTGGCCAACACACACAGTAAACACATATCAGGATCGTGGTTTGGACTTGTTTTATAGTCACAGGATCTGAGAAACTTGTAGTCATTAAGTCAGCCACAAACTCTTCTGTTTACCGAAGTATTCTAGAGTCAAATGTGCAGCAATCTGTCTAACAGCTAAAGCTTGGCCCAATTTGAGTCATGCAAAAGGGAAAATGATCCTACAACAGAACGGCTAAAATGAAAATAATCAAGGTTTTCCAGGGCCCTATTTCAGGAAGCCGGTTTAGTGCAAACTCTGAGTAAGTATACCCTGAGTTAACGAAAACTCTGGGTTTTCGGTTTCACAAAGCGAGTTTAGATTAATTCTGAGTGAGTTACTATGATGACACACTCCGTGAAGCTAACCTGCCCGCTAGCAGGTTTACTTCAACTAACCCTGACTTTCTTCGCCTCTTTGTCGGAAACCTGACTGTAGGAAGTGTCAGACATGGCGTGCTCCTTCCTTGAAGAGCCAGTAGATGTTGAAGCCCAAATTCTCTGCAGATCCCTCCGCCGGGAGAGAGTGATCAGAGCGCGTCCGGACATTTTATCATTTCCTGATGATTTTCTGTGTGAACGTTACCGTTTTTCAGCACAATCTATAATTCATTTGAATAACATCCTCAGACCTAATATTGCTCATGTGACACATCGCGGACATTCTCTCAGTTCTGTACATATTATTTGTATTGCACTTCGGTTTTTTGCAAACGGGAGCTTTCTGTATAATATTGGTGCAGCTGAGCACGTTTCCAAGGCTACCGTCTGTCGGGCAGTCAGGAATGTTACAGTTGCACTGAAACGTCTCCTGTACTCGTTTGTGGTGTTCCCCGGTCATAGACCCACAAGATTTATCAAAGAGGGATGCCACAAAATTGCAGGTATCAGGATGAACGGAACTTAATTCATGATGTGGTGATACTTGAACTACTACTTAAATTTTACATTTATTCTCATGGTTCCCAGGCGTGATTGGCTGTATAGATGGCACTCACATTCCAATCATTGCTCCTTCGGTAAATGAAGGAGACTATGTGAACAGGAAGTCTTTCCACAGCATTAATGTACAGGTACATAGTTCCCTGTAGCATTTCAAACTAACAAATTATTTCATTATAGTAATGGATGCTAATTTGTGTTCTCTGCACTGTGAAGATCATATGTGATGCTGCCAACATTATCACAAATGTGGAAGCCAACTGCTCAGCCTCTGTGAGTGGTGGTGGTGGAGGACCCCCACCTGTTTTTCGGGCCTCCGCTTTTTTTTCTGTTGGCTATAACGGATCACATTTGAGCATACAGAGTAAGCAAATATGTACTTATAATGTGCTCAGATAATTTCAATAAGTGCTTACAGAGGGGAAATTAATGTAGCCTCTAACTGCAATTGATTTACATCGGACAAACAGACCAAGCACTATGGCTCATAATACAATTACACCTTACCTGTTTGGACTATATTTTTATATTTCATTTTTACTTGCTGCCAGGAACGTTTGGGGCCTGTTGGGTTGCACCTGCGCTCACATCACATCACAAAATAAAATGTATGAAATACAAAATAAAATAAAATAAAATGAAATAACGTGTTAAATGGGTGGAAATCCCTAGATCAATGTTTAAATTAACACTCACGCATTGACTCTGTCGGCTTTGTTTTGCCATGCATGTTCCCTTTCTTTTGCAGCTGAGGCTGCGTTACTTTTTTTCCGCAAAATTTGCATGTTATCGGCATATGCTGCCATCAGAATTTTGGCCTCAAGCGCTGTAAAATACATTGACCGCGCCTTCTTTCCCTCCATCTCCATGGTGACTCGCTTAATCTGTGCTCCACTAATCAGGGCTTTATGTATCCTCGTGCGTGCGCTTAACTTGGGGTTAAAGCAACTCCGCGTTGATTGAACTAATCGTTATCAGCCTTTCTGAAACCGAATATTCCGAGTTGGACAGTTCGGGGTTACTCAACCCTGAGTATCGTTTTTCACTCTGAGTTTTCTAAACCGGCTTCCTGAAATAGGGCCCAGACCTCAAACAGACTGAAATGATGTGTTGAGACCTGCAAACCTCAATAAACTGAAACAACATTGCAAAGATGAGTTGGCCAAAATTCCTCCACAGTGAAGTGCCTGCCTGATAAAGTCATGCAGAAAACTTTAAGTTATTGCTGCTAAAGTTAATTCTATAAGCTACTGAATCATGGGGTGTCCTCAGGTTTTCACACACTGCTTCTGCATTTTGGCTCAATTTGAATTAAACCCATAATGACACAGCGTAATATGTCACGTTTTGTAGTTCATCTGAGGTTGTACTTGCCCAAATTTAAGACCTGATAGAACTGGATGATTTTTATTACATCCTGATACCGGTATGTAAAACCTCAAAACACTCTAAGATCCCAAAGAATCTGATTGAGAACATTCAGCAGGAAAGGCCAAAACCAAGTGAATTCTGCAGTTTTCCAGCAGGAACAACACCACCTGAATCAACTGGCAGATTTGCCTCCCTGCACAGAGGTACAGTGGGGCAAAAAAGTATTTAGTCAGCCACCGATTGTGCAAGTTCCCCCACTTAAAATGATGACAGAGGTCAGTAATTTGCACCAGAGGTACACTTCAACTGTGAGAGACAGAATGTGAAAAAAAATTCCATGAATCCACATGGTAGGATTTGTAAAGAATTTATTCGTAAATTAGGGTGGAAAATAAGTATTTGGTCACCTCAAACAAGGAAAATCTCTGGCTCTCACAGACCTGTAACGTCTTCTGTAAGAAGCTTTTCTGTCCCCCACTCGTTACCTGTATGAATGGCACCTGTTTGAACTCATCATCTGTATCAAAGACACCTGTCCACAGCCTCAAACAGTCAGACTCCAAACTCCGCCATGGCCAAGACCAAAGAGCTTTCGAAGGACACCAGGAAAAGTATTGTAGACCTGCACCAGACTGGGAAGAGTGAATCTACAATAGGCAAGCAGCTTGGTGTGAAAAAATCAACTGTGGGAGCAATCATCAGAAAATGGGAGACATACAAGACCACTGATAATCTCCCTCGATCTGGGGCTCCACGCAAGATCTCATCCCGTGGGGTCAAAATGATCATGAGAACGGTGAGCAAAGATCCCAGAACCACACGGGGGGACCTGGTGAATGACCTGCAGAGAGCTGGGACCAAAGTAACAAAGGTCACCATCAGTAACACACTACAACGGCAGGGAATCAAATCCCGCAGTGCCAGACGTGTCCCGCTGCTGAAGCCAGTGCATGTCCAGGCCCGTCTGAAGTTTGCCAGAGAGCACATGGATGATACAGCAGAGGATTGGGAGAATGTCATGTGGTCAGATGAAACCAAAGTAGAACTTTTTGGTATAAACTCAACTCGTCGTGTTTGGAGGAAGAAGAATACTGAGTTGCATCCCAAGAACACCATACCTACTGTGAAGCATGGGGGTGGAAACATCATGCTATGGGGCTGTTTTTCTGCCAAGGGGGCAGGACGACTGATCCGTGTTAAGGACAGAATGAATGGGGCCATGTATCGTGAGATTTTGAGCCAAAACCTCCTTCCATCAGTGAGAACTTTGAAGATGAAACGAGGCTGGGTCTTCCAACATGACAATGATCCAAAACACACCGCCCGGGCAACAAAGGAGTGGCTCCGTAAGAAGCATTTGAAAGTCCTGGAGTGGCCTAGCCAGTCTTCAGACCTCAACCCCATAGAAAATCTGTGGCGGGAGTTGAAAGTCCGTGTTGCTCGGCGACAGCCCCAAAACATCACTGCTCTCGAGAAGATCTGCATGGAGGAATGGGCCAAAATACCAGCTACTGTGTGTGCAAACCTGGTAAAGACCTATAGTAAACGTTTGACCTCTGTTATTGCCAACAAAGGTTATGTTACAAAGTATTGAGTTGTATTTTTGTTATTGACCAAATACTTATTTTCCACCCTGATTTACAAATAAATTCTTTACAAATCCTACCATGTGGATTCATGGATTTTTTTTTCCACATTCTGTCTCTCACAGTTGAAGTGTACCTCTGGTGCAAATTACTGACCTCTGTCATCATTTTAGGTGGGGGAACTTGCACAATCGGTGGCTGACTAAATACTTTTTTGCCCCACTGTAGGTTAAAGTAATCTAAAGTTAAAGCCTAAAGTTAAGAAATGAACTGCTTTTCATAATTTTTGTAGTCACTCTGAAATGGCCCTATGTTTGAAGATAAAGCAGGGTTGTTGTTATCTAATATAACATGGACTTGATAAGAAAAACCTTCAGTGACAGTTAATGGATTAAATTGAACCATGCATCATAAATTATTTCACGAGTATTAATAGGACATCTAGACATATGTAAAGAGACTCATTTCCATGGAACATTGTGCTAACTGATGGAGGTTTATCATGTTAAGAGGCCATATTTGAGTAGTCCAGTGTTTGGAGCACTTGTTTTATTTTCAAAAGGGGAAAAAACGAAACCGTCTTTGGAAAAGCGTCAAAATAGTACGTCTCTGTTTTAATACAAATCAGGAGCAGCAGTGTGATTTCATTAATAAACACTTCATTGTGTGAAATTGCCAAACAAAAGTTTATATGACTGTATTGATAGGCGCACATTTGTGAAACAGATAAGCAGATCTAAACGAGATAAGGGGCCATACCCGTCAATGAGAGCAGCCTTGGCTGTGCGGGATTTACCCGGCTTGTTGTCATCAGGATCATACCAGCTGCTTAAGTCAAATCTCTCTTTGGGAATTGGCACAGAGCAGTTTCTCCCGTTCACCAGAACCTTCCAGAAATTGTCAAGCCCCTCTCCTGTTTTCGGGAGAAGATACATATAAAACACTTTTTAAATTTTATGTAACTATAGTGAAAGATTTTTCACTGTTCTTAATGTACTGTTTGGGGAATGGTACAGTTTTTGCCTCTGTATACCACCATTTGTGTCTTTTTAAGACAGGGGCGATTTTAGCCCATTTTTGGGGGTGCTTCAGCACCCCCAAAATGAATCAAAGCACCCCCAAAGATTTCTTACTTTTTTTGACAATATTTGCTGTTTGTGTGACACACTACTAAAAATATAAAAAGCATACAGTACTGTACTTGTTTGAGACGTAACATTTTAACAACAAAAGTATAGATAACCCCCCCCTCCCAAAATGGTTTGTTCCAGCTCGCCTCTCCCCTACTCTGGCTCTAGTGCTCTTGCTGCCAGAGCGATGTTGGCTGAGACGCAGCGGAGTGGAGGTGCAAGTGCCTGGCTTAAAACAGGAAATGTTGGCTGCATTTAACCTTCAGTTACTCTTTATATAGTTAGGTAGGAGTCAGACCATGTTTCTTTTTAGCTGAAAAACATTACACCAGGTAACCTGCAGTGTTGACCGTCCTGTTGCTCCCATTGAAATGTATACAGCCTCTTTAAAATCTAAAACTTAGAATTGTCCGTAGCCTGCTGTTGTTACCACTGTCCTGTTTGAAATGGATACTAACTAGCTAACTTACTGAATGCCCATTAACCTTATAACTCCTGTTGTGTGTGTGCGTGTGTGTGTGTGTGTGTGTGTGTGTGTGTGTGTGTGTGTGTGTGTACAGAGAGACAGCCAGGTTCATAATGGATATAAGGAAGTTTTTTCAAAAAAAGGAGCCACATTCAGGTAAAAGTGTAAGATCAAATGATCCGTCAATCAAGAATAATGTTGGATCAGTGTTTCAATATTTATATATTTTATTAGATGTTTATGTGGTTTGGTTATTTGCCTTTTGGTTGAAGTACACTTAGAGAGAACTTTTTGTTAGTGATCTTGTTGGGGGAAAACTCTGTAAAAGACCCAGGAGAAATAAAGACACAATGAGACAAGATCACTTTTTATGCTTTAACGTGCACACGGGTAAGCTGTTCAGAACAACTCACCCCGTGTACAGAGGCTGGGCACTTTTTATAGGAAAGACAGTGAGAACAGGATAAGAAAATACAAAACAAATAAAATAAACAACTCCATATGTGGCGCTAGGCTCGTCAGCAGAGAGCTGGGAGAAGGCTGTGAGAGATAAAACAATCTAAAACAATATGTCCCAAAACAGTATGTCTTTGCTGAGAAAGTCTAAAAAGATAATTCTAAACTAATCTAACCATAGACAAAAGGGCATGCTTGCACATTTAAAAGAAGGTAAAGAAACATAGAATCATTTTTCCTGTAACAGATCTTAATAGAATTTTTTTCACATTAATGTAATTTTTCATCTAATTGAATACAATCTATTTGTGTATGATTGTCAGTCCAAATAGGGAGAGAGGAAAGAGGGGAATGTGAGGAGAAAGTACAAGGTCAGGAAGAACCAGGTAAGAAAACAGACAGGGAACAGTGACAGGCACAACAGAAACTGTTAAACTGACAAAGAGAAAAAAAAAAGATTTTACTCATACAGTCTGGAAGTTGTGTTCTCCCTATATTAAAGCTGCTATACAGAATCTGCAAAACAAACTGGGTTGAAACATTTTTGACCCTCTTTAACAACATTCCAACATAACATTATCATTGATTGGGGAGATTAAAATTAATGATATATTTTTATGTGGTTCAGGCACAACTCTACTAAAACCTCAGCCAGTAATAGGTAGGCCAACTTTTGGACCGTCCAGTTGTCTGCATGACTGCCGCAGTACGTACATCACATTTGCACACTATCAGAAAGTGCCAATCAGTGTCCTGGTGGAGTGAGGAGCTGTAAAGAGAAGAAGAGTGCTCTGTTCATATTCTAAAGATGTTTTAAGCTTGCTTGTTTCAAAGATTCTGTACTGCAGCTTCAAATGTTTTCCAAAAGCACACATACACTTAACTTATCAGTGTTTCTCAAACTTTTTACAGTGTGTACCACCTGATAAAAATGTCAAGCTCTCCTAAGTACCACTATGAAAGCATGAAAGTCATAAATCTTACAACACAAAATTATTATTATTAAATTAGTAAAATTAGTATCTGCAGTAAAGATTTTTTCATGCATGGTATACATTCTACCACAGGCAAAGTTGCCTCCATTTTTATAATTTTTATTAATATTTTGTAATAATTTATTTGTAATAATTTATTCTGTTTTGGGAGTGTTTTTTATGTATCTGTATTATATTATACATACATGTTAAAAGTGAATCTCTGTCCAAAAAATGTACTCAGTTTACTTTTTACTCACTATGAGCATCATTCATTATTCTCCCGCAGTAATTAAGGTTAGGATATGTACTTTTTCTATTCCAATCCATTCTTCTTTGGCAGCATTTAAATAACCTTGATCAGATTTGATGGTTTTGTTACAGACTTTTCAAAAAAGTGTTTTGCTTTTCTTTCACAAATGTGGGGATTAAATTGTGTTAAAATGTACAAAACGATGATGTCCGCTGGAAGCACTGTGAGAATCATGTTCTTTGATTTCTCCAGTGCCTTCAACACTATTCTTCCCTCGGTTCTGAAGGACAAGCTGGAGAAATCTGGAGTGGACCATCACCTCACTACCTGGATTTTGGACTACCTCACCGACCGACCACAGTATGCGAGGACTCAGGGCTGTGTGTCGGACAGGGTCGTCTGCAGTACGGGGGCCCCACAGGGAACGGTTCTGGCTCCGTTCCTCTTCACCATCTACACTGCAGACTTCTCCCACAATTCCACCCAGTGCTTCCTGCAGAAGTTCTCTGATGACTCTGTAATAGTCGGCCTCATCACTGATGGGGACGACAAGGAGTACAGAGGACTGACTCAAGACTTTGTGGACTGGTGCCAGCTGAACTACCTCCAGATCAACGCCAGTAAAACCAAGGAGCTGGTGGTAGACTTCCGCAGGCACAAACATTCTCCACTGCAACCACTGAACATCCAGGGTATGGACATTGAGGCTGTGGACAGCTACAGGTACCTTGGTGTTCATCTGAACAACAGACTGGACTGGACTCATAACTCAGACGCCCTCTACAGGAAAGGGCAGAGCAGGTTGTACCTGCTGCGGAGACTCAGGTCGTTTGGGGTGGAGGGCCCACTCCTGAAGACCTTCTATGACTCTGTGGTGGCTTCTGCTATCTTTTATGGTGTGGTCTGCTGGGGCGGCAGCATCTCTGCTGGGGACAGGAAGAGACTGAACAGGGTGATCCGAAGGGCCAGCTCTGTTCTAGGATGCCCTCTGGACCCAGTGGAGGTGGTGAGTGACAGGAGAATGGCGGCTAAGCTGTCATCCCTGTTGGACAACGTCTCCCACCCCATGCAGCAGACTGTGACAGCACTGAGCAGCTCCTTCAGCGGGAGACTGCGGCACCCACGGTGTGGGACGGAGAGATTTCGCAGGTCTTTCCTCCCCACTGCTGTCAGACTCCACAACAAAGACTTTAACTGAACAAACACACACATCCACACATGTGCAATAACACTAAGTGCAATAATCTTTTCTGGCATCGTTGTATTTTTACTCAGTTGTATATAGCATTCGTATTCTATTTTTATCTTATTGTATATTTTTATTCTATTTTATTCTACTGTATATAGTATATTATTTTATTCTATTCTGTACAGCTGTGTACTGTATTTATTCTTATTGTATTCTAATTTTTGCGTCATAACTTTTGCACTGTCCACTTCCTGCTGTGACAAAACAAATTTCCCACGTGTGGGACTAATAAAGGTTATCTTATCTTATGTCGTGTTTTGTGACGAGGACCCAGGCACAGAAAGACTTGATGAATTTAAGAAGCTTATGATTTAATAAAGAAATTTGCAGACTTGGACAGAGATGATAAAATTATGATGACTGATAACGGAGACGAAGACAACAGACGACGAGGACGGGGAGGAACAGGGGTTTAAATGCACCAAAGTGACAGTCACGGAGAACTCGGAACAACATTTAAGGATGCAGGGACTGACAGAGACAGGTTTATCTTGCCTGGCTGGGCAGCTCTCTGGGTGCTCAGCACTCCCAAAGCTTTGATCCTAGAATCGCCCCTGTTTTAAGAATCTACTAGATTAAGCCTAGCAATACCTCCTTCACCTCAGGAACAAATCTTTTGGGTGTTCCAGTGGACAACTATCAAATTTTTTGTAACAACCCTTTAAATTACTTTTGAGCCTCTGAAAATGACTGCAGTTCCTAAACAATTCATCTAATACTTTTGTCAAACCCCTTTAATCAAAGCTGAAAGTCTGCACTTTCATAATCTTGACTGATTTCAAATCCACCATGGTGGTTCACAGATGCAAAAACACAAAAATGTCCATGTCTAAATACTTCTGGATCTGACTATACACCATGTGACGTACAACAATCAAATTAGGTAGTAAAATAATAACAGACAGACAGAAACTTCCTAGTGTCCTCACCGCCTGGAAAATTGCATCCAATTCCCACCACTGCAATGCTGTCTTCAGTTTCTTCCATTGTGACAGAAAATCACTGAAAAATAAATAAATTTAAAAAAAAAAACAGAAATCTTTAGTCTGTCAGCATGACCGTGGCAGCAGATCAGAAAAAAGTGGAGCGAGTTATTTAGTGAAACAGTGTAGTTAGTCCAGTTTAGTCATGCAACACTGTATCCTTACATCCATCCCGTTGGCAGTTTCCCTCACTGATGGTATCACTGCTGGACTTGCCGTTCTTATAGGCAGCTTCTTTTCTTTATCAAACATTAATGATTCATGCTATACGTGGCCATGGAGATGAAGGACTTCAGTGCACACATTTATGGTGCCTCGCAAATGATTAGACCACGTTTAATGGGCAAGTCAATATGTTCTATAATAGCATGGCCCTATCACAGTTTCAGTTTAACTAATTATCATGTTTAAAATCCTGGAAACATCTGGAAATGGTTAAAAAAAGACATTTTACACTAACTCATATTGTTAATTAATAAGACAAGTAAGTAATAAGTAAGCCATAAGTGTTATTACATATACAATATTACAATGTGCATACCACAGTGATTGTACATAACTTTGTTGATTACTTGATTAGATAAGTTAAGGTCATAGTAGATATTCAAAGCCAAGATTTTCCAGGAGTAACAATATCTCTAAGGTAACTTTTGAACTGAAATAGTTTCTAATAATACCACAGAACAAATAGCTTACTTATTAGGATGATGTTTATTAAATGCTGTATGTTAAAGTTCCTCTAATTTCTCAAAATGATCACAGTTGACCTAATTATAAATTAATAAAAATACAAATTTATGGTTGACCTAATTATAAAATATGAAGTTAAATGTTGAATCATCAATCGATCATAAAGCAGCATAAGATTCTTTAAAACAATCAATAATTATTTATCTTTCCTCCCCCAAGGGTTTGGTCTATGAATTGAATTTTTAAGCAACATAAGGACCAATAGACTGATTTTCCTGGTTAGTGTTATGATCTTATTACCATTATCAAGAAACCACAGCCCCACAGAATTACAAGGTAGAATTGCAGCCAACAAGCATTGTCTTTATTACCCTCCCTTTCTGTTTAATGATTAAATGAATCAATTCCATGATTTTATTAACTTGATCAAAATATTTCAGGGTCTTAACACAGCAGAACATTTAATGTTTTGGTACAAGGAAACGCAGACGTTCATAAGTTATTATTAGATGATAAATAATGTCTCAGTAATAAATAATAATAATGAGCTGAAGTAATGACGGATAAAGTAATGTACCCAGTGTGTGAGTTCAGGCTTCAGGCTGGTTTAACCTTTAGCAGGTCCAGTGTTGAATTTGACAGCAAATTAGGATTTAGTTTTAGTCATAATTAAGGCATTAAATTATTTTAGTTTCAGTCGACTAGGCATCACAAGATGATAGCAGAATAAATCTAAATTTGACTCATTTGATTTGAAAAATAAAAAGTGTAAAAGTTTGTCTGTTTTTACCAGCAGGAGTTGCTCCATTTTATTTTCCTTGACATCAAATACGAAATGCTTTGGTAGGTGCGCTCTTCTCCTTACAAATGCTGAAATTGTATTGGATTTCCGTGAGAAGAGCATGAGAATAAATGAGCCCCTCCACCCACACCCCCGTTTCCCGGGAACATATCAAACGTGCCGATCTAACCTTTCTGCACAAGGAAATAAATTCTGATTGGATCGCTTCCAAACTCGCCCCGCCTTTCTACACAACTTAAATTACTTCTGATGCGACCTCATTTTTATTCGTAGACAAAACTGTCAATACATGTCATAGCTGTAAAAGGATCACAGGAACCATGTTTGTAAGCACTTTTTACATCCTGCTGAAACAGCACTTTCTATAAATTTGCTGTGACTGGGTTTTACAGTAAGATAAGATAAGATAAGATAAGATAACCTTTATTAGTCCCACACGTGGGAAATTTGTGTAATTTGCATTTACAGCAGTTACTGCAAATATATTTTTATGTTGTGTGTTTATTTATCTAAAGCGAAGTAACTGTAACTTTTATTTACAGTAATTTTCCATAATTTCATTTACAGTAAACTTACTGTAAAGAAAATGACAGAAACCACTGTGTCTAGATACCAATTATAAACATCAATATTAAATCAACGTGCATGACACAAGATCTGTTTATCGCAAAAAACTAGACTATAAATTTAAAGCTGTAGCAGGAAACATCACATTTGTAGGACTTGCACTTGTGTTTCCCTCATAGCCCCAGTCAGCAGAAACCTTCTTGTTGTGAGGCGACAGTATGAACCTGTGGTATGGTACCCCATTTCCTCATGTGCACCATGTATCAAGAGGTGAAGCTGTTAAACTGCTTGAAGATTCGCCAATGAGCCTTTAAAGACCAGCAGATGCACCTCTCTCCTTTAGACTGTGCCATATAGAGGGGAGATTTTCCATATGGTCATACTTATTTTGAACTGTGAACCATGTGAAGTTGCTCCAGTGAAGTCCAAGTACCGTATTTTCACGACCATAAGACGCACTGTACTAAAAGGCGCAGTCTCAGTTATGTGTGCCATTACTGTATTTAACACACACATAAGGCGCGCTGGATTATAGGGCGCATACAAGTACCGTATGCGTATTTAAAAATAAAGCGGGAGCAAACCTGAGTTCGGTACCTTACTCACATTTCTATTACCGGTAATCGTCATCATCAACAACACACAAGCATACAAGTGTGCATATTTAAAAATAAAGCAGGAGCAAAACCGAGTTTGGTACTCACATTTCTATTACCGGTAATCGTCATCATCAACAACACACAAGCATACAAGTGTGCATATTTAAAAATAAAGCAGGAGCAAAACAAAGTTTGGTACTCACATTTTTATCATCAATCAAACCCATCGAAGTCCTCATCCTCTGTGTCTGAATTGAACAGCTGCGCTAAATCTCCATCAAACATGCCAAGTTCACTTTCTTCACTGTCAGAGTCACTTTCCGTGCCGTGCGGCTCCTCGGAAATGATGCCGGCTTTTGCGAAAGCTCGAACAACAGTGCCAGCAGACATGTTAGCCCAAGCATCTACAATCCATTGGCAAATTGTGGCGTAACTCGCCCGGCGCTGCCTTCCACTCTTGGTGAAACTGTGGTCTGCATCGGTCATCCATCGCTCCCAGGCCGCTCGCAGCCTTACTTTGAACGGGCGGTTCACACCGATGTCCAGCGGTTGGAGCTCCTTTGTCAGGCCTCCCGGAATGACAGCAAGCTCACAGTGCATTTGTTTCACTAGTTTTTTCACATCGGCTGTGAGATGGGCACGCATAGAGTCACAGATCAACAGCGATGGTGATGCGTGGAAAAAACCACCTGGTCTCCTTACATACATCTCCCTCAGCCACTCTTTCATCATTTCCTCATCCATCCAGCCCTTTTCATTTGCCTTAATGAGGATTCCTGCTGGAAACTTCTCTTTAGGCAAAGTCTTTCGCTTAAAAATCACCATAGGCGGCAGTTTCTGTCCATTAGCATGGCAGCCAAGCACAACAGTAAAAGAAGACTTTTCATACCCCGTTGTGCATATCGCTACCGTGCTGGTCCCCTTCTTCTCCACAGTGTGACTCACCGGGATGTCAAAAGTGAGCGGGACCTCGTCCATGTTTGTGATGTGGCTGGGCTGGATGTTTTTGTCGCCGATGTGTTTGCTGCAGTAGGAGCGGAAGACGGCCAGCTTTTCCTTATAATCCTCTGGAAGTTGCTGCGCTACCGTAGTCCTGGTCCAGATGGAAAAATGGCACCGTTTCATAAAACGAAAGCACCAAGACGGACCTCCTTGGAAATGTTCAATGTTCATCTCTTCAGCTAGTGAAACTGCTTTTAGCCGAATGGTGACCGTCGAAACGCTTCTCCCGCTCGTTCTTTGCTCGATGATCCACCGCTCGAGTCTTTCCTCCAACTCGGGCCACCTCGCCTTATTTCCGCGGAAACTCTGCGTTTTCTTGACCTGCCGGAGCTTGTTTTCTAGCTTCCTCCATTTGCGAACCATCGATTCGTTAATCTTAAATTCTCTCGCCACTGCTCGATTTCCATGTTCCTCCGCATAGCTGATGGCCTTCAGTTTAAACTGTGCTTCATAAGCGTGTCTCTTTGCCATTTTGAGGGTTGTTAAAACAACGATGTTCCACATAATGCACATACCTGTCCTTTTAGACAGGTATGTGCGATTGTCCGGTATATACGATCAACGCCCACACTTCACCCTTTAGCATTCTCATGGTGTTCTCTACTACGTCCTCCTTACAACACACAGGGCGCACTGCGCTATAGGGCGCGCCGTACTTTTTGAAGAAAATCTAAGACTTTTAAGTGCGCCTTATGGTCGTGAAAATACGGTACATCAAATAAATACCATAAGACAGAATGTGTTACAAAGACCACCCACAGCTTATGATTTAATTACGTTCAAGAGGAATGCTATCCTGCTGCACTAATTCTGCACAAAAACATCAAATTAAAAAGTGCGAGATGTCAGTTAAAAGTTTTGAGTCTGTGTCTTTTGGTGGGGCATGTTTATCAGACTTATGATGTGTGAAGTTATTTCCCTAAATACAATTGAAAGGGCAAAATCCTTTTTTAAAAACTACATTTCTATAATAACCATGAGCGGGTGCATTGTGAACCAGGCAGCAGCCAGGAGCGAGGTCCTGGCGGATCGATCCCCGGCTACCAAGACTGGCAACTGGGACATGGATTGTTCCAAAAGCGGTGTTCTACCTGCACTATGTATAGTGTGGGCGGAGCGCTGCGGACTTCGACTGAGAAAATTGTCGAGCAGTGGAAGAAATACTTACCTCCTTAATCCCACTGGCATGTCTTCCTTGGAGAAAGCAGAGTCTGGGAACGAAGGGGATAACCTGCCAATCTCTGGGGGCAAGGTCAGTGAGGCAGTTAAACAACTCCTTGGTGGCATAGCCCCTGGGGTGGATGAGGTCCGCCCCGAGTTCCTGAAGGCTCTGGATCTTGTAGGGCTGTCTTGGTTGACATGCCGCTACAATGTTGTGTGGAGATCAGGGGCAGTACCCTTTTATTGGCAGACCACGGTGGTGGTTCCCATCTTTAAGAAAGGGGGGGTTGGAGGGTGTGTTCCAACTACAGGGGAATCACACTCCTCAGCCTCCCAGGAAAAGTCTATGCCAGGATGCTGGAGAGGAGAGTTCGTCCGATAGTCGAACCTCGGATACAGGAGGAACAATGCGGTTTTCGTCCTGGTAATGGAACACTGGATGAGCTCTTCATCCTCTCAAGGATACTGAGGGCGCATGAGAGTTTGCCCAACCAGTCTACATGTGTTTTGTGGACTTGGAGAATGCATTTGATCGTGTCCCTTGGGGGGTCCTGTGGGGGGTGCTCCAGGAGTATGGGGTGTCTGACCCAATGCTATGGGCCATTAAGTCCCTATACAACCATTGCAAGAGCTTGGTCTGCATACCCGGCAATAAGTCTGACTCATTCCTTATGGTTGATGGGCTCCACCAGGGCTGCCTTTTGCCACCGATTCTGATCATGATTTTTATGAACAGAATTTCTAGGTGTAGCCAAGTGGCGGAAGGCTTTCACTTGGGTGGTCTCAGGATTTTATCTCTGCTTTTTGCGGATGATGTGGTTCTGTTAGCTTAATGGGGGATGGCCTCCAGCTCGCCTTAGAACGGTTCGCAGCCGAGTGTGAAGCAGTGGGAATGAGAATCAGCACCTCCAATTCTGAGGCCATGGTCCTCAGCCCAAAAAGGGTGGAGTGACCACTTGGGTGAGGGACGAGTTCCTGCCCCAAGTGAGAGTTTAAGAGAGTTTAAGTATCTTGGGGTCTTGTTCATGAGTGACGGGAGAAGGGAGCGGGAGATTGACAGATGGATTGGTGCTGCGGCCGCAGTGACGCGGACGCTGTACCGGTCTGTTGTGGTGAAGAGAGAGCTGAGTGTAAAAGTGAAGCTCTCAATTTACTGGTCGATCTACGTCCCTACCCTCACCTATGGTCACGAGCTGGGCTGAAGGAAGGACAATACTCGGTGTATAAATGCTCAATCAACAACCATTTTATTCCATACAAATCTTATTATTCCAAACAACACTTCTGCGCACAAACCATCCAGAGGGGAGATGAGCGCACGTGTCACGGTCCTGAGTCTGTGGACTCAGTGTTTTTCTGTTTGTATTAGTTATCTTTGTTTTCATGATGTGTTTTGATTCTCTTGGGTTTGATTTCTGTCACTGTATCCCCTAGTTTAGTCCACGTCTGTTCAGTTTCCTGTTTTACTTTGAAAGTCTGTGTACTATGTCAATGTGTTGAGTTTTGCCTCCCCTTGTCTTGTCATGTCTGATGAGTCCCAGCTGTGCTCTCCTCCTGTTTCACATTCCCTAATCACCTCAGTATGTATTTAAGCCCTGTGTTTTTCCCTGCCAGTTGTTGCGTCCTCCACCTTTGTTGTGTGTGTATCCATGGTCGTCTTCCTTCAGCATCTCCTGTCTAGTTAGTTTAAGTTGTTGTTTATGCATCGTCCAAAGGTGACTCTCCAGCAAATAAAGCCGTCGTTTAAGTTAATGTTTTGTCTCCGAGTCCTGCACGTGGGTCCAGCCACTGACAGCCACACAACTCATCGTGACAGAAGGACGCAACCATAACATGGACCCAGCGGACTCAGCTCACCTCGAGAGAGAGGTGGACCTTGCTCGCATCCTCGGACTGATGACTCGCATTAGCCACGCCTCAGATTTGCAGACGTTCTCAGTCGGGCTGAATGCAATACAAACCATATTTGACAGAAATCCTCAACTGCGCAAGCTGTCTATTGCCTCGGAGTTCAGCCGTTCGCTGACCCAGGCTAAGGAGGCAGTCAAAGCCCGGGAGCTGGCCCAATTCACCCTCATCTCCTCATCCACACCGCCTCAGTCACAGCGAGCAAGCCTTCTCATGCCGCCGCAGCGGGCGGAGCATTCTAAAGCCCCTCTGCAGCAGCTGAAGTCGCAGCATCGGACTCCTTCCTCCCTCACGTCTGGTTCCGACCACCCCTCACCTGCCTCATGCCTGGCAGGAATGTGGTCGGAGGATGAGGGACCAGTCACTGTTGCTCCGACACCCTCCGTTTTTTCTGTCGCTCCGGTTTCTAAGAGAAAGCGGCGTTCTCGTCGTCGCCGTCCCTCACCGCAACCCGAGTCCAGTTCTGAACTGCTGGACGTGGTGAGTGAACAGAACAGTTGTCACCCGGCTTCTTCCATGCTGGGAATTTCCCGCTCTGAGCCAGCGAATTCGAAGTCGGTTAACTTTTTGACTGGTAACTCAGGGCCTGCAAAGACAGAAACTGATGATCCCAAGGTGGCTGACTCTGAGGCTGTCTTTCGGGACTCTGAGCATTCTAATCTTCCCTCTTTTGTTTCTTCCAAGTTTGAGAATATTCAGGAATCAGATGACCTTATTTCAGAGTCAAAAGAGGTTTTTTGTCCTGTAACTGAGAGTGGTGTTTCTGGGTTTCATTCTGAAAAGACTGGGGTTTCTGTTTTCGCTTCTCAGGCAGGTTATGTTGATTCCGAGCCATCTGTTTTTGGATCAGTTAATAGTGAGTTTCCAGATGTAGATTATATATGTGAATCTGTTATGAAATTTTCTGACTTGGACAATCATGATCTCACTCGGGACATTAAAGATGCAGCTCAAAAGACTATTTCTCTTACTGCTAAACTAAACAGGGACAGTTCAATTTCCTAGCCACATTCCATCTATGCTGTGCAGGCTAGACCTCATGAGGCTGTTGTTGGTGTTGCTTCACCCATGGTTTACGCGGCTCACCAGCCAGTTCATTCTGAGGCTTCCTATGATAAACCTCATGTTTCCATAACCTCCCCCGAGTTAAATTTCACAAGCCTAGAGTCTGCTTATTCAAAGACTGTTTGTGTTGCTCATTGTGAACTCTTCCAGACTATACGTCCTGTGACTGTCCAGGTTAAGACCAACCAGGTGTCATCTGCTGTTACCAAGCTGGCAAAAATACTTGGTTTGAACACTGCAGAAGTGGTTGCTCAAGTTAAAGTTTCGGATCCACGATCATGTTTGTATGACTCTGTGCGCCGTGCTTTTCAGCCAGTAGCCCTGGACACTGTGTGTGCAACTTCCCAGGCTGCGTTTTGTAAGACTGTGTTTTATGTTGCTTCACACCCAGTTTCTTCAGATACCGCTTGTATAATTCCTCCAGCACCTGTGACTGCCCCTGAACTTGTTTTTTCTAAGACTGCTAACGTCAACCTGGACAACTTAAGAATAGCGGTTTTACCAAGGTCAGCCTGCCGTAAGTCTCGGTTTTCTAGAACCATGTCTGGTGCCGTAAACCTGGTTTTCCCAGTGACTGTTACAGCTCCTCTGCTCTGCTCTCCGCGTCCGGTTCCAGTTCCCAGGCAGACTATGGCTCCGTTCATCCCTGCACCTGTATCTGCTCCATGGGCGGGGATGGTGGGCGCCTGGTCATTGCCTGTGCCTGTTCTGGTTCCCTGGGTGGGGGCAACTGAGACCCCGCTGACTCCTGCACCCGTTTCAGCTCCTCGGGTGGGAGCAGCGACGGTCCAGCTAGCTGCTGCACCCACACCGGCCCCCAGGGGTACAGCTGCCAGAACACAGCTCTTCCCTGGCCCTGTATCTGTTCTTCAGGTGGCGGTGGCTGAGGTTCGACCAGGCCCAGTACCCGTCCCTGTTCCCTGGAGAGGAGTTGCTGAGAGTCTGTTACCCGCTCTGTTGCATGTTCAACAACCATCACTACACCCAGCACGACCTTCATTGCGACCACCACTACAACTTCTGTTTCAGTCGACCGTCCAGTCTCACGTCATGTTAGCTGGGGGTTCAGGTGAACCCAACCAGCGTCCTGCCTCGTCTGCTGGGGGTTTAGGAGAACCCAGCCAGCCTCAAGTGTCGGCTGCTGGAGGGCCCGAGGAGCCCGCCCGGCCTCATGCCACGTCTGCTGGAGGGCCCGGGGAGCCCGTCCGGCCTCATGCCACGTCTGCTGGAGGGCCCGAGGAGCCCGTCCGGCCTCATGCCACGTCTGCTGGAGGGTCCGAGGAGCCCACCCAGCCCCACGCCTCGTTAGCTGAGGGTCCTGGAGGACCCAGCCAGCACATCTCCACATCACCTCCTGCAGCCGTCCCGCTGCCGTCAGGTTCCGCAGCCGTCCCGCTGCCGTCAGGTTCCGCAGCCGTCCCGCTGCCGTCATCCACGCCTGGTCCGGCCTCCGCATCCTCATCATCTTCGCCTGGTCCGGCCTCCGCATCCTCATCATCTTCGCCTGGTCCTGCCTCGTCTGGTCCTGCCTCGTCTGGTCCTGTGGTTGCCACGCCGCCGTCGGTGCCAGCTCGACCTGTTCCGCCTCGCCTCTGCCAGCCGTTTTCCAGGCCGCTAAGTTGGCATCATGGCCTTCGGGGACGGCCTCCGGAAGGAGTTCGTCGCCACCGCTGGCATCGCGGCCGCCCTCCGGACCTGCTCAGTGGCCACCACTGCCTTCCGAGTGGTCGGCCTCCAGAACTGTTTGCCCGTCGCCGCCGTTGCCGTGTGCACGGTCGGCCTCCGGAACTGTTTGCCCGTCGCTGCCGTTGCCGTGTGCACGGTCGGCCTCCGGAACTGTTTGCCCGTCGCCGCCGTTGCTGTGTGCATGGTCGGCCCCCTGAACTGTTTCGGCTCTTGTGTTGTCGACTCCCGGACTTTGCTATGGACTCGTGGATAGTCTTGTTTTGTGTTGACCTGTTTTTGGTTTGTTCTGGTCTCTTGTGCTCCTTGTTTTTTGTTTGGTCTCTGTCCCTCCTTCCTGGGCCCCCTCCGCCCACCCTGGCCTGGTGCTTTGTGCCTTTTTTTTTGTTTGGGGCTGTCGGGAGCCAGCCCTTTGAGGGGGGGTACTGTCACGGTCCTGAGTCTGTGGACTCAGTGTTTTTCTGTTTGTATTAGTTATCTTTGTTTTCATGATGTGTTTTGATTCTCTTGGGTTTGATTTCTGTCACTGTATCCCCTAGTTTAGTCCACGTCTGTTCAGTTTCCTGTTTTACTTTGAAAGTCTGTGTACTATGTCAATGTGTTGAGTTTTGCCTCCCCTTGTCTTGTCATGTCTGATGAGTCCCAGCTGTGCTCTCCTCCTGTTTCACATTCCCTAATCACCTCAGTATGTATTTAAGCCCTGTGTTTTTCCCTGCCAGTTGTTGCGTCCTCCACCTTTGTTGTGTGTGTATCCATGGTCGTCTTCCTTCAGCATCTCCTGTCTAGTTAGTTTAAGTTGTTGTTTATGCATCGTCCAAAGGTGACTCTCCAGCAAATAAAGCCGTCGTTTAAGTTAATGTTTTGTCTCCGAGTCCTGCACGTGGGTCCAGCCACTGACAGCCACACAACTCATCGTGACAGCACGAGGGTGTCCGTCTGAGTGTTCCTCACATTCTTATAGCTTCAGCCCCCCTCCACCTAGTCATAAAACCTAAACATCCACATTATTTTTCTCTCTCAGTGAGCCTAAGTTATGACCTTGGCTTCCTGTGCAGTATGTTCTGTTCTTTTCTAATAAGACAAATAAGGTGATGACTCTCTGCACACAGTATTTCTTATACCTCAGCAGTATAATGCATCATAAAACAATATCATTCATTCACAATAAATCAGCAGTCTAATGTAATACAAATCAGTTTAATAACTGTAATAGTTATCACCTTCTTCTAAGTCAGGAGAATAATGCAAACTAAAACTACATAATGATTTCACAATCTTTAATTAGGGGTCTGACGTGGCATAAGATAATATAATAATCTCACAATGCCTGGGTGTTCCCCCGGACAAGCTGGAAGAGGTGGCTGGGGAGAGGGAGGTCTGGGCTTCTCTCCTTGGGCTGCTGCCTCCGCGACCCGGCCCTGGATAAGTGGAAGAAAATGGATAGACTATGAGCATACCTGTGATGTGTAAAATTTTGATGACACATCTCATGTTTGTCCAGTGTTGCATTATGTTGATGGTCAGTTAACATGGATTCATTGTCTGCGGTTGGAAATGTTGGAAACAACATTTTTACTGATGATCAGTAATTCCGGAATCAACTGATTCCAAAAGCTGGAATTGGTAAATATTGTTGCAACTAGTCAACAAGTCAAAAGTCCTCAATATAGACTTGAAGGTATACACAAATGTCTTAAATCTTTTGTTTTTTCCAGTCTCAGAGCAGAAATAGCCAAACAACAGTTTATGACGGGTGAATTGTAATCTAGATATGTGGGTAACTAGAAAACCTTGACCTGTACCTCACTTGAAATGTAACTTCACATTGCATCGATGAAGCCTGCATGGGTAATACAGCGTCGTCCATTTGTGCCCTCTAATAAGTCAAGGGCACTACATAGATCCAGATTTCTTTTAAACTGTTATCGTGAGAGACAACAATAACAGTAATGACATGTTAAAGCGACTAAGCTTCCAGGCAAGGAAGTTATTGAAACAAAAAATATCTTCACTAGAGTGACTTTCTAAACCTCAGGAGGGAAAAATGATCAGATAGCAAGGTTGATAAACTGTACTCTTTGATTTTAACCATGGCTTTTCTGCCTCTTCAAATATATTGCATCAGTGTCTAATATTAGAAGACAATCAATATAACTGTCACGGTCCTGGGTCGGTGACCCAGTGTTTTGTATCTGGTTAATTTGTGTTTCTTGATTGTTCGTATTCATGGTTGTCACTGTTATTTATGTTTCTGTCCCAGTATTTCCGGAGTTCTAGTTCTTAGGGTTTGTTATTTGGCTTCTCTGTGTTGTGTGGTGTCTACTCTGTGCCCTCCTGTCCCATGTTTTCTCTGTTCCACCTGTTTGCAATATTGAGCAGCCATAAATAAAGGCTTACCTTTTGTTCAAAACATTTTCCTGCAACTTTACTGTTCTGCAGTAGTAAAAATGTTGGTCTTGAAAGGAGTGTTGTGTTTAGAGTGTAAAACGGTACCATACAAAAGTTATTAAAGATTTTTTGTTTCATTAGAGTTGCCTACTAAACCTTGGTAGGGAAAAATGTTCTGATAGCAGGGTTGATAAACTGTACTCCTTTTTAGGGCTGCTCAATTAATCGAATTTTAATCACGATTACGATCTGGGCTTTCAACGATCATTAAAAATGACTGAGCCGATTATTAGCCCCTCCCTCATTTATCCGCGACACCTTAAAGGCCGTCTGTGAAAATATTGTCGGGCATAAACCAGTCCGTGGCGCAAAAAAGGGTGGAGACCGCTGATTAAGAGGACCCGAGGGAAGCTCGGAAAGCTAAGCAGAAGTTATTTGGAGAGTGACTGCCGTTGGTTGAAAAGAGAGTTTAAAAAAAAAAAAAAACTTCAGTGGTGTTGCACACTATTTTATATTATTTTTTTAAAGTTATTGTTAACCCTTTAAAGCCGGTCAGAGCAGCACGCTCCGTTTTGCGTAACTATTTTTAAATCCCTGTAGAATCTGAACCGTGTAAGCTAGCGCAATAATTTGTTTTGCATATGAAACCGGAGGAGTTGTACTTACATCTGATGCCATCAGCTTGTCCTAGGTCACGGTTTCGTTCCACATATAGCTTTGCAAAAATTGCATAAAAAGCGCTTGCAGGAACAAAAACATAATATTCCAGAAACACGCTTTGCCGTTCCTATCAGCTGTTCGTAACACTTCCCACAGTGAAATGATGCACATGCTGTTTTCTTTGCAAATTTGCATCATAGGATTGTTTTTTGTTTTTCCTGCAGTATATAAAAATTGCTGTATCTCCAAAATAAAACTATGAAGACACTCAAAATAAATTTCCTGTGGTGGGAAACTATTTTTTTGCAACTTTATTGTATTTAAAGTTTTGAGGGATAAACCTCTTAAATTTCTCCAAGTAGAAATATATGTAAACAAAACAAAAGCGATTTTCAAATTTTTTTGTAGTTTATTGCACTTTTTTGCAATTTATGTAATTACTATGGACTTAATGCATACATATTATTAAAATATGGGCTATAACAGTTGTATTGATGTATAGCAACTTGAAATGCTCCCACAAATGGCACTACAACATGTAAAAAAAATAATAATATAAGCTCTGGTGGACTTGGTTCTATGGTAGGTCTTAAAGGGTTAAATAAATATCGCCAAATAATCGTGATCTCAATTTCAGTGAAAATAATCGTGATTATCATTTTTGCCATAATCGAGCAGCCCTACTCCTTTTTTTTTTTTTTTTTTTTTTTTTTTTACCAAAGCCCTATCTACCTCTTTAAACATATTATTGCTTCAGTGTCTAATTATACAAGCCAATCAATATAACTACTATTTATGGAAATGTCAGGGTTAAACACACGATGAGGAAAATGAATTTTGAAGTGAGTGTGGCTAAAAGGAAGTGAAAATGCAGTACACTGTAACGTCAAATCTCTTATCTGGAAGTTGACCTTAAACTTCATGTCTGTCTGTCATATCTAAAGCATGTGTTAACACTTTGCTGTTCTGCAGTAAAGTCATAAAAATGCTGATTATGAAATAAGTGTAGCATTTACGCTGAAGTATCAGATCCAACTGCAACATCACAAAGTGAGTACTGAAAAATTCTATGCATTTGTAACTTTTTGAAGGATTTTGACTAGTACAACCTGAAATTTGACCGCTCCCCTCAAAATTGTATTGACATGTTAATGCAGCCATGAGTGGAAATTGTACTCCCCCTCATGTGTTACTGTGACAGGCTGCTTGCAAAAAAGTGCCTAAGATACCATTTAAAAGTTGTTATTGTTATTTGTTGAGTCAGTTTTTATGTTTGAATGATTCACAGGTAAAAAAACAAAACAAAAACCCAAATGATTGGTGCCCAGCAGTTCACTGACAGTAGCTTTTTAACTATTGTACAATATTATACTTAAAGTCCAAATAACCCGCTACTCCTGTCTAACGCTGGCAATGTCTTGGTATTTGTCGGTGCTGTTTTTTCCGTAGGGACAGACCATTACTCCTGCATTGTTGATAAGGATGTTCAGTTTTGGCTCATCTTTAGAAAAAAGTTAAGGAAAAAAAATGAGAGAGCAAGAGAGAGAGAGAGAGAGGGTAAAACATATGCAACTTTTCATGTGTGTTCATCAGTGTTGAGTAAGTTACTTTGAAAAAGTAATTAATTATAGTTACTTTTTCAAAAAAGTACCGTATTTCCCAGACTACAAAGCGCACCTGAATATTAGCCGCACAAGCTAAAATCAGGGGAAAATCCTGTTTTGTACATACATTAGCCGCACCTGACTAAAAGCCGCAGGTGTTTCAATGTTGACTTATCATATGTAAGAGAATATGCACAAAGGGAATTGTCAGGAAAGAGATGGCTGTTTGGAGACACACCCCTTTTATTAATATTTTGAAAAACAAGTTATGGGTACATATTTGCACATGTAGTACATAACAGTAACCTACAGCACACCAGAAAAATAGATTCGGACTACCTTTTAGGCTCAGGTGCAGTGACACGGCTTTAACAAGAAGAAAAGTCAGTCATTCACCACCATCTTTCTCTTCTTCCTGCGCTCTAAAACCACCAAAGTCCTCTTCTCCAATGTCGGAAACGAACAGGCTCAGGATGGCTTCGTCATCCACTCTCCGCTTCTCTCCTTCGTTGTCACTTTCAAAACCAAAGAAATCCTCGTTGTCAGTGTCAGAGTCGAACACCCTCAGAAGGGCCGTGGCGGTGTCCTCCTCTCCATCATGCAGCAGTCCAGCCCTTCAAAATCCGTTGGTGATCGTGGATGTTTTCGCACTTTTCCACGCTGTCAGAATCCACCGGTGGAGTTGAGCATAACTTGCTTTTCGCAAGCTTATCGTCGCTCGTCATCCACGCCTCCCGCTGAATGCGTAGCGCTACTTTGAAGTTTGTTTTTCGCGCTACTTCGTACGGCACTACGTTGCCTGGCGGACGGACATGTGACTAACATACCACTCTTGAACCCCGATCCTTCCGCCAGGCAACGTAGTGCCGTACAACAGCGGAACAAACAAAACAAATCGTCTTACGATATCACAAAAATCATGGAAAATCCATAGAAAAGCCGCACCTGACTAAAAGCCGCAGGGTTCAAAGCTTGTGCAAAAAGTAGCGGCTTATAGCCCGACAATTACAGTAACTGAGTTTGTAACCGAGTAACAAGATTCTAAAAGTAATTAATTACTTGAAAAGTAACTATTGCGTTACTTAAAAAAAAAAGTTTAATCCTCTGGGGTCCAGGTTATAAATGGCCATTTTTAACAACTTTTGATTTTGCATCTACGTTTCATCTTTAAATCTATTTACTTTGTCTTGTTTGGTATCATCCTTTTCAGCACAACCTCACGTCTCTGAATTTAATGTTATGTTTTCATTTTGACATATTGTATTAACACAATTTATCTAAAATCATTTAAAAAAATCAAAAAAATAGAAAAAGTTATATTTTTTACTGTAACAACCACAAACATGTTTATTGAATCATATTTCATAACTTGAAATTCAAATATAAATTGCCAATTTTAAAATCCTATGCACAAGTTTCGCAAACAACAAAGTTATTTGCAGCCATTTACCTTTTACCCTGAAAATCATTTTACCTTTGTTGATGGCTTGTGTGAATGTGTGTGTGAATGGGTGGATGACTGGATATGTAAAGCGCTTTGGGGTCCTTAGGGACTAGTAAAGCGCTATATAAATACAGGCCATTTACCATTTACCATGGCTTCAGCAAATTCTTGTATAGACTTGCTGTCTGACAAATCAAGTTTCATGCAAACAACGTTTTTGTTGCCTTAGCTTTCGATGATGTAGTTCAAGGCTGTGCTTGCTTTGTTCATGTCCTTGCATGTTATGATCACCTTTTCTGGCCCTAAAAAGAAAAATAAAAGACAGGAGTTAAAACAGCACATGCACTGAATGCATGGCGAAAATACTTAAAAGCAAGGTGTAGTTCAGAGCGTGGAGAGCACCCTCTCATGACAAAATGTGCACATTACATTATTCCTAACATACTTCAGAAGTTTTTAATGTGGACAATAAGAAACAAGACCAATAATCACTTAACATATTAGAAAACAAGCACATTTCTGCATAAAGACAAACACTAGGGGTGCAACGATACACAAAATTCACGGTTCGGTTCGGTTCGATACTTTGGTGTCACGGTTCGATATTTTTTCGATACAAAAAAAATGTTCATGCCTTTTTAATTTGTCATTTATTAAAATTATAAATATATATTTTAACTCAAAAGTACAGTTTTTAAATTTAACCCTAACCCTTGTGCGTGTTTTTTATTTTGACAGCGAATGCACACCTGCGGACCACTTATGTGCAGCCCTGGTTATTTAGCTCGTCATATTGCAGCCACAGAAATAATTTTGTCCATGAAACCATAAAGCTGCACTTTCTTTTTGCCTTATAGTCTGATTTGTCATAACTTCTCCGTTTTGTGGTAAGCTTTTCTTTGGCTGTCACTTCTTCACCCTGACCTGTCTTATTTGGCTCAGCAGAACTAAAATATATATCTGTCTGTGAAGGTTCTCAGTCATCCAGGTCATCGTAGTCAAATATAAATCCTGCTGCTTTTACACACGCACTCAC
Source organism: Rhamphochromis longiceps (assembly GCF_057381845.1). Lineage (NCBI taxonomy): Eukaryota > Metazoa > Chordata > Actinopteri > Cichliformes > Cichlidae > Rhamphochromis > Rhamphochromis longiceps. The sequence goes on along the minus strand of NC_140565.1, from coordinate 26,450,477 downwards.
TCAGCGATTCTCTGCGCGATCAACCTCTCACATGTTTAAGCTGCGGGAGATTTCACTTGTCATGTTTGCATAGTAAGCTAACGATTAATAAGACGATGTCAGAGGAATTGGTGCGCAAATTATCATCACTCACAGATCAGTGCTGTCGCTCTCTATACACAGTTCGCGCGATTGCAAAGTGAAAGCAAAAAAACAAGCTTCAAACGCGATTTCAATATGTCACATATTGACAGTGGCTCACCAATGCCAATGACATAATTACCCAGCTACATTTCCGAAAGAATGCAAAAGCATTGACATATATTTTTCCTTCCTACAATAGCCCGACGGGCAGGGCAGAGATAGATTTTGGTACCCCGACTGAAAAAATCACTAGCCCCGGGACGTTGGGCTAGCGATATTGCGAGCAAATGCACATTTCTATGTTTCAATGGTATCTGATTGAGGAATCACTCATCTTTGGAAAAGAGAGTTTATTACAGAGAAATGTCTCTTTCCAAAATAAAAGCTATACTATCCGCTTCTTCTGGGCTATATTCTCAGCAGCATATTAAACAGCTGTCTAAATGACTCGGCTAAAGTTAGTAGCATGCTTGCTTTTTTTTGTCTGCTTCCACTTGTCTTTGCACTAGGATGATGTCGGCGTAAATGTGCAGTCATATTCGTTGTGTTCCCACTAGTGCTTTCAGGTTAATCTCGTTGAAATGACCTTAACGCCACAACACGGCAAATCTCCGTTAACGAGCTACCGCCGATCGCCCCGTGCATGGGGCCAGACGGCCAACACGTTAACGAGCTAACTGCGCTAACACACTAGTTCCCACCCATGTAATTGAGCATTGCATGGCACATTCAACATACTGTTTTACTTTAGTCCATGACTCGCTTACCTTCAGGGTCATACGTCACATGAAAACCAAAATAATTCCAAACGCCAGATCTGAATGAGAGTGGGGGAGGTCCATGTTGTAAGGAGAGCTTAACTTCTGTCTCGCTAGCTTGCCCTGCGCTCTTCCTTCTGACGATGCTGTCTGTGTTGAGCGCTCAGTGAATCTGCGTTCGACTACTCCGCCTAGGCTGCACTGTCGACCCTAGGCAGAGTAGTCGAACGCAGATTCACTGAGCGCTCAACACAGACAGCATCGTCAGAAGGAAAGTTGATAAAATAAATTACAAATTTTGTATTGTTCGATACATATGCGTACCGAACCGAAAGCACTGTATCGAACGGTTCAATATAGATACGAATATCGTTGCACCCCTAACAAACACCACTTAGTTTACAAATAACTTCAAGTGATTATTTTAGAGAGAGAAAGAAGAAACTAATCTGCCTGATATACCCAAAAGCAGTTTCATAATTTGCTAGACAAAGACACATTTATTTTGTTTTGCCTCTGTATACACTCTCAGAAATAGGGGTGCCAAAGTGTACCAAAAAGGGTACAAATGCTTGTCGCTGGGGGTGTTCCTTTTTGAAGGACATTTCTGTACCCTTTAGGCTTGGTACATTTTTGTACCTTATGAAGTTGTACCATCTGAAGTACAATCATGTACTTTCCTAAGACATAAATGTACCTTCAAACTATAGTACAGAAATGTTCCCTTGAAAAGGGTACAATAGGGTACCTATGAGGGTACCCCCCCAGCGACAACCTATTTCGTACCTAAAGAGACAAAAATGTACCCCAATAGTCCAAAATATTTGGTTATTTAACCATTTATTTTCAATAATAGAATCACATCAAAGCATTTAAACAACCACAGGAATACATTCTTGATTACATTCGTATATTGCCATAGGACATGTCAAGAAAAATACATTCATTTAAAAAAAGTAAACAATCACATAAAGACATTAAACACCTGAACACAATGTTTTGACGGATCACACATGGCGTTGAAAAGAGTGATACTTGGAAAAAGCTGCCTGGCAGTCATTTATTCCACAAGTGATGCCGAAATGAGGCTCATGTGCGTGTACTAACCCAACATGTGTAATCAACTTCCTCAGAGTAAATGCCCTTTTTGAACATTTTGAACATTTGTGGAGTGGGGGCATATTTAATAGAGTTGGTTAAGTACCCTGGTGACACTTACTGGCAGGGGTTTGTCTCCCTGGTCTCCTATGTTGACAATGCAGTTCTGAAGGAAGACAAGTGTTTTCTTGAAGTATGCAGGGTAGGTCATGTTGAACACGAAGAAGGTGGAGAATGCTGAGATGTAGGCCTCATCCAGCGAGCAGCATGAGCAAACATCCACTCCTTCAACTGTGACAACACAGCGACACTGTCTTGAGAGGGCAGTTGTCCAACTCTTATCCTTCATTCGAATGGTTGGGTATGGACTCATGGGAGTATTCTGCAGAAGAGGAAGAAAAACATTAGTATACAGTATGTTTAAGCAATATGTGCCAAGTGAATTTTCAACAGATTCCTCAAATTACCTTCTTTTTTTTGCTGCAAAACAAAACTGTCTATTCTGATAACCTGTAAACATGGCCCCTACTCCAAACAAAAAGCTTCTTGACCAATGACTGTTGTGGTAGTGTTTGATAAGCTGCTAAAGTTTGACATAATATTCAAGGGCAAAAGCAATCACCCCTGACAGTGACAGTACCTGTGAAGAAGAATTTCCCTAAGGGGACAATAAAGGTCTATCTATCTATATAAACACCAGACAAAACCCAAGAGCACAGCAGCACTGTGGATTAACAGCAGTGTTTCCCCTACATTAGCTTAGCTGTGATGCTGAACCGCAGCTGAATTCAGCTCCATGCCAACAAAACACCGAGAATGAAACTTGTGGCCAAAGGCTATGCATTGCATCATGCATTTACCTCTCCAAGGATGATGAAATCTTCTATCTTCTCCTTGAAGATGGATGGCAAGAGAAGTGCCCCCTTGAAGTCAATTCCTAGGTCATACAGATGCAAATGCACTTCATTAGATTTTGATAGCATGCAAATTCCCATTAACATGCTCTTGACATGGCACTATGGTACATCAATTATCTTTGGAAGAGAGAGCAAATGAATTGTCACAAAATTTACTATTTGTATGAGGTCAAATTAGCACCTGTAATGTCTTCAGCCAGTGCATTCTCTCTTGCCTCCATGTAGACCTTCTTCAGTGGCAAATCCTTGGTCATTTGAAGAACAGCAGTGAAGTTTTCGCTAAAGCGACGACAGATGTTGTCTTGGCAGGGATGCATTAAATCAACCTCATCACACAACTGGAAATGAAAAGAGCAGAATAGACAAAAGAATGACATTTTACATTGAGGATTTAAACTTTTGACATGTTTAAAGACACAGACTGGAGATAAATGTAAAGTGCTTTAACCATTGAACAAAAATTCTAAAGATAATGAACAGATTGATTAATCAGTTAGTACAGAAAATAATAATCAGATTTAGAGACAAAAAAATCATTAGCCGTTTCCCCAATCATCTTAACAATTCTTACCCCTGCAGATGTCCCCAGGAATGGATATCTCTTTAATAGGTCCACAGTACACATTCCTTCAGCTACCTCTCGACATCTCCATGCAAAGGTTTTTGTCATGCGGTCTTTCACCAGTGCTGTGTCAGGATGTAGCTTCTTGTGCTGATCATTTAGCACCTTGATATGAGCATCAACGGAGGCTGCATCTTCCCCCACAAAGCACGAATCCTTTGTCAAAGCAGATATCAGTATTATCATAAGTAAACTGATAAGTTAATGTTACTCGAAATGCGGTAATTTGTACACCAAATGCTTTGAAAAAAATGCAAAAATGTTGAATAGGAATTGCAAGTTGAGCTGACTTTTGTTAAATCAACTGTGAAGTTCCTTTTTCTATGTTAATGTTATCTGTTAACATGTTTCTTTCAATTAATGTTTACTTTTAGCTTTACAGTGAACATAATAAGACTACATATGTTACCTTAGCTCTTAGAGGCTGAGGGTGTGAGGACTTACGAGAGAGGGCTTCAGTCTCTTCAGACAGGAGCTGCTGGATTCCTCTGTGGTCCGATGTTTCTGCGTGCGTCCAAACTTTTCTTTAACCCGGTTCACTTCTTCGTTGCTGATTAGGGGAGCCCGTTCTGCTTTGAACTTTCTCTTGAGTTGGCTGTGCCAGGTGTCCTAGTTGTTTCAAATGTATATAAGTAGTTAATTATGGTTACTTTATATTAATATAATCTATAAAAGAAACAAAAAAGGAGAGGTACTCACATAACCATTTCCGTGTACATCTCTTAAGAAAGGATACTTCACAATCAGGGCTTTGATGACCTGGATGTAGTCTGAGTGGGTTGGGTACCTGTTTCAAACATAAGAAAAACAACCCACAGTACACTGATTACTCTTATCCTTTCCTGGGGGCTTTTCTGTTCTTCAATTCTTCTAATCATATTGTTATTACCGTAAATAGTATGTTGTAGACCAATGTCAAATCAATGTAGCTAAAGTTGATTTTAATTTCTTAAAAATGGGCGTGGACAAACAGCCACACCTCTCCCAAACTTCATTAATTAATTGACTGCAGTCCTGAATTATTAATTTACTCTTGAGCAAATTCGAAAATGAACACTTTGGATATCATAGTCCAGACAAGGTCTGGAGACACAGGATGTATGGTTTTACCACTATTGCCAGTTCATTGGAACCGTGTGTCACGCCAGACTCGAACGCTGGTCTCCAGATTGGGAGGCAGATGGGCTAAGCATTTGTTCTCTGCCTCTCTTACAACAGCAATATTAATATTAAGAAATTAATGTAATTATTCAGAAAGGAACCCTTACATTGTGTACTGTGACAGCATTTCATAAAGAGTCCCAATTATTTTGTTTCGGTACTTCTGTTCTTTCTGGACTGGTTCTTTGAGATCCAAGCGACTCTGGACATCTTGTGGGAATTTTGGAATGGAAATAACTGCAGGCAGTCTACGGCAAGAAGGTATAGAACTGCAATACAGTAGGAAAACAGCATTAACTAGCCATTTTGCAAGCACTTAAATGCATATGCAAATTTAGACATTTATCACAACCTACCTCTGGTTTGCTTGGGACACTGGACCTTCAACTGTACCTTCAAATGGGTCGACCGGTTGTAAAGTGATGATGACTTCCTTGTAGCGGTTTGTGAAGTCTCTGAACTTCAGCTGCTTTTTGAAAGACTTGTCAAAAAGATATGCAACCATGGTCTCAGTGAGTCCACAGTCTACCGTCTCTCCATCTACATCGTTATCTGAAATATAAAGTACAGTATGAAATAAAAATAAAACCATTTTCAAATTTAGTTTTAAAGTGACATTATGGTCAATACATAATAATAATAATAATAATAATAAGCTATCATTGTGAATCTGTCTATATTCCCCAAAAGGAAGTTACAATTAATTCTCTTGATTAATTGTTAATATAAATTAACTGGTAATATAAAAATGTAAGTAAGTGTCCCTGCGCAGAGCTTACAGCTCTCATATTCGAAAATCCCACTAAGTAGGTGGAATGGTACAAATGTGTACCTTCCATTGTTTAAAATCCCTTTGAGCGGGAAACAAGTTAGATGCGATAAATTTTGCTTAGAAAACGATTTTGTTAATAGCTATATTTACATACTAGCATGTTTTGAGAAATTATTGATTTTTTTACATTGTTGTACACGGTTCATCACTATTTATTGATAAAACACTCGAATACCGCGGGCAGACAGACGTTGAACATTCCACCAACAGTCTAAATAGTCCACATTTGTACCTTTCTTTGTTTAAAACTTAGCTAACTGCTAGCTTTCGCCCATGTTAAATCTAGCTCTTCGGACTTTCGCTAACTCTACTGTAAAATTACACGTTGTAATTTTTATAAAAACACAAAATCACACCCGACTTACCTCTAAATCTTTGCGCCTCGTCGTCTGACACATCAATGCCTTCTTCCATCAACCTTTTAAGGAGCTCCTCCGTGGATAACCCCCTGAGAGTCATTTTCTGCATCAACGCTAGTCAGCGAGGAGGCGGAGCACTCATCGCTGCTGCCTTTTCGGCCTTTGGGATTAATGCGCGTTGCGAACTTGACACATGAAAATACAACATTGTGGTATTAATGCGCAGTTGTTTAGAAACCGTTATGCTGTCTTGGCGAACTATATTTGTAACTTACAAAATGTAGTCACCGTAACATAAAAATCTGCTTGACATTTTAACTTCCAAAGAACCTCGGTTTAACTTGATGTTGCAAATTCCATAAAAACCTCACAATTAATGAACAATTCTAGGATGTAGTAAAAGCAAAAAAAGTAAATGGCCAAACATAACAGTAAAATGATTTCACGTTTTTGAAAGATTTAAAACATTAAAAAATTATAACTGGAACTTAAAATGGAAATGGACCAGTTTTTATTTTAACATCATTTGGTTGTGCCTGCATGTCATTGTGTGTGTGTGTGTTTTTTAATATAATTTAACATAACTTACACAAAGGTAGGTTACAGATATTCTTTGCATCATAGGATAATTTACGTAGAGAGGAGAGGACCAACAGATTTGATTATAACATGTAGCTTTTATGAGCACACTCACATCTCATATGAATTTTACAATTAACCAGGCCCATCCAGATTTTCCCATGCTGACCCATTACCACATTCTGCCACTGTCACTGCAGTACAGGTCAAAATGGTACAGATTTGTACTTTATTTCAAATTGTACCTTTAAAGGGGCATTTCTGGACTTTTAAAGACCAGTATTGTACTTTTAAGGGAACATTTAAAAAAAATGTACCTATAGGTACAAAAATGTTCTTCTCTCGTACCTCTATTTCTGAGAGTGTACCAACACTACCACCATGTACCTAAAGTTCAATTCAATTTTATTTATACAGCACCAAATCACAATAGCAGTGGCCTCAAGGCGCTTTAGATCGCAAGGTAGACCCTACAATAATACATACAGAGAAAAGCCAAACAATCATATGACCCCCTATGAGCAAGCACTTTGGTGACAGTGGGAAGGAAAAACTCCCTTTTAACAGGATGAAACCTCTGGCAGAACCAGGCTCAGGACAGGCCATTATCCGTTTAAGAAGTACAGCCATTTTCATTGGCCCGATTAATTGGACAAGCAGGACAAGCAATTTCATGGCCAGGATAAACAATAAGGAGGCCTTATTGTTTCACGATAAATGAAGCAGACACATCTGAAGTTGATTAAAAGTCTTGAGTTTGTATTATATAGCTTTTCACTGAAATTCAAATATGATACCAATTTAAGCGAGGGAGGCCATTATCAGGCTAAAAAACTAAATAAACCTATAAAGGTTCAGGAGAGGCCCAGTCAAAAACTTGGCAGATTCTTAAAAAGAAGGAATCCGCTGGTCAATGCTCAAGACTTTAAAGACCACAGAAGACAACTAAAATCGATGATCGCAGAATTAAAGTATTCGGCCCCCTTGAACTTTTTCACATTTTGTCACATTACAGTCACAAACATGAATAAATTTTATTGGAGTTCCACGTGAAAGACCAATAAAAAGTGGTGTACATGTGAGAAGTGGAACGAAAATCATACATGATTCCAAACATTTTTTACAAATAAATAACTGCAAAGTGGTGTGTGCGTAATTATTCAGCCCCCTTTGGTCTGAGTGCAGTCAGTTGCCCATAGACTAATAACTGATGACTAAATGAGATGCATCAGACAGCATCTTGGGATCAGTATCTTGCACAAGTAGACCGGAGCAGATGGGGACCAAACCACAAACCTTCTGATTACAGAGGCTCTTCCAGCAGCCACCAGGCCCAGGCTCCTGCAGCAGCCACTAGGCCCAGGATCCTCCTGCTCCACCAGGCCCAGGATCCTCCAGCAGCCACTGGGCCCAGGCTCCTCTAGCAAGGCACCAACAAGTAAATCGACAGTGACTTCAACGGGCCATCACAAGGAAATACCAATCTCATCATTTTCAAAATCGGCCTAAAAAAGCAAACCCAGGAGTCGAAGAGGAGTTGGAGGAGATTAGGAAATCGCTTAATTTCATGTCTGATGAACTGAGCAAAGTGGCTAAACAACAAGGTATGCTACATGACCTAATGGATGAAATAAAACAACTAAAAAAGCTCATAAAGGACAAGGACAAGAAAATAGACGATTTGGAACGGCGAATCGAGGACCTTGAACAATACACAAGAATGGATGATTTAGTCATAAGTGGACTGGAGACGCAACACCGAACCTACGCCAGAGTAACAGCTGGCAGAGGTAAAGACGGTGAAGATGCCCGGTAGAGGAGCTGCAAACGCTTGAACAGCAAGTGATAAAATTCCTTCAAACGAAGAATGTAAGTATTCAGAGCCATCATATTGCAGCATGCCACACGCTCCCCAGAAAAGACAGTAAAACAAAGCCATCAATCATTATTCGGTTTGTGAGTCGCAAAACAAAGATTGAGTTACTGAAACAGGGTAAGAAGCTAAAAGGGACTGGTGTGTATTTAAATGAACATTTAACGAAAAAGACTGCTGAAATTGCAAGACAGGCACGCAGCCTGAGAAAACAAAATAAGATACAAGTAGGGATGGGTACCGGTGTCCGGTGCATTCTGACATAAACGGTAGTAACCAGACCGAAAAGCAGCGCACATTTCGGTGCTTTATTTCGGTGCTTTTTTTTCCTGAGCTGTGATACACTTTAGATTCTAGCCAATCATTTTACGTTTCCGAGGATAGTAGGCGGGTCCAGGTACGTACGTTCTTTTAGAGCAGAGCTACAGATTAAAAATGCCCAAGGCGAAGCGGTCAAAAGTCTGGCTGTACTTCACAGCAAAAGATGCAAACTCAGCAGCAACAAGTGCTTTAAGGTGATACTGTGATACTGTCAAAGGAGGTAACACCTCAAATCCGATGAAACACCTGGCGACGCATAGCGTTTTTTTTTTTAAAAGCCGAGAAATGCGCCGTATTTGATAGCTTGCTGCGAGACCTCACACCGAGCGCATCTACTGCGGGTGGGTTGCCAGTTATCGGACCCGGAGCAACATCCCCCAAAAACCCGAAGAGGAGAGTCCTGGCCCCTATCCCTGCCAGTGTAGCAGAAATGATGAGGATGATGACGGCAGCAGCAGCCGTTCTTCTCTGCGTGAGTAGCTTAATGTTGTTCGTGTGTAATTTACGTTGAGTAGGCTAACCACGTTATTACATTAATGCATGTAAGGTGAACTAGCAAACATCATCATAGCTACATGCGGCTGTCTTCTTGTTTGATGGCAGATACTCTCTTCACCCTGGCCAAAAAGGCTAAAATGACCAAAGAAGAAGTGGAAAACAGTTAAACATGAGAGGTTTTTGGACAAAATTTGTGTTTTTTCCATTGTTTATACACTGCTTCCAGCCAAGAGTGATACCATATATGCCCCATAGCTGCAGAAAAAAACTAACATCTTTTTATTAAAAAACAGCTGAACATGAGAGGTTTTTGGACCAATTTTGTGTTCTCCATTCTTTAAGCATCGGTTTGAGCACCGTTTAAGCACCGGCACCGTTTCAAAAGTACCGGTTTGGCACCGGTATCGGATAAAACCTAAACGATACCCATCCCTAGACACAAGCGGCATGGACGAGGAACTGCAAAGTAAAGATAAGACTAAATGGCAATCCCGAAGAAGTGAAAGTTGTGATGATAAGAGAACTCAAAGACTTAGAGCAATATAAAAAATCAGGAATCTGCTATGGAATCTATTGGAAAAGTGACGATTGGATAATGAACAATGGGTATGGTAAGTGTTTCTGGCCTTACGGCTCAAAAACAATGGAAACAGCAACAACAAAAACAAAAACACATAAATGACAAATTTGGACACAGATTATAGGTTTCCATTCAGAGATATTGAAGAGGAAGAATTTGATTATGAAAAGGACTGTCAAGGTGGTTATTTTGCCACACACACTGAGAAAACGAACTTCAAAACATTTAACTATGCAGAGCACAACATGCATGACCCTGAAAGTAACATTGACCCAGATACCCACTTCTACAATAACACCAATAATACTTGTGAGTACTACCGTATTTTCACGACCATAAGACGCACTGTACTAAAAGGCGCAGTCTCAGTTATGTGTGCCATTACTGTATTTAACACACACATAAGGCGCGCTGGATTATAGGGCGCATACAAGTACCGTATGCGTATTTAAAAATAAAGCGGGAGCAAACCTGAGTTCGGTACCTTACTCACATTTCTATTACCGGTAATCGTCATCATCAACAACACACAAGCATACAAGTGTGCATATTTAAAAATAAAGCAGGAGCAAAACAAAGTTTGGTACTCACATTTTTATCATCAATCAAACCCATCGAAGTCCTCATCCTCTGTGTCTGAATTGAACAGCTGCGCTAAATCTCCATCAAACATGCCAAGTTCACTTTCTTCACTGTCAGAGTCACTTTCCGTGCCGTGCGGCTCCTCGGAAATGATGCCGGCTTTTGCGAAAGCTCGAACAACAGTGCCAGCAGACATGTTAGCCCAAGCATCTACAATCCATTGGCAAATTGTGGCGTAACTCGCCCGGCGCTGCCTTCCACTCTTGGTGAAACTGTGGTCTGCATCGGTCATCCATCGCTCCCAGGCCGCTCGCAGCCTTACTTTGAACGGGCGGTTCACACCGATGTCCAGCGGTTGGAGCTCCTTTGTCAGGCCTCCCGGAATGACAGCAAGCTCACAGTGCATTTGTTTCACTAGTTTTTTCACATCGGCTGTGAGATGGGCACGCATAGAGTCACAGATCAACAGCGATGGTGATGCGTGGAAAAAACCACCTGGTCTCCTTACATACATCTCCCTCAGCCACTCTTTCATCATTTCCTCATCCATCCAGCCCTTTTCATTTGCCTTAATGATGATTTCTGCTGGAAACTTCTCTTTAGGCAAAGTCTTTCGCTTAAAAATCACCATAGGCGGCAGTTTCTGTCCATTAGCATGGCAGCCAAGCACAACAGTAAAAGAAGACTTTTCATACCCCGTTGTGCATATCGCTACCGTGCTGGTCCCCTTCTTCTCCACAGTGTGACTCACCGGGATGTCAAAAGTGAGCGGGACCTCGTCCATGTTTGTGATGTGGCTGGGCTGGATGTTTTTGTCGCCGATGTGTTTGCTGCAGTAGGAGCGGAAGACGGCCAGCTTTTCCTTATAATCCGCTGGAAGTTGCTGCGCTACCGTAGTCCTGGTCCGGATGGAAAAATGGCACCGTTTCATAAAACGAAAGCACCAAGACGGACCTCCTTGGAAATGTTCAATGTTCATCTCTTCAGCTAGTGAAACTGCTTTTAGCCGAATGGTGACCGTCGAAACGCTTCTCCCGCTCGTTCTTTGCTCGATGATCCACCGCTCGAGTCTTTCCTCCAACTCGGGCCACCTCGCCTTATTTCCGCGGAAACTCTGCGTTTTCTTGACCTGCCGGAGCTTGTTTTCTAGCTTCCTCCATTTGCGAACCATCGATTCGTTAATCTTAAATTCTCTCGCCACTGCTCGATTTCCATGTTCCTCCGCCATGACCTTGGCCATGTCTCTGAGTATTGCACACCTTGTGCTTTTGGGCACTCCAGTGATGTTGCAGCTCTGAAATATGGCCAAACTGGTGGCAAGTGGCATGTTGGCAGCTGCACGCTTGACTTTTCTCAGTTCATGGGCAGTTATTTTGCACCTTGGTTTTTCCACATGCTTCTTGCGCCGCTGTTGACTATTTTGAATGAAATGCTTGATTGTTCGATGATCACGGTTCAGAAGCTTTGCAATTTTGAGACTGCTGCATCCCTCTGCAAGATATCTCACTGTTTTCGACTTTTCTGAACCTGTCAAGTCCTTCTTTTGACCCATTTTTCCAAAGGAAAGGACGTTGCCTAATAATTATGCACACCTGATATAGGGTGTTGATGTCATTAGACCACACCCCTTCTCATTACAGAGATGCACATCACCTAATATGCTTAATTGGTAGTAGGCTTTCGAGCCTATACAGCTTGAAGTAAGATAACATGCATGAAGAGGATGATGTGGACAAAATACTCATTTGCCTAATAATTCTGCACTCCCTGTAAAATGGCACAGATAATGTATAAACAGTGTTGGGAAGGTTACTTTTAAAATGTATTCCATTACAGAATACAGAATACATGCCCCAAAATGTATTCTGTAACGTATTCCGTTACGTTACTCAATGACAGTAACGTATTCTGAATACTTTAGATTACTTAATACATTATCATGCTTTTTACAACAACGTGAATGTACTATTGCTGTGTGATTTATTACTATTACTGAAGGTCCGTGTCTCCGAACTGTAGTAAAGGGACCTCTGGCTAATACGGCGGGGTCCCTGTCGGCTCGTAGCCGAAAAATAGCTTTACTTTGTTGTGTGGGTCAACTTTTCTTGCGAGAGACAGAGAGAGGCGTTGAAAGACTGCTCCAACGGAACTTATTGTTATCGGAGGAAAACACGAACACGGTGTACAGTCGAGTCTTAATAGCTTACTTACAACTGGGCTCGTCAGGCACTCTTCTTGGCTGTAGTGGTTATTATTATATTTACATGCTTCCAGCTCCCGTTTTTCCTCGATGACAACTCGTACCTTTCCACTCCCCTTTTTCTCCCTCTTCGCGCTCACAGACCCATTACGTGTATGGCAGTCCATTCTCCCTGCAGCACGGACTACACTGCCCATGATGCTACATTCTTTAGAGCTATGCTTGTAGCATTCTGCCTGTTAGCTTAGCACAACAACGACAACAACGAAAAGGCGCTCTCCCACACAGAGATGTGTTTCTGTTAGAGGAGTTAACCTGTGGAATAGTTATGACAGTGATTTAAAAAGGTGTAGTTCATTTTCCTTGTTTAAAAATATGTTTAAAAATAGAGTATTATAAAAATATATATATCAAGAATGAAAAGGGCAAAAAAAAAAAAAAAACAAACCAAAAAAACCTCTTGATTCTTTTGCTTTGATGTAGTTACTTATCTAAGGTGGAAAGTTTTTTTTTCTTGTTTGTTTGTTTGTTTTGTTTTTGCTTTGTTTTATTATTTGCTTCGAGCCCTGTGTACAGGAGCTGCATGCAAAAAGATCTTTTGTTAAAAGGGTTGGCGTAATAAGAAAATGCTTCAGCCAATACCTTTTGATTAGCCTTGTCTCATGCTTTCTTGCTTTGTGGTAGATCTTTGTTCTGTCTTCACTGAGATATTTGAATGCTAATCAATAAAATCAAATCAAATAGAGTGCACCTGTGTGTAATCTAATGTCAGTACAAATACAGCTGCCCTGTGACGGCCTCAGAGGTTGTCTAAGAGAATATTGGGAGCAACAACACCATGAAGTCCAAAGAACACACCAGACAGGTCAGGGATAAAGTTATTGAGAAATTTAAAGCAGGCTTAGGCTACAAAAAGATTTCCCAAGCCTTGAACATCCCACGAAGCACTGTTCAAGCGATCATTCAGAAATGGAAGGAGTCTGGCACAACTGTAAACCTACCAAGACAAGGCCGTCCACCTAAACTCACAGGCTGAACAAGGAGAGCGCTGATCAGAAATGCAGCCAAGAGGCCCATGTTGACTCTGGACGAAATGCAGCAATCTACAGCTGAGGTGGGGGAATCTGTCCATAGAACAACTATTAGTCGTGCACTGCACAAAGTTGGCCTTTATGGAAGAGTGGCAAGAAGAAAGCCATTGTTAACAGAAAACCATAAGAAGTCCGTTTGCAGTTTGCCACAAGCCATGTGGGGGACACAGCAAACATGTGGAAGAAGGTGCTCTGGTCAAATGAGACCAAAATGCAAAACGCTATGTGTGGCGGAAAACTAACACTGCACATCACTCTGAACACACCATCCCCACTGTTAAATATGGTGGTGGCAGCATCATGCTCTGGGGGTGCTTCTCTTCAGCAGGGACAGGGAAGCTGGTCAGAGTTGATGGGAAGATGGATGGAGCCAAATACAGGGCAATCTTGGAAGAAAACCTCTTGGAGTCTGCAAAAGACTTGAGACTGGGGCGGAGCTTCACCTTCCAGCAGGACAACGACCCTAAACATAAAGCCAGGGCAACAATGGAATGGTATAAAACAAAACGTATCCATGTGTTAGAATGGCCCAATCAAATTCTACATCCAATCGAGAATCTGTGGCAAGATCTGAAAACTGCTGTTCACAAACGCTGTCCATCTAGCCTGACTGAGCTGGAGCTGTTTTACAAAGAAGAATGGGCAAGGATTTCAGTCTCTAGATGTGCAAAGCTGGTAGAGCCATACCCTAAAAGACTGGCAGCTGTAATTGTCTATGACCCAGCATTTTGGGGTTATTATATTCGTGTTCCTAGGCATATTGTAAGGAGGTTTAGTTCTTGTATTATCAGGTTGCTTTGAGTTATTTTTTTCATTTAGGTTACTCTATGCATTCTGAGTTATGTATCTCTTTCTGTTTACTACATGTTCTTGTCCTCAGTGTACTCTCACTTATGCCTGTGGTAGGTTCTCCTTGTTGTTTAGTGTGTCTACCTGTCATGTTTCATGTCTGTTGTGTTATCTTGTTCTCAAGTTCATGTCATGTCTGCGTCTGGTGTTCTTTGCTCATTGTATTTAGTTTTACTGTCCCCCGTGTTGTCATTATGTTTGTGTCCTCAATGTGTCTCCACTTCCCCTAATCACCTCATGTGTGAATTTAAGTCCACAGTCTCCCTGTGTTCAGCATCACGTCATCTGCATATGTACCCCCATGTTTTCCTCGTCAAGGTCATAGTTTAAAAAGTCATAGTTTAGTTCATAGTTGAGTCTTGTTTGCTATTTTGTTTGTTTATTCATTCTTTCAGCCAAATAAAGGCTCGCTTTATTTTGGAAACTCCGTTTTGTCTCCACCGTGTCTGCTTCTAGGTCCACCTCATCTTCACACCGACGCATCCCGCTGTGACACATTCATCTTTTTAGAATAATCCACATTGAAATTTATGTTGTTTCTTCCAATTGTTTGTTCAACCATTGAAAATGTGGGATTGTGTCTAAAAATTCCAAAAGTGAAAACAAATTTTTTTTAAAAATAAAACGCCCCAAACTACAAAACCTGTGTCACTGCCCAAAGGATTCTTGAGCCAACTTTACACCCTCAGTCAATTACGAAAAAACTTGGCCCTTACCAGGTCTTAAAATAATTAAAATATATTTGATTATTCAGATCGAACAACACATATTACATATTACACTGTGTCATTACTTAACAAAAATTAAGCCAAGAGCTTTGTGAAAACCTAAGTTGACAGCTTGCAGGACCATATTTAGCAGGAATGACTTGGAGTACCTTTTTGGTATATGATTTTATCAGTCTCTCACATTGTTGCGGACACATTGGTGCACTTTTCTTTACAACATTGCTTTAGGTCAGGGGTCGGCAACCCTGGGCACGTGTGCCACAGCTGGAACGCAAAGGGTTAACTGATGGCACGACCATAGCTGGACTGGCCATCGGGTATACCCGGCATTTGCCTGGTAGGCCGATGGTGATTTTTCGTTTTTATGGGCCAATGGTTTTTTGTGGCGTTTTTTTTGTAACGGTATAAACAATGAATGGTGGTGGATTGGCCAGATGCTGGCCGATGTGTAAAAATAACTCAGTTGTTTGGTGGTGGCTGTGACGGAGCTTCCACAGAGGCCAGCAGGTGGGTGAGAGTAAGGGGAGGCAGGAGGTGGAGAGACCCAAGGCGGCTGCCAGTCCGAGTGTCAGGTGAACTGAACTTCAGGTAAGAAGTTATGACCTGCAGTCTATCTTGGTCAGATATAAACCAAGTTGAAGTGTAGTTTATTTTCTTGTGCTGACTTTTTTACAGTCAGTTACAATAACTAGCTAGCATGACGGAGTTTCTATACAGCTGGGTGGGTGCTATGATGTTACTGATAGTGAACTTGATTTTATTCATAAGGTTAGTTAGTAGACTTGCCAACCGTTCCCTAAAAGAACGGAATCGTCCCGTATTCAGAGAAAATATTGCACGTTTCGTATTGAGCTGAAAAGGAACACAATTTGTCCCGTACTTCAGCTAGAATGGAAAAAGAGACAAATCTGGGGTTATTCTGTGTCTTTACGCTGTCAGCTGCCTCTTCTTCTCTCATTCTCTCCCCTCCCTCTCCTGTTGCTACTTCAATCATGAAACTGATCAATGATCAGCTGATGGGCTTTTCTCTCTTGTTTATCGCCCACTTTGCACCAGAAAGAGGAAACCAGCGGATGTCGCGCTAAACAACAGCAGCAGGTTTAAGCTTGCTCAGCTGTTGTTAGAATTTATTTAATATTGATTTCTAGTATCAGCTGATGTTTGCTGGAGCCACAGCATAAAAGCTACTGGTCATGATATCAGTTTGAACATGTGGTGAGAGGAAAACATGAAGATGAAACCAGGAGATGTCCTTACTGAATCATCAGAGCTGAACAGGTGATGGAGAAACAGGTTCACCTTTTAGGTGACATGAATGAGTTGAAGAGAAGTTATGAACTGTTTCTGAGAGACAAATAACACCAGGATCCTTTTCTAAGTAGCTGACAGCTGGTAACTGTGCAGGGGCAGGTCTAGCAAACATTTGCCAGGGGGCCAGGTAGGGCATTAACAGGGAAAGGGGGACACAAAAAAATACTTTTCTTTCTTATTCTCATTTAAAATGTCTAGCTTTTAACAAATAATTATCCAAATCTTACAACCAAAGTTTTTATCTGATGTAAAGTGTATAGAAATCATACATATACCAACAAGACAGTGTACATCACTGTCACAACAGCGTTTGTTTTCATTCAAAGGCTTTATGGTTTTTCCTATAATACCTGGTGGGCCGGTCTCTAGTCAAAATGCCCGGGCTGATTTTTTGTCCCAGTCCAGCCCTGCTGGAAGAATATATGGGAGAAGGACACAACCTATAACGGCAGTGCTCAGTGGCTAGTGGATCTGAGGGCAGACCACAGCAACCTCCCTGAACAGGGCCCAGTAACCATCACAGTGGCAGACATCCAAGAAAGGGTCTCCAGTATGACTAGTTGGACAACACCCAGCCCCCACCATGGTTCACGCCTACTGGCTGAAGAAGCTGACTGCATTCTATGAGCGTCTCGCAGCACAAATGAACCAGCTACTAGTTGACGAGACACACCAGGAATGGCTAATTGAAAGCTGGACAGTCCTGATCCTCAAGGTCCCCCAGAAGGGACCGGTCCCATCCAACTACTGACCAATAACCTGCCTCAGTACCACATGGAAGCTCCTGTCAGGCATCGTAGCGGCTAAGATGAACAGGCACATGGCTCAATACATGAGTGGGGCACAGAAAGGAATTGGCAAAAATTCCTTTCTGTGCCTAGACCTATACACGATCAACAGGACCCCAAGAGCCTTCATCAGGAACTCCATGGGGATGCGGCGGGCAACACTAGAAGCCAACTTCAAGCCCATAGCACAAGTCACCATCAAGTGCGGGATGTACCTAGGAGATGCTCTGTCCCTGCTGCTGTTCTGCATAGACCTTAACCCCCTCAGTGAGATCATTGACAAGGCTGGCTATGGATACTGACTACGGAATAGAGCAATTATCAGTCACCTGGGTCAGACAAGTCTTGAGGAGTCAGCTGAATGGTAAGAACAAGATCCGGGCTATTAACACCTATGCCCTGCCCATGATCAGGTACCCTGCTGGGATAAACTGGCCAAAGAAGGAGATAGAAGCCACTGACATCAAGACAAGGATACGCCTATGTCCCCTTTGTTGATATAAGCTGGAGAAGAGCAGTGTGGAGGGGGAGGGAGAGGTTTCTGGTGGTTTTCCTCTGTGCTGGTCAGAGTGTGCTACTGACTTAGGTGTGGAACAGCCTGCTGCGTGTGACCAGCCTTCTGGTGTGTGGCTCTGGTGTGTGAGTAGTGCTTAACTGAGCAGTGATTGCCCATGAGTGACGGCGGCCTTCATTAGTTTGTGTGGCCTGCCTGGATATTGTTTGTTAGCAGCGTTGCTGTCTCTTTCTGTTGAAGCCTTATTGTTGCTTTCTTTGTTGAGTGGTCATTACCACTTTGGGTTGACCTCCCTGATTTCTTATTAAAGCAGCGGTGCTGTCTCCTTTTGTTGTTGCCATTTATAATTATTGAGGTGTTTGCCTACAATAAAGATCTATTTTATATTAAATACCTCTGCCTGGCGTTCTTTTTCATTCCACCTGGATCTAACTGTTACTGTCCCCCCACCCTCATCGCCTAGCATTTAAGAGGGGACGTAACAGGGCTATTAACACCTATGCCCTGCCCATGATCAGGTACCCTGCTGGGATAAACTGGCCAAAGAAGGAGATAGAAGCCACTGACATCAAGACAAGGAAGCTCCTGACCATGCATGGAGGGTTTCACCCCAAGTCCAGCACCCTGAGGCTGCACACTAAGCGGAAGGAAGGAGGCCAGGGACTGGTGAGTGTCAGCACCACAGTCCGGGATGAGACAATGAACATCCACGAATACATCAGGAAGATGGCCCCAACCGACCGAATGCTCAGTGAATACCTCAGGCAGCAGAAACCCAAGAAAGAAGAGGAAGACGATGAACCATCGTGTAAGCCCCTGCATGGTTGAGGTGGGAATCACCATACATCCCACGATATGATATTATCACAATACTTAACGCACGATACGATATTATTGCAATTTTTTAAAATATTTTGCGATATTCAGATTCTGTACATAAAGGTAAACTTTATCAATATTCATTTTATCTAATATCAAAGTCTCGCACTCAGTCTTTCTCTCATTTCAGTCAGTTTTATTGTTGACAAACTGCACGGTTTGTATTACAGTCTAGCCCAACTTAACTGAATGCAACCATCTGGTACAATTATAGCTATTCTGAACTATGCAATTTGTGAAAACTATGCAGCCCCTTCAGCAACTGAAGAATTTGAAAGTAAATCAAAACAAAATATAATTTTACATTAAATAAAAAAGTTTTAAACTTAATTAAAATAAAACATGTCTTAAATTAAAATAAGTAAACTGTCATGTTTATTGCTGCCAAAAAAAAAGTTAAACACATTTGGACAGTGAAGGAATGTCAGGATTCTTGCTCAGAAAAAGGATCAACATGCTCTGAAGTCAGAGCACAAAAACCTTTTTTGTAACAAAATATCGATTTCTGCTGTCCCTGTATCGATACATTATTAGCAAACAAAATATCACGATACTACACAGTATCGATTTTTTCTCCCACCCCTACTGCATGGTATGTACCACCCCGTGGACAGAATGTACCACCGGTAGATAGAGAAGGTGGCTGACATCCAGAATCCCTACCAGTGGCTGGAAAGACCTGGACTGAAAGACAGCACAGAGGCACTAATCATGGCAGCACAGGAACAAGCTCTGAGCACAAGATCCATAGAGGCTGGGGTCTATCACACCAGGCAAGACCACAGGTGCAGGCTCTATAAAGATGCGCCTGAGACAATCCAGCACATAACAGCAGGGTGCAAGATGCTAGCTGGCAGGGCATACATGGAACGCCATAACCAAGTGGCAGGCTTAGTACACAGAAACATCTGTGCCTAGTATGGCCTGGAAGTCCCGAGGTCAAAATGGGAGACGCCCTCAAGGGTGGTGGAGAATGACCGAGCTTATCCCAGATACAGAAGTCCCGTCGAAAAAATGGTGATGGCTAACCAACCAGACACAGTGGTGGTAGACAAACAGAAGAAGATGGCTGTAGTGATAGATGTAGCAGTTCCGAATGACAGCAACATCAGACAGGAAGAAGCAAGTGAGGATGGGGGAGATCACCTCTGAAACTCGGTCCCTCAGTATTGGTACCCCTCAAGGATGTGTCCTCTCACAACTATTGTTCTCCCTCTACACCAATGACTGCACCTCCAAGAACTCGGCTGTCAAACTCCTGAAGTTTGCAGATGACACCACAGTCATTATACAGGGTGACATGCTGCTGTATTGCAAGCTTTTTTCCATTACTGTCATGAAGTTGACAAAAATTCTGAATTAATGCGTTAACAGTGATGAGTACTGACCATCACCTGATGGAGAATAATTTATATCAAACAAGCTGTAATAAATAGAGAGAACCCAGTGACAGATGTGACAAGACAAGATAAAAGATAAAACATTTATTTAAATTCCAAAAAATAATACAACATAAATTATGTAAAGTAAGTGTGTTAACAGTAAAAGCATTTATCAAGAGTTACATGTGTAGTTGCAATGCTGTTTTTCTGTACCATATTGGGAATTTAAAACAGTGATATAAAATATCCTTTTAAAGCTTCCAGTTAGTAAAATAGATGACATTTGTTAAAAAACTGCATTAGAAAAACATAAACCCATGAACTAAAAAAACAAAACAAAAAACACCACAGAGGACTGTACTGTAAAAAAGTTTGATTAATATATGAACTTTCCTTTATTACAATGGCCATTTTAATACGTTTTAATTGAATCTCAGTGTAAAATATAGATTGAATCCATTATTGTGTTGTGATGGCTGATTGCATTTATACAGTAATATCTCTATTTCAGTTTTTCACAGTCTGGTAGAAACTTCAGCTTCATCTGGTAGAGACTCTGGGTTCTCACTGACACTTTCGCCTTCAGCTCCTTCACTCAGTAGAGCTGCCATTGTTGCAATAGTTGCATTGGGATCCAACAGTTTCACCAAAGGCACATTCACACCTCTCCCCTGAAAGATCAAATTTTGCAAAGTCATAGCCTGCATAGAGTCAATGCCTAAGGATGAAAGTGGTAAATCATCTTTCAGCTCACTCTGCTCCATGCCAATAGTCTCACTAAGTAGAGAAACAACATAGTCCTTTGGAGAGACGGAGACAGCTTGTTTAGTTTCAGAGTAAGTCTCTCTAGATTTTTGGAAGGCTGCCTCAACTAATGCAGAAAGGCGCATAGACAAGGCGTTATTTTGGGAGAGGATATTGTATCTGATGTTTCTGAAGTGAAACCTGCAAACAGCTTGCTGGGGTCGGTTGAGCACAAGGCATTGCTCCAAGCATTGATAAATCTCAGCCACATCTAAAATCATTATTCCCTTTGCTTCCAGAAAACGCTGGAAATGTTCTTTGTTCAAGAGCAGACCAAGGTTCAGAGCTCCCCAGTTGATAGACTGTGCAGGCAAGCTGAGTTTGCGCCTGTATTGGCAGAACAGATCGAGAAATGTATTGGCTGCTGCGTAGTTTGTTTGCGATACATTTCCCAGGAAAGCGGAGATGGAGGAGTAACATACAAAGTAATCCAACGGACAGTGCTTTGTTGCATAGTGCAAATTCAGGACACCGTTTATTTTTGGCCTGAAAACCTTCTCGTACAGAGATCTGTTAAGGGTCTCAATCAGTCCATCATGCAAGACTACTGCACTGTGAAACACACCTCTGATCGGAAAACCAGGGAACTTCTTGCCAATGACATTGATGACTTTGTGCATATTCTCATAAACAGATACGTCACACTGCATGCTGGTGATGCTGTTTCCACACTGTTTCTCCACATTGTTGATTTCCTGCTGGACTTCTGGTGTGGGCTTGCTTCTGGAGAGAATGACAATGTACTCACCACCTCTTTGTGAGATGAACTTAACAGTCTCAAAGCCCAGACCAGAAAGACCACCTGCCACTACATACACAGACCTCTTTCGAAAAAGCCGTTTTTTTGTTGGAAGAAGTGGAATCTCAGACAGTGTGCTGCCAACATCATTTTCTAGAGCTACGACAGCCAATTTCTTGGAGCTGAAATATGAGTCTGGTTTTGCTGAATCAATGCTTTTTCGTTCAGATTTTGCACTCTGAAAGGTAAAGCTTTCAAGAGCCAATTTCACATTAAGGTTTAAGGACTTAAGCCAGTGATAAAGGTATGGCCTGTGTGTTCTCAGGAATCCCTTTTGGAAAATGACTGACATCTGAATTATCTGTACATGAACACCTTCCTTTGCACTTTGGAACACTTCCTCAATGACTAGATCCTGCTTCGGAGATTCACATACGATTACAACATGTTGTAACCCTAGAAAGTTGCAAATTTGAGCAGTTAGGGATTCATCAAATGGAGGCAGAATGACAACTGCACCCAACTGACTGGCACCTACAAAAGTCCCATTGCACTGCGTTTCAACATTCACATTCCAGCCTGATTTGCAAGCGCTAAGTGCCAAGACTTTCAATAGTGCAGAATCAGGCACAGAGCATATGATTGTTATATTATGCTTGGCTCCGAGCAAGGCTCGATGAAGGATTTCCCATGCTAGCACAAAGTAGGAAACACAAGGTGTTTTTCTGAGGACTGGGAACTTTTTGGTGCTGTAGCACACTTCCTGTGGTACTTTGATCTTACTTGCTGCCACCACAGGATAACAGGAAGCAACATGTTCTCCCACTTTGAATTTTCTTACATCTTTTCCAACTGCAATGACAGTACCGCTGAAGTCAAGAGCGAGCAGCTTGTGTTTCTGAGATGAGTGCTTGTTCCAATACAGTGTTTTGCCGAATTTTAGATTTGAAGTGCTGACTGGGAAATAGTCTGATGAGTGAACACATATCTTACTGGGCTGGATTTCAATGAATGTATCACTGATCGGCTCAGCCTCCTCGTCAGAGCAAATGGCACTCAGTTTCATAATTTCATGTGGATCAGCTGTCAGAAAAATACATGGTTCAGACACTGTAGATGTATAAGTGCCAATCTTATTGTCATTGATTTCTAGTGGGGTGCGCACAATGGAAGGTTTCAAGACCTGTCCATCTTTTACCACCAGTTCTGGGTGCTTGCTGCATGGGTATGACCTTAGGGCATCAGACAGAGCTGCAATGTCCTCAGGAGAGATCCCGCTCATATCAATCAGCTGAAAAGAAAGATCTGGTATCTCAGCAGCGAACGATCGTGTCATACCAACAAGAGCAAAACCTGGACTTACGTGATCTACTGTGATGTCAGATGAACGGTAGGTTATGGCTCTAATTGATTTTGGGAAGTGAATTCGCTTTAGCTCAACAACTATTTGGCGGAAAATCTCACAGCAGTCAGCTAGACTCTGCAGGATGATTTCAGCTGGCCGTGATGTGAAGTCTTCATTGCCCCACAAAAATAAGACCTCATCAAAGTTTTCTCTAATATCTCTGATTTTAAGACTTGCCAAAAGAGAAGGGAAACCATTGCCCAAGATGTCCTTTGCATATGTGATGGGAATGTAAGTAGATGCTGAGTCCAAATGTTTCTTTAGACCATCAGCAATCCCTAAAGTATCACAGAACACCAACGCCTTTGGAGGAGGAGTAGCAATGTGATCATTTGGGACAACATCGAAGGCATTGTGGTAGAAGTACTCATCTACTACATGAGAACGACTGCCTAGGTACTTGATTATGACATTTTTGACCTCAACCAACACTCTGCCTTCCTTGTCTGCAAAACACCCACAAACCCCAAAGTGATCAGTGCCCACATCAGCTGCTCTCAGATAAATAGTCATCTCATTTTGCAAAGGTTCAAAGACTGTAAGACTTCCTATTTTGGCAGGAAATCCTGGCCTGCCAGCAAAGATGTGCTCTACTGCAACTGGGAGAAGCTGCATTAGATAATCCAGCAAGACAGGATGAATGCAGTAGTCATGCAAATGAGGCTGAAGTTCTTCTAGAACTGAGACTTTTGCAAAAGCCTCTTTCAGATCATCTCCATAGTGCACATCCTTCTTATTCTGAAAGATGTCTCCATACTGAAAGCCTCCTTGAGAGAGATACCCATAAAACTCCTGAAAGCTCACTACAGATGTGCATCGTTTGTTGATGGAGCTTAGTGAAATGCGCTGCTCCTCAATCAGCCTCTCTTTCTTTGAAACCACAGTGCCTGATGCATAAACTACAGATGAGGAGAAAACGGTGAATCTGGTTTCCCTCTCTGTTTGTTCTAGTTGCACTTTCATTTCAGGTGGATTCTGTGTTAAAACAAATGGTCTGTGAAAATTGACACTGAGCTGCAGTGAACTGAGAGGTACTTTTGGTTTAGCACTGGCCATGTACGCAGCTAAACCCAGCTCAGCATAGAAAGCACCAGGGATGATGGGTACATCATTATGCTTGTGCTCTTTCAAATAGAAAGAAGAGTCAGACTTTAGATCACAAGTGAAAATGTTGCTTTCACTTCCCGTCTGACACAGCACAGGATGATTGCTTGCTGTGTTATTCTGTGCTGCCCCAATGATAACATCCTTGTCTGAGCAGTCAAATTGATATTTAGGAAAAGGCAGAGGTACTGTCTCATAGCCTTTATAGAAGGTGTTCCAATCTACTTGAACGCCGAGTTCAAACAGTTTAGAGACAACAGACATGACTGATTCTTGATCTCTTTCTGGCTGCACAGAGGCAAGGACAGCCGTGTCATTTCCCAGAGATTCCATAATGTTTCTCTGCAGTGCCCTTCTTGGACCTATCTCAACAAACACAGTGTGCTTCTTTCCTCTAGTTGCTGACTGTACTGCCTGCTCAAAAGCAACCGGCTCACGAATGTTTCTAGCCCAGTATTCACCTGTGCAGAAATCTCCCTGCTGGACTTCCTTCCCTGTCACTGTTGAGAACAACTCCGTGTCAAGATCATTTGCCTGTAAGATGCCAATTTTTTCCACAATTTCTGGTAGAATTGGGTCCATCATGTGGCTGTGATAAGCAGCAGGGACATCCAGCACACGAAGGAACAGATTCTGACTATTGGCTGAGGTGCTTAGCTCCTTATGGAAGCGCTCAATTGCGTCTGCCTCACCTGAAAGGGTGCAGGACTGTGGGCTGTTATATGCAGCAAGGCAAATTTTACCAGAGTAAGGAGGGAGCAGTGAAGATACCTCTGATACAGCCATGTTGCTGATCACTAGCATCTTTCCCCCGGTGACTTTTCTCTGGAGAGTGCTGCGGAAATATATGACTTTTACTGCATCCTCCAGAGACAAGAGACCAGAGCAGTGAGCGGCTGCCACTTCACCAACAGAGTGTCCAAGAATTGCATCAGCTTTGACTCCCCAGTGCCTGAGCAAGGTAGTAATCCCAACCTGAATAGCAAAGAGGAGGGGTTGGACAACGTCTGGGTTTCTGAAGTCGCTGCTCTCAAATTTGCTCTCAAGAGTATCCAGTATATCCAGAGGACTGAGCTTTTGGAAAAGTTCCTTAATTTCTTTGATCTTTTCTCTGAATATAGGCTCGTTTTTTAGTAGCTGCATGCACATACCATGGTAGGTGACACCATTTCCACAGAAGACAAACACTAACCTTGGATCTGAGAAGGCAACACTGATATTTTTGCCAACAGTAGCAATTAACTTCTCTTTTAGATTAACTACAGAAGACACTGTGATGGCTTTTCTGTATTTATGTTTTTGGTGGGTTCTTCTGCAAGCTGACGTGTAGAGCAAAGAATCTAGATCAAACCGGTTTTCTGCCTGTAGCTGACTGATGGTATCTTCCATTATCATGTTAAGTGATTTTGAAGAATTTGCAGATATGACAAAATACTTGACTTGCTTCTCATCATGCCTTTGCTTAGAATATGACTGGATGTGCTGTGTGACAATGGCGTGTGCATTTGTTCCCCCAAAACCAAAGTTGTTAACTCCTGCAACTCTTGCACTAGAGCATTCCCATTTTTCTAGTTCCTTAGGAATTTTAATGTTTAGTGCTGTGGCATCTACACTGGAAGCCTTATCAGTGTAGAACACCGAAGGAACAATGGTCTCATGCTTCATCATCAGGAGAACCTTAATGAGTCCAGCGACTCCAGCAGCAGATTCTGTGTGTCCAATATTGCTCTTTACAGAGCCAATCCAGAGTGTCTTTGAACCGGGAGGTCTAGATTTAGCAATGACGTTGGAAATGCTTCTTGCCTCTGTTGGGTCTCCAGCTGGGGTTCCAGTCCCATGTGCCTCTATGTACTGGACATCTGCAAGGTCAGACTCTGAATAGATTCTGCGGAGAAGCTCCTCTTGTTGTGTCATGGATGGTTTGGTGATTGGAGTAACAGAGCGGCCATCTTGGTTTACACCAGTTTTGCTGATTATACCCCAGATATAGTCATGGTCTTGAAGAGCCTGTCAAGCAACAAAAAGATCAAAATGAAACAGGAATAAAAGTGTGTATTGTTTAAGAATATCTAATACCAGAGTCAAATACAGTGGAACCCCGGCTTACGAAGACCCCATTTAACGAAAAATTCAAGTTACGAAGGCACTTAACGGTAATATTTTTGCCCGTGATACGTCAAAATGCCCGTGTAACGAAATCCGTTTGTGAAATGCGTTTCGCTGTTCCACGTGAAAGACGTATTGTTGTTGCAGTGCGCTATTTCGTGTGCTTTTCGTTTGCAATTAGCCTATCGTTCATTCATAATGGGGCCGGCATAAGGCATAAATATGAGCGATTTAAAAAAAATGTTAAAAAAATATCATTGCACAGTGTACGTACGTACATTAATTAACATAAGTGTAACTTTTAGTTTTAATGTTATGTACATGTACACGTACGTATGTATGCATATGCTTTCTTCAGCTTCCACCAAGAACTTCGTCTTCAGCCAGCATCGCCTCACTCAAAAGGCGATGGAAAAGGTGCTTCCATGGCGGACCACCAGGTGGCTCCACTCACACCCAAGTTGAAGGGAAGTGCTGGGGTGGAGATTTTGGCGCTTACTATATGTGAAGTTCTGAGAGTCAGTTAATAAAGTTGGAGTGAGACACTAAGACCTCTCCTGTCGTTATTACATACCTCCACATTGGTGAGCCCTGTAGCGAACATGCTAAGGCTTGACGACGAAGCCAGCTCCGGCCTTGAAGCATCGGCTGCCGCCGGACTTTCACCTCCGCCGATGGCTGCGTTTGCTGTGGCGCTTAAATTGCCGGATTTTTGGCTTCACGATCCTCCTTCATGGTTCGTGCACGTAGAAGCTCAGTTTGCTCTTCGTGGAGTTTCAGCCGACGATACTAAATACCACCATGTGGTGGCCTCACTTGACCCGCTGTCAACCTGCCGCGTGATGACTCTCCTCCGGGACCCCCCAGCCCAAGGCAAGTACGCCGCCCTCAAGGCGCTGCTGCTGCGGCGTTACTCCCTCTCTGATGCTGAGCGGGCCGAGAAACTCCTTTCCCTCGCGGGCCTGGGCGACGGCACCGCTCTCGAGCTCATGGAGAGCATGCTGTCCTTGCTGGGCGTGGTTGACGGAGGATTTCTCTTCACCCACCTCTTTCTCCGACAGCTGCCGGCTCCAGTGCGGGCTGGCCTTGCCAACTCCCCCCTATTGGCCACGAAGGATTACCGCTCCCTTGCGGAAGAGGCGGATCGCATCCTCCTGGGTACCAGGACTTTCGGCGTCCAGGCGATTGTTCAGGACTCACCAGCGTTTTCCCCCGCCCCCTCACCAATGCTCCAGGGGCCCTCCGACTCGTCCACGGTGGCCGGAATCGCTGCACGGCGGCACCGCGGAAAGGGGCTTTGTTTTTATCACCAGTGTTTTGGAGCGAAGGCACGCCGCTGTCTCCCGCCTTGCAGTTTCCAGACCCAGGGAAACGGGCATGTCAGCGCTCTGTAGCAGCCGCAACCGCTGGCAACAAGGAAAGGCTGCTTTTCTTAGAGGACTCACCCTCGGGGAGGCGTTTCCTGGTGGACTCCGGCTCACAGAAGAGCCTTCTTCCCCCGGCTGGCTCGGACAGGCTAGCTGAGGGCTGCGGGCCATTGCTAACAGCAGCTAATGGCTCTCCCATCAAAACCTTCGGTGAAAGGTTGGTGACTGTTTGCTTTCACGACCGCGACTTTCAGTGGAACTTTGTTGTTGCTGCTGGCTCTGTGCCTATAATAGGCGCTGATTTACTTTGTGCTCACGGACTGCTGGTTGATGTTGCTAACAGACGTTTAATTGATGCTGTGTCATTTTCCTCATTACCCTGTTTGACTCGGGGTGCTCAGCCTGTGGTGCATGCTAACTCAGTAGATTCGGGTGACGTTTTTCAGTGTTTGCTTTCTGAGTTTCCCTCACTCACTGTCCCCACTTTCTCGAGCACGGTGACGAAGCATGGGGTGGAGCATTACATACCTACAGTAGGGCCCCCGGTGTTCGCGCGTGCGCGCGCCGCCTCGACCCTGCCAAACTGGCTGTCGCTCGGGAAGAATTTGCCACCATGGAGCGTCTGGGCATCGTGCAGCGTTCGAACAGTGCCTGGGCTTCTCCGTTACACATGGTGCCTAAATCTGATGGTCGGTGGCGACCTTGTGGGGATTTCCGCCGTCTTAATAATGTCACAGAGAACGATCGTTATCCCATTCCCCACATCCAAGATTTTTCCGCCCATCTTGCGGGGACCTCGGTTTTTTCGAAGATCGATTTGGTACGGGGATATCACCAGGTTCCCCGTGCGCGCGGAGGATGTCCCCAAAACCGCCGTAATTACACCTTTCGGCCTTTTCGAATTTCTGCGCATACCGTTTGGCCTGAAAGGTGCCGCCCAAACCTTCCAGCAGTTGATGGACTTGGTCTTGCGCGGGCTGCCCTTTGTTTTTGTATATTTTGATGATATACTGGTGGCCAGCAGCTCGAAGGAGCAGCACGTTCCATCTGCGTCAGGTTTCTCAGCGTTTGGCGGAGCATGGACTGATTATTAATCCGTCTAAATGCCAGTTTGCCACACACCAAGGCGCCCCTGGAGCCGTTCTTCATACCCGGCAAATGTTTCGATCATGTGCATGTCGATCTGGTGGGTCCTCTGCCGCAGTCACAAGGTTTTACGCACCTTTTGACTGTTGTTGACCGGACCACCAGGTGGCCGGAGGCGGTCCCCCTGGCGTCCACTACCGCAGCAGTGGTGGCCAAGGCGTTTTTGTCAACCTGGGTCTCACGTTTTGGCCCACCTGCGGACATTACGTCAGACAGAGGCCCCCAGTTCATTTCCGAGCTTTGGTCGGCCATGGCTGATGGACTGGGGGCTAAAGTCCACCGCACAACCCGCAAGCTAATGGGATGTGTGAACGGTTCCACCGGTCGCTTAAGGCTGCTTTTCGCGCCTCCTTAAAGGATGGCAATTGGGTTGACCACCTCCCGTGGGTTTTGCTTGGGCTGCGGTTAAGGAGGATCTCGGCGCTTCCCCAGCTGAGCTAGTGTTTGGTCAGCCCCTCCGCGTGCCTGGAGAATTCTTGCCCGAAAATCCTCCTCCCTGCTTCGATCCATCGGTGCTATCTCTCAACCCGCTTTTGCACTCGCTTCGGGTTCCTGGTCCGGTGCACCATTGCGTGCCTGACACCTTTGTTCCAATGACTTTAGAGACTGCTAAGTTTGTTTTTGTCAGGCACGATGCCCACAGGACACCGCTGCGGCCGCTGTATGACGGCCCATTCAGGGTTATTGAACCGGGCCAGAAACATTTTGTTTTGGATTTTGGGGGTCGAAGGGAGACTGTGTGTGTTGACAGACTTAAACCTGCACATGTTCTTCTGGACAGTAATGTAGTGCCGGCCCAGGCCCCTCGCCGTGGCCGCCCTCCTTCGATGGGGTTGACAGACTCTGGTTTTCCCCCCAGGACTACCCCCGGACCACCGGCGTTTGAGCCTCCTCCTGCCTTTCCTGCTCGCCTTCACCAGCCTCGTTCACAGGATGGACCTTCCTCTGCCTGTTCTCTCCCTCCCAGGTTCAGTCGTTCGGGTCGTTTGCTTAGACCCAGGGTCCTGGACTGAATAGAGACCTAACTGTGTGTTCGGGGGGGGGGTATGTGTGGCGGACCACCAGGTGGCTCCACTCACACCCAAGTTGAAGGGAAATGCTGGGGTGGAGATTTTGGCGCTTACTATATGTGAAGTTCTGAGAGTCAGTTAATAAAGTTGGAGTGAGACACTGAGACCTCTCCTGTCGTTATTACATACCTCCACACTTCGACTTACGAAAAGTTTGACTTACGAAAGACCCTGTGGAACGAATTAATTTCGTAAGTTGAGGTTCCACTGTATGTGACACGACATATTTGAACTTTAGCTTATAGTTATAATTATATAAACTAGATTGCACTGATGTAAGTTTCTCAGCTGTTGAGATAAATACTGCAGAGATTTCCACTTTGTCTTAAATTAAGTGGAACTTTCTCTATTTTGCTTTTCTTTTTATTTTGTGTAAAGCTATAAAAAAGAAACCCTTCTTTTAACTGCTTCCTTTTTCACAATGGATTGACACAGTGGATGGATCCATATTTTTGATTTGGCACAGATATTTTTTCACATGCTCTTCCAAATGCAATTGCCCATGTTTGTCCTGGACATTTTAGAGAAATATTTTAACCACTGTACTATGGAGCCACTTGTACAGCTACAGAAAATACATTTGAAAATTCCCTATATATAAGCTGGTTGATTAAAACTAAACTAACCGTGCAAAAAAACTGTTTAATCAGCTGAAATTCAAATTTAACACTAAACCAAACTGTTGGAGACTATTTTTATAACGCTAAGCAAGCAGGTCAATCACGTTTGATAGAAAGTGTACAGTTGGTCACTGCAGTTATTTGCAATTGATCACTGAATATGAAAAAAAATTAAAGAGAGTCATTGGTGTGCTTTTAGCTCATCCTCCCGAAGGACCAACAGCTCTATGCGATGGCGAGGTATCCATCGCCCATCTGTCTGTTACTCCATGATTCACAAAGATTGCAACTCCAACGAGAATATTTCTCAGATTTGAGCTAAACTAGATTAACTGTAATGAATATGACAGTTTGTGTGCCTGCTGTACTTCTCAGTGGATTTAAGTCATCATTAGTTTGTGCAACAGAGCCAATCAATGGAAAGACAACTAATAAATTCCTTTCTGTACTTCATGTATTATAGTAATCTATGAATTGTGATGGATCATCAGCTGGTTGAGCTACTACATTGGCCAACGTCTGGGTTTGGCACTTTGGCAAATTGTCCATTTAATGTTTAAATTCCTTAAGTATTTGACTTTTTAAAAAATAATTAATCTGCATATGCTGACCTTTTTCAGTGGCTTTAGGAGAACTACTCCGCATCCGTCCCCTCTGCCGTATCCATCTGCTCTACTGGAAAAAGGTTTGCTGGTTCCATCAGGTGAGATCATCTTGGCTTTGCTCAGCGCAACAAACAGTCTTGGCTCAAGGATGCAGCTGACCCCTCCACAGACAGCCATTTCACAATCCCCTGATAAGATAAAACACATCATATCATCCCAACTAATTAAATGCTAACGCCACTTTCTAAACAAATACGACACTACAGAATGATTTACTACCAGTTACTCTATTGCTAATTAACCTGAAGTTATCTATGCTGGACAGACCTTGTTTTATTGATTGACAGGCAAGATGAAGAGCCACAAGGGATGAAGAACAGGCGGAGTCTAAGGACAGCGAAGGTCCGGTGAAGTTGAAGACATAGGAGACTCTGTTTGCTGCAATACTCATGGCAAGCCCTGTGCCAGTCCAGTGGTTGATCACACTTGGGTGCACATGTGCAGATCTTGTTTCATAATCTCTGTTCATTATTCCTACAGAGATACATAAAACACAGGGGTCATGCACTTATCATTTTAACATTATTCATTTGAATGGATGTAAATTTTTAATGCAATTCTGGTATAAAAAGGTGTCAGTAGCTTTGTTTTGGATCAAGCACCCATTATTGTAACACAAAACACAAAAACAAAATCAAGCATTTTGTGCCTTACCAAAAAACACTCCTGTTCTGGTCCCACTGGCTTTTTCCATTGGAATTCCAGCATTTTCTAAAGCCCTGTAGACACACTGAAGGAGCTGTTTTTGCTGAGGATCCATTTGTTCCACTTCACTGTCACTGATGCCGAAAAACCTGTGGTCGAATTCATTAAACCTGAAATTATATATTATATAATAATATATTATATATATTATATATTGTACATATATTTATTAGTTTCAGATGTAGCCATTCTTGTATTTTGCTTGTTTACATTATTGTATTTTGCACAACTCTGTTGCTTGTGAAGCTCGCACACAAGAATTTCACTCACATGTGCTGTACCAATGTACCTGCACATGTGATGTGACAATAAAAGTGATTTGATTTGATTTTTGATTTGATTTGAAAATACCAAAAAAAATAACAAGGTCAGATTCAGGCAATGGGATGTTCTAATTACTGTTTAAATTCTTCCTTCTTAGATTATTTCTCATAAATGATAATAATGATATAGTGCTTTTCTAGACACTCAAAGCGCTTTGCAATTCCAATATTCATTCACTCTCACATTCACACACTGGTGGAGGCAAGCTACAGTTGTAGCCACAGCTGCCCTGGGGCAGATTGACAGAAGCGAGGCTGCCATATCGCGCCATTGGCCCCTCTGGCCAACACCAGTAGGCGGTAGGTGAAGTGTCTTGCCCAAGGACACAACGACCAGGACAGACAGAGCTGGGGAGCAAACCGGCAACCTTCCGTTTACAAGATGAGCTTCCCAACCCCCAGAACCACAGTCGCCCATGTGTTACATTTACAGTGTGATGCATGTACAGCTGTTTCTATTGTACAAACCTATAATCAGTTTCTATTTTTGGTTTGTCCACAATTTCAGTGCAATACTCCACCAAAAGAAAGGAAACTAAGGCAAATGAAGGGCAGATTTGCAGGTTAAAACAAAGGAGCTGAAGACAAAACACTGCAGTTTGGTAAAACACTGTGAAAGGAAAAACCTAAATCGTGGAAAAATAAAGTACATTCTCTTTCTATTCAGGAGTTTTACATATCTGGACATGACAAATATAACTTGGTCCAGGTCACAAAGATAGGTCAATACAACCTAAAGTGAATTAAAACACATGGCATATTACAGTGGTTCCCAAACTTTTATTTTTAATTTTTTTTAATTTTTAATGGGGTTTTTTTTTGCGATTTCCTCAGATATTTTTATTAAAGTTTCTGCATCCATTTTTACAAAAGACAAATTGAACAATATGCCGTTTTCTTTTTGAAGAACATAAAACAATATGAAACATACACTCCCACCTCATAATTATAGGAGTACCAGTGGGTGTACAAAAAGAAAAAAAAGAAAGGGTCCAATCTAATAATACGAGTAGCAAACCCTGGAGTACAAGATAACAGTTCCTGAGTGTACAAGAGAGATGTGGAGAGTTTCAAAGCCCACACCCCCACACAGACACAGAAAAAAACAAAACACACAAATCAAGAAAACCCCCCCAAAAAAACCAAAAACAAAACACAAACATAATGAGTGGTCAGCTTAGTTGTAGAGATAAGTCAATTCTGTAAGAGAAAAGAAATATGTATAAAGTAGGTAAGTAAATGCCATCATAAGGCGCAGGCACAATAGAGTCCATATACTTAAACTTAAACATCTTACTTAAACATAAGATAAAATAAAATATAATAAAGTCTGAGCTGGCTAATTGAGAGCGTTGCGAGACCGCAAAGTCTGAACATGGTCAAAAAAGGGTTGCCAGGTCTTAAAAAATTTGGCCATAGACCCACGCAGGGTGAATTTAATCTTTTCGAGTTTGCTAAAATGCAAAGCGTCTCTGATCCAGATTTCCCAGGATGGGGGAGAAGGGGACTTCCAACATAACAATATTCTGCGTCTTGCCAATAAGGTGAGAAATGCTACCAGATCCACTTGGGGCGTCGGCAAGGCAACTGTATCAGGAAGAACCCCAAACAAAGCAGTTAAGGGCACAGGTTGGAGGGTTAGCTGGATGATCTTTGATAAAGTCAGAAAAATATTAATCCAGTATTGTTTGAGGGATGGACATGACCAAAACATATGTATTAGAGAGGCAGGTGTTTGATGACAACGGTCGCAATCAGGGCTAAGGTTGGGGTATATTTGAGCTAGTCTGGCTTTAGTCCAGTGTACACGGTGCAAAATCTTACATTGAATCAGCCCGTGTTTGGCAAAAAATGAGGAGCCATGGACCCGGTAAAGAATTTTATCCCAAGAGTCATCCTGAATCACACACCCCAAATCCTGCTCCCATGCCATTTTAATAGCCGAGGTTGAGGAGTTGCCAAAGGAACATATTCTCCCATACAAACAAGAGATCAGGCCCTGTGATGAAGGAGGAGGCGATAGAAGGTTATCAAAGTCATGATATCTAGATGGGAACTGAGAGGATTTCTCCTTAACAAAACTCCGGATTTGTAAGTAGCGAAAAAAGTGACTTTTTGGAAGGCCAAATTTCAATGAGAGCTGTTCAAAGGAGGCAAATGTATTCTGAATGTACAGATCAGAAAAAGACCTGATACCCAAGGAGGCCCACAAATAAAAAGCACCATCAACTAACGAAGGCTGAAAAGAGGGATTTTCCAAAATGGGTGACTGAAGGGAAAAAAAAGGTCAACTTAAAATAACGACGAAATTGATACCATATTTTCAAGGTCACTTTGACAATAGAGTTATTATAAGAACCTGCACTCGGAGGCTGCTTTTGGGCATAAATCAGAGCTGGTAAAGAGGATGAGGCACAAGAAGAAGTCTCCAAACTCAGCCAGGCCGGGGCATTATTCATGCCCTCCCCCTGTAGCCAGTACCTGAGAATACGAATATTACATGCCCAATAATAGAACATAAGGTTTGGTAAAGCCATCCCCCCCATCTTTTTCGGTCTTTGAAGATATGTCTTGCGTATTCTAGGGTTTTTTTTGTTCCAAATGAACCCAGACAGAATCTTGTCTAATTTAACAAAAAAGGAAATTGGGATAAATACAGGGACACACTGAAAAAGAAAAGAAAATCTGGGGAGGATATTCATTTTAATTGTATTTATGCGCCCTGCTACAGACAGATGGAGTAGAGACCATCTGTCCAAATCCTGCCTAACTTTCTCCACAAGTATGTTGAAATTAAGCTTGAAAAGAGCATGAAATTGACTTGTAATTTTAACCCCTAAATATGTGAAGTTGTCCGATACAACTCGAAAAGGCAGTGCTGTGCACTGATGTTTCTGTGCAGCAGCATTCAGGGGGAACAGTTCACTCTTAGCGAGATTCAGCTTATAGCCAGAAATAAGGCTAAACTGTTCAAGTATTGAGAGCACCAAAGGAAATGAGGATGCTGGTTCTGAGATATAAAGAAGCAAATTATCTTCGTATAAGGAGACCCTTTGTTCTATACCATTTCTAGTAACCCCGGTGATACCTGGGTTTGATCTCAGCGATATGGCCAGGGGCTCAATTGCAATTGCAAAGAGCAACGGCGACATGGGACAGCCCTGCCTAGTCCCCCTAAACAGAGGAAAAAAGTCAGAACATGTGCCATTTGTTTTGACAGCGGCAAGCGGGGAAGTATAAAGAAGTTTCAACCAGGAGATGATTATTTTTTAAACGTTTAAACTGCAATAAATTACAGGTAGTAATAAAATACACTACTAACTCTAACGAAAACAGAGAGAAAACTCCGTTTTTGCGTTTACGTGTGGACGAGGAATACAAAGTTCGTCACGCAACGTCAAAGGTATGTTCCTTTTTTCATGTCACGCTGTGCGCCACGTTATTGTTTACATGAGATAAATTTCTACAATGGCAGATAGAGACAAAATACAGTTACTGTTAATCTTACTATCTGCAGTTTTTACATGCTTACATATACGCACACACTTACTCTCCCTCCATTTAGAAAGGCAGAGGCGTCATGGTGTAATTTGTTTTTTTCCTGTGTAATAATATTCAACATTGCTATCAATACATTTTTCAAAAAATGTCTCTGTGCAAAATGGGTTTAAAAACATAAATAACTGTGGGATACTGTTTGTTCGTGATTTGGACAGGGGGAACGAATTAGGGCAGGCTCAGCCTGATATTATTTGTATCCCACTGTAACTTTACTGTATAAAGAGCTAACATCTCCAAAATTTCAGGAGTAGTTAGTCATTAAAAGAAGTGTTTGTGAACTAAAAATCAAGAATGTGGGATGCTGTTTTTCCATGATTTGGAGAGCCCAGCACGTGCTCCCGACGCAGGGAAAATCAATTCTGCAGGGGAGACCTACCTTGGCACTTGTGCAGGTGAAGCCAATGGGAAGATATGCTTCACCATATTTTCTAATCTTTGGCTTGGAAGGAAGTTGGTTTGGAAACATATTTGGCGATGCTTCATCTCCTGTCTTGCGTTTGTGTGGGAGCCCCGTCAAAAACCTGTCCATTATGCTAGCAGTGTCCAAGAGTTCTTTTTTTAAAATTTTTTATACCGCGCCCCCCCGCAATGGCTCTGCGACCCCCCCCTAGGGGGCGGGCCCCACACTTTGGGAACCTCTGGCATATTACATCATGCTTTTATTTATTTTAACAAAAACAAACAAGCAAACTAAGCCAAAATGCAGAAGCAATCTGTGAAAAAAGACTACTTCCATAGAAATTAACTGGTTGCCTAGCAGCCAAGCCCTGCATATTAAACAAACTTGATTTACTGATCCAAAAGTTTGAGCACCTCACACTTCTTGATCAGTTGTGTTTTGGCAGTTTGTTGGTGTGAAGTATTCAGGTTTGTGATTACACAATGTCAGAGAGGTAAGACAGCAATGACTCGTGAGAATTATTATAGGCAATTGGAAAACTTTCAAGACAGTTTTTCATTGTCCCAGGAGTGGAAGACCCAGCAAATTTATGACTTGTTTGAAATGATTTACCAGCCTCTTCTCTCAAAAAAGAACATTTCAGCACTGCTTAAGTTTGCAAAGTTGCATCTGGAGAAACCACAGGACTCGTTTGGACAGATGAGACCAAAGTGGAGATGTTTGGCCATAACACACAGTAAACACATATCAGGATGGTGGTTTGGACTTGTTTTGTAGTCACAGGATCTGAGAACCTTGTAGTCATTAAGTCAACCACATACTCTTCTGTTTACCGAAGTATTCTAGAGTCAAATGTGCAGCAATCTGTCTAACAGCTAAAGCTTGGCCCAATTTGAGTCATGCAAAAGGAAAATGATCCTACAACAGAATGGCTAAAATGAAAATAATCAAGGTTTTGGAATGCCTCAAAGTCCAGACCTCAAACAGACTGAAATGATGTGTTGAGACCTGCAAACCTCAATAAACTGAAACAACATTGCAAAGATGAGTTGGACAAAATTCCTCCACAGTGAAGTGCCTGCCTGATAAAGTCATGCAGAAAACCTTAAGTTATTGCTGCTAAAGTTAATTCTATAAGCTACTGAATCATGGGGTGTCCTCAGGTTTTCACACACTGCTTCTGCATTTTGGCTCAATTTGAATTAAACCCATAATGACACAGCGTAATATGTCACGTTTTGTAGTTCATCTGAGGTTGTACTTGCCCAAATTTAAGACCTGATAGAACTGGATGATTTTTATTACATCCTGATATGTAAAACCTCAAAACTTTTTTCTTAACACAACTGCATCCATCAGCGCTGTGACATATTTTACTGCCTTAATGATCATCTGCTACATTTATGACCGAAGGTGACTGAGCACTAAATTGCTTATATTTTATGATTAACATATGAGACAGTTGTTCTTTGTCAGCGTTCAACAAGCAGTTCAGTGAGTTCACTGTAAGTGGGTTATCTTGTTATTTGTATTTCACAGTTATATACAGCCAATAGGTGATGTTCAGTCTGTGACATCACCAGCAATGTATATACAACACACTAAATCCATTAGGTCATCTTCCATCCAGGTGGATTACAGCACAACTGATATTTTATTATCATTCCCCGAAAGTCCTATTATGAGCACTTATGCTTCATGAATTGGTCTCCCAGGTTGAAAACGTTTTTGTGGAGTTACACTCTAAGATCCCAAAGAATCTGACTGAGAACATTCAGCAGGAAAGGCCAAAACCAAGTGAATTCTGCAGTTTTCCAGCAGGAACAACACCACCTGAATCAACTGGCAGATTTGCCTCCCTGCACAGAGGTAGGTTAAAGTAATCTAAAGTTAAAGCCTAAAGTTAAGAAATGAACTGCTTTTCATAATTTTTGTAGTCACTCTGAAATGGCCCTATGTTTGAAGATAAAGCAGGGTTGTTGTTATCTAATATAACATGGACTTGATAAGAAAAACCTTCAGTGACAGTTAATGGATTAAATTGAACCATGCATCATAAATTATTTCACGAGTATTAATAGGACATCTAGACATATGTAAAGAGACTCATTTCCATGGAACATTGTGCTAACTGATGGAGGTTTATCATGTTAAGAGGCCATATTTGAGTAGTCCAGTGTTTGGAGCACTTGTTTTATTTTCAAAAGGGGAAAAAACGAAACCGTCTTTGGAAAAGCGTCAAAATAGTACGTCTCTGTTTTAATACAAATCAGGAGCAGCAGTGTGATTTCATTAATCAACACTTCATTGTGTGAAATTGCCAAACAAAAGTTTATATGACTGTATTGATAGGCGCACATTTGTGAAACAGATAAGCAGATCTAAACGAGATAAGGGGCCATACCCGTCAATGAGAGCAGCCTTGGCTGTGCGGGATTTACCCGGCTTGTTGTCATCAGGATCATACCAGCTGCTTAAGTCAAATCTCTCTTTGGGAATTGGCACAGAGCAGTTTCTCCCGTTCACCAGAACCTTCCAGAAATTGTCAAGCCCCTCTCCTGTTTTTGGGAGAAGATACATATAAAACACTTTTTAAATTTTATGTAACTATAGTGAAAGATTTTTCACTGTTCTTAATGTACTGTTTGGGGAATGGTACAGTTTTTGCCTCTGTATACCACCATTTGTGTCTTTTTAAGAATCTACTAGATTAAGCCTAGCAATGCCTCCTTCACCTCAGGAACAAATCTTTTGGGTGTTCCAGTGGACAGCTATCAAGTTTTTTGTAACAACCTGTTAAATTACTTTTGAGCCTCTGAAAATGACTGCAGTTCCTAAACAATTCATCTAATACTTTTGTCAAACCCCTTTAATCAAAGCTGAAAGTCTGCACTTTCATAATCTTGACTGATTTCAAATCCACCATGGTGGTGCACAGATGCAAAAACACAAAAATGTCCATGTCTAAATACTTCTGGATCTGACTATACACCATGTGACGCACAACAATCAAATTAGGTAGTAAAATAATAACAGACAGACAAAAACTTCCTAAAGTGTCCTCACCGCCTGGAAAATTGCATCCAATTCCCACCACTGCAATGCTGTCTTCAGTTTCTTCCATTGTGACAGAAAATCACTGAAAAATAAAAAAATATAAAAAACAGAAATCTTTAGTCTGTCAGCATGCAGTCGCCATGGCAGCAGATCAGAAAAAAGTGGAGCGAGTTATTTAGTGAAACAGTGTAGTTAGTCCAGTTTAGTCATGCAACACTGTATCCTTACATCCATCCCGTTGGCAGTTTCCCTCACTGATGGTATCACTGCTGGACTTGCCGTTCTTATAGGCAGCTTCTTTTCTTTATCAAACATTAATGATTCATGCTATACGTGGCCATGGAGATGAAGGACTTCAGTGCACACATTTATGGTGCCTCGCAAATGATTAGACCACGTTTAATGGGCAAGTCAATATGTTCTATAATAGCATGGCCCTATCACAGTTTCAGTTTAACTAATTATCATGTTTAAAATCCTGGAAACATCTGGAAATGGTTAAAAAAAGACATTTTACACTAACTCATATTGTTAATTAATAAGACAAGTAAGTAATAAGTAAGCCATAAGTGTTATTACATATACAATATTACAATGTGCATACCACAGTGATTGTACATAACTTTGTTGATTACTTGATTAGATAAGTTAAGGTCATAGTAGATATTCAAAGCCAAGATTTTCCAGGAGTAACAATATCTCTAAGGTAACTTTTGAACTGAAATAGTTTCTAATAATACCACAGAACAAATAGCTTACTTATTAGGATGATGTTTATTAAATGCTGTATGTTAAAGTTCCTCTAATTTCTCAAAATGATCACAGTTGACCTAATTATAAATTAATACAAATACAAATTTATGGAAATTTAAAATATGAAGTTAAATGTTGAGCAGCATAAGATTCTTTAAAACAATGAATAATTATTTATTTTTCCCCCCAAGGCCTTGGTCTATGAATTGAATTTTTAAACAACATAAGGAACAATAGACTGGTTTTCCTGGTTAGTGTTATGATCTTATTACCATTATCAAGAAACCACAGCCCCACAAAATTACAAGGTAGAATTGCAGCCAACAAGCATTGTCTTTATTACCCTCCCTTTCTGTTTAATGATTAAATGAATGAAATCCATGATTTTATTAACTTGATCAAAATATTTCAGGGTCTTAACACAGCAGAATATTTAATGTTTTGGTACAAGGAAACGCAGACGTTCATAAGTTATTATTAGATGATAAATAATGTGTCTGTCTCAGTAATAAATAATAATAATGAGCTGAAGTAATGACGGATAAAGTAATGTACCCAGTGTGTGAGTTCAGGCTTCAGGCTGGTTTAACCTTTAGCAGGTCCAGTGTTGAATTTGACAGCAAATTAGGATTTAGTTTTAGTCATAATTAAGGCATTAAATTATTTTTTGTTTCAGTCGACTAGGCATCACAAGATGATAGCAGAATAAATCTAAAGTTGACTCATTTGATTTGAAAAATAAAAAGTGTAAAAGTTTGTCTGTTTTTACCAGCAGGAGTTGCTCCATTTTATTTTCCTTGACATCAAATACGAAATGCTTTGGTAGGTGCGCTCTTCTCCTTACAAATGCTGAAATTGTATTGGATTTCCGTGAGAAGAGCATGAGAATAAATGAGCCCCTCCACCCACACCCCCGTTTCCCGGGAACATATCAAACGTGCCGATCTAATCTTTCTGCACAAGGAAATAAATTCTGATTGGATCGCTTCCAAACTCGCCCCGCCTTTCTACACAACTTAAATTACTTCTGATGCGACCTCATTTTTATTCGTAGACAAAACCGTCAATACATGTCATCATAAAGTTGTCATCTTGTTTTCGTCAGAAAAAAAATGAAGACAATTATTGGTGAATGAAATAAACACTCGTTTTTGGAGAAAAACATTTATTGTCACACAAAATGAGACATGAAAGCATAACAGCCACAATGATTTAAATATAGTTTACTGAAAGCAAAAATGAAAAAACAAACTTTTTGTTTAGTTTATAGCCACGTATAACCATTAAACTTTAAGCGTTATCATGAAGGCCTCAGACACTGTAAACAGGTTGCTGTAAATTTTACAGCAACTTACTGGCAGATGGATGCAAGCAATAAGCTGTAAAAGGATTTGCAGGAACTGTGTTTGTAAGCACTTACATCCTGCTTCCTGCACTTACAAACTGTCATGGTCCTGGGTCTTATGACCCAGTGTTTTGAATTTCAGTTCTTTTGATGCTGTTAGTGTATGTTCTAGCTTATTATGTTTCCTATGTGCATCTGTTTATCAATTCCCCCTTGTATTGTCATACCCTGTGAAGTCTCCCTTGCCCTTCGCTTCGTGTGTTTCTTATCTATGTGTCTTATGTTGTCAGGTCTGCGTTTCATTAGATTTCCTGTTTTATTTTGAAGGGTTCCTGTGTCCCTAGGTTCAATGTTGTTAATGTTACGCTCCCCTTGTCACGTCGTTATGTTCATGTGTGTCAGCTGTTTCCCCATGTGTTCCCACTTTCCTCATTATCCTCCTGTGTGTATTTAGTCCGCGTGCTTTCAGTCATTCCTTGTCAGGTCGTCTGCTCATCTCCAGGTATCTCTGTCAGTTCACTATGCTTAAGGTCTTTTCAGGTTTAGTTTTAGTTCACCCAGTTTAGGTTAGTGTTTTGTGTTCACCTATGCCCTATTGTTTGTACCCTCGTTTCTAGCCTCAATAAACGGCTTGTTTTGTTAATCCACGTCACGTTTTGGTCTGCGTTTGAGTCCTCTTCTGTAACACATACAGTCTGCCCCAGCCAGACTGTGACAGAAACACCATTTTCTATAAATTTGCTGTGACTGGATTTTACAGTAATTTGCATTTACAGCAGTTACTGCAAATATATTATGTTGTGTTTATTTATCTAAAGCGAAGTAACTGTAACTTTTATTTACAGTAATTTTCCATAATTTCATTTACAGCAAACTTACTGTAAAGAAATTGACAGAAACCACTGTGTCTAGATACCAATTATAATAATCAATATTAAATCAACGTGCATGACACAAGATCTGTTTATCGCAAAAAACTAGACTATAAATTTAAAGCTGTAGCAGGAAACATCACATTTGTAGGACTTGCACTTACGTTTCCCACATAGCCCCAGTCATGATTTACAGCAGAAACCTTGCTGTGAGGCGACAGTACGAACCAGAGCTACTGTGCAGCCCTAGTTCAGATCTGTGTGAGGGTACCCCATTTCCTCATGTGCACCATGTATCAAGAGGTGAAGCTGTTAAACTGCTTGAAGATTCGCCAATGAGCCTTTAAAGACCAGCAGATGCACCTCTCTCCTTTAGACTGTGCCATATAGAGGGGAGATTTTCCATATGGTCATACTTATTTTGAACTGTGAACCATGTGAAGTTGCTCCAGTGAAGTCAAAGTATAAAAATATAGAGTTGACTTCACAGGTTTTCTTCACCTGTTCATAAGCCCTACACTTTTCTCTCTCTCGGATTCCCACCAGCTGCTGTCAGTTTTATTTCAAGTGTCCTTTGATAACTTGGCCTCTTGAACCCTGTTCTGGCAGTGAGTCACAGTTTAAGCCCATTTATCAATTTGTTATCTGTTCAGTTCAGGTCTGCAGCATTTCCCCCCTGACCTGTTTGGCCCTACTATCAGATATTTTCTTGCTTTTGTTTATTTGATGTGACATTACTTATTACTAAGTAAATAAGCCAGATTTAGCCCTACAGGCCGATTTTCATCCATTACTCTTGAAGAAAATTAACTTTTTTGCACAGTTTAAAGTTGTTTAAATCACTGTTTCTATTATTACTTGAGGGCGCTTAATGTTTAAAGTAGAGATGGACCGATCCGATATTACGTATCGGTATCGGTCCGATACTGACATAAATTACTGGATCGGATATCGGAGAAAAATAAAAAATGTAATCCGATCCATTAAATATCACGAAAGCACCTCACAAAACTTGCAACACGCCGTAACTCACCTCAGAACGTTAGCACGTCGGAGCAGTATGCATCACGTGATAGAGCGGCTGTGGCATGCGGGACCTGTTGGTGGTCTGGATAGCATGTGGAGCTTCGCTAGCAACCCGGCATTTCATCTCCGACAAAGTTATCCCCGAGAGAAGTAAAGCAAGTGTGTAAGTTCATCTCTGAATGTTTGTAAAGCATTCCTGCGTTAAGCTTAACAAGCGATATATGGAGCGACTGCTTCTTCTGGCTGCTACTTCAATCATGAAACTGCTGATCGGCTTT
The DNA here is from genome assembly GCF_057381845.1 of Rhamphochromis longiceps. Taxonomy (NCBI): domain Eukaryota; kingdom Metazoa; phylum Chordata; class Actinopteri; order Cichliformes; family Cichlidae; genus Rhamphochromis; species Rhamphochromis longiceps. The sequence continues at coordinate 26,407,086 of NC_140565.1, read as the reverse complement.
TCTGTCGCGAGTCCGTCTCTCTCGTTTGCTTTTGGCCCACTTTGCACCAGAAAGAGGAAACCAGTGGATAAACAACAGCAGCACATTTAAGCTTGATAAGCTGTTGTTAAAATTTATTTAATATTACTTTCTACACCAGGATCTTTTTCTACGCAGCTGACACTGGTAACTGTGCAGGGGCGGATCTAGCAAAGTTTAGCCAGGGGGGCCGATAGGGCATGAACAGGGAAAAGGGGAGCAGAAAGACATACTTTTCTTTCTTATTCTCATTTAAAATGTCTAGCTTTTAATAAATAATTATCTGACACCCAAAGTTTTAATTTGATGTAAAATGAATAGAAGTCAATTACTGTATGTAGTGACTATTAAGTCTAATATATATACCCTAGTAAGCTATAGTACTTTTTTCTTTGGGAAGGTACCATCTGTGCAGTCTGCAATTTTGTTGAAGAAAGATGTTGAATCTATTTAATATTTTAATATATTGAAAAATAATTGATTTCTGTGCATTTTTTTTCCACACTGCATCAAATTAAGGTTGATTACGTCGATTAAGCATCATGAGGTGGAGCGTGAGGGGTGGTTCCCTATTTTTTTATTTTTGTTGTTGCTGGGAGTTGGAACCCTATTAGTTAGGTTGCTTAATATTTACGCTAAGTACTCTTTAAAATATCAGAATAGGGAGGATGGTGTAGGTTTACGTTTATTAGATTGATCAGTATTGCTGAACTATGAAATATTTTTTTTTTATTTTTTTGACATACAGGTATAACAGAATAGCTTTAGTGTAGTTGTTGTTTTAAACTTGAGTATGAACTTATACAAAATGCAGCAAGATATTTAAAAAAACACTATATCGGATTCATATCGGTATCGGCAGATATCCAAATTTATGATATCGGTATCGGACATAAAAAAGTGGTATCGTGCCATCTCTAGTTTAAAGATGATGAAAACCTGATGAAGGGGATGCAGTTACTTTATACCTGATGAATGCCTGTTGATGTTGTCCATGGGCAACAAACCTGTGAGACATCATTTATGGATTAATGAGGCCGTAATAAATTAGGTGATATTGATCCAGTTGACTAATATAATACTGGCGATAACACAATTAACCTAAACATTTTTTGAAAGCAGACAGAAACAAATGAACGCTCTCCATGAGTCAGTTTAATGTCAGAAAGTAAAAAGAAAAGTTTTTGTAAAAAATGTAAACAAGACTGCAGTCTATTATGAATTATCATGCAGATATTATCCAATTAATTACACACCTTGTATTAAACATTGATAAACCAAATATTTAAGCTTCTTTTAATTTTTTATAAATCAGTATTATAAGCTTTCCCCTGATCTTACACTTGCTATTCACAGAATTACAGTGTAGTTACCAGTTTCACTGTGTGAGTGGCAAATGTGACCATAATAAATTCTTTCCAAGGAACAAATAAAACGTCAGAACTGTGCAGCGTGCAGAATAAAGTTTTACAGCTGTGTTGTTGAGATAAAAAAGTGTTTAAAGATTGGTGTGGCCTGGCCATAAGTGCTCAGGCAATGATGCTGAAAATTGATTATTCAGCTGTACTACACTGGAAATTTATCACAGTTGTGTTTTCTTTGCATTAGCTGACTTGACAAAGCTTAAAACCCCAGTCAGTGATAACAGATATCGGCAATGGTTATAAACTTTATTTGTTTTAGGATCTGTGCACACTAACATAAAAGGTGTGGGACCCAATCAGCCAGAGTTTTGGGTGAGCTCATTGTGAAACCTGGCCCCACCTTGTCATGTGAATTCCTGAGGTCAGATGGCCCAGGATGTGAGTGGGCGTTAAGGCGTCTGGGGAGGGAACTCAAAACTGGATTATAGATGGATCTATATCTATCCATCCATCTATAATCTAGGCTGATTGGGTCCCACACCAAGGGCGTAGATTTGGTTTTGGCATTGGTGGGGACGGATGATTCAACCATCGAACCCTGCCCTGTTTTTTTTTTTTTTGTTTGTTTTTTTTGTTCTTTCCTTTTCATCTTTGCTTCTTGATTTAAAAAAAAAAAGGAGAAATATACTTGCCTACATATGCTATTCTACATCCTTTTAAACCATTTAAAATTACAATTCATAGTTTTATATGTGAATTATATAATGTTAAGTTACTATTAAACAAATGACTGACTAAGTATTTTATACTTTAGTTTACTTCAACCATATTCCATACAAAAATAAAAATAGCTTAAAATACAGTCATGACAATAAAATAATATGACTTGAAGGACTTAGCAACATTACTTCAGTTATACTACACCAACATCTCTTATACATTAGCACTAAGAGAACACTGAATGACCTGGTGGTTTTTGTCCATAAAACTACTCATCTAAGATTACCACAAAGTAAAAGATTTCTTAGCAAAATTATGCAACATTTTAGGCACACTATTGCCCCTATCAAGTCAGTGAGTTGAGATGTTTTACTCTAAACATGAACTACTGTTACAGCAACAGACATGTACTACTGGTGTCCCACACAACAACTCAATGTCCACTATGTGAAGGAGCCAAACACATGCCTTCTCCTCTCATTAACTGAGATAAACTGCTGGCATATTTGTTTTACATCTATACTGTCCAGTCTCTCCTGGTGGACATGGTAACACGTTATTCATGATTACATACAATTTTAGACTGATGTGGGCCAAAGCCTAAAAAGATGTGCCGGGAGTTTGCTGTTCTCCCCGGTTCAGATATTTGAAGTTTGCACAGCTACATTCTCGCCTGAAAATTTTTTAAAAGTTTCTTTTGCAACCCAGAAAGAGTAATAAGAGGGGCATGTATTGCCTTGCATAGCCTGTAACGTTATTATGATGGACAGATTTTATGAGTGAACTTGACTTTAAGTGCCTTACAGGTTTCTTTGAAAAATACTTTCTTATATCCAGGTTCTTTTTGCTGCCATCCTCCTCTCCTCCTTGCAGGTCCTCGCAGCGCAGGATTGCCGCTGCTAAAACTAAACAGAGCTCCCTGAAAGGCACAGCCAATCACATTGGCCATATTTGTCACATGATATAGGACTCCGGTAGAGAGCGTAATTTAACTCTTTCTGCACCGCTGGGTGAATGAGATGTTGACAGATCGTTTTGTTTTTAAATTTCTATCGGTTTTGTTTTTCTTTACTCGGAGAGATCAAATCATTGGTGGGGACAATTCAATAATCGCTGGATATTGGTGGGGACATGTCCCTTCCGTCCATGCCAAATCTACGCCCTTGTCCCACACCCAGTTTCACACCTTGGCTCAGGCGATTAGAGGATCATCAGTGGGTCCTTTTGTCCCTCTGCGGGGGGATACTCTCACTAGGTTTCAATCTGGGACTCCCCACCATTTGACCTTAGAACTGAAGAAGCTTCTCGGATGAGAGGTGAAACGTCTTCAAGTAACTTAAAGAAGTCCAGACGCTTTTCTTTGCAAGCTCCTTTGACTATTAAATGCATTACATTTTTCACCCAAACTTTGAACATAATCTGTTTTCGAATAGCTTATATGTTCAACGTAGGTCAACACAGTGATTTAGCTACGTAGGTTGAAAGAGGGACACTTTTGTGACACAGAAAACTCTGACTTTAACAGGACATTTATCTTGCTTCATATTGAATTGCATAATCTGAGAAAGTATCCTTTACTCTAAGACAATAAGCTGCTGCAAAACATCATGTTTAACTTTCAAAACCACAAATGGTGAAAGCCACTGTACTAATATGCTACTAGGTAATGACAAGTAACAATATAATTTCCATGTGTTACACCAAAAGTGTACCTGTAGTATCCGCCTCTCTCCTTCTTCAATGATGGGTCAACAGCACAGTAAATTGTGTTTTAAATTGAGTTTTTGGTAAAAGGACTGATCATTTTCATGGAGAATTGCTGGACACAATTCAGATGACGAATTAACTCAGTCTGAACAACTCCAGGATGGAGAGAGTAGGTCGTCACTCCTGTGCCTAAAAGTAAGGAAAAAGTGAATGAAATCACCAACAGTAAAGCTACTAGTCATGCATTTGATTTGAACAGAAAACTGGCAAATTAAAAGAAAGAAATGACAGCGTGTAAGGTGCATTATTTACCTTCTAATCGTTTAGCCAGTGATCGGGTGAAGAGGACGTTGGCTAGCTTGCTTTGAGCATAGGCTTTATTCTTGTCGTAATGCTTCTCACTGTTGAGGTCCTCTAGATTTATGGAGTGAGCCATGGAAGATACATTGATAATCCAAACTGGTGCCGACTTTTTAATCAGGTCAAGCAACAAATATGTCAACAGGAAGTGACCTGGAGGGGGAGGAAATATGACTTTAAAGTTGTCAATTTTCAGTTTCAGAAAATAGAGTGAAGTTAATGTATCTGGAAATAGTAACAATTTACTAAATACGAAATACTGTATCCCAAACTTGTTAAAGACTTTTACAATAAATGTACTACATCAAATAAATACCAAAAGAGAAAATGTGTTACAAAGACCACCCACAGCTTATGATTTATATCCGTTCAAGAGGAATGCTATCCTGCTGCACTAATTCTGCACAAAAACATCAAATTAAAAAATGCGAGATGTCAGTTAAAAGTTTTGAGTCTATGTCTTTTGGTGGGGCATGTTTATCAGACTTATGATGTGTGAAGTTATTTCCCTAAATACAATTGAAAGGGCAAAATCCTTTTTTAAAAACTACATTTCTATAATAACCATGAGCGGGTGCATTGTGAGCCAGGCAGCAGCCAGGAGCGAGGTCCTGGCGGACCGATCCCCGGCTACCAAGACTGGCAATTGGGACATGGATTGTCCCAAAAGCAGTGTTCTACCTGCACTATGTATAGTGTGGGCAGAGCGCTGCTGACTTCGACTTCGAATGAGAAAATTGTCAAGTGGTGGAAGAAATACTTACCTCCTTAATTCCACTGGCATGTCTTCCTTGGAGAAAGCAGAGTCTGGGAACGAAGGGGATAATCCACCAATCTCTGGGGGCAAGGTAACTGAGGCAGTTAAACAACTCCTTGGTGGCATAGCCCCTGGGGTGGATGAGGTCCGCCCCGAGTTCCTGAAGGCTCTGGATCTTGTAGGGCTGTCTTGGTTGACATGCCGCTACAATGTTGTGTGGAGATCAGGGGCAGTACCCTTTTATTGGCAGACCACGGTGGTGGTTCCCATCTTTAAGAAAGGGGGGGTTGGAGGGTGTGTTCCAACTACAGGGGAATCACACTCCTCAGCCTCCCAGGGAAAGTCTATGCCAGGATGCTGGAGAGGAGAGTTCGTCCGATAGTCGAACCTCGGATACAGAAGGAACAATGCGGTTTTCGTCCTGGTAATGGAACACTGGATGAGCTCTTCATCCTCTCAAGGATACTGAGGGCGCATGAGAGTTTGCCCAACCAGTCTACATGTGTTTTGTGGACTTGGAGAATGCATTTGATCGTGTCCCTTGGGGGGGTCCTGTGGGGGGTGCTCCAGGAGTATGGGGTGTCTGACCCAATGCTATGGGCCATTAAGTCCCTATACAACCATTGCAAGAGCTTGGTCTGCATACCCGGCAATAAGTCTGACTCATTCCTTGTGGGTGATGGGCTCCACCAGGGTTGCCTTTTGCCACCGACTCTGATCATGATTTTTATGAACAGAATTTCTAGGTGTAGCCAAGTGGCGGAAGGCTTCCACTTGGGTGGTCTCAGGATTTTCTCTCTCCTTTTTGCGGATGATGTGGTTTTGTTAGCTTAATGGGTGATGGCCTCCAGCTCGCCTTAGAACGTTTCACAGCCGAGTGTGAAGCAGTGGGAATGAGAATCAGCACCTCCAATTCTGAGGCCATGGTCCTCAGCCCGAAAAGTGTGGAGTGACCACTCCAGGTCAGGGACGAGTTCCTGCCCCAAGTGAGAGTTTAAGAGAGTTTAAGTATCTTGGGGTCTTGTTCATGAGTGACGGGAGAAGGGAGCGGGAGATTGACAGATGGATTGGTGCTGCGGCCGCAGTGACGCGGACGCTGTACCGGTCTGTTGTGGTGAAGAGAGAGCTGAGTGTAAAAGCGAAGCTCTCAATTTACTGGTCGATCTACGTCTCTACCCTCACCTATGGTCACGAGCTGTGGGTAGTGACCAAAAGAACGAGATCGCGGATACAAGTGGCGGAAATGGGCCTCTTCCTTAGAGATATGGTGAGAAGTTTGGCCATTTGCTGGAGAGATTATATCTCTCGGCTGCCCCCGGACAAGCTGGAGGAGGTGGCTGGGGAGAGGGAGGTCTGGGCTTCTCTCCTTGGGCTCCTGTCTCCGCGACCTGGCCCCAGATAAGCAGAAGAAAATGGATGGATGGACTATGAGCATACCTGTGATGTGTAAAATTTTGATGACCCATCTCATGTTTGTCCAGTGTTGCATTATGTTGATGGTCAGTTAACATGGATTCATTGTCTGCGGTTGGAAATGTTGGAAACAACATTTTTACTGATGATCAGTAATTCCGGAATCAACTGATTCCAAAAGCTGGAATTGGTAAATATTGTTGCAACTAGTCAACAAGTCAAAAGTCCTCAATATAGACTTGAAGGTATACACAAATGTCTTAAATCTTTTGTTTTTTCCAGTCTCAGAGCAGAAATAGCCAAACAACAGTTTATGACGGGTGAATTGTAATCTAGGTATGTGGGTAACTAGAAAACCTTGACCTGTACCTCACTTGAAATGTAACTTCATATTGCATCGATGAAGCCTGCATGGGTAATACAGCGTCGTCCATTTGTGCCCTCTAATAAGTCAAGGGCACTACATAGATCCAGATTTCTTTTAAACTGTTATCGTGAGAGACAACAATAACAGTAATGACATGTTAAAGCGACTAAGCTTCCAGGCAAGGAAGTTATTGAAACAAAAAATATCTTCACTAGAGTGACTTTCTAAACCTCAGGAGGGAAAAATGATCAGATAGCAAGGTTGATAAACTGTACTCTTTGATTTTAACCATGGCTTTTCTGCCTCTTCAAATATATTGCATCAGTGTCTAATATTAGAAGACAATCAATATAACTGTCACGGTCCTGGGTCGGTGACCCAGTGTTTTGTATCTGGTTAATTTGTGTTTCTTGTTTGTTTGTTATCCATGGTTGTCACTGTTAGTATTTATGTTTCTGTCCTAGTATTTCCGGAGTTCTAGTTCTTAGGGTTTGTTATTTGGCTTCTCTGTGTTGTGTGGTGTCTACTCTGTGCCCTCCTGTCCCATGTTTTCTCTGTTCCACCTGTTTGCAATATTGAGCAGCCATAAATAAAGGCTTACCTTTTGTTCAAAACATTTTCCTGCAACTTTACTGTTCTGCAGTAGTAAAAATGTTGGTCTTGAAAGGAGTGTTGTGTTTAGACTGTAAAATGGTACCATACAAAAGTTATTAAAGATTTTTTGTTTCATTAGAGTGGCCTACTAAACCTTGGTAGGGAAAAATGTTCTGATAGCAGGGTCGATAAACTGTACTCTTTTTTTTTTTTTTTAACCAAAGCCCTATCTACCTCTTTAAACATATTATTGCTTAAGTGTCTAATTATAGAAGCCAATCAATATAACTACTATTTATGGAAATGTCAGGGTTAAACACACGATGAGGAAAATGAATTTTGAAGTGAGTGTGGCTAAAAGGAAGTGAAAATGCAGTACACTGTAACGTCAAATCTCTTATCTGGAAGTTGACCTTAAACTTCATGTCTGTCTGTCATATCTAAAGCATGTGTTAACACTTTGCTGTTCTGCAGTAAAGTCATAAAAATGCTGATTATGAAACAAGTGTAGCATTTAGGCGAAAGTATCTGATCCAACTGCAACATCACAAAGTGAGTACTGAAAAATTCTATGCATTTGTTTTTGAAGGATTTAGACTAGTACAACCTGAAATGTGACCGCTCCCCTCAAAATTGTATTTACATGTTAATGCAGCCATGAGTGGAAATTGCACTCCCCCTCATGTGTTACTGTGACAGGCTGCTTGCAAAAAAAGTGCCTAAGATACTATTTAAAAGTTGTTCTTTGTTGAGTCAGTTTTTATATTTGAATGATTCACAGGTAAAAAAACAAAAACAAATGATTGGTGCACACGCAGTTCACAGACAGTAGCTTTTTAACTATTGTACAGTATTATACTGAAAGTCCAAATAACCCACTACTACTGTCTAACGCTGGCAATGTCTTGGTACCAGTGATGGGAATGACAGCGTTACAAGTAACGGTGTTACTAATGGCATTACTTTTTACAGTAACGAGTAATCTAACTAATTACTATTCCTATCATTACAACGCTGTTACCCTTACTAACAAGAAAATGCGGTGCGGTCGCGTTACTATTTTTCAACAGACAGTTGAAGCTGTGTTCAGCTTACCGCACCTTATATCAGTTGCACGGAAGTAGTTGTAAGTAATCTGGGCGCTACAGCTTTAAGCAGCTGTGCGCGCTCCCATGGGTGGCAATCACTTTCTTGCAGATGATCACTGTTTGGCACAACACCGGTCTAACCTTTCTGAACAAGGAAATTACTTTTGATTTGATCACTTCCAAACTCGCCCCGATTTTCTATACAGCTCAATTAGTTCTGATTCGACCTCATTTTTATTCGTTGACAAAACTGTCAATACATGTGATCATAGTTATCCTGTTTTCGTCAGAAAAAAAAAGACAATTATTGGTGAATGAAATGAACACTCATTTTTGGAGAAAAACATTGATTGTCACACAATATCAGACATTAAAGCATAACAGCCATACTGATTAAAATTTATTTTATTGAAAGTGAAAAAACAAATTTTTTGTTTAGTTTTTTGTGGCCACATATAACCATTAAACTTTAAGCATCTTGAAAGCGTCACACACTGTAAACAGGTTGCTGTAAATATTACAGCAATTTACTGCCAGATGGATGCGGGTAATTAGCTGTAAAAGGATTCACAGGAATCGTATTTGTAAGCACTTTTTACATCCTGCTGAAACAGCATTTTCTATAAATTTGCTTTGACGGGATTTCACAGAAATTTACATTTACAGTAGTTACTGCACATTTATTTATTTTTGCTGTGTGTTTGTCTATCTACAGTGAAGTAACTAACTGTTATTTACAGTAAGCTTACTGTAAAGAAAATTACATTAACAACTGTGTGTAGCTAACAATTATAAGATCTGTTTATTGCAAAAAACTAGACTATAAATCCTTTTATGGATTAATGAGGCCGTAATAAATTAGGTGATATTGATCCAGTTGACTAATATAATACTGGCGATAACACAATTAACCTAAACATTTTTTGAAAGCAGACAGAAACAAATGAATGCTCTCCATAAGTCTGTTTAATGTCAGAAAGTAAAAAGAAAAGTTTCTGTAAACAATGTAGACAAGACTGCAGTCTATTATGAATTATCATGCAGATATTATCCAATTAATTACAAACCTTGTATTAAACATTGATAAACCAACTATTTAAGCTTCTTTTAATTTTTTATAAATCAGTATTATAAGCTTTCCCCTGATCTTACACTTGCTATTCACAGAATTACAGTGTAGTTACCAGTTTCACTGTGTGAGTGAAAGGCAAATGTGACCATAATAAATTCTTTCCAAGGAACAAATAAAACGTCAGAACTGTGCAGCGTGCAGAATAAAGTTTTACAGCTGTGTTGTTGAGATAAAAATGAAGTGTTTAAAGATTGTCGTGGCCTACATTATAATGAAATCATCAGGTAATAAAGAAACAGAATACACTGCCAGGATTTTATTTTCAGTTCTGAATGTCTCAGTCCCACGTTAAAGAGAGCAAACTACAGCTCAGCTCCCACAGCTTCTCCGCCACGTTGTCATCTTTGGCAGCCGCAGAACAGTTAGCAGGAGCACAGTCACTGTAAGCAAGGATGTATCACGTGAGCACTTTGTTCACTTGTGTAACACGAACATTTTATGTTTGTTAACATCTACTGAGCAAATAACACTCTGCTTGTCAGCCACTGTTGCTTAAAGACTATAAATCAACATTAACAGTGGCTTCTTTTTCTAAATTTGTACACTAGCAAGCATGAAGAACATCCAATGAATCAAAAGTTTGCCATTAAAAATGTTTTAGGAATTTAATATTCAGTTGTAACCAAATAATGTAGAATAATCTACACCTTTTTATTTATTTAACAAAATCAAAAAATACAATCCTGCAGTTTTTAAATACTTTCTGTTCTGCGTTGCATTTGAATAATTCACTTTGCTTCCGACTTTCTTTAATGGAGAGAAGCTGTTATTTCATATATTTTGCCTGCAAATTGTGGGTTAGCACTGTTGCCGCACAGCAAGAAGGTCCTAAGTTCAATTCCACCATCAGGCCGGGGTCTTTCTGTCTGGAGTTTGCATGTTGTCCCCATGTTTGCGTGGGTTCTCTCTGGGTACTCCAGCTTCCTCCCACAGTCCAAAGACATGCAGTAGGTGGGGACAGGTTAAATGATCAATCTAAATTGCCACAAAAAACTGCTGAACTTGAGATCTAGTGTGGCAGAATGGACATTTTAATCTTAACAAATGTGTGCTCTCCTTTAAATATTAAACATTATAGTTATAATATCTAATACATTATAATATTTATATCTGTAGGTAGTTTGTATACACTCCTTTTCTGTGTACTTATTTGTAATATTTATATAAAGTTGTATATATTATATATATTGTGGAGATCAGGGAAATTTTACTGCTATTGTTAATAATCATCATCATTACCATTGCATTAATAATATTATCTACAGCATTGATATTGCATTCAGATGTTTAAACAGTGTGTGTGTTTCAGAAAGACTAAGTTGACAGGAAATTGCAGGTTTGCAGAGTGTGCCTTTTGCAGAAGTGAAACCGAAAGCAGAGTCCAAGTGCAGGTTATTCTGAGGAGCTGTTTGGACGAGGCTATGTGAATAACTAGGTTATTCAAATTGTCTGTTATACTTTTATATTCTTTTATTAAGCTTTTAGTAGAGGTTCTTGATTATAACATTTATTCAACATAGTACATATAGTTTTAGTTAGGTTATTACACATAAGGATGAGCCTCTGTTCTGGTAAAAGGTCAGAAGTGCAACGGGTGAGATGAGAGAGCATGTAAGGCACACACGCACACACACACGCACGCACGCACGCACACGCACACGCACGCACGCACGCACAGAGACAGAGAGAGAGAGAGAGAATCATTGATAGGTGAGAGGTTAAGCATGTTTGCTTGTAACTGCGGGTTTGGAGAAGCGGCAGTCAAAAGGTTGACAGGAAACATCTGCCATGAAGACGGAGACAATGTTCTTTTCAAACTGTGTTAAAAGTCATTGTGGTTTTGAATTGACGTATGCATATATTGTATCTGATGACGCATGAGGGGGCGTCATTAAATTCAAACCCTGATGGTATAAAATATCTGCTTATGCTTTGATTAGTCGAAGATCAATTGCTGTCTGCGTACGGAGTGATCTTCCCACGCGTGTATTTCATTAAAATCAATTGTTTGACCAAGCTCTTCTGGACCATGGTTGTTTGTACTCTCCTTCCTTAATATTTGAACCTTAACAATATTTTTTGCACCATGACACTGTGTACAAACTTGGCAATAAAAGTGATTCTCATTCTAAAAATTTCATAATGGATACATCTCACCCTGGTCACCTACTTGCTGAACTCTTACCATCTGCCAGACAGTGCAGTTAGAGAAAGGACAGAAGGACTGAATAGCAGTTTTTTTCTCAGAGCTATAAAAAGCATTAAAATGCTACAATGTCCACTTGAATGTGATCGGTGTAATTAGGGGTTGTGCAATTTGAGAGAATAGAGACAGGTTGCTTTTGTATTATTTATCTTACATAGTTTTTTTTTTTTTTTACAGTTTATAGTTTACAGTTTATAGACTGCTGTTAATGATCTTTACACTCTTGAGATTGCACTTAATTTTGTTGTAAATGTTACTGTAACAATGAGGAAATCCTATTCTATTCTGTGTTCTAGGAGCTGCTTTGCCAGGAGTGTAAAATGAGACTTTGCAGCAGATTTGAATCAAGTATACAAACATGCATACGTTTTCTGCATTGCCAAATGAATTGAAGCACATTCAGGTGACAATATGTGCACAGTTTACACTGCTGTAACGTTGCAGCTTAGCTTCATTTGTGATGTTAGTAATTCACGTCTAAGTTCCACATATGACATGTATTCACCTACCAGGGAATCTATATTGCATTTAAAACATGGTATTAAATGCATTACATTTTTCACTAAAACCTTGAACATGTTTTCAGCTTAAGTCATCACAGTGATTTGTCCAGGTTAAAAGAGAGACACTTTTGGGACACAGAAAACTCTGACTTTAACTGGACATTTATCTCTCTTCATATTTCACACCTTTAAATAACTGCTTTATGGCAAATATCTTTACTGTTCATCTGATTTAGTTTCCAGATTGCAAAATCTGAGAAAGTACTCTTTACTCTGAGCTGATGAGTTAAACATCATGTTTACCTTTCATTGGTCTAAAACTACTAAGTGTTGAAAGCCACTGTATTAATATGCTACTAGATTATGTGTAACAAGCTGCAATATAATTTCTGTGTGTTACAGCAAAAAGTGTACCTGTAGTATCCGCCACTCTCCTTCTCTAATGATGGGTCAACAGCACAGTAAATTGTTGTCTGCGCTCCCTGGACAGAGTTTTTGGTAAAAGGACTGACCATCTTCATGAAGAATTGCTGGACACCATTCAGATGACGAATTAACTCAGTCTGAACAACTCCAGGATGGAGAGAGTAGGTCGTCACTCCTGTGCCTAAAAGTAAGGAAAAAGTGAATGAAATCACCAACAGTAAAGCTACTAGTCATGCATTTGATTTGAACAGAAAACTGGCAAATTAAAAGAAAGAAATGACAGCGTGTAAGGTGCATTATTTACCTTCTAATCGTTTAGCCAGTGATCGGGTGAAGAGGACGTTGGCTAGCTTGCTTTGAGCATAGGCTTTATTCTTGTTGTAATGCTTCTCACTGTTGAGGTCCTCTAGATTTATGGAGCCCCAGGAGTGAGCCATGGAAGATACATTGATAATCCTAGCTGGTGCCGACTTTTTAATCAGGTCAAGCAACAAATATGTCAACAGGAAGTGACCTGGAGGAGGAGGAAATATGACTTAAAAATCCAATTTTCAGTTTCAGAAAACAGAGTGAGGGTAAGGTATTTGGAAATAGTGACACTTCACTAATTACGAAATACTGTACTTACCAAAATACTTACCTTAACTTGGTAAAGACTTTCACAATAAATGTACTACATCAAATAAATACCATAAGACAGAATGTGTTACAAAGACCACCCACAGCTTATATTTTAATTACGTTAAACTAAATAACAAACAACACAAGGGGCTCCTGTTATTTCAAGAGGAATGCTATCCTGCTGCACTAATTCTGCACAAAAACATCAAATTAAAAAGTGCGAGATGTCAGTTAAAAGTTTTGAGTCTGTTTCTTTTGGTGGGGCATGTTTATCAGACTTATGATGTGTGAAGTTATTTTCCTAAATATAATTAAAAGGGCAAAACCCTTTTTTAAAAACTACATTTCTATAATAACCACGAGGACACCTGTGATGTGTAAAATTTTGGTGAGACATCTCATGTTTGTCCAGTGTTGCATTATGTTAATGGTCAGTTAACACAAATTCATGTTGGAAACAACATTTCAACTGATGATCAGTGGTTCCGGAATCAGTTGATTCCAAAAGCTGGAATCAGGACATACTGTCGCAGGAAGTTGACCTTTTACTTCATGTCTGTCTGTCATATCTAAAGCATGTGCTTAAACTTTACTGTTCTGCAGTAAAGTCATAAAAATGCTGATTATGAAAGAAGTGTTGCATTTAGGCTTAAGCGTCAGATCCAACTTCAACATCACGAAATGAGTATTGAAAAATTCTATGCATTTGTGACCTTTTGAAGGATTTGACAGCTGATGGGAGGGGCAAGTCAAAAGGGGTGGGACTACTCCAACCTGAAATTTGAACGCAACCCTCAAAATTGTGTTGACATGTTAATGCAGCCACGGATGGAAATTGCACTCAAGTTCATACGATACCATTTAAAAAAAAAAACGTCTTGGGCCAATGCTCATAGTAAGTTTTTGACTTTTAAATGTTTGGGAATCACCTTGTTGGTACACAAATATAATTTTATGCCTGTCAAATTGTGTCATCTTTGGCATTTTGTTGCAGATAGAGCTAACAAATGGGAAGAAATTATGTGTTACTGTGACAGACTGTTTGCAAAATAAAAGTGGCAAAAGATACTATTTGAAAGTGGCTCTTTGTTAAGTTGAGTCGGTTTTTATATTTGAATGATTTATAGGTCCAAAATAATAATAATAAAAATACAAAAGTCTGCTTCCTTGGGAGAAGAATATATAGAAGGGAGTGGAAGTGGAAGGTGTGGGTTAAGACTTTTGCATAGCACTGTGGGTCAGAGTGGTTTGAAGCCACTGCCTACCACTCCTCGAGTCATTTAGGATGTGAGGCACTGTTATTTACTTGTACCACTGAGTAAAATTAAATATTTCCTGTCATAAGCAGACTGTAATTTATTAACTCTATTAAAAACCTTTTAAAGAATTTTCAACCAGTTTTGTGTGCTTCCGTTTGAGTTTTACCTGAGATATTATTTTCTGATTTCTTTCACCCCATTTAAAGAAATCTTGGAAATGTCCTGGGACGTGCTAATTGTTTTGGGTACAACTTCATTTGTCAAATCTCTCCCCCCAAATCAAAAAGTCTGGAGAAGGATTAGTCGGTACTAATGTATAAGTCAGGCCAGGTGTGACTGAGGCCTGATTTTATTTACCCAGGTGATTGACACCGATCTGCATCTCAAAACCATCAGCTGTTTTCCCAAAGGGACAGACCATCACACCTGCATTGTTGATGAGGATGTTCAGCTTTGGCTCGTCTGTAGAAAAAAGTGAAAAAAAAAAAAATAAGGGGGGGGGGGGGGGGTTTAAAAATATGCAACTTTTCATGTGTGTTCACATGGATGTTTCTTTAGCCAGAGAATCATTTTACCTTTGTTGATGGCTTCAGCAAATTCTCGTATAGACTTGCTGTCTGACAAATCAAGTTTCATGCAAACGACATGTTCATTGCCTGAGCTTTCGATGATGTCTTTCACGGCTGCGTTTGCTTTCTCCATGTCCCTGCATGCTATGATCACCTTTTCTGCCCCTACAAAGAAAAATAAAAGACGGGAGTTAAAACAGCACATGCACTGAATGCATGGCGAAAATACATAAAAGCAAGGTGTAGTTCAGTGGGTGGAGAGTGCCCTCTCATGACAAAATGTGCACATTACATTTTTCATAACTTGCGAAGCTTTTAATGGGGACAGTAAGAAAGACCAATAATCACTTAAGATATCAGAAACAACCACATTTCTCGGAAAAGACAAACACACAAAAAAAACTGAAACTAATCTGTCTGAGATACCCAAAGGCACATATAGTCACGTATGCTTTTGTAGTACATATAGTGAACTGCAAAAGGAAGATTTTTTTTTTTAAAGTAACAGGCAGAAAGACCGACAAACAAGCAGCACCACAGCATGTCTAGCAAAGAAACACAGAGTTGGAGATGTAGCTCTTGGGTTTTTTGCAATTTCTCTGAGCTTTGCATGACCTTGCATGACCGGAGGTGATCACACAGGAGTTGAAGATATTAAACAAGTGGTTTGATAGAAACAAATTGTCCTTAAATTTAAATAAAACAAAATTTATGTTATTCGGAAACTATAAGAAAAACATTAACATTGAAATTTGTGTCGATAATATATATCTAGAAAGGGTTAATGCCATAAGATTTCTTGGTGTGATCACTGATCAAAAGGCCTGTTGGAAATCACACATCACTTATGTGAGGGGAAAGTTAGCACGGGGCATTGCTGTCTTGGGGAAAGTAAAACAGTTTCTGGATAGGAAAACATTGTATATGTTATATTGTGCTTTACTATTACCATACATGAGTTATTGTGTAGAGGTTTGGGGAAATACATATAATAATAATAATAATGATAATAATGGATTGGACTTATATAGCGCCAGTAGGCGGTAGGGTAAAGTGTCTTGCCCAAGGACACAACGACCAGGACAGAGAGCCCGGGGATCGAACCGGCGACCTTCCGGTTACAGATGCGCTTCCCAACCCCCTGAGCCACGGTCGCCATATACAAGTAATATTCAGACTATAATCATAATGCAGAAAAGGGCCATTAGACTAATAAATCAGGAGGGGTATAGGGCTCACACAAATGCACTCTTTATTAGGATGCAAGCTATAAAATTCCAGGATCTGGTGAAGTTTAAAACAGTGCAAATAATATATAAGGTAAGGAAAGGGATGCTCCCAATCGAAATAAGTAAATGGTTCTTAGAAAGAGAAGGGAGGTATAATTTTAGAGGGAAGTGGAATTTAAAATTACAAAGAGTAAGAACAACATTGAAAAGGATGTCTATTTCAATAGCGGGAGTTAAAATCTGGAACGAGTTAAAAGAAGAAATAAAGGTCACTAGTGATATAAACCAGTTTAAAATACAACTCAAAAAAGAAATATTAAATAAGTATAAGAATCAAGAAAATGCAATTAACCCAAGACAGCAGTCAAACTCATGTTTATTTTCTTCTGCAAATTAGCAAATCTAAATATAGTTTTAGTTGAACATGTGAAAATATTTTTTTGAGATGTTATGTTCTAAGTTGAAGGCATTGTATACGTTTTTGTTGTTCAAATTTAGATGATGAGGATGTAAACCTGAGGGGGTAGGGCAAAATAAGTATATACTTCTGCCTACTCCTTTTCAAACAACTGTATGGAATGATTTTATGAAACGTTGGTGAATGTATATGTTTGAAATAAAAAAAGAACTGAACTGAACCTTGGCGCTAATTTTCTGGGACATCCACTCCTGAGAAAATTGGCAACTGTCCTGAATATTTTTTAATAATCTTTCTCAGTATAAAATAAGGGACTTCGTATTGTTTGGAAATGGCGTTTTAACCCTTCCCAGATTAAACATTATTCAGACACTGTTGTCGAAATGAAAAGCACACAATTGCTAATTTCTGGGCAGAACCTTAATTGTGTAATTCTCCTGTTACACCACATACCAAAGTTGGCCTTTTCAGCCATGTCCACATACAAAAATACTTTTTTTAAAATATTAATTAACATTAATACTGCTGTCTGCCATGTTACTGGCTCATTAGATATTTGCTTGAAAAAGCACTTGAACAGGTGTAACTACTAAAGTGACCACTGAAAACAGCCTTTTCATTATAAGAGTGAATGGCTGTGTGTAACTAATATTTTTGTTCTGACAAAACAAGACAATTTAATAAAATGACTGTAAGAAGACCCACTAAGGTAGGTGCAAAAATTCAGCTTCTTATTGTTGAATAATTGTCCACGACTATTCATTTTTTCTTCTAATTAAGACACACTAACACATTGCTTCATGCTCTGTGTCTGAGTTCATTTTGTCCTTGTATTTTACTTTAAAACTAAAGAAAAATTTTACTATACCAAACAAGAACTGTGCCTAAAGAGCTAAATCAGGAACTGGTTCCAAATTGTTCCATTACTCAGCTACTTTTCCTGACAGCCACATGTTGCACGACAATGATAACAACATCATGGGAGTGGAGGATTGCCACGCCTGAGTCATGCTCAGAATTTACACAGAACAATAGAACTTGTGTTAGCCTTCCTTATAATTTATCTACAGGAGAATCAATACTGGCAGATCTGTGTTTAAATAAACTGTTTTTATCGTAATCATTTTCTTGATGGCACGGCGCGGTTCTATTGGAGCTTAGCAATAACTAGGGAGGACTCATGGTGGCAGAGGCAACTGCTATTGAGACTGTCCAAACTGACATAGGGCGGGGTAAACCCTAGACAGGCATCTAACACAAGCACACACTGTCAGCAGTAAAAAAAATTATTTCCCAACTTTTAGGACTATCAAAATCTTGTGTGTAACTATGATCCCCATTGCTGATCCACTTCAGGGTTATGGGGGAACAGGGTGAGAGGCACGCCATGCCCTGGATGGATTTATACTCAACGGATGGCCAGAAACATCCATCCATGAATTAACCAAATTCACGTCCGCACCTGCAACCAATTTAGAGGCAGCAGAGTGTGCAATGGATCCAAATGTGGCCTCACAGCAAGAAGGTCCTGACCTTGAACCTGCTGGTCAGGTGAGGCCTTTCTATGTGGGGTTTGAACGAGTTTCCTCCAAGGTTTACTTCATTGTAGTCTTTTATCTGTGCATCTAAAAGTCAACATTTCCTGCTAATATTTCCCTTTTCCTCCTAATTCCATATCCTGATACGTAACACAAATAATCCCCACTTTAAAAAAAACAGTTGAGAGTTAAGAAAGGTTTAAAATTTCATGATTTCAGTCAGACGAACCTCTCTTTGCCAGATCAATGGCAGTTTCTTTGCCGATGCCAGTGTTTGCTCCAGTGATGACAACAACTTTTCCCTCCAGCTTTTCATCACAAGACCAGCTGCGCCGGAAGACATTTCTGGGATGTTGAGAAAGCAGACTTAATGTCACAATCAGCAACACAGGAGTGATATGGCAAAACACGCAATTACACAACTGTAACTTAACAGAAAACTCTTTCAACTTCCAACAACCCGCAGCAAAGAAAATATTATCAACAACAATCTAGTCTAACGTAACGTATTAATAAATAACCCGACGTAATTTTATTTATTTATCGATCATGCAGCCTTAACACAAACTCAAAAACTTTCAGACTGAGGGATTTTGAGGTTTATGTAAAGTCTGCTTACCTTAAAGACGACATGTCTCTGGATTTCAGAAGTCACCGAGACTCAAGTACCTCATCAAAACCCGAAATTAGTTACTGATCACTGATTCACCTCCACACGAAGCCCACAATGTTCATAGGAAGCCCCTGTAGTTAAAAAAAAAAAACATAACAAGGCGGAAATGTCCAAGTGCAGTCAGACTTGACAAGCTGGATTTTCAACCAATCAACTGCTAGGCCGTCGGTGAACGAGAAAGCTGATTGGTTAACGTGGAAGTTTGAGTCTCATCCCCTAATAGGTGTGCTCGATTCGTGAAGGTGGGCTGCAGGCACGGGTGGGCAGGTCCGAGGAAGGAAATTGAAACAGGTTTTTCTTTTATTCTTTTCTCGAGGCTCTAAAAAGATCTCAGTTTATTCACTCCTCCTAGTGCTGCGATATTCGGTCAGTTCTTGCGCAATCTTGGTGACAAAGGCGTACTACCACTAATAATAATAACAACAACAACAATAACGATAACAGCAGTCTTTTATAGCTTTATATTTTACTTCTCTACATAGGCTTTCATAGGTTATTTTCTGAATAATATATGAAAAAGCATTTAGCCTACCTCATTTATATACAGTTTACTTCGACGTAGCCAGACACTCGAAGTTTTTTGTCACTTGTTTTCAGTCCAGTCCTGATTGGTTGAACAACTTGACACAGACCTATGAATCAGGCACCTAACTCAAGGGTGTTGTGTCCACACATGACATCAGTTTAGCAAAGAAACCGTTTTTAGTTGCATCTTTAAGCACTTTGTTAATAGCGGCCTGTAGCTTGAACATATAATTTGTGTTTGAATTTGCCAAAAAAAAAAAAAAAAAAAAAAAATGCCATGAGAGACAGTTCCACTGGTATAAAATATTAATATTATTATTAGCCACAAATGGTTATTCCCAAAGAGTTTTTAGCAGATAATCTGGCAGATTTCGGCATGCTGTTCAGTGTTTCCTCAAAAAAGTTGAGGAAACTGAACAAGTGGAAGACATAAGAGCGCAAACGTAAAAAAAGAAAACACATCAACTACAGTGCCTTGTACTTCTATGGGCCTGCAGTGCCTCGATAATGGCAATAAAATGATAACACTAACTAAAAACAAAACAAAACAAACAAACCCCAAAACAGTGTAGTGTTCCTTATGTTGCTTAAAAATTAAATGTATAGACCAAGCTCTTGTGGAAAAAAATAATTAGTTTATCATGTTAAAGTATGTAAGGCTGTTTAACCCACCAAAACACTGACACGGAACCTGAGATGAAATCAATTAATCCCAGTTTGTTGATGTTAGGATCCCTCTGTTTAGGATGCAGTGTTTTCAGTTTTGTTAATTTTCAGGATTTCTTCTGTATATTGATATTCAAAGGGTTTGTTTCACATCTAGATCTGGGGTTTTAGTTTATTTCTGATCCTTGTATCCCTTGAATTTCCATGACTGGTCTAGTGCCATTTTTGTCTCTTGTCTCATATCCCTTTGTGTCAAGTTAGTTGTAATTCCTCAGTGATTAGCCTGTAGTTCTGGTTCTCATTAGTTTTCTCACTGTGTTTTGTGTTTCTAGCTTGAGGTCTTCTTATTTTTACTGACCTGTTCTCAGTTAAGGCTGTTTTGTATTCTGTCCCTCGTTTTAGTTTTCATGCTTCCTCTGTCTTCTCATGCCTTGTCTGTAGCTTTTTTATCTGTCTGTGATTCAACTTCTTGTCCTGTCTTGTCTCTCTTGATTGTTGACATCTGTGTTCCCACCTGTTTCCCATCCCTAGTGATGGGCAAAGCAAGGCTTCGTGAAACACTGAACTCCATCTCAACAGTGACACCTGCTGGCCCACTTTGCTATCGCCACATCTCGATATTTTTCTGTGAAACAACGACGCAGGCAAACCCTGCACGATTCCAAACAAAGCTACTTATTATACCAAACCGTCAGTAATTGATCATCACGTTTTGGAGAAATCTCCCCCAAAACAAGGAAAAAAAAATCTGAGACTGTTAAACACCGCAATCTGTGACTGTAGTCATCAGCAAAATTCTCCATCTGTTAACGTTCGCGTTCTTCACCATAAATCTATTCATTAAGTAAAACAGAGGGAAAACACTGCCGTATTTACTGTAATAGTCACACAGGATTACAGCTGTTTTGGGTTCAGCTGTCTTCGTTTTTTTGCTCACAGCCCTCAAACTTTGGATATATTTGTTTGAGTTTTCTGGGAGTTAACGTCGATCACATTTTCTGACCAATCGGAAAAATACATTTCAGGCATGTTTAACTCATCCTCTGCTTAGCAACCTCTAACCATGAGGGAGCTTTCCCGAACTTTACACTGCTATGGATTTTCCATATTGTAACACTGTGTTTTACTCAGTGTGAGTCTGGAGTTTTGGTTATAGTGAACCTGCATAACTCCAGTTGTTTTTGAGAATTTTTTTTTTTTAAAAGCGCCCCCCCCAAAAAAAAATATATTGAGGAGTCACTTAATGCCACAAATGACATTTTCTGTTGAAAGTGTGCAACTCTCTCTCTTTCTGCTTATAGGAGTGAATGGAGCTCACCCACCAGTCTCTTTCCTTCTTGCTTTCTTCAATCTATATTCTAGTAATCATTCAAAAAAGATATTTATATATTGTGATATATAAATTACATAGGTTTTGTATACTTATATAGTGTTCTAGATAGTCTAGAATCTTCTGTCTAGTTTTCACAATCCATGAAATAGAGTATTGTTTTCTTTTACGCATGCGCATATTTAATTAAAATTGTCGCTTCAAAAAACATTGATTCAGTAATTACAAGTCCAAATGATTCTGGTTAATAAAAAATGGGAGTTTGCGCTTGGATATGTCTAGAAGCAGGAACTGGATCACCAAATCCTAGGCATGGTCACGTGATCTGGGTGTTTTGACTCACGCTTCGGAGAAGCGTTTGGAAACATCCCCGCTTAAGAAGTTCAGCACAGTGTCGAAACGGCTGTTTCGAGCGTCATATCCCCTTGTTATGTTGTGTGTAGTGTCACCCTCGTCTTTGTTTTGTCCTCCCCTTTAGCTGTGTGCGCCCTGTCAACACACCAGAAATGGTCTCAGTGGAAAGATGGCTGTCAGGAAGCCTTTCTTAAAGGCTACGCAATTAGCTTGAACACTAAGTAACTTGAGGGATATTTCTCCAGGCTTCTCGAAGAGCATTCAAAGCTCTTCTTTGGATGTTGGCTGCCTTTTACTCTGTTTTCTGTCCAGATGATCCTACACTGCTTTAGTAATGCTAAGGTCCGAGCTCTGGAGAGGCCAGTCCATCACTGATAGTGTTCCAATGTTCAGCATTGGTAGAGTGTTACGGATCATTGTCATGCTGAAAAATGCCAAACACCTTCCAGATGGTATTGCATGATGGATCAAAATCTGATTGTACTTTAATGCATTTACAGTTTTATCAGTTTTGACAAGATCCCCAACACCACTGGCTGAAATGCAGCCCCAAACCATGACAAAGTCTCCACCGTGTTTTACACATCGCTATGAATAACTGTTCGTATTAATCACTAAACCTGATGGTTCATGATTTTTGCTCTAGTTCTTGTGTAAATTGGCATACGTCATTCTTTTCTCTTTAATTCCTTGATTAAAAAGATTTTTAACCCATTAACACTGACTTATTTACGGATGACTGCAGTAAGTAGTCATTTTTATACAACCAGCAAAAGTGCTGTATATGTTTTGACCAGCTGATGGCAGCATGTGACCATCTGTCACCCTCAAACTGAGACCGCTATACTTTGACGGCTCTGTGTTGGTGTGTTATGGCTGCAGACAGATTAACAGACTGGTATTTGGGTAAATCATGCCCTTGGCTGAGCTTGCTTTCTTCTGATAAATCATCTGTGGATATCCTCATTTTCCAGCAAGCCACTATGAATGGCTCATTCATACACTACAGACGTTACTGCAGCCTGACAGTGGACCTGCAGTACAGTCAGAAGGTCATTAGAACAGGAAACATTGTTGCGGTCATCAGCTGATTGTGCATAAGCAAACATTTCCTTCCTGTTTCTCTGCAGGATCAGTCAGCAAAGCGCATGCATGTGTGTTATCCATTATATCCATATATCATGTTGAAAACAAATCTGTTTTAACCATTGAACAGTGTATTGCTTTTGCAACAAAAAGCAAGTATTAAAAATAGTTGAATCTAATGGGGAAGGTTTTTTCACTTGGGCTCAGGTGCGGCAGCGTGTCTGTGGTTAGGAAAGAACGTGTGCAACAAAAGCATTCAATCATATGTTCATGCGAACTTGATCTAGGCTGATTAGAAAGCACTTGGGAGTCCAAATCCACTTTGCTTGCACTTACACTGATTACACCCTCCTTTAAGGTAAGGCAGTAAAGTGGCTGTTAGCAGCAGCTGATTAGTTTTGCATTTACTGCATAACAGATTTATTCGCGTTGCATTTAATCACCCCGTTTTGTAATACCTAAATAACTTAAAACACAAAGTTTGAAAAATACATATCAGATTCTATTCTTCAAACTTTCATTCTTTGTATTACATTTTTGTGACAAAGTGAAAATGTCTGTGCTTATTTGTTTATTCTTTCCTTGTCATTCTTCTCCTGTCTGTTTGCTGTTGTTGTTAACAGGACACTCTTTTGTTTTTAGTCATAACAGTTTACCTAATCCTTTGCTGGCGTCCCATTAGCAGCTTCCCAGAAACCAAAGACAATGGAGAGGCAAAAGGATGCCCTGGATAAACTATGAGAACAATCCATTAACTATAATGGGACTATTAACTTTACTTTGGCAGATGGAAAGCAAAAGGATGAAGACTTTTATTTTTATCCACAGGGCAAAAATCTAGAAATAAGTGTGATTTATATGTCCTACTGATGAGTTTGAGCAACAATTACATTATGAATATTAATTTCAATATCAAAACTGTCAAGATATAATGAGACTGCTGCTGTGGCATTATGTTTCAGATGATCACGCAAATTTTAATATCCGAAAAATATATCCTGCGTAAATACATAGCTTTTAAATGATGATTTCATCAATCCCAACCTACCTGTCCCTTAATGATATCCCTCCAAGTTGTTAAATTGTGAAAGCTGAAGACAAAATCATGGAGACACATGGAGGCAGACATTAAATGCACAGCTGTATATGTATCTGTCATCTATCTGTAACTGAGTAAATACGATACACAGCTTAGAGCTAACTCAAAAGATTAACATAAGTTCAAAAACATAAAAAACACAAACCAAGCATCAAATTACTTTTGCTACCAAAACAGGCCTGACCCATCGAGGCATGGACTCCACTAGAGCCTTGAAGATGTGCTGTGGTATCTGGCACCAAGATGTTAGCAACAGATCCTTGTTTCTCCAGCACATGCCACAGATGCTCAATTGAATTGAAATCTGGGGAATTTGGATGGCAAGCCAACACCTCAAACTAATTGTTGTACTCCTCAAATCATTCCTGACCAATTTTTGCTTTGTGCCAGAGCGCATTATTCTGCTGAAAGAAGTCACAACCATCAGGGGAAACCTTGTAAGAGTGCACGTGGTCTGCAACAATGCTTAGGTTGGTAGAACATGTCAAAGTAGGGTCCATGTGGAAACAAGGATTCCAAGCAGAGCATCCCACTGCCTCAGAGAGCTTGCCTGCTTCCCATATTATACCCTGGCGCCAGGTATTCTCCCGGTAAGCAACACACACACACCTGGCCTTCCAAGGAAAAGCATGATTCCTCAGACCTGGCCACCTTCTTCCATGGTCACTCTGACTGGTCTGCTGGTATGCAGCCCCATATGCACCAAACTGTGATGCACTCTGTATTCTGGCACCTTTCTATCAGAACCAGCAGCACATGGTTCACCACCATTCCTTCCTTGGACCACTTTTGGTAGATACACTGACCACTGGAGACTGGGAACACCCCACCAGAGCTGCAGTTTTGGAGATGCTCGGACCCAGTCAATCGGCCTTGACAATTTAGCCCTCATCAAAGGCACTCAAATCCTCACCCTTGCACATTTATCCTCCTTCTGTCGCATCAACTTTGAGGACAAAATGTTAACTTGATCCCTTTTATATCCCAAACACTAACTGACCAGTGAAAAGATATCTCTAGAAAATTGCAAACACATTATTCCACCTTATTGCACAAGAAAATAAAAATGGCAATGAGAGGTTTAAAAAGCACATGCAGACACGTAGAAGAAAGTTCAGATAACAGGGGAAAAAAGCTAAACATTAACAAACATGACAGAGGAGATCCTACAAAGAAAAATAAAGCTAGAATCCACAGTCAAACCCCAGATTGTGACAGATGGCTATACTCAGTCTAAACACAGTGACTTTTCATGACTATGGAAAAACAACTACCAGACGCAAAGCTGGCAGAGCCACAACCCTAATGTTTATATTATAACAATATCTTTACAAGATCACATCTCGTTGGCTCCCCCGACACGCCCACATAGGCGGCTAGCAGTCTGGCCTAAACACCGATCTCATCTACAAAACTTCAAATTATCTGAAGCAGTGGGAACGTTTATATCTTCAAGTCTCCCCGTCGCCTGCCACCACCTTTACTGGTTCACCTATCACTCACGCAGTTTAATTTAGCTCTTTTTTTGTCTGCACCCGCCACGATGCCTCTGTATTGACTTTCGCACTGCCTCAGCCTCCCTCACCTCTTCATATGTTATGCAACGTCTTAAACTGTGCCATTCACAAGCTCAAATCATTCCTCCCAACTGATCCAAATCTCCAAGTTGTTATGGTTTCTTGCTGTGCAATTTTGTTGAGATACCAATCTACGCCTTCCTAATCAGTCTTTCTTTTATGTCATAACAGGGATCTTGATGTTAGATTCCCTTTATGTCACCGCTGCTGGGCTGTTGACTGAAACACACCAAAGCCTTTTAGCTCCACCAAACCAGTTTCCGTGATAATGCAGCTCCTGCATTTTTTTTTCTTGTGGGTTTTTTTTTAATCTCTTGAGAAGTCAAACTGTAAGGCCAACTGAGGGTCATTCTGCTCTTTGGTCCTTTAAAGAATGTAAACTGTTTCCTGCACCATGGGCCTAATTGATACAACATGTCTGTGGGAAGACATAAGGAAATTTAAAAAAAATAAAATAAAACACCACCAGCCGTCTAGGCCTAAATGCGGTTTTTGAAATGAACCATGTCACGTCTATGTTGTCCTTGGTGATGACCCCAACACTAACTCTATGCTTATGAAAAGTGCCTTAAAGCTGAATTCTACCTGAAGGTCACCAGATGGTGTGCGCTGTGGTTGCAAACAAACTTTGTTATTTGCTAAAGTGTATTATTTACATAAAACTTGTGGACTTGAGTGGTGATTGTACAATTCATCTTCAGCCTGAGGCCAGTCTGCTTTTTGTTCTTCCAAATTTAAAGGTAAAGGTCAACTATTTTTTTCATATGAATAAATTGAGATCTATTATAATGATTAGGTTCTGCTGAAAACGGAAATGCCAACATTGGAGGTGTTTTCTTCGTAACTGACTACACTTGTTTTTAAATATAAATAGCAGGTGTATGCGGGTGATTTCCACACAATGACTCAAAATGACTCAACATCCTATCACAGTCAGTAGCGTCACTGTGAAGTGTAACTTTTAGACTAACAGATAACACAAACACAAACAAACATGTTTCATTCTTTGTCTGCAACATTCAAAATACGCTATATTGCCTTCACACACATAGGAACTTGAGTGACATCCCACTGTTAATACTTTAATATTGTGCTAACCCAGCCTTTGCACTTATAACAGTTTCAGCTCTTCTGGGAAGAACTTTCCACAAGGTTTAGGAGTGTTTATGGGAATTTCTCACTATTTTTCCAGGAGTGCATTTGTAAGGTCAGACACTGATGTTGGACATGAAAGGCTGGCTCACAGTCTAATTCATCCCAAAGGTGTTCTATCGGGTTTAGGTCAGGACTCTGTGCAGGCCAGTCAAGTTATTCCACACCAAACTTGCTCATCCATGTCTTTGTGCATCGGTGTACGGTCATGTTGGAGCATTAAGAGGTCATCCCCAAACTGTTCCTACAAAGTTAGGAGCATGAAATTGTCCAAAATGTCTTGACACGCTAAAGCATTTAGAGTTCCTTTCACTGGGACTAAGTGGCCGAGTCCAACTACTGAAAAACAACCCCACACTGTAATCCCCCGTCAGATAGACATGGCACAAAGCAGTCAGACAAGTACTGTTCCCCTGGCAACGGCCAAACCGAGACTCATCCATTGGACTGCCCGATGGAGAAGCGTGATTTGTCACTCCAGAGAACTTGTCTCTGCTGCTTTAGAGTCCGGTGGCAGTGTGCTTTACACCACTGCATCCAACACTTTGCATTGTGTTTGGTGATGTGAGGATTGGATCCAGCTGCTCTGTCATGAAAACCCATTGCATGAAGATCTCTAAGCACTGTTCATAAGCTAATCTGAAGGCCACATGAGGTTTGCAGCTCTGAGTGACTCTGCAGAAAGTTAGAAACCTCTGCACACTATGTGCCTCAGAATCTGCTGACCCCGTTCTGTGACTTTACATGACCTACCACTTTGCGACTGAGTTGCTGTCATTCCCAATCACTTCCACTTTGTTATAATACCACTGTCAGTTAACTGTGGAATATTTAGTAGGAGAAAATTTCATGGCTGGCCTTTTTTTTTTCACCTGTAGCCACGGAACTGATTGAAACACTTGAATAATATGATTTTGATGGGTGAGTGAATACATCGAGTAATATGCTTCCCCTCCCCCTGCTATCTAGCATACCCGTTTCTTATGTCTGCAGATGCAAGAACGGCTGTACTAATCGCTTTTCCCTTTTGATCATTTGCCTTTTCATCTTCATGGCAGCCTGCATCATCACAGCAAAGCCTCACTCTGTGGCAGGGGCGGAGCGTGGGGGTGGCTTACTGGGCTTAAGCCCGGGTTGTTTTGTCAGAAGCCCGGGGTCTTTTGGAGTGTAATTTTTTCATAGTTAGATGCCTGGCTGACAACTGTATAAAACAAAAAGTACACACAATATTCGAAGCACATAATGCACACAGTGGGAATTTACGACTGTGCGTGAATCCCCCCTGATATTGGTATGATCCGAGCTCAGGCACTAAGCAACTGAGCGAGGGGGCGGGGCTGCAGCCAGGTGCTCTTGTGCCTGTGAGTGCGCTGTTGGAGTAACGGAGCCAGCCATACTAAGGAGAGCTTAAGTTTGACCAGGTACCAAAGCAAACCATTCATACCGTACAAATGACGGTGAATCACGAAAGATTGATATCAAACTGATCACTTGACCAATATTACGTTACTTGCTCTTCAAGTGAATCAACAAATGGCGAAATGAAAAGCCGAATAAATGCTTTTTTTTTTTTAATAGAGTCTTATCTTACGTGTGTTTATTTCATATTTTCAGTTCTTACCCTCCCCGACTAAATCGGTTTCAGTTATGTACTGAAATATAAGAATGGACATTAGAGGGTTCTTTCAAAGAAAAAACTCAGGTAAATGTTATTTTATATATTATGCTTTGTTGTTCAGTATATTTCTATGCAAAACAAGAGGGATTTCAGTACACAGCAGGATATTCACATTTGTAACCAGATATTTACATACACTTTAGGGAGAAAAAATAAAACATTTTTTCTGTACAACATCAATTTAGAGTAAACTTTTGTTTTAGATAAATATTGAAATATCTTTTGAATTAGTTAAATGTCAGAATAAAGAGAGACAGAGCTTCTATTTTTTATCACTTTCATCAAATTTAAGAGTACATATACACTAAGTTTGTTAATTAATAAGAAAACCAGATGATTCCATTCTGAGCTGAAGAAGCTTCTGATTGGTTAGTAGAGTCCATGTGAGTAAACTGGTGGCACAGCTGTGGATGCATATAAGACAAAACACAGAGCCTGTTTCTGTGACATGGGAACATCAAGAGATGTCAACCAAAACACCAGGAAAAGAATTGTGGAGCTCCATAAGTGTGGCTCAGTTTGAATACAATTTGGTGCCATTTGCAATTAAGAAATACAGATAGTTTCTCTCTTTACTCTTAAAGTTAACAAATATGTTTTTTATATTTATCAATCTAAAAAAATAAACATTTAGTCTGATTTGATGTTACAATTATAAAAGTGTTGTGTTTTTATCTGAAGAGTTTGTAAATATCTGGTTTCAACTGTATATTTGATGATTGTCAGCACAAAGAGGGAGAGAGAGGAACAGAGAAGGAGAGAGAGGAGACAGGACAGAACAGAGATGAACAAGAGCAGGTGAGACACACATGTTAGTCAAATGGTTGTTTACCAAAAGTATCACCGTATCATAGGTACTCATGTATCTCGTACCTAGTGTTTCTTTTTAGGTTTGTTATTTTTCAAATTCTATATTTATTAAGTTCTGCAGGCTTGTTTGCACAACAAGGCTAAATAATTATATAAACTTTTGTGAATCTACATAGTGTACTTTGGTAGAATTAAAAAATAAGTGTAGTGCAGGTCTATGATGATTTTTAGTGCTACTATCATCTAGTTCTGATTCTGGTTCTGTCTTGGTTAAATCCTAAGTAGTCCTGATTTTGAACTCTTGTAGTCCTGTTTTAATTCCGGATCAGTTCTGGGTCTGGTTGAATTGGGGTTTAGTCCTCGTGTCTTGATGCAGCCCTGACCTTGTTCTGCCTTGCTGCTTAATTAAAAAACTAGTTTAAGGTGTCCTGTATATGTGATATCTTTTTTTCCCTATATGAAGTCATTCTTTTTTGAACAAAACTCAAAACAGAGCCAATTAATCTTTCAGTCATTTCTACACCCCCCCCCCCCCCCTCCCTCAAAAAAAGAAAAAAGAAAAAAAAATCCACATGCATACTACCCTTCAGGGCTAAGCCCCGGGTGTTTCAAATGTCTGGCTCCGCCTCTGCTCTGTGGCACAAACCTAGGCGACGGAGATCATGGTGTTCCAACATGAACCTAGTGTCGTCAGTGTCTTCTGCTGTGTTCATCAATGACACAATTTAAGATAAGTGCAAGATGGGAGATGGCACAGTTGGGAATTTATGTTGCGTTTCCCTTTGAAGGTGAGCAGACAGTCATTAGGGCTCTGCCAGGAGCCCCAGGAAACAGGCGTGCAGTGCTATTTATAGAGTTGTCTCAAGGAGCCAGTAGTGTACTGCAGAGCTACATAAGTGAGCTCATCTGGGGACAAGGGTGTCATGTTTTCATGGATACTTCGAAAGATTTATACTAGCGAGAGACACAGCATATTAGGCAGGTGAAAGTCTGCAAGTATTTTCAGACATTTTTTTTTTTATATTTAGTGGATTCTATTGCAGAGATGATGATGTTTTAAAGTCTTTTCTCCTCAACATACAGCATGCTTTATAGCCAGCTGAACTTCAACTAACCTCTAGAGGGAACTGAAATATTCCCACATTGCTGACATTCCCATTTTAGAACATAAGCAAAAAGAAGAAAGATGTCAGCTCATAACATTGCCCCTCATCTTTAAGCTGCTGAAGCTGCAAGTAGGTCATGCAGCATTGGGAGCATTCAGAATTCCACAATGTTGGCACACAGTCTAAAACAATGTGCTCCAAATCACCAAATACAGATAGAAATCTCGTCGTTCCTTAGACTTTCGGTGACTTCTACTTGGTTGATGTATTTCTGCTATGATCCCACCACTGTGTGGGTGAAAAAAAGCATTTCTGAGCTCTTTCACAGATAAACAGAAGCAGAGCTTGTGCTGTCTTTGCATGGTCTTAGCTTATGACACATTTATACAGCATGTCATCCTAGCTGCTACTGCACATCAACAGCGATACATCACACTCAGTCCCTCGGCAGTTGTGCAACTAGTTTTTGCCAAAGCCCGAGTAAGAAATTTAAAAGGTCTATCATCCGATCCCTTTGATGCACCAGTGACCTTGGCAAGATTTCCCTTTCTGTCTGGTATGTGGAGGCACCAGACCCCAGTGACCACAGGTTGGCGTGTAACAACAGCCAATTCATAAATGAATGAAGGATTCAGAATAACGTCATACAGTCACTGGAGTCGAGATGAAAATAGACTATTCTACTTAAAAACAAAGATTTTTGTATGTCTATTATACACTATACTCTCAGACATTATGTAATCTTGGTTACAGGCATGCTGGGCATGCTGCACATCTGATATTTGGAATAAAAACATGCTTAATTTAGAGTTCCTGGCTACATTGCTGGTATTCAGTTTGCTAGAAGAACAAATAAAGAAATATGAAAAGTTAATGTGACACAACTTTCAACTTTTAAAAAGTCTAAAAAACGATTTCTTCCTCCTCCAGATTGCTTGTCTAACATCAAAGCGTTGTTGGAGGTAATCATGTTCTTTTTTATTTGTTTCATTTAACTTTTTATGTTTCATTCTTATCTTCTTATCTTAATTCTAAGGCTTTGGATATATAGCTGTTTACTGCTTTAGTCTTAGCTAAAGCCATAAGGTGTACACAATGTAGCATTTACAAACCTTTAAATGTAGGGGAATCTATGAGAGAGACACTTGTTGTTTGTTCTTTTCATTGTTCCCATGCCACCCCCGCACACAGTTTGACATTTATGGTCAGCAATTCATCCACAGAATAGATGAATTGTGAGGAACTTTCATGTCTCGCATTTCCATGTCCACCTAAAGTTTTCAACCTTTGTTCAACCTTGTGGACTTTCTAAAGAATGTCTGCGGATTCCTGCTAAGATGCTTTCTCCATGACCCAGTTGATAGCAAATCAAAAAGGCTTTTAAATGATGACCATCACATTTCAATACACAAATTATTATCTGTTGTTTTGCTCTGCTGGTTTGGATGAATTTGCATGACCTTGAGGAGTGACCACTAATCAAATACGTGGTGACATTGCTTTGGAATTGGGCTTTGTGGGTAGAATATACCCTTGAAAGGTAATCAGATTAACACGGCTAACACATGACCTGAAGTATTGTGCAGTTTTAATTGTATACCTGCCTGTACATAAATGTGTTTTAGCTTCTGAGCCTAAAAATTGAGCAAAAAAAAAAAAAAAAAAAAATAGCCATTTGAGATGAGTTGAGTCAGTCTGTGTTGTGTGAACATGAGAAACTTCACAGTAGAAATAAACATGTTTAAGCCTAGTACATGATAGATGTTAGCTGCCTTTCCTTCCTGTTCCCTGTCAAGATGATAACGCTGCTTCAATGATGTTGAAGTCCTACTTTTGCCTCTTTCCTGACCTCTTACATTTTTGATGTAAGCCAAACAGTAAATGAGTCACCTGAAGGATAAGACACATTTCTGAAGTCCTGTGTTGGGTCTTTGCTCAATTTTCTCTCAGGCAGATGACTTGCAGATATGTGCTGTGGTTAGTTTATTAGGTCGGCTACTTCATCTTTTTTCCCTCCAATTGTCAAGTTTACTCAGATTTTTTAAAGACAGACTGCAAACCATGCTGAGATATGTCAAGTTTTCAGCTAAAATCTCTTTGGGAATTATAAGGCAAACACACTATTATATTCCTTTCAAACTCTACTATCTTTGGCATTTTTGTGGATTCACCTAAAGAAATGGGAACAAATGACATGCTTTTATTATTAGCAGCCTGTCACAAACCGCCATAGGATACAACTGAAACTGAAATGTCATGTAAATGTAAAGCACTGTGTTACAAGCTGAGATAAGAAGTAGCTGCAGAAGGAAACGGTTTTTAGCTAACACTCAGGTTGGAGGTATAATTATAGTTATATTTGAACCAATTATAACTTTAATTAGCAATTTTTTTGGTTTGACTTAGAAGCTTATAAGACTAGTAAGTGTATTTCACGACACCACTGCTTTGCTATTACATGTACACGCTGACCAGGTTAAAAAACAAAGCTTGCTGTTTTAGTAAAATTATTTCTTTAAGTGACTACTTTGGTTTATGTTCTTACAGGCTATGTGCATTTTTGTTTGCTTACTAATCTGGCACATTTTAAAGACACTACAGTAAGTAAAACACACTAGGTAATCATAGCTAATAACAACTGCATCACATCACATATACAGTATAGCAATGGAAAGTACTTATTGTGCCTTTGGTTATTCTTTTTACAGAGGCAAGAAGGCTCACAAACACACACTTGGGCTTACGCCAGAACGTGATGAATGAGTGGGAGAAAGAAACATCTGAAGGGTAGAATAATAACAGTGCAGCTCCTTTCCACTAAAGCAAAAGAAAAAAACCCCATTTGACCTCTTCTGTCCTCTTCGTGTGTCCAACAGGCTTGTCAAGCAGACTGGATCCAAAAATATACCAGCCGAGTCCAGATGATTCATTATGAGCAACTGGATTGAGGACACAGTTTTATGTAATTTCTGTGGGTTACTTTACAAGTGCACAAGATGACAAGGCACAGATCTCAGTTGCCGACTTGCTTTATTCTTTTGGGACATTTGAGACAAACCAATGAAATATAATTGCCAAAGTTGGTCATTGATGATGTAAAGTCAAACAGTATGCAACGAATCTTTGGACTTCAATCAGCACTTCAAAAAATTCTAATGACGAATAATATTGTGAATCACCAGTGTTTGGTTTTCTTTCTTGTATTCTGTTGTATATACTTCAGGAAACAATCTAGCAACTAGATATGTAGAAGATATACATCAAAGTATACAGCTGGTGAGCTGTGCCTGACAGCAGGTCAGGGTAAATAATGGTGGTGTTGCACAGATGTTACTTGAAACCCACTGTGAGACTCCCACTGTGGGTTAAGTAAAATTCCAATGTACTCTGCCAGGACATAGATTAGATTTTGTCTGTTTTCTTTTCAGGGATTACATTATGTAAGATCTCGCATAATCCAAATTTGAGTTTCAACTAGATTTCAGCACTGATCCCGTGGATTAAAAGAGCACACGGACACAGAGCCATAAACACAAATGAATTACTGAGTTACAGCACCCTAAATCAACTCTTTCTTCACAGGCAAGCAGACTCCTAAACACACAATAGCAAACACATTTTTCCCTTCAATTTTCTCAACTTTTATGTCCATTCATTTTTTAAATAAAGGTATGCTGAACATTTGTGAAGAACCGGAAACCTGCTGAGTTCAGCACTGTTCTTGTTCTTTCTGCAGTCTCATATGATCCCTGGAAATTTACCATATTAGTTCACAGCAGTGAACCCAGTAGGAGTTATGCTAAACACTGCACCACAATGCAAGTCATACAAGCAAATAATAATCATGCAAAGAGAGCAAAAAATCATCACACATAAATGTGTATAGAACATTTATGTATGTATGTATCGATTGTACTGCATCATGTGCCTCAGTGTTGCCATGCACAGCATGTATCCTCTGCACATTTTTGTCACTGTGAAAGGGAGAAGTGGTCCAGAGCAAAAGGAGGGAGGGGAGCTGTTTGGTAGTCACTGAACACATTCACAGAAAATGAGCTGCGGGGCCAGGGTGACACAAAAGTGGACTGAAAAGAAACTCAGTGGCCTGATGTGCATCTGAATGAGAGTGTAACAAACAGGATTTCAGCAGGGATCCTTGGTACTTCTTTTTTAATCCAGAGAGAGAAAAGGAGTGAAAAGTCTGACCAAAGGCCATTGATATTCCATTCATATCCCCAAGTCTGTGTCCTTGAAAACTACAGTATGGCTGCTATTTTTTCTTTGTCTTATAAAATCCTGCTCATACACATTTTGTCATAGAAATCCTGCATTTATTTGCTGTTGCACACAAATGTTATTACTGAAATTTCCAAAGCTCTTGTAAAAACACAAATATTTATTTTGGATCATGGCCAACTTTTTTGTGGCAATGTCAGATTCTCAGAAAAATCAAATGTTAAATAAATTCAATGCAGATAGAAAGACAAGGAAAATCCATGGAAGCACAGCAGAGGCTCTGTCATGGTTTTGGAGCACTGATTTTAATTACGAAAACAAAAAAGCACCATTAGATTTTTAACAACCATGCAATACCATGTCAAACGTGTGTGAATGGCAGCACAATTTTCAGTATGAGAGGAATCCCAAACACACTGCCGATGCAGTAAAAGCATAACTGGAACAATATTAGTCATGGTAAATGGCCTGTATTTGTATAGCGCTTTTCTAGTCCCTAAGGACCCCAAAGCACTTTACACAACCTGTCATCCACCCATTCACACACTGGTGATGGCAAGCTACAATAGCCACAGCCACCCTGGGGCGTACTGACAGAAGCGAGGCTGCCGGACACTGGTGCCACCGGGCCCTCTGACCACCACCAGTAGGCAACGGGTGAAGTGTCTTGCCCAAGGACACAACGACTGAGACTGTCCAAGCCGGGGCTCGAACCGGCAACCTTCCGATTACAAGGCGAACTCCCAACTCTTGAGCCACGATCGCCCTATGTCATAGTCATGGCCTCACCACGGCCGGACCTCAGCATTATTGAAGCAAAAACTATATCCACAGAAGAACTTTGACTGTCCTTAAAGAAGCCATGTGCAGATCATTGAAATGCATTTATATGGTTCAGGATTTTTGTTTTATTGCTGGTTTAGTTGACTCATATTTGGTGGCTAATGAACAGATGGAAGGTGATGATGAAGAGCTAAAAGGAAAAGGTGCTGAAATGATGAGGCCAGCTGACGACATGCACAGAGAAGGCTCTGGACTGCTATGTGCCATACTCATATCTTGTTATCAAACACAGCAAGCAGAGAGAAGCTGAGTGGACTGAGTGTCGCTGCAGGCGTCTTCCATGCTTTCCTTTGCTAGGATGCACACAGTAGAGAGCTGGCCTTGTTTCTAAGCCTCACAGTTATATGCTGTACAGCACTGTTATTTGAGGGAAGACTTGGCATGTGCAATGTGTATGCTGAATCCCCCCAGAGAAGTTATTTCTGGCTTCCAGTTACACGTCTCTCCTCTTATGTGATCCTTCAGCTGCAGCTCAGGTGATAGAGTGGGTGGTCTACCAAGTGGAAGGTCAGTGGATTGGTCCCTGCCTCCTACA
Organism: Rhamphochromis longiceps; assembly: GCF_057381845.1. NCBI lineage: Eukaryota > Metazoa > Chordata > Actinopteri > Cichliformes > Cichlidae > Rhamphochromis > Rhamphochromis longiceps. Next base: position 26,371,127 of record NC_140565.1, on the reverse strand, counting down.
ATACATTTGTACAAGTGTCAAGATACTGAAACCTGAGTCGCCCTGAATTATCATAGTGTGTGACTGCTAGCTAACAATTCTCAGGTTTAGGTAAAAAAGCACTGTATGAATGCTTGTGTGATTGGGTGAATGAGAAAGCATTGTAGTAAGCGTCTTGAGTGCTTAAACTGCGAAAGAGCACTATACCCACAATGCATTAATTTTTCAGGGACTGCTGATAAATGATAGTTTGAATAAATGAACAGAAAGGAAGAACATGGACCATCCCATTTTAGGATTGTCAGCTTATTCAGTGATGGATTATCCCTTTGTTTGGATCCAGCTACTGTATTAAAATAGTCCCAATTTACATAATCAGCACAATGATCAGACTGCAATAATGATCTTATGATCATACAACTGCATCGTGGTTCATGATTTAAACCCTGAAATCATTCAAAAGCCATTAGAAAAAGCTTCACAGTCAGTGATGTTTGGGTGGGATACGACTTACCTGCAGACCAGTTTGTTTTGGCAGTGACAAGAAAAAGATAATGTAAAGCAAACCCAGATAAACATCCCAGGCCTCTCAGGCTCTGCTTTTCCTAAGCATTAGTTTCTATGCTTACCATTTATTCTCTCTTTATTGCCTGCTTTCTCAGCCCTTACTGCTGCAGTGTTTTCATTTCCTGTCATAGACCAAAAACATTGCATCATATCTTATCTTCACTCGGCTTGGTTTTTTACCTGCAACCAGCATCAGCCTGATGTGGCAAAAGAGGCATTTTCACGAATATAACCTGCTTGGTGGAACTATAATACATCAAACTGTTGCAAATACATAAGGTTGCTGCTGAACTTTGCATTGCTTTAATATGCTTATATATCCTTTTGATGTATTTAAAAACACTGCATTTAAGCTTCAACCTCATAGAGAGACCATGAGGCTGAAAGGGAGCAAATAAAATCCTGACATCGTATCCCAGCCACTGAAGTATAGACTATTGATTTAGCATTACTGTATTGCTAAATCAATACTGATTTAAATGACATTAAGGACTCATTATTAACAGTAAACCAAAAATGGAGGAAAAGTATCCTGGCAAATACATTACCTGCAACCCAAAATGTTTGTTGTTATTAGCCAGTAGCAGCTAATTTGGACTTCAGCTGCAAAACTTAAACAAACCTGAGAAGTGGCGTCTAAAGATCTGATATCTATTTGTCTCCACCTTGGGGTGGCTGTAGCTCAGGAGGTAGATCATGTCATCTACTAATCAGAAAGCTGGTGGTTCCACATGAACAGAAACAACAGAAACATAAACCAGTGGGAAATAATATTTTTTTCAACTGGAAGAAACCTCCAGCAGAACCAGGCTCACGGTGGAGCGGCCATCTGCCATGAGCGGTTACGGATGAGGGGAGGAAGACAGGACAAAAGACACACTAATGAAAAAGCAAAGATGAATACCAACTAATGATTAAATGCAAAGTGGTGTATAAACACAGTGAGTGAAAAAGGTGAGTGAAGATGAAACACTCAGTGCATCATGGGAGGCGCCAGCAGGCTAGACCTATTAGAGCATAAATAGGGGAGGATTCAGGGTCACCTGATCCAACCCTAACTATATGATTTATCAAAAAGGAAAGTTTTAAGACTAATCTTAAAAGAAGAGAGGGTGTCTGTGCCCTGAATCCTAACTGGAAGGTGGTTCCATAGAAAAGGTGCCTGAAAGCCTCTGCCTCTTTTTTTTACTTTTAAATACCCTAGGCCTTCCTGTCACATTCTTGTCGACCACTGAACGACCCACTGAACTGAATTTGGTGGTGAAAAATGTTTATGTTTATGTTATGCTAATTTAAGAGCTGTCAAAACAGACCGGCCAATTTTGACTTGGAACGCTAAAGTAAGGGGTGGGAGGTGAACGTGAGAGCTAGGACCTACAAGTAAACCTGCAGTCTGAGAGTGAAGTTAGAATAACATGGTACTGTGAGGACATTAAGGTAAGATGGAACCTGATTATTGTAGACCTTGTATGTGAGGAGAAGGATTTTAAATTCAATTCTGGACTTAACAAGGAAACAATGAAAATCCAGTATGAAAGAAATATGATCTCTCCTTCTGGTTTCTGTCAGTATTCTTGCTGCAGCATTTTGGATCAGCTCAAAGCTTTTCAGGTAGTTTTTACAACATTCGGATAATAGAAAAATGCCTAGAAGTAATAAATGCATGAACTAGTTTTTCAGCATCATTCTGAGATAGGATGTTTCTAAATTTAGAGATGTTGTTCAAATACAGGAAAGCAGTACTTCAGATTTGTTTAATTTGCACATTGAAGGACATATCCTGGTCATAAACGACGCAGCATCACTGGAAGCCAAAGTAATGTCATCCAGAGTAAGCAATTGATTCAACATCGTGTTGTAGGTCAGAGTACAAAAAACTTAAACTTGTCTGAATTTAGAAGCAGGAAATTAAAGGTCAAATAGCCACACACTTACACATTCACACCTATGGCTTATTTTAAATAATCAGTTATAACCTCATTTGCATGTCTTTTGACTGTGGGAGGAAACCGGAGACCCAGAAAACCACACTGGCATGCAAAGCATGATTAAGTAATGTCTGTCCAGAGAGAGGCTTGATGAGAGAGGTCATGGAAAACAGAGTGTTCTGTCTGCAGACTCAAGCCCATAGTAATAGGTGGAAAGTGAAATCTCATTAAACCAACCTGCACTGTTAAAAAAAACATCTTAAAAAAATGGTAATATTCCGGCAGCTGGGGCGCCAAAATACTACCGTAAAATAACAGAAAATAACTTCCTCATAAAAATACGGTTATTTCCAGTAATGACAATACAGTTTGTTGCGCTAATTTTACATGGGATTCTGCCTTTTCAAGTGATCTTAAACATTAAATTAGGAACATGTTAATGTGATTAAACAATGAAATTATCTATAAATAGGAAAAAAAAACAAATCTAAAAATAACAGTAATATTCCGGCAGCTGGGGCGCCAAAATACTACCGTAAAATAACAGAAAATAACTTTCTCATGAAAATACAGTTATTTTCAGTAATAAAAATAGAGTTTGTTGCGCTAATTTTACATGGGATTCTGCCTTTTCCAAGTGCGTTTAGACATTAAATTAGGAACATTTTAACGTGATCAAACAATGAAATTACCTATAAACAAGGTCAATGAATATGGCAATATGAATCATAATACGTAAATGTACAGAAATATACAGTTAACAGTTGGTTTAAATAATAATGGATTGCATGCCCTGGGACAGACTGACAGAGGCGAGGCTGCCATATCGCACCATCGGCCCCTCCGGCCATCACCAGTAGGTGAAGAGTCTTGACCACGGACACAATACCGAGGGTGTCCGAGCTGGGGCTCGAACCGGCAACCTTCTGAACTGCCAAGTCTTGAGCTACGATCGCCCTAAATAGCAATGACAATAATACTTATGTGATGTAACACAAGCTTATAGGAATCATGTTGTATACTTTTCCATAGCATTACATTTGAATTCAACAGTTCGATCTTTCAAATAACGGACAGATATTTGTGAGATCATGATACATTTGTGAATGTAGTCAAAGGAGCTTGCAAAGAAAAGCGTCTGGACTTCTTTAAGTTGCTTGAAGACGTTTCACCTCTCATCCGAGAAGCTTCTTCAGTTCTAAGGTCAAATGGTGGAGAGTCCAAGCATGACATCCCAGTGCATTTCAGACCCAGCAACACGCTCAGACAGAAACTGGTTCACCCGAAAGACAAAACCCCAAAACACAAACTTAACAATGTGGTGTATGCTGTACAGTGCAGCGAGGAATGCTCAGACCTCTACATTGGAGAGACCAAACAGCCACTTCACAAGCGCATGGCACAACACAGAAGAGCCACCTCCACAGGACAAGACTCAGCAGTCCATCTGCATCTTAAGGATAAAGGACACTCTTTCGAGGATGCCAATGTTCACATTTTGGACAGAGAGGACAGATGGTTTGAAAGAGGAGTGAAAGAAGCCATCTATGTCCACTGTGAGCGACCATCTTTGAACAGAGGTGGGGGTTTACGACACCAACTCTCTGCCATCTATAATCCAGTTTTGAGATCCCTTCCCAGACGCCTTAACGCCCACTCACATCCTGGGCCATCTGACCTCAGGAATTCGCATGATAAGGTGGGGCCAGGTTTCACAATGAACTCACCCGAAACTCTGGCTGATTGGGACCCACGCCCAGTTTCCCACCTTGGCTCAGGCGATTAGAGGATCATCAGGGGGTCCTTTTGTCCCTCTGTGGGGGGTCACTCCCACTAGGTTTATATCTGGGACTCTCCACCATTTGACCTTAGAACTGAAGAAGCTTCTCGGATGAGAGGTGAAACGTCTTCAAGCAACTTAAAGAAGTCCAGACGCTTTTCTTTGCAAGCTCCTTTGACTACGATGACCTGGATGACTGAGAACCTTCACAGACATATTTGTGAATGTATTTTAACAATCTAAATATGCATATGTACAGACAGAAATATTTAATAATCATGACAATTATGTTTTATTACATTACAGTGATTTAACGTTAATTTACATTTGAAATGTGAAATCAGTCTATTTATGTAACTTTAATGATATTCTAGGAAGACAGTACAAAACTGTAAAATATACAGTAAGATACTTTGACATTACTATTTTTTGGAACAGTGTGTGTCAGATGTTTATTGGTTAGTGAGTTGGCACCCTAATAATTACAATGTGTGTGTGTGTGTGTGTGTGTGTACTAGGGCTTTGGATTAACATGGTTCTGCTCTATATTCAGATAACGAGATCTAGATTCTGAGAATGGACATTTAAAATGACTTTGACACAAACCTGAGGGTGGGATACTCACCATCACATCTTCTTATCACAGTTTATTTCATTGTTCCTTAACCACCTAAGGACCTGGCGTCCACATATGTGGACATCACATTTTGGGTTATTTAGACCAAAATACTCAATTTGGGTCTACAAGGGCCTGATATTCACTTACGAGGACATTATACTGCTACTGTTCTATCGAAATTTTAAACGAATATTCTCATATGTGGCTCTTATTTTTCTTAAAAACAAAAATCAGGTAAAAAAAAAATTGGTAATTCTTTGTTTTTACATTCATCAGGTCCCAATCAGCCCAAATATATAAGAGGAATTAAAAATACATGCTGTGGAAGAGTTCGGGTCTTAGTAGGTTAAAGAAAGGAGTGCTGCAATGAATCAGAGCCATAAATAAGCCTCAGGTGTAAACCACCACTGAGTTAACCCAATTTAAGCTGCCTTAATCATTGACAAATGCAAACCTTTGTTTGTTCATAATCGTCTTAAGAGAAATCCTGTTGTTTTCAGTGTAAGAATGTAATCACAGTAAACCCGAAACAAAGTTTTGTTTTGACGCAAAATATTAGCAGCTATTTAGCTTGTTAGGGGTAAAAACAAGTCCCTTATTTATTGCATGCGGATTATGTTTATGCATCTTTACTGACATGCTGAAGGAAATAAGAGTACAACAGTATATGTTGTTTGGTATAAGGTCATAAATTACAAGGCGCGGTTAAAAGTAGAGAGAAAATATAATTTGCTATAATTAAATCTAAACACTGAATGCTTTTCAAGCTATTGAAAAGCTATTTGTAAATGTTTCTGCATCCCGTGAACTCTTATGTACAGACACACAGTTAGCCATCATCATTGAAAGCAGGCTTTTATTGATCTCTAATTTTAATTTACCATGTTTTTAATAAACCTGCTATTGCAAACCTGTTCATGCTTAAATCAATTCTGTGGGTAGATGTATTTTAGAACAGAACGAGCTGAGATCAGGAGTATCTGTAATTGACTGACTGATTGTAATGTACTGGGCTGCATGCCCATGTAGCAGACTACCAATCTGTGAGAACCAGATTTCTGGCTGGGGATCAAATCCATATTACACTCAACGACATCCAAATCAATTTATAACTTTTATGTAACATGTTTTTGTTTTTTTAATTTTAGTTGATATTCTGTCTCTCCGTTCAAATAAACCTATGATAAAAATTAGAGACTGTTTACTTCTTCAGCCAGGGATCAAATAATTATTTTCCCGTCTGTATGTGGGTCAAAGAGAGATTATGATGACCCGATGACCTCTCTGATACTCATCCTGAAGCTCACTGTGGAAAAATTGGCCTACTCTGTCTGTTTTTATCACAACTATTAGTGTTTGCTTTGCCAACACAGAGACACAGTTAGCATCAGACTTTTGAGCTAGGTGATTTAGCCTGCTGCTGTAGCAGGTTTCAGAAATGTCGCGCACAACTGCCCTCCAAACATATTACATAATGCCAAAGAGCAAATATGTAGTTAAGTAAGTTGCAACACTGCAGAAACAGAGCAGAGGTTTCTGGCAGTTCAGTTGAATTTAATTCAATTCAGTTTGATTTTTTTGTTTTTAAATCTTGATCTTGAATTTTCTCGCTGTCTTAAGGTACTTTATATTGTAATGTAAAGACCCTTCACCTCAATTCTTCAGCTACAAAGGTGCACAGAGAAGAGGATATGATCTGGATTCTTTAAAACCTTTGGGATGTCTTCATCAGTAAATCTCAACCAGCTGTACCTGTTACAACACTGCTGCATGGCTGCAAAATAACCAGAGATTTTCTGCAACATTACAACCCTGAAGTTAATCTAAAGTTGGGGTAATGTTATTAGAATATAACTGCAGCATACTCTGAACAATATTTTGTAATATGTGGCCCTGATCTGATGCTTTTTCTTTTTTCCACAATAGCATTATTTAATGATTGTTGCTCCATCCAAATTTATATCTAAATGGCTTTACAAATACATCAAAAAGAAAACAACACCCCACCACCTGCCCCTAAAACCCTGTTTCCTGATGACTCTGTGTATTAATGTGGCAATCAGCTGCAATCAGTTTTATCTGTAAAGGCAACAAAGCATCAAAGCAGCAGGAGGGAAACACAGAGTTCCCCAGTTAGATAACTTTTGATGCCCCTAACATCTTTTTTCTTTATGGCTAGAGTGAGTTTTCTGCACAGCCAATTTTGATTAAACGTGCCAAGCAATCATCATGCCGTAAAACATTACATTGCTTGTAAAAACCCTGAACAATGTTGAATATGAAGAATCAGAGAGCCTGTAGTCTATGTAGCTGATGTATGTTTGACTCCTTAATATAGACGTGTATATAACGCTTAACACCAGCATGTTTTTACACCTAAACGTCAGTGCAATCATACATAACTTTTTCTGTATAATTATGTGGTTTATTTAAAATCAGACAACGCTGCCTGTTCTGTCTTATAATAATCAAAGCCGAACTGTCAGTGTAATCACACAAATATATATATTTTTTGCCATCTTGTCTGTATCTTTTGATGCTGCATTGCTCTTTTCCACGTTCCTACATTTTGCTGACCTTTGAGTTTTTTATTACCATCATTGCATTTTATTTCATTAGAGATAAAATAGAACAGGCTTTTCTATTTACTGATAAGATTTTGGCACTAAAATGCATAATATTGCATTTAAGACTGACAGCTTTGTATTGTATTTTCAACGTCTTTAATCACTTCAATGCGTTACTCAACCGGGTCTCACCCCATTATGTGCTTCTCTCATTTGGGTGTGAATGCAAGTGTTGAGATGGCACACACTGTCACTGTTAACAGAAACTAACTATGGGACAAGACTGCATAATTCAAGGACACCATGAATGATCGGATAAAGAAAGATAGCAATTTGATAGTAGTATCTGTATCTTAAAATGAGCATTAGCATTTAGCAAACTGTTAAAAGCTCATTTGGAGACTGCACAACAGAGTTCAGCACTTGATGAATTTTCTAATAATATGTCAGGAATGAATCTAGAAATGTTATTAGCATCTCAGAGTAGAGGATTTACACGACACCCATTCAATGAGAGGCAGAGAGGTTATATCCATTTGATGATAACAGCTGAATCTTATTGGAAGGATTCCATGAATACTTTGTGAGCAATCTTTGTTTACACATCTCTGCATCTCTGTCCACACTTTCATTCTCATTCACACACACACACAAGCTAGCTAACATCAACATCCTGCGCAGTCACAGCCCTGACCCCTGAGGTCTTCCCTGTGTTGTGCTATTTGTCAAATTTACAGTGATGCTGTCACTTCTTATAATCTTGTGCAGGGCCTGCAGGCCTGGGACTGTGGGAGATGACTCTTCAGCTGCGTTCAGTTTGTGCTGGACTGCACAGACATGCTGCAGTATCGCCACTAATACAGGGGAAATGTTTGGAGCATGATCGAGTATGGATATTTGCTTCTCTTGTGAAGAATGTATTAAAATTGAGACATACTTGCAAAATCAGCAATAACGGTGATGGAATACGTATGCGTTCACTACAGCGCTATTGAACGAGTGTAACACTACTTTTGACTGTATCTCACAGTCTGGCCAGATGTGACAGAATTGCAGGTGTTAGAATTCCCATTAATTAAGACTCGCTTTAGTTTAAAATTTAAAGCACCAGAATTTCAATTAAATTCACTTTCATTTATGTGGCGCCAAATCACAACATCAATCGCCTCAAGGCGCTTTATATTATAAGGTAGTCCCTACAATATTGCATACAGAAGATTTGCAAAAGGACTTTGTGCTCAGTGTATTTTGAAAAATGCTTCTTAGATTGTTTTAACCTCTTAAGCCCCAACGCCCCTTGATACGGGGCAAAAGGCAGGAGATCAGTCAGGCTTGCAGCTTAAGAGGTTAATTGTTTATGAGGTCCAAAGACCACAAGCCAGAGTAAAAGTCATGCAGCTCTGCTAATATAACAATTTTCACGCCAATAAATAAAACAACAAGTAAAGCAACTTAACCTTAAATATTTCATGTTTACATCCCTGTAGACATGGGCGTATATTTTTCCTGTTACAATCACCTCAAAATGAACAGAAAGTATGTTATTGGATTAACTGTATATTATCAGAGAATGGCCAATAAGGTGCCAGAAGTGTGGAATGAAAAAAGCAAACCACGCCTTGCGCTGTACCAGATACTGTGTGACGCAGCATGTACACAGCTTTGAAAGCAAACTGAAGGCTCTCTAGTTATAAATCTCAGTTTTTGATTAGAGGTCAACCTGTAGACGTTTTACATTTACTTATTAACTTTTTATCCGTGATATCAACACTGATAAGATGGTAAACCATTAACATGACTAAACAAAAGCATTAAGCAGGAAGTGATACATTGTCTGCTTATAACAGCAGTTGCGTGCATGGATTTATGAACATATTCTGTCATATAGATTCGCTGTGAAGACATTAGGTAATAATAGTAGTGCAGCTACATTGGAGGCTTTCTGGTAGGTCTATTAGTGGGTGAAGATTTAGCAACTGGACAAGCTGTGGGAAAATGTCAGTGTAACTGTCAGTGTCATTGCATCTACAGCAAAATCTCTCTTTTGCACTTCTCATAGTGAAACCTTCTGTGCCCACATGCCCACATGCCTGAGAAAACAAATGCTCAACTTCCTCATAGCTGGCGTCACTGAGCCACAAAGTGTCTGTCTGTAAGTTATTGCACTGGTACTGTGAATAAACAAAGATTTTGCAGTCCAGATAAATACACTCCGGCAGTGTTTTAGCAAAACAAAAAACCCCAACCAAACAAAAAATCACCTATCAAAGATGACATTGATTACACGCTGAATCTTACACTGATTTTATCTCAAACCCATACACTTCTGTGACAGTTTGTCTTGTTTGTCTCCTTTTATGTTAGCTTGCCTCTAGCAAATTCTATTTGAATTTGTTGTTAATTTTTAACCTTTTAATTGCTTTTAAGCAGGGAAATCTTATGTTAAAGGGTGGTACAATCAGAATTACTGCGACCTTGCGCAGTTAACTTGTGATCTCATTGCTCTTGAAATGGCTGCTTTGAAGATGGAAACCACGTCTTTGTTTTTGCTTTTTATGTACACAGTCACAGAACTTTAGAACTTCATTCATTATTAATTCGATCTTGTTTTTGTATTCGGTATGGATTTATTTGCAAGTTATGTATTCTGAAAATAGAACAACAAGTTGCTATTGTTACAATGACAAATGGCAACTTTTAGTGTTGCAGTTTCACAGAAGTTCTTGAGCAGTGTCAATAATCGTGATGATGGCTAATACATAGCCAGCATTAGCTAGCATTAACGCTTTGCCATCCCCAGCCCCATGAAAGCTGATGCCGTGTCACACTGGTAGTATGCTTACAGATTTTCGATGCTGTTTGATTAGTGTTAATCTTATTTGTACTTGATTATCTCTCTTTCGCCACCAAATTGTGAAACAACAGATCTACTTTAAAGTTGGTAAATCAATCAGTTTTTACTATTTTAAGCCTCTAATGCAATAATAAAATGCCACCAACATTTTTTCACCATCGTGTGCTGATTAGTCTCAAATAAAATTGTACTTTTAAGCGGATGATATTGGAATGAGGAATATGCTGAACAGAAATGTTAATTTACATCAGATTGTTTCAAATAAATATTTAAATTGTGATTGAAACAAAAAGAAATAAATTACTTTTGTGTCAATATTGTACATGGAGTCAAAGTATATCTCTGTTACAGGTCAGTAAATGCTTTACAAAGATAAAAGAATTGTTACTAAATTATGGATTGTAGTGATCTACTGATAGTTAGTGCAATTCACTCCTTAATGGCATACATAATCTAACTACCACGCCTTTAATGTCCCAACCTGATGAATTTTATTACCATTTATTAGAAAAATCTATGGGACCTAGTGACAAGGAAGACTCAAACACAGGACTCCAAGTCGAAGACAGTACATCTATAGTGAAAAGGTTAAAAACAGCAGTAACAGCTCCTGTCTCCTCAAAGGCTTTCCACAGACTTCAAACTGTATCCAGTCCTCTCCCTTATTCCACTCAGCGTCAGCTCACCATTCCTTGTTAGGATGTTTTTCCCAGGCAAACCTGAGCTCAAAGAGTTCAAGCTTGTTGGCGATGTTGGGCATTTTGTACAGTTTCTTTCCACTTGTCAGAATGAGACAAACTACACACTGAAAATGCCCTTAAACCTCAAAAACTGTCCAATACATGAAAAAAGATGGTTTTGCAAGGCTCTCTTGCCCTTAAAATAACTCTCATGGATGAAAATACTTTCTCTTTTAATCTATGTATTGAAAAACCTTTCTTTACGGGTACATAAACAACAGACCCACTGCTGCCCTTTTCTGCCATTACATGCTCAAGCAAACAGGTGGTAATATGATAGACTTGAGCTTTGGCAGTTGTACGAGAAACCTTATTCCCATGGGTAATACTAGCCAGCAAACCACCGACACAGAGTACAGAAGCATGGACAGAAATCCGGTCCATACCTAAATAAAAAACTTCTCTCCACCTGAAGGAGTCAGCCTTCTTAAACATGTGAGAGATCGTAGCAGACAAAAGGTGAAAGAAAGCAAGTCAAATCATGAAGAAGAAAGGACAAAGAAATGGCTGGCTTTGGTACAGGTTTGGCACACTCACTAAGCAAATTTCCAGCCTGATAACTTCATTCATTTATCAGCCTGGCCACTCAAACAAGAGGAGGAGGTGGAGGCACTGAGGGAGGTTCGGTGTAGGTGGCCTAGATAAGGCCATTGCTGTGCTGTATGAGAGCAGTGGAGTGGACTACAAAGGTGATACACCCGTTAATATCAAACCTCCTTCTCACGGTTATCAGTGAATACTGACACGTAAATCCGGAGACATCAGCATGGAAACGTAGGGCTAAAAACAGACCATAATCAATACTGCAGGTTACGTAAGGTGGCTTTTGCATGGTTTATTTCTGCTGCTATGTTTATAATCCCACACTAAAATCCTGAACACGCAGCACAACAAGGACATTTGCATTCCCAGAACGTCACCATGTTTCACGCAAGTGACAACAGTTGCACTAGGGAGGCAACAACAAAACATCTTTTTCAGAAAACCTAATTAGTGGGAGTGCCTGAGCACACTCCGGGAGCATTTGACAGCTGACTCTCTTGGTTTTTCTCCATTCGCCCAGCATCAGTTGACTTTGGCCTGCTTATTTTAGGTTTAGCACTACAACATAGACCTAATGGCATATTCACAGGTTCAGTCACAAGAAAGTTTGCTGCGTCTCCCTGCACAGTCTCAAGAACGTGGAACAGATACTATATTACAAAAGGAGAGCTGGACAAAGGGCTTAGAAGGGCATCTGCCCAGCAGCAAGGCCTATTTGCTCCTTTGTGTGTGGAGAAGCAAGAGGAACACTACCTCTAATATTTCATATGTGGCCAGTGTGTACACAGGATCATGAAGGCAATGATGTTCCTGACCGGTTGTCACGTTCTCGAGATCTGAGTCCAATAACCTCTGGGATGTTACACATAGGTGCTACACACTAATTCCCCCAGTTTTTTGGAGTTCATTATTAAGCTCTCAACCAGTGATTTCAATGTTTTACTATGAGCTTTGGTGCGACTTTAAATCCACTCATAAAACATTTCATTGCTTTAGTTTCTACTGACTGCTGTTTCGTCATTTTGTTCTCATGAAATAACACATCTAGATCTGACCTGTCAATTAAGCGAGCAGTCTATATTTCACACCCTGCAGGGCACCACTTGTGGCATACTGAGCAAACAAGAAAAACCATCAAAGCCAGTTGCATTCGATTTCAAGATAATCATTGCAAAATGTTCTTTGCAGTTTTCTTAGAATATTTACCAACTGCCAAAAAGAGGATTGACTCAAAAAGTGTAAAGTGCATGCACATGAGTGGCTTCCCTCGGCGCTTTGTATACTAGAGTGCACTGCTGTATGCTTATAACAATCATCGACCTATCTAGCGTCAATAATGAATTTACATTACACTCAAAGAGAACATTTTTTTGTGGCATGCATTCATAAATTTAAAGACAGAAATTTTTTCTCAATAATTTTGTTTTATTTTGTTCAACCAGTAAAAACTGCATCTACAAACATTTGTCATTTCACTTCCCTGTTGCTAATGGTATACCAAACTTTCAGGCCTCTTTTTCTCTGGCGTGAGCAATACAAATATTTTGTAACTTGTTCAGACAATGTGTCACTATATAACCCGTAGCCACCACTAGACATAAAATGTCATTTCAGAGAAGCTGATATTCTCAGAAAATGTCAGGCTAACTCTTCCCTTACAAGTTTGAACTAGATGCTTGTGCACCCGCATACTATATTATCCAAAGTTAAAAAACAAAATAAAAACAACAACCACAAAACAATTGAATCACATATAGTACTAGGCAAAAGTCTGGATTGTTACTCAAAGGTTTATAGTACTTTTATGTTGTAGATTATTGCAGAAGGCACAAAACCTTTTAGAGTGCATGTATAATACTGTAATAGTGAAAAAAAGAGGTGTTTCAAATTTTAGATTCCTTTTTTATGGCCTCAAAACCAAAATTATTTGGAGCTTTTAAATGCTTTTGAAGGAGATCCCACAAATTCTGTGCACCTATTGTTTGCCTTCACAAAGCCTCATTCATCTCCAATGGGTTTCACATAAGGGACTATTGTCCATTCAAACAGTTCTTACTGGTCGCAGTAGCGGAGTTACAACTACAAAGGCCTGCATTGATTTTATTGCAAGAAACAAGTTTATATACCCAGGATATCATTTCCTTATCGGGCTTCACTTATCGTAACGCCACTCAAATATCCATTAAATTAATGTGCTGCTACATGTTTTCCACATAATGCCAAAAGTAAGAGTCAGGTGGTGGCGTGGGACATCTACCAATCACAGGCTTCTCCAGTCTACATGTCAAGGTATCCTTGGGAACTCTGGGATACCCACCAGGAGTTGCCCTCAATGCATCGTCATTATTATTATTATTATTGCATTATTATTGCAAAGTGTGTTTAAAAGTTCCAGACAATTCCAGACTGTCACATCAACCATCTGAATGTCCTCCTTCACGACATCACTGAAACTCTTTCCCTCCTCCTCATGCAGCCCTAGTGCTGATGGATAGCTCAAGTTGAGGAGTTTGGAGATAAAGTCAAAGAGGCAGGTCTTAGATGGTTTTGACATGTCAAGAGGAGGGACAGTGGACGAAATGGGTAAAGGATTTTAAATATGGAGCTTCCAAGGAGCAGGAAGAGCAGAAAACCACATGGAAAGATCATGTATGTGGTGAAAGATAACATGCAGGAAGTTGATGTGACAGTACAGGAAGCGGAGGGTGAGATTGAGGCAAATGATCTGCAGTGGTGACCCCTAAAGGGAGCAGCTGAAAGAAGAATTATTTTATTTTCTCATTAATATTTAAGTGTGATGGACATATTACAAAGATATTGTAATTCTTAAAATATCTAAATTTTGGGTAGACAAATGTTTCTACAAACTAGCAACTCAGGTGAGATAATCCGTTTAAAGCTCTCGCTCATCAAAATGAATAAGCATCCTGGGGATTACTGTTTCACCACAGACACATTACAGATGCAGTGAGTACACACCAAGTGCACCATCATTGTTATTCAGCCTGACCATGACGGGAATAGTTAGCTAATGAAATGTAAACAGCTGTGTGTGAGTGGATGGTTTTAACGTCACAACAGTTTGTAATGAACTGCAGTGTAATCACTGGAGATAGTTTGGCTCAGCAGGAGCCTGACCCTGCATTTAACCAGCATTATCCCATGATCTCATTAAAGATAGAGCTGCTGTACGTGGACGTCTCATACTCTATCAAACGTTTTCATAATTCCTTGATTACTGGGGGAGGCCCTAGTACACCGTGGAATTCCCAGGCTCCCCAATAAAAACAATAACAATCGTTTTGACCATTTTACAAGTTTTATTTAGCTTTTAACTTCAAAAAGCAGGATTTGGGTATTTCCAGTTAACTTCAGGGTTCATCTACATGCTAATGTGTGCTATTGACTTATTGTGATCTGGAGAAGGTTATGTATGAGATAAGAGATTGAAAGGTATGAAATCACCACCTAATAACCAATCACCAAATAGCATCATTGATCCTTGAATATCCCTCATGGATCTAAATACTGTTTTTTTTAGTCTAAACTCCTTCAGCCAGGGAAAGACTCCAATCAGGTTCACTGGAAGGCTTTGGAAAATGTGAAGGAGGGCATGAATTTTGGTCTTTTAACTGTGTTCTCATAAGTTTCATAACTTTTCTTACTGATAACGACTTTCCCCGTGACTACGCATACTATGCCATATTGATTAAGTAATAGATTAATTAACTGAATTATTATTATTATTTTTTTACAATCAACCAATGAAATATCAGATTTTTTCACAGTGGTTCCACAGTAAAAAAGACAATTATGACGTAGACAGACAAAAGCTGTCTACGTCATAATTACACCCCAGAGTCTTTTTTTTTGTAATTTTCCACATTCATTTCTCACGATTTAAGCCCAAATAGTTGTGAAATAGCACATCTTTTTCTTATTTTAAGACATCCATCAAATGAAATGTGTATTTAAACTTTCTTTAGACTGAGAGAAATGGGAGTTTCACTTGTCCTGTCCACTTGAGCTCAAAATGAGGTGTGTGTGACCCTCAGTGTAAAATGAATGTGACATCCCTGATCTGATCTTTTACGTTAATACAATATCAATTCACCAATGTCTTAATTACACGTATTATAATGTAATACTGATAAAATTAAATTATTTTATCTTCCTGTGTAAGATCATCCGCTTTGCTCCCTGTAGACCTGTCATTGTGTGTGATTGGCCAGATTCCACCCCTTTCATATGACCACACTCATAGCTGCATTGACCCCTGGGTTGACTTATCAAATTGATAACGACATTCATGTGACAGCTTATCATGATTGATAATCTTAGTGTAAGGTAAGGCAAATAACAGAATGATACCCTGGGGCACAGGACTGAATAAAAATTGTTGGTAAAAAAATTAAGTTTACATCACACAAAACTAGTTGGAGACAGGTTTGCTTGCTGGCTGGAGATGCAACAACAAGCCCCTGCGGAAGCTGGTGGGAAGCATACCTTTAACTGCTTGTTTGGTGGTTGAAGTCAGTCAGGCCCACAGGAGAGACCATATGTTCAGCTTCATTTTAAGGTTCAGTTTGTGTTTATTTGCTTTTCCTCATGAGAAACTAAAGACAGACGTTCCACTTCACAAATATTTGTATTTTCTCCCTTTTGTTTATTGGCAGTGAGCATGTTTTCTGGTCCCCATGGATTAACATGTGAAAACATTGCCGCTGATGTAGGAGGCAAATATCTTGTTGTCCCAGCTTGTTTTGGATGCAGCTCGAGCAGCAAATGTTCTATTTATAGGATCTATTTGTGATTATGTTATTAAATTTTCTTAATAATTCACAATATCAACAATACATGGCACTTTGTTTAAAAAAAGTTTCATTTCATTTCAAATTACTGAATGAATTACAAACTCACTCAGTGCATGGGGAGATTTCAGATCACACAAGGGGTGTGTGTTTGCTAATAGTAACAACCTTTATTACTTAGTAATAAAGTAAACATATGTGCTTTACTCAGTGCTTAACTATTGAGATGTGATGTGACACATTTGTTTCAATTATAAATTGCGCTGCCTGACAATTTATAGCATTTTACTGGAAAATTATTTTCATTTAGGTTCAACTTACTGAGTAAATTTCACTCTCATGCTTTCTCCAATGACATTTCACGTCATTTGCAGGGTGAGTGTTTGCTAATAATTACACTTGGCATGTCTTAGAACTAAAGTAAACACGTGTGCTTTTCACAGTCGCTTAGGGACTGAGATGTGACGCATTTATTTATATTAGAAATTGCACAGCCCGGTTAAAGGTCGAAGTGCTGGAATATTTATTCCTGGTCAAACAATATGGCTTCTTGTCACCATGGAATCCAGATAAATTGATACAATCCTTTATTAAATTACATGATCTCAGTGAGATTGAGGGTTTTTAGCCATCAGAATTGTTGTCTTAAGGCCAAGAAAGATGCCAAGCGGATTTATTTTACCAAGTGGATCATCATGGCCTTGCCATATTGGTCCATTTGATTGACCTTTATTATAATTATGAATTTATTTTATTCTCGGTTGCTACAAACGGGACAGAAATGACTGGGGGATAGGACAGGGAGAAAGAATGAAAGAAAGAGAGGGAGAGAAAGAAAACCAAAGGGGAGAAGAGACGGTGAGAAGGGGGGAAGAAAGAAAACAAACAAACAAACAAAACACCTGGATCACCTGTATGGAGAAAAAAAACAGAAGAGAAAGCAAACAACAAAGAGCAACATAATAAAAAAAACAGCACCATCACAATAAACTAGCTAGCAGTAGATAACAGTAGATACTAAAAATTAAACGATATTGTGCAGCACACAAGATAGACAGCGCACAATGTGCTTTGAGGCAGCAGCCAAGAAAGCTGTAGTCCGCGTCTGTGAACACCTGTGTGCACACCTGTGTGGATCAGCATGCTTGTATTCCAAAGGTTTCTCCATGGGACACACACAAAAAAAAAAAAAAAAAAAAAAGAGATTGAGGGGTTTTTTCTTAAGAAAGACGCACAACGATATATAAACTGAGACAGCCACATATTAACAGACACTCTATCCATGATCACTAATTTAAAAACAAACAAACAAAAAACATGTGCAAGAGTAGTCGCAGACTATTACACCATACAACGCTGCGCTTGCTGGGAGGACGGCCCTACTTTCTCATATAAGAGGCAACGTGAGCAAGAAAAGAATCACCATGTAATCTGGTAAATCGGTGCGCACTCTAATACACAGGATCCAGAAGCTTCAAGGTTGATGAAGAAACAGGCCCATATCTTCGATATCTCAATAATCAAATGTAGACAAAACTGTGCACTGTACATTGATCTTACAACTTCTGAATGAGAAACAAGATTTTTTTTCTATATAAGACTCCAGTCTTTGTCTCTTGATAGGTATTCCACATGGTTTTCAAAAGTGAGTCTAGCATCCAAGAGTCCTAACTATTTACACACTATCCAAAAAGTAACTTGTTCCACGTTTTGTCATGTTATAACCTTACTCCACATGGATTCAAAATTCTACACAAAATACCCCATAATGATAAAGCGAAAAAAAAGTTAGCTTGAAATTTAAACATTTATATTTTTAATAAATTTGCAGGGATGTCAAGATAACCTTTTTCACTTTGTCATTATGGGGTGGTGGGGTAAATAAAAAACAAAAATATGAAACATTATAAAATATGTCACGACCTTTAAAATTGCGCTCAGGTGCATTGTGTTTCCAAAGATGATCTTGCAGATGTTTCTACAACTTGATTGGAGTCAGAGTGTGGTGAATTCAGTTTATTTGTCATGCTGAACAAGTTATGTTTTTATTTTAATACATTTAATATATTTAGAACTCAGATCCTTTAAACAGGAAAAAAAAAATCCGGATATGTCAGAGAAGTGCATATCTTGAAAAGTGGCTGTTTATATAAAACAACACAGGCAGGAAATTGCAGAGGAAATTTGCTGCTGGAATCTTTAGACTCCATCATTGTTATTGACACAAGCTAAGTGGATAGCTTCCTAAAGGCTGTCTGTGAACTGATGGCATCCAGATTCTGAGTATGAAGTCAGTTCAGAAGCACATATAAAATCAACATGCCAGCCGTGCTACTTTTCTGTATTACCACTTTTGTGTTGCCACTTTGAAAGGAGCAAAAGTAATAGCTGCATATAACAGGAAGAAACAAGAATTTAGACAGGCACGTGAAGGCAATTCATTAAAATGTGTAAAAAAGTTTAGTTTCGAAAACAACGCTACACTATGACTTCAATTTTTATACATCTAACAAACCTCTTAATCCTGATTTGAGGGAATCTTAGGATGTCAAACATGCATTTTCATGTGGCTTGCTGTGAAACGTGGTCTTGATTAAAATTGAAATAAATTGAATTGTGGTGTTCATAAAAATAAATAACGCACTTGAAAAACACTAAAACGACGAGTCTTTCCTGAATTCATGACTTAATTGCTCAAAACGGAACAGCTTTCAACACTAACCATGTTGTAAGGACTTTCATTTTGAAACTTTTCTTTCTTCTCTCCCTTCTGCACTTGCACTACAATAGTGAGCACACAATGAAAAAACTAACTATAACCTTTCCCTAAACGTTATCTGACCTAATCCAATTTTCATTGTAGTGACAATACATACTTATATATTGCAGAGACCTGTGGTTATTTTGAAAAAAAACCCCAAAAACTTCAATTTTTTAAAATTATTTTTTTCTGGATAATCAATCGATATTGTCTCTTTTTTTCTTTCTTTTCTTTTTCTTTTTTTCTTTTTTCGCCTGTCCCTCTTTAGCCGTCAGAATTGTTGTCTGAAGACCAACAAGGATACCCAATGGATTTACTTTGCCAAATGGATCATCGCGGCCTTGCCGTATTGGTCCATTTGATTGACCTTTGTTGTTATTATTTATTTTATTTTCAGTTGTTACAGACGGGACAGACATGACTGAGGGATAGGAAAGGGAGAAAGAAAGATGAAGGAAAAGAAAAACAGAAGGGAAGAGGGACAGTGAGAAAGGGCACTTAAAAAGAGAAAGAAGAAAAAAAATCTCCTGGATCACCTGTTGAGAGAAAAAGAAGCAAAAACAAGCAAAAAAAAAAAACCAAAACAGAGCAACATACTAAACACAACGCCATCGCATTAATCTAGCTAAGTGTAAATAGCAGTAAATACTAAATATTGAATGTTGTTGTGCAGCACGCAGAACCGACAGCGCATAATGCGCTTTGAAGTCACAGCCAAGAAAGGTGTAGTTTATGTCGATGAACAGTGAACACCCATGTACACACCTGTGTGGATCAGCGCGCTTGTATTCAAAAGGTTTCCCCATGTAACGGTCTGCAAGAGGGTGTAGAGAGCCATAGCCCCGTCCCCCAGGGCAGGCATGGAGGAGATCCAGGCTCCAGACATCCAGAGGCCCCAGAGTGTGAGAGCCCAAGGAGGACCACCGGAGGGGCATCTGTGCCACCCTCCTGGGAAGAGCTGAGGAGAGCCCCAGACGAGATACTGTCTCTGAACACTGAGGACTTCATAAAGGAAAACAATTCACCCATCACAACTTCAAGAGATGAAACTTGCTGCAGACACCTTAATATGAAGGAATTGCTAGAATTTTAAATAAATTCCTAAAGCTGTGCCTTTATGCCAGGGATTTGAATGACTGTAACCTCGGGACTGTGCTCCCAAAGTTTCATCAGCTTTCCAACAAGGAATAACAACATCCTGGAACACATCTACAGCAACGTAAGGGGCGCATACAAGGCATTGCCCCACCCCCATTTTGGACAGTCTGACCACATTTCTGTGTTCCTCTATCCAGCATGCAGGCAGTTCGTCAAACATTCCTTCCCAGTTAGAATTATTATTAAAGTTTCAAGTGAAGAAAATGATTCAGTGCTTCCTTTGATGCTACAAACTGGGGTGTGTTTTAGACTGCTGCCTTGAGAGATGACTGCTCTGTGGATTTAGAGGAATATGCATCAGTGGTTACCAGTTACATCAGCGCCTCCATTGACAATATTGTCCCCACCAAGTCCTATAAAACATATCCAAATCAGAAACCATGGTTGAACTGTGAGGTGCGTTCCATGCTGCATGCACGCTCCACTGCATTTGCCTCTGATGATGCAGAGGACTACAAAAAGCAAGATTTTCCCTACGTTGATCCATCAGGGAAGTCAAGAGGCAGCACAGATTGAAACTGGAAGGATACTACAACAACTCAGATTCTCAATGCATGTGGCAAGGCTTGCAACACATCACTGATTTCCAGCAGATTAGCAGCAGGGTCACAGTCAGCTGCAACGCGCTACCAGACGAGCTGAATGAGTTCTACGCTAGCTTTGACAACCTCAACACCAACCAACACAGAGGGATTCTACCAGCACAGGCAGCACAGAGTTCTTCACTCACTGTGACGTCAACTGAGGTATGCAAGGGTCTGAGGAGGACTAACCCCGAAAAGCAGCCGGCCCTGACAACATCCCCGGCCGTGCTTTGAGAGTCCGCTCTTCAGAGCTGGCTGAGTTGTTTACAGACAGACATTTTCAAGTTGTTAAATTTGGATTAACCTCCAAACTGCTCAGCAACTTTTACAGATGCACAGTGGAGAATATTCTGACAAACTCCATCAGAGTGTGGTAGGGGAAAAGCACCACTCAGGATAGGAAGGCTATCCAGCGTGTCATTAAAACAGCACAATTCATCTACGGAGTACCCTTCCCACCACTACAGGACATTTACAACACTCGGGTCAGAAAAGGGGCACACAACATCATCAAGGACCGCACCCAAAACACAGCACACACTGTTCACACTCCTGCCATCTGGCAGATGCTACAATACTGTGAAATCAAGGACAACCAGATTAAATTAAACCAGAAAAGGTTGGGTCTTGTTTACGACCCCTGACTGAATAAAATCAAGTGAAATTGAAATGACAATCACGCAGAAGTGCTACGTCGGATCTACTGACTTGACTGCAGTATTGTTCATTTACAGATCTTTCTCCTTGGAAGCTCTTATCCTCTCTTCTCAGAGATTATGCATGACTATTTATATCCTGCGTACTTAATGTATGTCACCCGCCTGCTATACTTGATTATGCAACAACCTGCACCACTTGTCAGAAACCTGGAAGGGAAAAGAGTGACATGCTGACAGTGGCATGTGCCAAATCTACGGTATTCACTGACCATAAAGAATTAGCCTTAATTTGTTTTTCCCCACCTTACAAATTCAATAAAATCTATTTAAACCCCAGTACGCTATCATGGTCTCATCCATTTAACAGCGCTCAAGCCAGTGTAAGTAATGGAAATCTGTTATGACATTGGAGTTTCTGACCTTCACAGCCACTCATGTTGCACACTCAGTGATCAGGCCTTGTGTTCAAGTCTCATCAGTTTATGAAGGTATGTGTTGAAGGAGGCAAACAAATAAGTGTGGTAACATCTGTACTGCATGATGGCACACAGCAGGACTTTTCCTCTCGCCCAGCTGTCACAATACTAAGTGAGATGAAAAGAAGCAACACAAAAGGAGAGCTGGTGGAGGAACAAGGAAAAAGGAAGCTGTAAAGAAAGAGAAGGATTGAGGTGATCGTGCATATTATTTATATATAGCAAGACGGATGGAAATACTCTAGTTTCATTCATAGAATGGGTTCGGATATTTTGTGGGGTGTAGCTCAAAAGATAATTAAGCTTTGATAATATGGTTTTCCAAGTGATTTTAACAGGTTAAGCTTTCTAAAAGTGTGAGCCACATTTTCTAGCATGTATGACTTTCCTGCTAGTACAGGAGAGCCATACACATAGAGTTATCAGCTATATTAACCTTTATTTCAGTCATGTGAAAAAGGAAGTTTTCATAGGATTCTATCCAGTACAGTTGGCTTTTAACAGAGGGGCAGTCAAAGCTTGAATTTATCAGACCAGTTTGCTGGTCTGATGCATTCAGGTGTGTTTTAACACAATGGCACAATCTTCCCAGGAGTGGGTGATTTAGCAAGTTTGCCCCAAGGTCAAAAAATGCAATATTCAGAGAAACTGCGAAACCCCCAGAGCTACATCACAGCTTTTACATGCCTCAGTAAGCACGTTAAATGTTAAAGCTCATTACTGTACAATTAGAAGAAGACTAAACAGGTAGGTCTCATTTGGAAGGGTTGCCAGGAGAAAGGCTATTTTCTCTAAAATGAAAATGATACATGAGTTATGTCTTGATAATTACCAATCATCCAGATATGAAATCCCAAAAAGTTGATTGTGTTCATCTGGACGTAGTGTTTTCAGTGGGGGAAATGTTTTGTCACTTATCCAAGGGACTTCTTGAGTCTCAGCTGACTGCAGGTTTAAACAACCTTATAAACAGTACATTTGCACAATGAGTGAAACTAGCACCACTGACGAACAACGGGCTGTCAGGTCAGTTACTGAAGAAGTCAGCTGGATGAGTGATGAAAGGTTTCTCCCACTGAAAACACTACATCCAGATGAACAGAACCAAATCGGAACAAGTCACAAGGCTTCTGGAACAATGTCTAGATAACCAAAGTCAAATGTGAGTCCAGTCAAAGTTAATAGTTTTTCATAGGGCTATAAGTACGGCTGTAAAACTTTCATTCTCACATGACTGTATTTGTTTTTAGGTTTATGGTTTGTGTTGGTGGTTGAAACCAGTGAAAACAAACAGTTTGCAGCAGTTAACGTTAGTTGAGTAAGAAAACAGCTGACTAAGCGGAGAATTTGTAGTGTTTATCTGATCCTTTATGCAGTTTGTGTGTCTTTTTATTTATTTATTTATTTTTATTTTAAATGTATTTTTTAATATTAAAATTTTTCTGCTGCTAGCTAAACAAGCTAGCTAGCTATTGTTGGGAAAAATGACTGAAACATGTAAAAAGAGAAATATATTATCAGCAAAATTACTAGTTAATTAATTTGTATTGTTGCTTTACCTATTTCTATTAGAAGAGGAACAGCTGTTTTAAAAATTACTTTGAATTACAACCTTTTGTTTGACAGGTTGTCTAATCATGGAAATTCCAATTCCAGGAAAAAAATTCACAATACAAGAGAATAAAAAGAACATGGCAGTACAAGTTAACTTTGCAAAACTGCATCTGAACACACCACAAAACTTCTCAAACATTTTCTTTGGACAGAACAGACACCTCATGCCAGTTCATTAAGTCAATCATGAACTCTTCTGTATAACAAACTCAAATGTGAAGCCATCTGACAGCTAAAGCTAGGTCATGCAACTCTAGGACAGTGATCAGAAGCACAGCCGCAAATCTACAACAGAATGGCTGAAAAACAAATCATCCCAAAAGCCCTGTCAACGTCCAGACCTCAGTGATGATGTGAGGGACTGTTAAAGTCATAAAGAAAAAGTTTACTTTGATGTATTGCTGCTAAAGGTGGTTCTGCGAGTTACTGAATCATGGTGTGAACCTAGTTTTTCACAGGACTGTAAACATAATTGGTAACCAGAATCATAATGATGCATTATCCAACCTTTTTTTAGGAAATGAATTGCTGTTTTAAATGACTTTACAACCATCACTTTTAAAAACCCTTCTTAACGGGTGCAATAACAATGGGAACAGAAGTAGACACCCAGTACCAGGAAAAAAAGCCAAAATCCAAGAGAACCTATGGCAGCTCCACATACCTCACAATCATGGCATAACAAAACAGACATGCTCTTCACTGCTTCAAGATAAAAACTTGAATCCGATTATCTCTGGATATCACTCGCTGAACTAGAATATCACTCCTGCAGATGACAGTGTATAAAAGTTTTCACTCATGGTCCTAAAGATACTTTACAATTTAGGTTTGTGCCAAAGATTTGTTTTGTTATTCCCTGATTTATCATTCAGTCTGTGTGTGTGTTAGTGAGAAAGACTTTTCAGCAGTCACTCTTTTAAATTGATTTTTATGGCAGACACATGCTACACTGGGGTCACTAAGAACATACTGTGGACTGCACGTATAATGTTTACAAGTCCAGCTCTATGCAAAACTCTGTGTGGTCAAGCTCATTTTTTTCTGTACATGTTACACGGGCTTACTTTTTCCCGGAGCCTCAAGAAGAGCTGAGAAAGGCTTGGCAGAAGAGCTCGGCTCACAGTAGTCTGTCACATTTTCCTGCTGAGGGTTTGTAAGAGCTGTGAGGAGGTAGGAGTTTCTCACATTTCCACAGAGGGTGAAATTCCATTACTGATTGAAACAGTGCACTGCAGCGTGGAAGCTGACCAACACTTATGGACAATAGACAGGCTACTGTCGTGGTTTTAGGCAAGGATTCAAGCGACACCTTGTAGAGCACTCAAACTCCGACCTTTATTGTTTACTTCCTGTTTCAGAACCCCCTTTCACAATAAAACAGGTTATACTCAACCACAGCTACTGGTTTTCTTTGACGTGATGACGTGACGAATCCTACTTCTGGGCCTAAAGTAGTCTGCGTTTAATATGGCTTTTGTGTTGTTAACATGTTTAATGTTTTGTATTTTCTTCTATTTAATCTCAAAAAGCTCCTAAAACAGTCAGTGATCACTGTTGACCTCCCTCGGCTTTTATTACCGCTAATCATTTATTTAAGCTCAGTTTTTAAAACCTTAGGATGTAACTACAGCCCATCCCATGCAGCAGTATATGAATGACTAACCTCGTATTATGGATGGATTATCTCAGTTGTTCTCCTGGCTGAAGTTTGGTCCTTTTACAGCATCCTGCCATGCGATTACATTTGTTCCTGATCACCGAGAACACTCACGGTAACTTTTATCGAGTAGAAAAAAAGTTAGCTTGTTTATATTATGCTAACATAGCTGTGTCGCTAGTGGTCACGTAGCACATCATTATATACCAGCTAGCCAAACTTCAGTAACCCTACAAACGTCACTGCTGTTTAGTTTTCTGTCTTCATTTATGTTGGAAGTGATAACAGAGCTGTACATTTTAATTTGTTTCCAAAACCCCGCAGTCAGGACATGCTATATTGTATTTAGATAGAAGCTAGCGAGCTAACTTCCTGCTAACTTCTAACTCCGTTAAATGTCATAAATTCTGTTTTCATGGATGCCTGGATGTTAAACTCAATTGTTACACCTGGGAGAGCAGCAATGCTGATCATTTTATTAAAGATGAAAGACTTTAGACAATTTTTCAACTCTCAGTAATGCCATAGTGATCGTTTGATATATGAACCTGCAGCGGAGTTTAGGCCCAGACACGGCTAGTGACGTCAGACTTAACGACAGGATAGAGACTGAAAATGTGATGTCATTCAGGGGTAAAACCACAAAGGATTCTGGGAACGAGTTGCAAACGGTACTAGCGCACGCAGGCTTTCAAATGAAAACAGTCACACAGCGATAAAAAGAAACACAAAAAATGGCAAGAAGCTGTTGTATTAATATTAACTGCAGTAGCCGGTTGCATGACAGCCACAGGAAGCCTACGGGTAAAGAGATCGGCTGTTATCGGATTACGTCGTGGAGGAGAAATCGTTTAAGCCATGTTTACGAAGTAACAAAGAGCCGACGGATGACCTGGATTGCAGCCATTCCAAGACCAAATATAACGTTCCAGAACACTCCAGCTTACATATTAGTCTGCTCCAAGCATTTCCACAAAGTCTTCTTTTGTAGTTACAAACAAAGGCTGAAACAGGAAGTTCCGGTTCAGAGGAAGGTCGCGCGCTGGACGGATCAATCGGTGGCCGCGTTACAGGACGCACTCGATGACGCAGACTGGGGCATGTTCAGAAACAGCTCAGATGATGATGTCAACGTGTTTACGGAAGCGGTTGTGGGATTCATCGGGAAACTAGCGGATGATACCGTGGAGACAAAGACTATCACAACGTTTCCCAACCAGAAGCCGTGGGTGGATAAAACCATCCGCGACGCTCTGAGATCCCGCACCGCTGCCTACAACACGGGACTCATGATGGGGGACATGGACCCGTACAAAGCCGCGTCATATAACGTGCGGAGGGCGGTGAAAGAGGCGAAGCAGCGCTACGGGAGGAAACTAGAGTCACAACTCCAACAGAGTGACTCTAGGAGCCTGTGGCGGGGACTAAGGACAATAACGGACTATAAAGCACCAACAACCGGTATGACGAACGCGGCCGTGACTCTGGCAGACGAGCTGAACACTTTCTATGCTCGCTTCGAGGCTGCAGCTAAGGACTCCAACAATGCTAGTGTTAGCGGCGCTAACGGCTGCAGACAGGAAGATACTGCCAGCACCGGAAACGTGCTCGTCATCTCCGAGCATGAAGTAAGGAGAGCCTTCAAGAGAGTGAACACCAGGAAAGCAGCAGGACCAGACGGCATCCCAGGTCGTATCCTAAGAGACTGCGCATACCAGCTAGCTCCTGTGTTCACTGAGATATTCAACATCTCTCTATCTCAGTCGGTGATCCCCACATGCTTCAAAGAGTCCATCATTGTTCCTGTCCCGAAGAAACCCCACCCTGCTTCTCTCAATGACTATCGCCCTGTAGCCCTCACCTCAGTAGTGATGAAGTGCTTTGAACGCCTGGTCAGAGACTTCATCATTTCTTCACTACCAGACACACTGGACCCACTACAGTTTGCTTACCGTCCAAATCGTTCCACAGACGATGCCATCTCTCATCTCCTCCACACATCACTCACTCACTTGGACACTAGAAGGGGGAATTATGTTAAAATGCTCTTCATAGACTACAGCTCTGCATTTAACACCATAATTCCCTCCACACTCACCACCAAGCTGGAGCATCTGGGACTCAGCTCATCTATGTGTCTGTGGATCTCCAACTTCCTAACTGGCAGACCACAGGCAGTAAGGATGGGCGGACATGTCTCAGCCTCCACCACTCTCAGCACTGGAGCCCCCCAGGGGTGTGTTCTGAGCCCCCTGCTGTACTCTTTGTACACATATGACTGTGTGGCCACTACCAGCTCCACCACCATCATCAAGTTTGCTGACGACACCGTCGTGGTGGGCCTGATCTCTGATAACAACGAGACGGCCTACCTGAAGGAGATTAGGAATCTGGAGAACTGGTGCCAGAGGAACAACCTCCTTCTAAACGTCAGTAAGACAAAGGAGCTGATAGTGGACTTCAGCACTAAGCAGGAGAGGAACTACCAGACCCCTGTCATCAACGAGTGCCCAGTGGAGAGAGTGGACAGCTTCAAATACCTCGGAGTTCACATCACGCAGGACCTGTCATGGTCCTGTCACATCAACACCGTGGTGAAAAAGGCCCGTCAGCGTCTCTACCACCTCAGACGCTTGAGAGACTTCCAACTGCCCTCCAAGGTGCTCAGGAACTTTTACTCCTGCACCATAGAGAGCATCCTGACGGGAAACATCTTAACCTGGTTCGGGAACAGCACCATGCAGGACAGACGAGCTCTACAGAGGGTTGTGCGGTCAGCTGAGCGCACCATCCGCTCCGAGCTCCCTGACCTGCACTCAATCTACAGCAGGCGGTGCCGGACCAAGGCCAGGAAGATCGTGAAGGACCTCAGCCATCCCAACAACAGACTGTTCTCTCTGTTGAGGTCAGGAAAGCGATTCCGCTCCCTGAAGACCAACACAGAGAGACTGAGGAGGAGCTTCTTCCCGCAGGCGATACGGTCTCTCAATCACACCACCACACAGTACTGACCCACACATACAGTTCTTACACACACTGGACATTCCGGACATTGTTTCACTTCATTACTTAAATCACGCTGCTGTTATTGTGTATATGCTGCTGTTATTGTGTATATATTTATTTATATTTCTTCATACATTCTTATATAGTTCTATATTGTGTATTTTGTTGTACAGTTATTTTATTTTCAACTTTAATTTATATATTTTATCTTATTCTCCCAGTTAAATTTACCCTTCATTCTAATTTGTGTTGTACAGTTATTTCATTTTTAACCTTAATTTATATTTTATTCCTTCCTAGTTAAATTTACCCTTTTTAATTTTTCATATTTATTTCCTATCTTATTCATAGCCTTTTCCTTTTTTGTTTTCTTTAGGTCACGAGCAGTTGTCCAAGCATTTCACTACATATCGTACTGTGTATGACTGTGTACGTGACAAATAAAATTTGAATTTGAATTTATTACGTAATTTATCATAACATAATTATTGATGTAGGTTACAAATAAGTCTTATATTGACTTTGCAAACCTATGTTCCTTTTAGAAAGAAGAAGCGTTCTCCTGGAAGCCCTACCAAACAGGACATACTTGTTCAGCCTTTTTCTAACTGTAGGGTCATAACCCTAACATTTAATTTCTCTGAGCATTGCACGGGTTGGTGTGAATTTGCTGGGAGTCCACAGATGGGAAGGCTGACTGCAGTCTTGAATGCTTTTCACTTGTGAATAAACTTTTTCACTGTAGAATGATGGATTTCAGATTGTTTAGAAATGGCTTTGTAACCCTTCCCAGATTTACAGGCAGCAGTAACTGTTTCTGTAAGATCATTGCAGACGTCTTTCCTCTTTGGCGTTGTGCTGACACAACTGAATGCTTCACACCAGCAAAATGACAAAACGTCTGCTTTTGTCGATGAGCTCACATTTGCCAACCATTTAATCAAGTTAATGAGATGCTTTTGATTTGCAGCAGCTGACTTCTCTTTACTCTTTTAATTAAGAATTCTTATTTCCAGTGGAAGCAATTTGCATTTTGGCTTAATGTTCACTAAATTCACAGTGTCATACATCATATACTATAGCTCATCTGGTAAAGGACCAATGACTTTTTATTATGTCATAATACATAAACCCTCAAAAGTAAAGAGGGTGTACCTTTGACTGACTACATTTCTTTATTTCTCATTATTTAGTATGATGTGGTTCTTTGTTGGGTTTTTAAGTCTTGATTTAAAAAAAAAAACAGGCAGTATCTGGTGTAAAAACAGAACAAAGGTAGGAAAATATAGCATATCAAATTTTAGCAGATCTGCAGGGAAGAATTTGTAGGTCTGAGAGTAAACAGTAGTTTGATGATTTTGTATTTCAAATGTCTTTCAAGAGTCTCCTGTTCATGAAAACCCCTGTTCTTTTTTTGGGGATCAAAGTTTTGCTGCTGTTACTGAATAAATTTGGTGATTTTTCTTCAGGTAGGATTTTAGCCTGAAGCTTGATGTGTTAGATAGAATACTTAATTTAACACTTGCACACTTTACACTGCGTATTGCACATATGTAGGGAGTTTGATTAAATCTCAGTTTTTGCCGTCACACATTGCTTTCCATTTGTATAAACAGCAAAGTTCACTAAAGCTGCATGTTCACAATTATGATATTAGCTGTCATGTTGCTAGCCTATGCTGCATGAGTGAATAAGAAGAGACATTAACATTAATAATGATGAAATAAATAAACACACAAATCAAAAAGCACATTTAAGTTGTAAATATACATTTATTTCACTATTAAAATATCCACTTCCAAAATAGAATGGTAATAGCACAAACTTCCAGGAAGGCCCTACAAATTATTGGCATAAGGCTTGTTTTCCTACAGTAATTACAATCTTTCTGGCATCTCTTTTCTGGCTTAGTCAAACATCTGCAGTGCTTCAGAAATGTACACTGGTCTAAAGGAGGCTTTTGAGAATAAATACCCGTTTGCTAGTTGTTCTCCTACACAGGGCTTGACCCCCAGGCTGACACTATAGTCTTGTCTGTTGGCAGGTTTTCCTCTTTCTTGGCTTTAGGATAATTTCTTCCTTGGCGTTGTGCGTTTGCCACTGTGACATTGCCCACAGGACGACCGAACATTACTGTGCGTTTTAAGCATTAGCACTCTACACAATGAGAATTGAAGAAATAAAATTTAAAAAAAGAATGAAAAATACACACAAGGGGATTTCATTTCATTTTTAAAAGAAGCAATATATTTGTCTATTGCGGTGTTATGAGGGCATCAAGAGGAAAGAGGCTTTTTGGTTATAAATATAAATTTAGGAATCAGTAAAGACTCATTTTGCATAAGCTCTCAGGCTCAAAAAACTCACACATCTTGGGATGACACAGACATGAAAGACTTGCAGAGCTGGATGTAAAAGCAGAGAAATAAATCACTGCTATGGTGTTCAATTTAGCCGACCCTAGCAGCTTTGTGCTGTCGTGCCCTTTGTTGCTGCATGCTGTTCTACAATTCAGATTGATAAGCAGGTCAGAGTTATGGGCATCATGTCTGCAGAGACTGCGCCAGTGATGTGTGTGTATTTGTGCCAGAGGGTGATTTTTCTGAGTCAATAGGATGTGATGGAGGAGGCTGCATCGTCACACTAAGCCGCTGTGATGCAGAGGCTGGCAGTCTGTCAGAGATTACAGACAGACCAGGAGCAGCACGGTCCTGTGTGCCAGGTCTTGTATGTGCACCTCATGCTCCTCACATTTCCTCCCTTTGCCATGCTGAAACTAGCTTGTCCTTTCTGCTTCCTGCTAAAGGAAGAGCACCATTTCGATAGTAATTCATCTTCATTTTTCACCCTTGTGGCTTTCTGAGGGTAAAATAAAAAGAGACCTGCACATTCTTGTGTAATGCTTCTAAAAAACAGCAAGAGCAAATGTAGAAGCCTTGTAAATATGTTGCAACCACTGTTAAATGTTTGTCCTTTAAAATCAATTATGCTTGCTTGTTCTGCATATAGAAACAGAGATGCAAATCCTTCTAGTGCTCCATTTCACAGTTAGACTGTCGAGCACGGAAAGCCATGGGCCACAGAAATTTAACATCCTTCTGAAACTGGATTGAGAGAGATATGTGTGCTTCGCGGCTTACTACAAGAGAGGTATTTCTGGGTGTCAGGCTGAAGGGGAGGGGAAGGGAAAGGGCAAGAGGGCAGAAAAGGTCACAACAGGGGGAGGGGTTACTACTTGAAGGAAGCACGGACGGTGCGACCCTTGAGTGGCTGGGGTGGGCGGTAGTTGTCCACCATGCAGTCCTGAGCCGCCCCATCGGCGGAGAAGAGCAGGGTGCGGAATTTGGCCATCTGTGAAAAAGGAGACGACGGTCGTAGCGTTAATCATTCCTGCAGTGACTGTCACTCACAAAACACTGGCTTCCCCCTGCTCAGTCACTGAGAGCTTTTCACTGGGGAACTGAGCTTAGCAGTTATGTTATTGTTGACATTTCTTATATGCTTATTTACTTCCTTGCTCCTAGTTACATGACATGAGAAACTTTATAGCATTCCCATGTTTGAAAGTATAAATGTGATGCTACAGCCAGCTGTTGTCAGCTTGGCTTAGCATAGAGCAGAAGCCTGAGGTAACACATACAACACAAATTCCCCATTTGAGCACATGAGATGCTTAAAAATTAAAATGTTTGGTGGGTTTTTCATAAAAGAGGGGTCAATGCTACAGCATCTTGTCTTTGTACTAAGCATATATTAGCTGCTACCTGGTCAAGTCAAGCCAGCAAAAACAAAGAAAGAGCAGTTTTCAGTAATGTCTTTCAAAATAAATATTGACTACCAGAATAAAATATAAAGTATGCATGAATATAAATACATCTTTTGCACCCCTTGGTAAAAAGAAGTGATTTTGGCTATTGTGTAAAAGGTTGAATGGTCAGCTTGACTGGTGGAGCCTGGGCTTGCTTGTGCCATTTTCCCAAAGGGCCACATGAGAAACTGGGACAGTTGTGGACGGCTGCACAAATGAGCTTATAAAGTGATTAAACTAATACTGAGCAGAACTGAATTCAGCCTTTTGGTTCAACCCTTCACAACAGTCCCAGTTTCTCAAGTGGTCCCTTGGAAAAATCGATTGCCAATACTTGGTCTAAGCTAAGCTAAAAGCTACAGGCATTAGCTTTCATGCAGTACATATGTGAGAGGGGCATAATCAATCTCAGCTCTTGGCTAAAATATTTTGTATGAACATGAGACTAAAAAAAAAACCAAGTGAGTGGTTACGTCATAGTAACATATGATTGCTTTTGATTTATTAACATAGGATAATGAACACAGTGTGTTTCTTCACTACTAAGACAAACCATTTCATCTGGTGGGTGCACCCTCTTATAATTAGCTGATAAATAAGTTCTGTGTTATTATCTGCAGAACCAGCTATATATAACCCTTCATATGAAGGTTATATCCACACAACTCATATGTTTACCCCTGAGATACATTCTCACCACCGTGAAATAATCACGTGACCACGAAGACTTAACCTTCACATGGACTCAAGGCTCCATTCACTGGGACAAACCAGCCGGGGGGCTGTTAGTTTAGAGGAATGGGTGGTTAAGAGGCAAATACTCATTTCAGTGATAGCATCAGCTGTAATTTTACAAATAAGCATAAATCTAGGTAAGATGTGTTTAGGTAGCTGAAATTACAAACACAACACAGTAATAGTGTTTCACCTACAAAATGTGCTGCATTTGCGGGATGAATATTTCCTGTTGACTGCCCACATGGTGATAACGCTGTGGTAAAGCGCCTAGCATCTGTGTGAACTCTTGTTCTTACTCATTGCCCCAGTTGGCCAAGTGTCTGCTGTATTGCATTTCTGTCTGCTACAGAGGTTTCTTCTTCTTGTTTCACCCCACAGTTAATCTGAACAATTAAGCCCTTTATTTAGATTGTAGTACAAGAGAGGATTTGCAGACAGAGCTATTCTAGACCGTGGGCATAAAGCCAATCCTTCTGCTGTAGCTGAATGGGCTCTGTTTGCAGCAAACATACCTGTGCAGAGCTGGTGCTGATTGGTTCTTTGCAGACAATCCAGGTAACGCTCTCATACAGAGGGGGTGTGGTCAGAGAGCCATCATAAGTCCAGTAGTCTAGGCAACCAGGGAGCAAAGTAGAGGGGTCGAAATTTTCAAAAGAGGTCTGCTTGCCCTTTAAAAAACACAGGGAGAGAAGAACATTGTAAGAAAACTATCAGGAAACAAATCAAAAAAAAAAATCTCTTATTTTTACAGAAACACACTTTGGACTTGATGGTGTCAAAGGCATCAAGAAGCTTCTGGAGATTTGGATTTTCACCACCAATCTGAAAAAGAACAAATGATGCACTGCGGTTAAATGTTTATCATGTTTTATTGTAATACTGCATATAATGATACTTTAATCATTTCTGCTCACCTTCAGGAAAACTCCAACCACAGCGAGTCCATCGGGCTTGCTAGCAGCCTCGCTGAAACTTGTATATTTGGTGTTCCAATGCACCAGATGAAGCTAGAAATAAAATTATATTTACATTAAAAAAAAATCCTTACAGGAAACTTTATTCCTAAACTGTAGATGAAACAATAGTTTAATTATTTCTATTTTTGATAACGTAAAGCAGATGTTGGGAAAATTAAGGCAATAATACTCCAGATGAGGTCCAGTGACCCCAAGAGGTCTGCAAGGAAAGTAGTAAACTAATAATAATCTTGCATTACATCATTAAAAAGTACATCTATACTATTTATTTCTGCGCCAACAAACACGGATACATACAAAAAACATCACGTCACTCTGCCATAAGGGGATTCACTTTTTTCAACAGCCTCCTTCCGCTGCATAGCTTGGTTAATTAGCCAGCTAGCTAGCTAGTGTCCATGGATACTATTTGACCAAACCACCTAAATCATGGATTAACAGGCCTGGAGTCTCTAAATGCCCCCCCCGCACGCAATTAAAGTTCTGTTTAGGGAGTGCAATCATATGAGGTTAAGCAATGGCTGGGTGAGCAAACAGTAGATAAGGAAAAGGCAACTATTTGTGGCAAAACACATCAAATTGCAACCACACATGCTGCCAAACATGATGGGAAAAGAGGCCAGCTCCCTAATTGCTCATATTTTCCTCCCAGGCGGCCTTTCTTCTTCGATCTGATTTCTGTTTTAGACAAATTTTAATGGCCTCTAATTTGTCGTCCCCCCCCCCAGCCCCAATCTCTTTGTTGCTGTACATCAACATTAATCAGCTATCTCGGTATTATCATAATGATCCAGAGATTCCCTACCTCGGCGGGATATTTGGTCCCAGCCACAGTATGTTCAGATCCCTTGCTATCAGAAGCTCCCCAGTGGAAATGAAACTGCTTGAGTCTGTATAACCCTGAGATTGGTCCATCCGTTAAACCTGCAGAAAGAGAGAAAAATGGCAGAATGTGGATAAAAGTGCTTCACTGTTCAGCACTGACATAAAAAGATCTGACCTGCAGGAAAAACACTTCAAAAGCGCTGTATTTGCGAACAAAAGGAAATGGAATAAGATGTGATACACACATGTAGACACTGTGACTGTGACACACTTCCATGGAAGCAGTCTCAGTTCCTGTTGTGTAAACCCAGCTAGAGATATTCAGTTCAAAGTAATGTCCAGGTATTGTAAACACCAGACCTCTTTCCACTGTTGTGTAATGTATCTATTTAAAGAATACAAAGTAGTTCAAACAGCAGCAATTAATCCTGTATATTGTTCTATTTCTGGTGCAACATCATATGGAGCCTCCCAAAACAGGATATTTATTTGGCAGCTATTGGTCTTGAATGATAAAAAAGTAATCTGTGTCTACATGAAAAATGAAGAATTAGTGGAGTATAACATGAATGTGTTACACAGACACCTTTCTTAGAAGTGCCGGGCCTAAAACAGGTACAGTAAGATTCTAAGAAAACATAAGAAACCACTTTGTGTGAGCAGTAGAGATTTTATCCCTGTGATTAAGTTGATTATGCAACCATAGTCTCGATTATCCCCTATCAGAGCTACTAAAGAAAAACAAAAGAAAACACTCATCACTCTGAAATCCTAAGGAATCCTAAACAAAAGTGGAGGACATGTCCTTTTTTATGTTTTGTTTATCTTTTAAAAGTTTTAATATGACCAGAATGGAAACACACATAAAATAAATAAACAAACAAATAATGTTTTACTGAAAGAGAAAGATATTAGCATTAATTTCATAGTAACTGTTTCTGTGCACACATGGGGACATTAATAATTAACAAAGCTCATGTATGAGTAACCTTCCCTTTTTTTGTGCTTTTGACCTCACTGTTAGCAGAGCTGGCGTGGGAAAGGTTTACCAAGGGTTAGATTACCAATTCAATCGCGCTTTGTGCTTGCCTTTTCAACGAGACCTCTGCACCTTAAGCAAATGTATTCATTGTAAAAACGACATATTTCATTTTTCAAAAACAACATAAAATCTGTGCCATCGCTAATGGCGTGGTGTTAAGGAATCTGGGGCGCATCTATATTATAAGCACAGTATTAATGTCTTTCTAGTCTAAAGCTTGAGTCTGTGGCAGCTGTGCAGATGACTGCATTGTATAAATCATCCTCAGGAGCCGGATTTTTATTGTCCGCAAACCCGGATCCAAGAATCTTATAGCTTCTCGGTTACTGTGAGTAATATGAATGTAAGAGAATGTGTTTCTCCGAGAAATCTCAATCAGTACCTGGACGGTTGTAAATTTATTAGTGCGGGTAGTTTTAACACTCACTTGAGCTGTCGGTGTCGTCCGCGAAGGTCACTTGGACGGAGTGCCCGTTGTTGAGAATATCGAGGCAGGTGGACGGGTCGTACTTCAGGGTGAGCGGCTTCAGCCCCGCGTCATATGATGCTTGGCCCGGTACGATGTCAATAGGAGACTGACGGACTCCATCGGCAATAGGGAAATTTTCAACCCATTTCTGAGGTCCTGGAAATTACATAATAATAATAACATTGTATTTAATATCAATCTATAAATATATTCTTTTAAAATTTTAATTATCTGTGTATTTGGGAGCTGAAGGTGTGAGTGCGTCTCCAAATATGCATAGTAGGCTAAATAAATCAATGTAAAAAACCCCCAAAAAATCTCCGCAGTGATCCGTGAATGCACTGTCCTTCGTTCATTTAGCAGCCCGCTTGCTGGTAGGACTGGTAATATATATATATATATATATATATATATATATATATATATATATATATATATATATATATATATATATATACATAGTGCAATCAGCGACTCACCATTGTTTGGTTTGTATCCCCAAGAAGACATGGTGACAGTTTGGATGTATGAGCGAGCAGGCAGAGCTGTAATCCCCTAAAGCTAAAGCGACTCGTTCCCTAGTGCAGAGCAGCTAGTGTCCTCCACCTGACAGCTGCAGAGCTTATATAGGGTCCCAGTGTGCGGCGTGTCCGTCCGGCAGCCCGGGAGGAGTTTAGATGCACCGCAACGCTGCAACACGTCGGATCAATGGATCTCTCTCTCTCTCTCTCTCTCTGTCTTTCTCTCTCTCACTGAATCTGCGGTGGTTTAAACGTTTCATCGGCCAGCAGCTATGAAGCTTTAATAGCCTATCTCTCGAGCGCGACGAGCGCGTGCTCACCTTTCATCTAACGGATTTTACGCGTCTGTCATGTGAGGAAGTGAAGAAGACACGTAGCCCAGTGACACATTCAGACGGACAGTGGACTACAGTCATGGCAGTGGAGATATTGCGGCAGTAACGCGCAAACAATCACCAGATATCGATAGAGAGGTAGATGGATTTCGAATAATTACACAAAAAGTTGTCGCAAACACCAGTTAGTACAAATGTCTGCAAAAGCACAAAGCAATCGTTAAATCGCGTGTGAAATGGGGGTGGGGGTCTGGAATATGAACTTTAGAGCTTGTCTGGTAAGATTTTCATAAAAAACAAAGTAAAAACTAATAGGTCAATTTGCTGCATGATTTGCATGATGGCTGTCAGTGATGATGGGGGGGGGGGGGGGGGGGGGTTACGTCTTCCTTCATAATCTTCAATAAACGCTTGCTTTCCCGTTGCAACTCAGAGTACAATGACATAATAAGGTTTTTCAGAAAAAAAACCCCAACAACAAAAAAACAAAAAACATGCAGGTAATGATA
The DNA here is from genome assembly GCF_057381845.1 of Rhamphochromis longiceps. NCBI lineage: Eukaryota > Metazoa > Chordata > Actinopteri > Cichliformes > Cichlidae > Rhamphochromis > Rhamphochromis longiceps. The sequence continues at coordinate 26,333,597 of NC_140565.1, read as the reverse complement.
AGCGCTGCGATGGTATTATGGTGCCACCTGCTGTTGCTTCCCAGGCAGCACAGCAACGTGTTACCGGTACAGGGACCTGATCCGTGAAGCTTTAAAACGAACTGATGAGTTTGCTCAGTGGTTGGGGCGACTGGCTTAACCTCTGCTTCACTGATTATCTCGCTCCTTCTGCCTCAGGAGCAAGAAATGATAGGACATATATCTGATATGCACAGTTCATCAAGGCGCAAAACAGGGACTAAAGGCCAGTTTGCTCTATTATTATTTCAGACTATAATACATATAAATATTTAGCCTACAAATCAAAGTCAAATGAGACAGTATTCACCGATAATGAACAGGTGCGTATGAACTGGTCCAAAGGAAAAAACGAAAACGCGACTGTGCAAGAGGACATAATAATACACTGTAAAAAAAATCCGTAAAAATACAGTACAATCTACTGTATAAACGTGAAGGAATTTTCCGTATTAGTCATTTACAGGTATTTTTCTGTATTTCTCAACTACTGCAATGCATTGTGGGAAAAAGAACCTGAAAAGGAGGGAAAAGTAAGCGCAAGAGCAGCCATTAGGCTTCTTTCAGGCTTCATCTGGATTTTGGATTCTGAAGTTGGAGAAACTGCCTTCAAATTTCTGTGGTAAGTATTAAAACTCATGTTTCGTTTTATTAAAATAATGTTTTTTCAAAAGACTCCGTGTTTTTATTTAGAAAGAATTGTTAATTTATTTGTTAACTGGTTTCGGCTGTCTCCAGACAAGTCAGGAATATTTTGCTGACTCATTTTTTAAAATAATTGTTATTTAGGTTTAACATGACTTAAGCTTTATTTTAGTTAATGTTAAAATAATTTTTACTGTGATACCACCAGTTTTGCCCTTCAGTGGCTGAACCAGTTTTCATAAATATTATAGTTAGCTGTCTGTGTCTCTCTGGGTATTACACAGCTGTGACTGCTAACTAGCTAATTAGCGAAAGTCAGCGATGTGGATAACTGGGAAAGTGAGAACTTCATGGTTCTAGAAATTATTCTAGGACTCTAATAAGTACTGTATCAATACCTGTGTTTTACAGTTGGCTCTACTGTACACTTTAAAGGGTTTCAGGCAAAGTTACACTAACCCTAGTTTAAGCCTCAGACCTTCCTGGCTGACGCTAGCAAATGCTAATGTTAGCCTCTGATTTGGGCTGCTAAAGTAAAGACTTTTAGCTAGCTGACCAGCATAGATTATTTCGGTGGTTAACAGACTGTAGTGGTAAAATTATTGAAAGTATAGTTTCACCTCAGCACATTTACAATTACAGTATGTCTATTTTGTAGCACATAGAAATGTTTAGTTAATATTTACAGACAGACACATTTTCCCTGTAACTGTGTTTTTACTCCAACATTTGTTGAAAATGTAATTTATGAAATGCTGAGCAGCATTTCTTGTATGTGGAATATTTTTGTCACCCCACTGTGCTAATGTGATTAAATACTAAAAATTATTACTAAAAAAATTCAATAATAAATCAATAATAACTATTTCTTGATTGAACTATAATGTAAGCGCAGTGCTGGTGTGCAGGGGCTCTATATGCCTTGTCTATATCAAGCTTTTAGCCAAATATAAGCAGAGATATTTGTATCTTTCTTAAAAATCCAGATCCTTACAGATTATTTGAGAAATGGATCAACAGCTATCACTACTTGAAGCACTTTAAGTCCTGCAGTGGAAAAATAACCCTTATTTCACCTTTGATCACACACTTTGGTTTTCCAGTGCAGAGCAATGGCCAAGAAAAGGAAAGACTTCCCCGAGTGAAAAAAAAGATGAAGATACAAGCTGGTGATGATCCAGAGCAGCTGGTCTCAGGAAATGAAGAAAAACCCTGATCACCTTCTCTACAAACACAAGGTGAGTTTAATGTTGTGGTTGATTTAGTTTTTCAAGGTATGTATGTTACTTTAATTATAAACTGCTTTTGTTGCAACAGAATGGTGTTATGTGTATGCAACTCTACGTGAATTATAATCCTTTGTAGGGCTGCGTGATATGACCAAAGTCTCATATCCCAATATAAGACGTATCTCTCCTGATAACGATATATATCACAAAATAGTGCATTTTCTGTAAATTCTGTGATTCTCGGGCAACTCGACTTATGTGAAATGTTTTCAGTTGGGCGTCGTGTACCAGGAGTCGAGTGTTTTGACCGATGCATGAAACTATACATTTTTAGACATGAGTTTAAATGGCCGCCATTTTCTTTCTGAGTATTTATTAGACGGCGTGCTGCAAGGAAAAGCCTGTTCTAACGTCTAAGGATTATTTTGAGCACCTGACGACTCTTTTTTGCTTTTCATTCGTAAACTCTCTCGAAACTCTTTCATGTGATTCTTGTGTAGGTGGTTAAAGAGGTTTGTCGTGTTCGAGTGGTGGTGGGGACCAGTTTGTGGCATAATTTGCATAGTACAGTTTTCTGGGGCGTGTCAGACTTTTCATAACCAAACCATGTCCATGCTACAGAGGTAGCCCCTCATTTAACAATAAGGTCCTCGATTTCTTTTGACTGGTCCTTCTGGTTCTGCCTCATCCTTGCTGGCCATGCTGGTATTCTCTGTGCCTTCATCTGCGTGGTGACTGTAAGCGCCATTTATAGTTACTTGATGTTTTTATTTGAGGTCATTTGTTTGATGCATATTCTGAAATTTTATGTTTGAGAATAATGTATATCATTTCAGTTTAGTTTGAAAAGTCTCAACAGAAACTTGAGCTTTATTGTGAAAGGTTTATGTGGAAAATAAACAAGCGGACGGCGGAGCCACACGATGGTTTTATCCTCATTGTTGGTAACGAAAGTACGCGTTAAAAACAGTCACTTGTCCGTCCATAGTGTGGTTATTTTAAGTATAAGAGAAGGAGAGAACTTTAAGAAATAATATAGCAACTACAGTGACCATCAAAACCATGAAAAAAATATTGCCGTAAACAGTTTATTTTGCAACACCACAAAACAAAGAATAGTGTATAATATGAAACGATAGACATTTTTATATCGTAATCTGATATATATCGTCATATCGCACAGCCCTAATCCTTTTTTTGTTTATGTTGTTTATGCTCTAGGTAACAAAAAATTATAAAAATACAAACTTTTTAAAAATGTCTTGTTGTTTCTCTTTTTTTCCTCAGAATAAATTGCGACTAGTCTCAATGGCTGACACGGAGGAGCAACACAGCGACACGTTAACTCCGACTGCTGCAGTTCCTGTATGAACTGAGCAACTCTTAAAATCCAAGGAAAAGCTGAGTGTATTTTACTTAAAGCTCAGATGGACCTTGATGTACTAACATGCAGGCTGCATTCAGGACTTTGTCACACTGTTATATGAAGAGCGGTAACAAGACTTTGTAGTAATTTGTCTTACTATTGTCTTATTTGTTGTGATTTAGGGTCTGTGCGCACAAGCAGAGGTTTTTGTTTGTAACTGTAACCTCGTTTTCAGAGCCTTGTCTAACATTTAATGGTCATGAAATATGTCAGACTTTTTCCTCTACTTAACCAGCTTAGAGAATTTGAACACCGTGGAGAAAAAGGTGTGCATTAAGGATTTTGAACTATGATGTTTAAGTGTTGTCACTGCTGAGGATTCGTGGACACAGATCCTTATTCACTATGCTGCTGTTTACAGTTTAACTTTTCATCAGAACAAGCACTTCTAATTATACTTTGCTCCTCACTGACAAAACAAGTCCCGTAAATACACTTTTATCTTTAAGTTTGGGACAGTAATCTGTCTTAATTTATTATGTGTTGTAGTTATCATATGGGGAAAAGTCCTGTGGTTATCCATCAGTCCTGTTCGAATAAACCCAAAGTTCAGGAACATCTTCTTTAGATCTGTTCAGTTGTATTCATGTGGCACCACTTAAACAGTCAACAAATTTTGACTCAAGTATGTTATATTGTAAGGTAAAGAGCCCAAAGAGTTAATCTCAGACAAATGTTCACGCAAATGTGAATTACATTCACTTCATTAATGAAGTGAATGCAATTCAGTAATCAAAGGTGTTTGGCTATAACTGACTACATGTGTATACTGTATCATAAGTGGACAGAGATGGATGTAAACCACACCTTAACCATTTGGCTGAGGCAAAACTACCACAAGGCAGTGATTCTAACTAAAAGGTACTCTGGATATTATTAAATGTGAACATGTCGTTAAATATGACAGTTTTTGTTTGTCAGGTGTCCTGTTTGAAGAAAACACTTGGTAGCCACTTGAATGAATGTAAATAAACACATTTACATGAGGGCAACCTGATTTCAAGGAAATAAAAATGCTCAAATTTGAAAGCTTGTGAGTTATTTTGTTCATGTATCAGCTGTTTAGTAGTTTTATGACAAGATGGATGCTGTCATTATATTTAAGTATAGTGTTTGAGTTAAGGAGAATAAAAGAATATTTAACATTAATTGTACCAATGTTGTTGTGTACGAAGCACAAATTAATTTAAGTTTTAATTTATGAATTTTTGAGTACATGGTGTACTAGGTTGTAATTGCATAGAAATGTACGTTTAAGGATATAAAGAACTATATTTAATGAGTTACAGTGAAAAGAAGTGCTTGGAAATAGTAATATAAACAGAAATTTCAATTTTTCTATTAACGGAAAATATCAGTTAATGATACAGAAAATATACTGTGAATAAACGGAATTTTCTGTTTTATAGCTGAAGGAAATGTCCGTAAATAGTACAGAGAGTATACTGTAAATCTACAGAATTTTCCGTTTTATCATTTACAGAAAGGTCCGTCAAACCTCCGTAAAAAAACAGAAAATGTACTGGCAGAAAATTACCAGGACATTTTCTGTTTTTCTACGGAATATTTTTTTACAGTGTAGACTGCACAAACCAAAATAAAAAATGGTCACTGCACAAGAGACGTGAAGAAGGGCGTGCAGGCGGGATGAAGCGGTTGGAGACGAGGGTCAGGGGTGATTTGTGACAGCAGTATAGCACCAAGAGTGAAGGGAAGATTTACAAGATGGTAGTGAGACCTGCTATGATGTATGGTTTGGAGATGGCGGGACTAACAAAAAGACAGGAGGCGGAAATTGAGATGTTAAAAGTTTCATTGGGAATGACCAGAATGGGAAATGAGTACATCAGAGGGACAGATTAGGTAAAAAAAAAAGCAAGGCTGGGATGTTTTTTTTTTTTTTTTTTAAATCAGAATACGGATATATTGAAAGATGGAGCTACCAGCAGGAGGAAAAGAGGAAGATCTTAGAGAAGACATGTAGAACATGCAGTGGGTTGGTGTGACGGGGGATGCCGATATTCTGCTGTGGAGTTCCTAAAAGCGAGCAAAAAAGAAGAAATGCATCTCAGGCAAAAACAAGTTATGGTGGTGTGAGTATAAATATATAAGTTTAGTTTCTGTGAATTAGTTATCTAATTCACAGTACAATATAAAGAAATTAAATAATCGTTTATCTCATTTGTCCTAGAAAGAAAGTCAGCTACTCTCTCGAAACAGGTGACAGGGGCGTTAACGTTACGTTTCTGTCGCAGTCAAATGACGTCACCAAGAAGGCACGGTGGTGTTTTCAAGTAGCACGAGGATTTTAACGCCACTCTTCGAAGAAGTTCGGTAAGTGGCGTATAAACATCTTACAGCCGTACACTTACGAACTGTTATACCAACATAAATAACCTCAAATAAGTCGCTTAGTTTCATCGTCGTTATGTGTACTATAACACAGGCTAACATGTGAGGCACTCAGCTAACTAGCTGGTTACCGCACTGGATTTCAGTTTGCCTGAAATATTATTACATGTCGTTAAAGACCGTAATACATATTATTATTATTGTTATTATTATATTTCTGATGGTATTCTACTTGGCTGTTTGTCTTAACTCTTTTCTATGCACTGCTGTATGTGTATCAGGTTTTTACAATGTCTCCCTCTCACGTTGTCTATTTGCTGTCCTTCCGTGTAAATGCAACACACTGATGATAAATTTTAGTCTTTAAGCTTTACCGTTTCTTTGGAAATTCCTATAACGTTACCACAGGTCACAGACTAGTGCACTCCCAGTGCCAGTCCCGAGCCCAGCTAAATGGAAGCGTTTTTATGTTCCTGAGCAAGATCTTTGTTTTTTCCCTGGCTGGTCTCAAACGTGCTAGTTTGTGCCCATGTACACAAGATAAAGATTTTGCAGTTCCATATTTCCACCAGAGACCCAGATAATAGGTTGATTAAAGTCATTCCGGCATCTGACTTGGATACCTCCTGGATGCCTCCTAGGCGAGATGTTTTGGACATGGGGGAGACCCAGGACTCACTGTGGAGGCTGTAGCTGTCACCTGGCTTGGGAGGGACTAGGTTTCCCCCTAGAATGAGCTGGAAGAGGTGGCTTGGGCTTCTCTGCTTAGATTGCTGCCCCCGTGACTCAAACTCAGATAAGCTGTATATCCAGAAGTGCAGGCAATAAAAAGGATGAGGTTGGAGCGACTGGGTAATGTAGTGGTTAGCTCTGTAGCCTCACAGCATAAAGCTGGTTCCCCTCTCCTTAGCATGTGCCTGCAGGTTTACTTCAGGTATTCTGGCTGCCTCCCAGAGTCTGAATATATGAAGAGATGGTTTGAGCAGGTGATACAAATGCTGAAATGCTACTGTGGGGGCCCATGCTCAAGTCGATACCACCGCCTTACTCTACTGTCCTGTCAAAAATGAAGGCTAAATATGCTACCAGAAAAGTAAAACAAAAAACAACAAATAAATAAAACACATATAATATCAGCAAAGGCCTTTAGCTACAGATATGCTTGTTTTTTTTCACCCAGCTCTTCAGCCACATTATGACTCCTTATCCACTTTGATTCCATTTTTCACCAGACCATGAAATCTGCATGTACAGACTCACCAGTTAAATTGGGTGAAATCATTGTCCCCAAATAAGGTTAAAATAAAAAAAATGTAAATGACAAAGCAATATATTTTCCCCCCTGGAGGTTATACTTTTGCTGTTGTCTTTACCTTTTGCAGATTTCAGTTGTGCTGTGTTTATTGCTTATTATGCCTCTTGTAGAATCTGCAGTTGTGTGTGTCACCTTCACTGGGCAGGAAGAATTTGTGAATTTATGTAGTTTATAAATCAAACTCCAACATCAGCCCTCTGTGTACTGAGAGGGCTTTTTTTGTTTTTTGAGCAGGTTGTGCAGGAAAATGTTAATATAAAAAGTTATAACACTATAAAACTTGACTGAATTAGTGCGTTTTCATTTGACTTACAGCATTTTCTGATATCATCTACACCTTTTTGACCACTGTTTTAAGGCCCATGGCCATAACTGAGCTTTTTGGGGTAAAAAGAGGTGTTGATAATCAGGTGGCTTTCCAGGCACGTCTAGAATCAGGAGCAATCTATGAATCTGTGAGTGTGTGATCAGCGCAGAGACTGCCAGACAAACACAGGGAATCACTGGAGGAAGAACATGATAGAGAAAGTAAATAATTTCCACAAATGCATCCATGCTGATTGCCGTTCTTTCCACAGGTGAAATGGCAAAGAATAAACAAAAGGGGAAAAAACAGAAGAACGTCTTTCAAGTGGCAAACAAGCACTTGAAGAACAAGACCAAAGTGAAACCCGTCACAACAACACTCAAACATGTAAGATCTCTTTCATCTCTTACTCCCGGTTTTGTTTTTTTTTGGCTTATTGGGTTTTGTTTTTGTACATGTATTATGTATTGTTCGTGGTGTTTGTTGCATCTGCTCTAACATGATTGCGGTATCACAGATCAATACAGTGAAAAAGGAGAAAGTGGAGAGTCTAAATCAAATCTTCACAGAAGTCCAGAGGGATGTTAAGAGCATTTCAAAGTCAGTCGCTCCTGAACCAAAGAAACAAATACAGGTAAAGGAGGAAATCATGGACTTTTAACATTCTTTTACCTGTGTTTTTAAAACAATTCTATTGCTATCAACATATATACTTTTAAATTTCTTAGGTTGTCAGAGAGCCACCAAAGGAATCTGTAAATATCGACAATGCCGCTCAACTCTTCTCTCAGCTATAATGGTATAAAAATAAGTGATTACCACGAACAAAGATGATGGACTGAATATGCTCTCACAGCATTTTGTCATTTCTCTTCGAAATGAGGACTACAGATGAGCTGCCAAGAACCTGCTGCATTGATATGGGAGTGAAATCTCATGTGCAACTCAAGGTTTTTGCATATTATGTGCACAAAGAAATCAAATCCAATTACAGAGTTGAACACTGTCAATTGTAACGTTCTTTCAGATTATGCACCTTTGTGTATTTTATTAATATCTTTTAGACTTATACACGTTATTGTCATTATTGATTCTCAGAAAATGCTTACGTTAGAGCAGATTCAAACTCTAATGTTATATATGGCACGAACAATAAGTTAAATGAAACAAAATAAAGTGTTGATATGTCAGATGACTCATCTTTTCAGTAACCGATTCTCTTTAAAACTCTTTGTGTACCTTGTAGTCATTTTTCAATAAACTTTTCAAAATAATTCTCCCAACTACACGAATTTCATCCTGCCCTCTTTGATTTTTGTTTTTCTTTGTAGTTCAAGGTTTCACCCCCCTTTGACATGTTTTGGTGTCTCATTTAGAACAAATGAAGACACAGAGGAGATCACTGTGACTTCTATTTGTGAAGATGGAAATGCTCGCCTCCAGTGCGAGTAAGGCCTATGCGTTTTTATTCGTTTAGAATGACCTAACAATAAGAATATTTGTGCTTTTACTGCCCTTGAAAAACATTTTTATATCTTATATCGAATTAGATGAAAAACTGAAAAAACCAATTCGAAAGTTTTATTTTATCTCACGTTGGAAGGTGAGAGTGATGTACATTATCAAAACTTGCATTCCCTATAGTCCTTTAGTTTTAATTTTCAAACTTTTAAGAAATACAGTACTGTGGAAGAATCTGGAGACTTTTCTGATTATTTCTTGATGTTTTGGTTCTAGGCAGCCTGATTTTCTTGTAACTGTTTGTAAAATGGTCTTGAGCAGTACTCCAGGGTTTCTGAACGTCTTTCAGAGTTTTTGCTTTGGAGCTTGGACCTCACCATCATTGAAGCAGTCTGGGATCATCTTGACAGAACAGAACAAAAGGCAGCCAACATTCAAAGAATTTTGGATTGTCCTTCAAAAATCCCAAAGAACTATTCCTGAAGATTACTTCAAGAAATTACAGAAAAGCTTGCCTTAAAAGAGTTCAGGCTGTGTTGGAGAATAAAGGTTACCAAACCAAATATTAACTTTTAAGTTTGTTTGAACTACAAACTCAATTTCCTCCCTTATATACTGTATTCCCATGTGTGCTTGCAGGTATTTCAGTAACTTCTAACTCCTACCAGTACTTGATTAAATTTATATTAGCATGACAACTTGTTGACTTCTATTGATTTGACTTTCATATGGACCAAACTATACTTATAAAAATGAACTGGTAGCATTACGTATGCTTTTGATATATTAAAACCATCCATCCATCCATCCATCCAAGCCAGTTATAGTGCCATTAGAATTTATAACCTAATATTACTGAGTGGAAATTATTGCTCAACTTCTGGAAACCCATAGTGGTTCTGATGCTGTGTTGGCACCAGCACCAGATATTGTTAGGTGGAAAAACATGAAATTGATTCTAGATTAGGAACTGGCAGAACATCGGTGGTAAAGAGGTATTACTGGCAACCTAGGTACACACCTGGAGAGAATCAGTTAGCTGCAATTGCAATCTCATTGCTACATGCCACTAAGGCAAACACACCGGTCCGTTACTTATTTTCCAAACGTTCTGCAGTGAAAGAATACAGTGATATTTTTGTCAAGTCGTATCAAGCTGGGTTTTGCTGTTTCTGTGGACTGCATTATGTTGTTTGGCGCCTGTGCGATTTCATCAGCTAATAATGTACAAACTCTATTTGTTGGCCTCACACCGTCATTTCTATCAGAAGGGCAGCTGAAAATGAATTATAGATTTTTTGCCTCCACCTGCAAGCAGAGAGCCGTTATCAGTATTCTGCTGCTGCATCCCGCTGTAGCAACTTGACATCAGAGGTCACGGGTGTACGAGCACCAAGCTGATTGCTTGTCTCGGTGGCAACCTCTGACTGAGTTAGTTGGTCAATAAATTTGGGGTGAGGTAAGAGCACAAGTGAGGCTGGTAAACAAATCTGCACTTGGCTGTGTTGACATAAATAACCTGGCAGATTAGATTTTCAAGGTGAAGATGACATGATAGAAATACTGGCCTGAGTGATGGCTTTCACTACCTATGATGAAGTTGGGTAGCTCCCAGCCATCTCAGCTGATGGCAGGAGATGGCTGCCCCTCCACGAGCCTGGTTCTGCCAAAGGTTTCTTCCTATTAAAAATGAGTTTTTTCTTCCCACTGTCACCAAGTCCTTGCCCAAAGAAGGTTGTGTGATTGTTGTTTTGTCATTGTAATATTGTAGGGGCTTTATAAAGTGCCTTGAGTGCCTTGAGTGCTTTTGTGATTTGATTTAAAAAACAAAATGAATAAAATAGAATTGAGTTGAAATGAATAGATAAGAGTGGAAGTATTTGGAAAAGGTTGCAATGAGATTTTTGGCCACATGGGGGCAACAGAAAGAAGCTCTAAATACTGACCTCACTTCTTGAGTTGATATGGCAAGGTTTTGAACAATGACTTGTTCTTGTTTTCACATGGAAATGACAATAACATTACAATTCACTGGTTTTAATTCTTGTTTTGGTCTCTACTGGGTAAAATATGTCTTTTTTAGCAACTTCAGTCTTCACTGTTTTCATAGCTAGTTGTTTGATATGATATAGGCCTCTGATCAATACAGCTACCTCCCTAAAAGCAAGACTGGTCACAGTGAACGAATTGGCACCATGATTGACCCCTTTCATATTATGCTAATTATTTTGATCCACTTTCTATCTAGAAGTATCGATTAAGGTCAGCTTTAAAGAATTATATTTGTAAAACTGAGTAGGAGCAGGAAGTCTTCTCCCTTTTTTCTTCAACTGAATTAAAGTGACAGCAAAATCTGGGGAAAAGCTTAACAAGTAGGACACATTTGCTCTGAAATCCATTCACTTGATGCCTTTTGGGGGAAAACATTTATTCCTAATACAGAGGAAAAGGTTTTCAGGTGGAAATGATTGGCGAGGGGAGCATAGCAGATGCAGTGTTAAAGTGTTAGCCTGCGAGCAGGTGCTTCCCACTGTGATCCAGATGGCTGCACCAGAGCACAGGCAGTGGGGTTTGCGCCGCTACACACCCTGGGGACAGATCATAGCAGCGCACACATACGTACACTCATTGGATTTTTTTTTTTAATTTATATGCACTGGTGGGGGGTAGCTGGATCTGTGGGTGAGAGGACCAGAGCTCTGTTTGTCATGGCACAGTGTGTTGTTAGTCACGTTTAGTGCTGCTAGTCATGCAAAAAGTCCTGCAGAGTTCTGCTCTTGCTTGAAAACTTATTCCTTTGATGTAACTTTAAAACTTTAAAACCATCTATTTATGTAAGACCTCGTCTCCGTCTGTCTCGGTGAACCCTGTGAAAGACAGTGCTAATGATGGTATGTGTTAAAGTTAAAATTAAACAAGCTTTTGCTTTTCTTGAGGTACTCCTATTGTGCCATTAAAGAAAGAGCACCCGGAGACGTTTGATTGAAGCTGATTAGTCAGTTGCTTAATTGAATGTAATCAAAAGGGACGTTTTAGACAACCACCAGAGTTGGAGATGTCCACAAGATGGTGCCCTGGATGGGCTTATCATTATGCACAGTGACAAGCGGGGAAGTGGATCTGTAGGTGTGTGTGTGTGTGTGTGTGAGAGAGAGGAGAGTCGGGGACACAGAGATCGAGAAAGAGAAAAAGAGAAGTGTTGGGCTCGCTGAATGCCAATAAGAAGCTGAAGGCCTATTTGCAGTATGTCATTCCCAGCACACAGCTGGGTTTTTCACTCTGACAGGACTAGCAGCAAAAGGTTACAGCACCTGGACTTCTCCCTGTGAGAGAAATAAGAATCATCGTGTTTGTCTGTTCAAGAGAGAGACAGACTCGGTGTGTGTGTCTGTGTTCTCTGCTTGTGTTTGCCTATGCAGATTTGCTTTTCACAGCCATTTTCGGATCGCAGCGGTTGCCACAACCCAGGCATCAGTCTTCCAAAGCCATGATGGCAGATACACTTTGCTTTTAATTTCTTTCTAATTCCACTTTTAAAAAGAATAAATGCATCAAGGATGTGCTGCACATTGTAAGCTCTGATGGCCATATGAAATATGCTTTTAAAATAATTGGACTGATTCGGTCTCTTTAAAGAGAACACAGCGAGCTATTTAAAGCAAAGCAATCAACTCTGAAATATGAAACAGGAACAATTATGTTACTCGAAAGGTCAAAATGCCAGTCAAATTAAAACATTAGTCACGATGAAATTATAAAAATATATATCTGACACGTCTATTAGGCCAATGTAATGAGCCACACTTTTTCTAAAATGTATATTTACCCAAGAAATTTCCATTAATGAAGAGCAGTTTGTCATTGACTACCCTTCAGAAACTAATCCCTTTACTCGGTTGTTTGAATCTCCCTTTAATGTCCTTAACGGCATTTTGCCAGCAAGTTCGACAGCCAAGATTCACATAATGATTAAAGTTTGCTATTCAGACCAGGGCAGAGCAATGTCTCTACTGTGTCCTCACAGTAACTAAATATTCCCATCATGCACTCGTGCTTGCAGACTTATCTCATGTGAATCTGTATATTTTGCCTCGTTTTTCAGTGTTGAAGTCAGGGATTTGGGGCTGCTGCTGTGCCCTCAGTGTGATTTGCTGTTTGATCGAGAGTCTGTGCCTCCAAAGGAAAGATTAAACCCATGCCGCAGATACACCACTACCATCACTGACAGATATGATAAAGATAGAGCCGGTACTGTGATTTCATTCATGTTGGATCTTTCATTAATCAATAAAGAGAAGAGAAGGAAAGATACGTTTGATTAATGGACAAATGCCTTTGCCGTGTTTTAACTTGAGTATCCGACTAACATTGTCTTGGGGATGCTGAATTTAGCTTGTATTCGATTTCTTCAAGGACCGAAGAAGGCTTTGCAAAAACTTCATGGAACAGTTGTGATTTAAATTCCTTGTGTTTTCCGTATCGCCTTGGGTATATTTGAAGTCTTTATTAAAAGGATTTCTCACTGTGTTAATCAAAGTATAAAGTATTAGCTGTGACTAAATTAATGGTCTTAATTTTCTTTTAGGAAAGTCCATTTAGCCTGCTGTTTTGTACCGCCTCCTTAAAACTTAGACACACAGAAATAAATTGGCATTCTGCAGTTCCTTCTGTAGAAATATATATAAAGAACAAAGCCTTTGCATCAAGGTCAGGGAAGAAAGGGAACTTTTAACACTATACAGATCCAAGCCCACTTCCTGACAGGTCATTGCCTTTATAAAACAAGAGAAAAAGTTCATAGATTGAAGATGTACTGTTTTATGTATGCTGATGATGATTTTGACTGGTTATATGTTAGCAATCTCTAGTGTTGATTGTTGTGCAGATTTGAAGAATCAATTTATGAAAATCATCCATCAATTTTCTCAGCTGCTTATTGATCTTAGGCTGTTAGGTTACCATGTACGGTTGATTTAGGATTAGCAATTAAGCTAATGAGCATGTATTTGGACTGTGGGGAAAAAGCTGGAACAACCCACGCATGCACAGGGAAAGCATGCAAACTCCATGTAGAGTCTGCAGCCACCGGATTAAAACCTTCTTGATGTTCCAGTTCTAACCCTTAAATCATTGAGCTAACGTCAATTAAATAATTCTCTTTAATTCCTGCCACACGGTTTAAACATTTAAATGGCTACATTTCAAGCAAATTATTATTTCTGATAGCCAATTCTGTCTGAATCTTTTCATGAAGCACATTGATGATACTACCTGGTCATTAACAGATCGAACAATAATCAATACAACAGAATCACTTTTGAAGACAGCCATATTTTGATTAAAAACACCTTTAGAGATCTGAGATTTGTAAACATGGTATTTTTGTTTTATATATAGGGTTGCCCTGCCAAAGGACTGTCAGTGGGATTGGTACTGGCGCCATCACTAAAAGAAATTGTGACATTCGTCACAGGTGAAACTACTTTTGAACAAATTGTGCTGTGACTAAAGGGAAATAAATATTGGAATAACTTCTCATTTCTTTTAAGGCAAAGGAAATAGAGTCATTATGGTACATCCTCTGTATACATCATTGTAATTGTATTTTATTATGTGTCCTGTTGTATATACTCTCAGTTGTGCTTTGTATAATTTTATGTTACCTATTCGAATGGAAAAGAAATAGTAAAAACTTATAAAAGACTTGCATAAGATGTGGCCTACTTCATATAGTGAATCATATAAGACTCATATGATTTACTCATGAAAGTGTCACTTTCTCATTACATATATTGTTTTAGTAAGTATCCAAAACATACAAGTTTCATTTATATAATTTTTCAAGGGATCTTATATCTGTTTTCACTCTTGTATGCTTTTCATACAAGTTTCACACAAGACAGATACAAACTTTATAAGATTTATATATATCTTTTCCATATGGGTGACTTTCGCTAGAATCTGGCTATTTGCATCATATATTATAGTCTCATATCCATTAATATTGACTGGCCCTGATAAATAAACAAATAGGATTTAAAAAAAAGAAAAAAATATTAATTTTATGAGAAAAGTGATGTAGCAGTTTAGCATTAATTGTAATTGTTAATTGTAGCAATGACAGGGAACAAACAAGTAGCCCACTTACATGAATCTGAACTTTGAGGCAAGCAGCTGAGGCGACAACCAGTTGGAGGAATTGGTAGATGTTGAGTTACTGCTGACTGAAACGTGATGGAGTGGGAAACCAGAACTTGGCGTGTTTACAGCAGCAGTTGCCGATTATTTTATCATTTTTATGCAGACAGGGTCTCACTCTGCATCCCACATTTATGTTCTGGTCAGATAGTCCCAGTCCAGAAGCTGCGAAGTTATTCAGAATGTGAGGATAACAGATAGATCCATTGATGGTTTAATTGCAACCCAATACCAAACTGGAAATGAAGTGGGGGTTTTTAATAGGAAAATGCAGTACATGAATTTGCACCCTTAAGCAAAACTTCATTCAGATAAATGTTTACCTTCAGCTCTTGTTTCTTGTTTTGTGTGTGTCAAGAGTACTTTTGAACCAAAAAGTTTCATTGACTTTCTGGGCAGTTTTGTTCAAATGACTTTTCCAAAATACAAACAAAGTGTGATTATCAAAGAGCATTTAAATACACAATAAAACCCAAGGTTGTTTTTTTTTTTCCAGAGAGAGGTTTAAATTCAGAAAAACATCCCAAAATTGGATCAGTACAGCTGAAAGACTCCAAGGCCAAAATATGCAACCTTTGATTCTCAGTTGTGAGCCATTTGGGAGAATTTTGAAATGGAGAAACAAAGTTTTGCTAGAGTAAGCTTTTAAATTTTAAAAAACTGCATAAATTACTCCTAAATTGATAAAACTCTTAAATTTGGTCTGTCCAAAGTTTGGGTGTGTCCACAAAAAGCTTATAGGGTGCAAAGCCTTGGTTCTTAGCCAAGTCAACTCCATGCCACAAACTGTATCTCGATCACAACCAAATGGCAAAAACAAACAAGCCCAGGCTTCTGCAGTTCTATTTTCCATCTGCAACAAACCACCAGAGCGTCAAGCGACTGCAAGCTGTTTGGCTCATAGGGAATGAAATAGGCTTTACACTTGAGAGAACACAGCGCACTGAGTTGCTTTTTTTAATAGGATCCCAGGCACGTTGCTCAAGTCACCAGTGAGGTCCCACCTGCAGGTACTGTGGGCCGGTCTGTGTCTGAGGGACAGGAAAGGAAAGAGAGAGGAGATCTGGAAAAAGGAATGCAAGCTTTGCTTGTCAGGAGAGGGGAGAGAGCTTTCTGGTACACCTGTCAGATGCATGAGCAAAGTACATCTGTTCATCCCCTCCTCCTTCGTCAGATGTCACAGTCTAAAAACAGGGCTTTCTGAAAACACAGCACACTTATTTCTGCCAGCCTCTGTCACACTGCCTCTTTGTTTTTTCACACAAATATGAGCGCACACACACATACATACACAGACAAAGAGGAAGAGATGCAAATGGGTTTAGAGCAGAAATGCCACAATGCAAACACAGCCTGTAAAATACAATACCAGCATTATAGATTTTAGCTATCGCTGTCCAAATCCCTCCCTTATCCCTCTCAGCTGCTGTTCTGAGGGATATATATGTGTATATATGTATATGTATGTGTATATATATATATTATATATATATATATATATATGTGTGCTAGTGAAATCAGAGGGTGTAGCTGCAAAATGTAAGACTATAGAATGAGAAGCTGAATTTTCTGTTTAATATAGGTGTTTAATATACAGTTTCAGTTTTGAAATCTTTTATGATGAACATATGTTTGCATACAATGAATACTTTTAGGTGACCTTGCAAATACCATGTACTTAATTGTATCAGAGTTTAAAACAAGCCAACAACAACACCAATGCTTTGGAGTTGCATCAAGGACGGCAACGGATTTAAAAAATCTGTTAGGTCAAGCCTGCTGTGGCGACCCCTTGTGAATAAGTGAGCAGCCGAAAGTCTCTTTTATTCTGAAATGTAACTAAAGAACACTGAAATTTGCAATGGCCAGATCAATGGAACAGCCAATGGGATATAAACTATTGTAATCTGCATAAAAATGCAAAGATGATATTTACTTTTATTGGGGAATTAAAAGAGGCCCAAGAATGGATCCCCGAGGAACACATGTACTGAGGGCAAAGGAGATATAATATTAATATTTTATAATATTAAAGACAAATTGCTGCTGATGTTGCGCTGATGCATGATCTAAATCCTGACTGCTCTGACTGTAAAATGTTATTTGACTCAAGACACAGTGTCAGTGGAACGTTTACTAGGCACTTTACGGTTTTTGCAAGACAATTTTGAGTTGGGATGGTAATTATTTAATTCACCTGGGTGACCAGCTTTATGCTGTGGGAGAACCTGTGCAGCCTTCCAGATTTTTGAAATTTTACCTGAAGCAAGCTATAAATTAAAAATATGAGCTGCAGAAGCAACGATTAGATCAGCACTCAAGAATAGGAGGGAGGAATCTAAATTGTCTTCACCCTCAGATTTGTTTGGGTTTAAAATGTCCAATTTACTGTTTACTGTAAACCTCTCTACAGCTTATTAGTGTAAAAAGAGAATTTGTTGTCAGAGTTTGAAATACAGTACTTGGTTGAGAATATAGAAGTTAAGGGTACATACAGAATTATATATCCAATTTATAGTCCCATTTACAACTGGTGAAAAACAGTGTTGTTTTGTGTAATTGGATCATTTTACCAGTTTTCCTCTTGATGTTCTTTGCAATGTGCTGAGTCGCAGTCCCCCAGTTTGTCCTTATGAGTGTGTGTGATAAATAGTACACATAATATGTAAATGTGGGTTATAGTATAAAAGCTGCTTTTGGAGGTCTATAAGACAAGAAAATCACTGGAAAAATACCAGTTCATTTTCTGTTTCACTATGTGAATACAGGCAGAGCCCTCATTTAATTAAAATGATTGCATTCATTATTGATTAAATATTGACGGATGAAATGGGGGAGGAGTCTCTGTGGACTATGATATTTGCAGATAACACTGAACTGTGGTGAGAGTAGTAGTAGCAGGTCTAAGAGAGCCTGGAACGGTGGAGGTATGCACTATAGAGAAAACGAATGAAAGTCAGTGGAAGCAACACCGATTATGTGTTTGACTGAGTGGAAGACAGGTGGAAAGGTGAAGAGTAGGCGAGGAGTACAAGTAGTAAACCATTTAAAGCAATAGATAGTAGAAAAGAGAGATAAAGAAGACATTGATGGCAGGGTGGGGTGGGTGGAGACAGGTGTGACAGAAGAATAGCAGCAAGAGTGAAAGGAAGGGTTTACAAGGTGGTATTGATATATGCCGTGTAAGGTTTAGAAAGGGTGACACTGACAAAAAAATGTGTTCAGTGGGAGTAACCAGGATGGATAAGATTAGAAATGAATATATCAGATGCACAGCACAGGTTTAGTTGTTTGGAGTCAAGGTTAGAAAAGCAAGGCTGATGGTTTGAACATGTGCAGAGGAGAGATAGTGGCTATATTAGGCAAAGGATGCTGAATATGGCATTGTCAGTCCAGAGGAACACCTTAGAGGAGGGTCATGGATGTAGCAAAGGACATGCAGAGGGTGTAACAGAAGAGGATGCTAGAGCAACCTGTAGCATCTTCTTCTGAGAGAAGAAGATGAACATTTAACTTAAAATATCTTAAATTATACTGATTTATTAAAGCTCTACTTTTTGCCTACATGTACAGAATAGTCCACAAGGACTTCAGTGACTAGTAATGTTTAAGTTAAAATTCGGCGTTAAGGTTTAGCTTTTAGCAGGTCACCATGTCTGAGCCTTGTGTAGCAAATTAAGGACTCCCAGTAAGTGTTTATGTTCTCAGTTGTTAATAAAACTGGTGTTCCTCCAACTGTATTGTGTATGGGGCACAAAAACTGAGATCTCTGAGAACTCTTATCATATAACGTAACTGTTTTCTAAAAATGCTTTAAACTTGTTTTTTAATGTAAGCCACTCAAAGCAGCAATTTTATTCTACGGCTAAATTAAGGCTGTAAAAATTAACTTAGAATTAAACTGCTTTACCACACACTCAAAATAAAGAGGTTATTGTAACTTTAGTTGCACAATTTTTGCACCAATTCATCACATTTCATAGTTCAGTGTATTTTTACTTTGTAGTTTTTAAAAGCTTAACTTCATTTGTATGCGTCTAAAGGGTGCTACATATGTACAAGCAGCTTTCAGCTATAGTTTCGAGAGCAAAATGTTCATGGTCCTTCACCATTGCTTTTGAAATTCTCAAAAAAAAAAAAAAAAAAAAAATCTCGTTTGGAGTTTGAAATTTTTAATTTAAGCGCCCTGAAAACACACAAGGTCACGCAGTCTTCAACCAAAAAAAATACAATTTTTTTAGGATGTCTTTGCAGCTCTGTGCTTGTCCTTGCCTCATGTTGCCTCAGTTGTGAGCCAAATCTGGCTAAACCGCTGCCACATCATCGGTTTTAATCAGCTAATAAAATGACCCCCCACCCCCGACTCCTCCCTTCCCCACCTGAAAACTTAAACTTTTAGTGAAATGTTTTTGTTTTGTTTTTTAATCTAAAAAGATTTTCTGTTTGGTACTATTCATAAACAAGTTATAGTCAGTTTGCTCAGTTTTTGGAAGGGAGGAAATCAAACTGGCAAACAGAGATGGGCAGTAACGCGTTACTTGTAACGCGTTACTGTAATCCGATTACTTTTTTCGAGTAACGAGTAAAGTAAGGGATTACTTTTTTTTTTTTTTTAAACTAAGAGGCAGTTTTATTGCTGGGAGTTACAAATGAAAATACAAAATACAAAGTCTTGACGTGGCAAGGCATGAACCACATACACAGAACTTCAAGCTAGACACAAGAAATGAAACAGAGCACACAGCGCAGAGAAAACTCAGCGGCAAGACTGACATGAAGACTGACGACATGACAGGAAACAGAAGGAAACCGAGGACTTAAATACACAGGGTAGGCAAAACAAAACATAAGGACAAGAGACTATCAAAATAAGACAGGAAGTAACACACAGTAAGACCCAGACTAAGACATGTGAACTAGACAGTGGGATATGACCGGGCTGAGTAACAGAGAAGGAGAGAGGGACACATGGGGAAACATAGGTAAACATGGAGACGAGGCCGACTTTCACAGAAGTCGATGAGGACAAAACAAAAAACACCAAAAGCAACCTAACAATGTCAAACAAGACTAGAGACTCAAGAGTAAACCGCACAAAGCTCAAACTTAAATCATCTTCTTAAGGTAAAAATGCACAATAAAAATCAAAATGCTGGGTCAAAAATTCAGGACCATGACATACAGACTTAACACTTATTTGATGCTTTCCAAGCAAATACTCAAAACACCAATTACCTTCTGTTTTGCAAGATGCTAGAAATAAAGCAAGTGCTTGTTGGTACTGATGTGTGATGTCCATGTGAGGGATTGTGTGTTTTTGTTTGTTTTATTGTGACATCCACAAGAAAATAGCTACATACCTGGGAATACCATCAGCTGGAGGGCACTGGAGTTACAGACTTTAGAAAGAGTGCTGAACAGGCACATGCACAGATAGACCCCAGGTGGTGCTCAAGCACCTGACCCTTTGGGCAGGAAAGTTTTTTCTCCCACTTGTGTCTATTTTATAATTTTACATTTTAATTTCAAAGTAGTCCCATGGCATCAATTCCTAATTGAAAGCATGTAATGCCCAACAATTGTGTTTTTATAATTCTGCAATGCCGTACACCCCCTGGCCCCTGCATCGCCTTTCCTTGTTGTCACAATCAGTTGCTCGTGCCATTGAAGAGCTCTGAGGATTTTATCCCACAACTTAGACATTCACATTATTCACACTCTCATTACACATACATATAGGATCTTGGGGGTGGGCACAATCACGGAGTCCAAATCACCATCAGGGTGTATACCTCACCCCTGACGTCGTTGCCCACCTCTCAATTTTAAATACACTTAGTCATTGAGGGCTAGCAGGAGGGACTATGCGCTTACCTGCTGCTCCTTGGCAGGTAGCTCCATGCCCTCCTGGGTTTTAATTGCACCTTAGAACACATATGCATCAACACTACAATGAGCGGGTGGAGGGAGGTTTGGAGTCTTCTCCCACCCCCATTCTCTGCGGCCTGCTGGAGCGGGAGGGCTAGTAGGAGGAGTTGGCCGTCCGACTGCGGTCTGGGGTGTGGGGCCTCCCTGCTGCTGCGGAGTCGGGGTGGTCTGCCTCTCCCCACCGCAGGGAAAAGGGTAACACCACCTGGGTCTGGGTGCAATTCCCCCCTCCAGGGGCAAGGGTACCTAGACCCGGTTTGTAGAGTACGCTTGGGGAGTGTGATTGTGTGTACAGCGTCTCTTTATGTCTGTCTCCACGTTGGTTGAGTGTGGAGTAAGTGCATATGAGAGCATGAGGGTGGGAATGGATGTTTGTGTCTGTGTGTGCCTGTATGTCTGTGTCTATATGTCAGGTTGGGTATCAGACGCCACCTCTCTGGGGACACCTCAGGCCCTCCAAGGTTTGGAGGCCTATCTCCACCCACCACCACTTCTCCTGCCGGTGGCGGACTCCCTCAGGTGTCGGTGTGTTGGTGGTTCTTTGTGTCTGGGGGTGGGCGTCCGGGTACACACCGGCTCACTCCTTGGCGGCCGCTTGTCGGGGCCTGGGGCTCGCTCGGGCCCCTTTGGAGGTGGGGTGCCCCCGGCCTCTCGGCCTGGGGCTCGGTCACTCAGGCACAGCTGGGGGCCGGCGGAGCTCACGGGCGCGTCACTGCAACTCCCCCTGACTTCTGCTCCGCGGCTGCTGGGCGAGCCCTCATCTGGGACTCTCCTCAGCTCTTACTGGAACAGTGGCGCGGCTGCCCCTCTGTTGGTCTTCCATGGTCTCTTGTGTTCTGGGGGCCTCTGGATGTCTGGAGTTTTGATCTCCTCCATACCCGCTTCACACCCTGGAGGACAGGGCTGTGGCCCCCCCACACTCCCTAGCAGATCATTACATGGAGAAACCTTTGGAATGCAAGCATGCTGATCCACACAGGTATGCACACATGGGTATTCACAGACGTGGACTAAAGCTTTCTTGGCTGCTGCCTCAAAGCACACTGTGCGCTGTCTATCTTGCGTGCTGCACAATATCGTTTATTATTTAGTAAATATTGATATCTATGACTAGCTAGTTTATTGTGATGGTGCTTTGTTTTCTCTATTATTATGTTGCTCTTTGTTGTTTGCTGTCTCCTCTGTTTGTTTGTTTTTTTTTTGGTTTTTTTTTCTCCATACAGGTGACCCAGGAGTTCTTTTTTTTTTTTTTCTCTCTCTTCCCCCCCTTCTCACCGTCTCTTCTCCCCTTTGGTTTTCTTTCTTTCTCTCCCCCTCTTTCTCTCATTCATTCCCCCTGTCCTATTTATTTAAAAAAAAAAAAAAAAAAAAAAAAATGACAAAGGATGAACTGAAGCTCTGCCATCACGTAATGTCGCATACTGCTGTTTCTGATGTCATTTAAAAAAAAAAAAAAAAAAAAAAAAAAAAAAAAAGAAGAGCTCTGAGGAGCAGCGTCACATCTCAGACATGCTTTTACTGATTACAGACAGGTAACATTAGTGTCTGCACTGGCCTCATCCACATTTGTTATTGCTATCTAATTAAAAACCACTAAAACACATCAATTTAGGCAGTTAAACATTAGCAATTATACCGCAACATTAGCTTATCAAATGCAAGGTACTTTAAAATGCACAAGAGAAGTCACTTTCACTCTTTGTATGACAGCAGAAATAATTACGTGATCATTAGTCTAATATTTTGGAATGTTCAAAACTGAACTATTATCAGTACCATTGTTCATTACATTATTATTATCATTATGAATGCCTTAGTGTAATACAGAATAACCATTAATTATCATGTACAACGTTAACTTTGAATTTACCAATGACAGCTCTATGCGAACAAAGGACATGTTATAAAACAGCAAGACAGAGATCGACAGCAGGCGTCCCTCTTCTGTCCACGATCACGCCATCAAACAGTGAGGAAGATGAAAGAACAAGTAGCTTATATAAGCAAGTAATAGCTGTGGTCCTGGATACCATTAGATTTTTTAATATATATGCCACCAAAATTTGGCCTTATTGTGTTGTTAGCTACACAATGTAGCATCAGCTACAACTCTTAGGCATCACTTTGAGAATTTTCCATAATAATTTCATATCTCACTGTTTTATTTCCCTTAGTCAAACGTTTAAGCTCATTAGTCTCCCGTTTATACTCAGTTCATGGTTTAGTTGAGTATTAGTACAAACCAAGGAAGTTTCAACTGAACTGACCTTCACCACTGTAGAATTATCATCATACTGCAGATTACAGGAAAAAAGAAAAAAGTAGGAAAAAAGAAGAAGTGGATGAAGGAAGTGAACACACTGACACAGACAAACCGTCAGAAATGGGGAAGAAGTATATAAAACTCAAACTTTCACAACCTTCACAACTGCTGCACAGACAGTACCAGACACAGATTTCAAGGTAAGTTGAGACATTTAAAACTGGCATGTGTAAGAACGTAACCTTCATTCTGTTATATACAAAACTTCATTTTCTTTCATTTTGTTTTTACAACGAGCAATACAGGTGAAGTAGATAATTTACGCCTCTATTGTTTATTGTAGGAATCCAAAGCAAGCAGTAAACTGGTGTCACTAGTCTTGAGAATAATTCGAAAAAGTTCCATTTATATAATTAAGTATAATTTGTGCTGTGATTTTTTGCCTTGTATTAGATGAAGCTGTTCCCTGTACTGGTGATGCTGACAGCATGTGCTGCAAGACCTCAAGGTATTTTGGGTTTTTTCTGAACAAAGTGAATACAACAGCAGATTTCTACGATCTTCATGTATTTTGTTATTCACTTTTAATGATACTTTGGTTTTTAATAACGTTATTAAAATTTCTAGCCAATCTTTGTAACAAGACTGAGAAACAAAAAGGATTTACATATATTTAAAATTTGTATTTTTAATGTTGTTTCTTTCTGGCTTCATGTGAATTTGACTCATTGAAAACCTTTGAGAAAAATATAGTATTTCCTTCTTTTAAGTTTTCTTATTAATCGTATTCATTTCTTATTAAATCTGAGTGTTGGCGGGACCCCGCACACATGCTTCTCTGTGTTCATAATTTCCTGCATTTTCCTTTTTCATAAAAAAAGGAAAACCACTTGAAAAGTGTCTTCCTCTTTCTTTCTTCTCAGATTTGTCTGGTAAAATGTTCACTTTCCCACTGGAATCCAACAGAGCTCATGTGAGGCTGAATGCGTCGAGATTGGATTTCAGTTCTTTAACACTCTGTCACAGGTAGCAATGAATATGTATGCATTTCCTATAAGAAGCAACTGTATCTCTGATTGTGAAATAAGTCATCCTTTGCCATGCCTACAGATCATTTACAGACCTTAAAAGAGACCACGTTTTGTTCTCTCTGGCTACACCTGTTCATTCCAATTACGTCCTGATCTTCTGGGATGGTACAAATAAAGAGATTGAGCCCGATATCAAGGACAGGACAGCTGAATTTGGAGGGCGAGACTACAAGCCAAACATGTGGCACTCTATCTGCACCACGTGGGACTCTGAGTCTGGACTGGTGCAGATTTGGTTTAATGGGCTACCTTCGATTAGGAAATTTGTCAACACTGGAACAAACATCGTAGGACCTGTTATAATAATTTTAGGACAGGTACATGTTTTATTGATAAATTATAAATACTTATTTAGATTCAGTCAGACGCTGTATATACTAATAATGTACTATATGTACTATAATATACAATGTAGTTTTAATCTATTGTATCTCAAACACTGCATTCTTTACAGGAGCAAGATTCCCACGGTGGCGGATTTGACATTAAGCAGTCTTTCGTTGGCATGATGTCTGACGTCCACTTGTGGGATCACATCCTTTCCTCCTGTGAAATTCAAAACTATGTGGATGAACTAAACTTCACGCCAGGGAATGTGTTGAACTGGAGCGCACTGGAATTTGATATCATAGATAGAGTACTGATAGAAAATAAACTCATGACGTGTCACTAATCAGAAAATTACAAAGTCAAAAATCTGGTCAAAAAACTACTTTGTTTTTATGTCCATCATAAAGAATATTTGATGATTTTTTTTAAACCCTTTTACGATAATCATATGAAAGCGTTACACTGGTCGCTGTGATTACGTTACATGTTGGTTAATTCATGAACAACATTGAGAACAAAAACTGGTGAGCATAAATATAAAAAATAAAAAATTATTTTACGAATTTCTAATTGTAAATTTATTGTAAAGTGAACAATAAATTGACAATTCATCAACTTGTGCTATAAATGTTTTTCTAGTCAGTGCATGACAATAAAATGTAAAAAAAAAAGAAAAGAAGAAGAAGCTTTTTTTTTTGCCAAAATATCACCATCAGCACTGTGTCACAAAGTGCAATCGACAGAGAGGTCCAAACTTCTCCATTAAATCTGAAAACTCTGCATCTCTACTTAAGTATTTCAACTTAATCTAAAAGGTGGTGTTTTAGATGTCGCCCTCTACTGGCCAAAACTGATAAATGCAGTTTTTTTCCTTGTTTTGGCTTTTTTTAAAAAAAAAAATCAGATCGTTCGAGTACTATTTGTGTAATTTTATGATTAAATGGACCTATACCATATACACAGACCCTCTGGGATTTTTATTGTTTATGTGAGTAGTTCCTTTTTGACAGATGCCCCACAGTGGTGCAATCTGTGAAACTCACAGATGAACACACACTGTGTAAGAACACTGATAGCTGTGTTTGTTTTATTTGTTTAGATCAAACATGACAAAACACATAAAAGTGTTTTTAGATTACCATAGAGCTGTTTAACGCACACATCTATTAAATCTTCATGTATTTACAATACAGAAATGGCATTGCCATGAAAATTGTGTTGCTATGTTCAGTTCAAATGTTCAAACGATCAATGAGTGTAAGTAAACAAGTCCAAGGAGCACATGCAGGAGCAAACAAGTGCTTTGCTAATAAAATGGGGGGAAACGTGCACTCACGTGGACTTTTGATTGCCGTGCAGGTCGTTCTTCAGCCAAACAAATACTAACTGTCAATAAAAGTCAATAAAACTACTTCTGCCTTTCATGCATCCAAAATCAAAGTGAAAGTACAGAGACTTGATCTGTAAATGACTGCAGAATATCAGCTCTGGTAGAAAAACAACTCACCAATCACTTCTATTTTTGATATTTTTGTTGGGAACTAAAGAGAACCTCTTGAAGGCTCGATTCTTAGTGTTAGTGACCTTCTGCATTTCTACTAAAAAATAAAAAATATATAAATTCAACAGTAAATTTGCATTTCTTACATGTAACTTAGCACTGGCTGGAATTAAATAGGACACCATAATGCTATAAAGTGCATAAGATATTTTAGTTTGGACCAAACTGTAATGCAACTGGTGACCAACTTACAGCTTTATTTACAGTCTCCCACTTTCAGAGGCTCAAAGGAAGTTTATCAAACTAATATAAGGATTGTTTTAATATGATAATAGGATGAAAATTCTTTACTGTCTGGAATCCAGAACCCATGAACATCATCCGATGTGTGTTTCCTGGCTTTAGATGCTCTCCAAGGCCTTTATAGCAGCCACATTCACTTGCTGCTTGTTTGTGGGTTTTTCAGCCGTCAGTTTTGTCTTTGGAAACTGAAAAACTAATTAAGTCAAGTTAAATTTGGTTTAATCTGTCCAAAGATTTGTTTCCTGTGCATGCTCTTTTACATGTTTTCTGGCAAAGTCTACTCAGCCATTTTTGTTCCAAGTGTAACCAGTTGTTAGCACTTTGTAAACTCTCTGCATTTACGCTCAGGAAGGTTTAGCTTGATTGCAGACTTTAAAAATAATATATCTGCTTCATTGAGATTGTAGTTTCTTAACAATGGTCTTCCAGGCCTTTTGGCATTTAGTGTGCAGCAGGTTTATTTTATTTTTCACCCTGATGATGGTCATAAGATGCAAGAAAAAGCTACCAAATTACAAGTTTAACACTTTGAATTATCTCCAGATCTTTTATCTGCTAAATCTGACATGAAATATTGAATAAACAGATCTGATTTGGCCATGAAACTACTCATATAGATAATACAATTTTATATAATATATAATATTGTATTATACATTGTCGCAGGATGCCCTGAGCTACAGAAAACTTATTTCTAAGTCAAATATTAAAAATCTAAGCAATGTTTGATTTGTAATATGAGTAGTGTCTTTGTATTAGATGGCACTGTGGCTTCTATTGTTGATGCTGGCATCATTGCTGCCAGTCCTAAAAGTACAGAAGATAAATATTAAAATGAAACTCAAAGAAAATTCATGCTGATGAAAATTGTGTGCAGGATTTAGATGTGTTAAGTTTTAATGCTTGTTATCGCTTAGTGGTTTGATTTAAGGATGAAACTAACATTACTAGATCTTAAACCCATGCCTCCTACAGCAACAGCAATAGATAAATTATACAGGTTGTCCATAATTGTATATCTATTGTCTTATAGACTGTATTTTGACTTTTGGCTGCTCCATAAATTCACTGACTTGTTGTGCACTAACAAGGAGTTCATCAGGCTAAGTAAACAAGTCCAATGTCCAAAGGCATGTCAGAGATAATGAAGCTTTGGCAAACATAAATATCAGAGTGGATTAGCGGGAATTTTGGCAGCTCACAAGGACGAAGTTCATATTTTTGGTAGAGCAGCTTTTAAAATGTTTAATGTTTCAGAGAAGACATGCATCTAACTATTAAAGATGCTTCTATCATATACTTCTATAGACTGTTTTAGACTGAGATATGACAACAACACAACTCATTTGTGTGTCTAGAAAGGAGGGAAAAAATGACGGCCAAGTCCTCACTAAAGCAAAAGTACACTGAACTACTTTTGTTTCACAGGGTAGATAATGCTCATTTCAATGCTCTAAAGTAATATTGTTTTAAAGTAATATTGCTGGATGGATAAGATTAGAAATGAATATATCAGATGCACAGCACAGGTTTAGTTGTTTGGAGTCAAGGTTAGAAAAGCAAGGCTGATGGTTTGAACATGTGCAGAGGAGAGATAGTGGCTATATTAGGCAAAGGATGCTGAATATGGCATTGTCAGTCCAGAGGAACACCTTAGAGGAGGGTCATGGATGTAGCAAAGGACATGCAGAGGGTGTAACAGAAGAGGATGCTAGAGCAACCTGTAGCATCTTCTTCTGAGAGAAGAAGATGAACATTTAACTTAAAAGATCTTAAATTATACTGATTTATTAAAGCTCTACTTTTTGCCTACATGTACAGAATAGTCCACAAGGACTTCAGTGACTAGTAATGTTTAAGTTAAAATTCGGCGTTAAGGTTTAGCTTTTAGCAGGTCACCATGTCTGAGCCTTGTGTAGCAATTAAGGACTCCCAGTAAGTGTTTATGTTCTCAGTTGTTAATAAAACTGGTGTTCCTCCAACTGTATTGTGTATGGGGCACAAAAACTGAGATCTCTGAGAACTCTTATCATATAACGTAACTGTTTTCTAAAAATGCTTTAAACTTGTTTTTTAATGTAAGCCACTCAAAGCAGCAATTTTATTCTACGGCTAAATTAAGGCTGTAAAAATTAATTTAGAATTAAACTGCTTTACCACACACTCAAAATAAAGAGGTTATTGTAACTTTAGTTGGACAATTTTTGCACCAATTCATCACATTTCATAGTTCAGTGTATTTTTACTTTGTAGTTTTTAAAAGCTTAACTTCATTTGTATGCGTCTAAAGGGTGCTACATACACTCAACAAAAATATAAACGCAACACCTTTGTTACTGCTCCCATTCCCCATGGGATGGACGTAGAGACCTAAAATTCATTCCAGATACACAATATAACCATCCCTCCCAAACAGTGGTCACAAATCAGTCCAAATGTGTGGTAGTGGGCACATCTGCTATATTGAAATAATCCATCCCACCTCACAGGTGTGCCACATCAGGATGCTGATCTGACATCATGAGTAGTGCACAGGTGTACCTCAGACTGCCCACAACAAAAGGCCACCCTGGAATGTGCAGTTTTGTCTCACAGCAAAATGCCACAGATGCCACAAGCAATGAGGGAGCGTGCAATTGGCATGCTGACAGCAGGAATGTCAACCAGATCTGTCGCCCGTGCATTGAATGTTCATTTCTCAACCATAAGCCGTCTCCACAGGCGTTTCAGAGAATATGGCAGCACATCCAACCGGCCTCACAACCGCAGACCTCGTGTAACCACACCAGCCCAGGACCTCCACATCCAGCAGGTTCACCTCCAAGATCGTCTGAGACCAGCCACCCAGACAGCTGCTGGAACAATTGGTTTGCACAACCAAACAATTTCTGCACAAACTGTCAGAAACCGTCTCAGGGACGCTCAACTGCATGCCCGTCGTCCTCATCGGGGTCTTGACCTGACTCCAGCTCGTCGCCGTAACAGACTTGTGTGGGCAAATGCTCACATTCGATGGCGTCTGGCACGTTGGAGAGGTGTGCGCTTCACGGATGAATCATGGTTCACATTGTTCAGGGCAGATGGCAGCTGAGAATGTCCCAGTTCTTGCATGGCCAGCATACTCACCGGACATGTCACCCATTGAGCATGTTCGGGATGTGCTTGACCGGCGTATACGACAGCGTGTACCAGTTCCCACGAATATCCAACAACCTCGCACAGCCATTGAAGTGGAGTGGACCAACATTCCACAGGCCACAATTGACAATCTGATAGACTCCATGCGACGATGTGTTGCACTGCATGAGGCAAATGGTGGTCACACCAGATACTGACCGGTTCTGGGTCCCCAGACCCCCAATAGCGCAAAAAACTGCACATTCCAGGGTGGCCTTTTGTTGTGGGCAGTCTGAGGTACACCTGTGCACTACTCATGATGTCAGATCAGCATCCTGATGTGGCACACCTGTGAGGTGGGATGGATTATCTCAATATGGCAGATGTGCCCACTACCACACATTTGGACTGATTTGTGACCACTGTTTGGGAGGGATGGTTATATTGTGTATCTGGAATGAATTTTAGGTCTCTACGTCCATCCCATGGGGAATGGGAGCAGTAACAAAGGTGTTGCGTTTATATTTTTGTTGAGTGTATGTACAAGCAGCTTTCAGCTATAGTTTCGAGAGCAAAATGTTCATGGTCCTTCACCATTGCTTTTGAAATTCTCAAAAAAAAAAAAAAAAAAAAAATCTCGTTTGGAGTTTGAAATTTTTAATTTAAGCGCCCTGAAAACACACAAGGTCACGCAGTCTTCAACCAAAAAAATACAATTTTTTTAGGATGTCTTTGCAGCTCTGTGCTTGTCCTTGCCTCATGTTGCCTCAGTTGTGAGCCAAATCTGGCTAAACCGCTGCCACATCATCGGTTTTAATCAGCTAATAAAATGACCCCCCACCCCCGACTCCTCCCTTCCCCACCTGAAAACTTAAACTTTTAGTGAAATGTTTTTGTTTGTTTTTTTAATCTAAAAAGATTTTCTGTTTGGTACTATTCATAAACAAGTTATAGTCAGTTTGCTCAGTTTTTGGAAGGGAGGAAATCAAACTGGCAAACAGAGATGGGCAGTAACGCGTTACTTGTAACGCGTTACTGTAATCCGATTACTTTTTTCGAGTAACGAGTAAAGTAAGGGATTACTATGGCAAAAACGGTAATTAGATTACCGTTACTTTCCCGTAGGAACGCTGCGTTACTGCGTTACTAAAACCGTGATTTTTTTTGCGAGAATGTCTCATGACAGTGACGTAAGCAAGTGCGACGTTTGTGACAACAGCTGTGTGCAGATCAACAATGGATCATATATCGAGTGCGGGAGAGAGTATGAGCGTGCAGCGTTTAAAGCGTGGAAGTACTGACCTTACTTTGAGTTTGATTCCATAAAAAGTGACAAAAACATTAGTGTCCGTTGTGCGTGGGAAGAAAACTTCTTTTTACAGCGAAAAAAACCCCTAAACTTCCAAGCAAGCACCGAGTGCGCAATGACGTAATGGGAAATTCACAGAGCTGCCATATCCTTCCACTGACCGCTGCGGCACACCTGCACCAGGGTAAACCTCCGCCTACCCTGCTCCTGCTTTACAGGTGAAAATAGAGCAAAAGGACCGCTAGTCTTTGACTTTATTTATTTTCTGCTGTGTTTTACTTGCATCTTTTTGAAAGACTGAGTGTAAACACACACAAAAAAAAAAGATTTATGTGCTGGAATGTGCAGAAAATAGGTTTAAATATTAAACAAATTTCTTCCAGTCAGTGAATGTTGCATATAATTACATTTTTGCTTGATGCATAAAGTTAAAAGATTAAAACTAATAAAACAAGTTTTAAAAAGGGACTTTTCCATTTGATTACATTTTGTATGATGGATTATGTAGAAAAAGTAGAATTGGGCTGAGAAATCTATCGCTTTATCACCTCTTCAGGTTGTAAATCGTGTTTTAAAAAAGTAACTAAGTAACTAAGTAATTAATTACTTTTGAAAATAAGTAATCAGTAAAGTAACGGGATTACTTTTTTGGGGACGTAATCAGTAATTAGTTACTGATTACTTTTTTCAAGTAACTTGACCAACACTGCTGGCAAATGTCATGAAAGTTGGAGCTGGCAGATCTTTTCACTGGCAGTAAGCAGCTAGCACCCTGGGCAATATACAAATACAACATAAGCATGTGAATGTGAATATGCTGAAGAAGAGTGTTCATATGAAAAGTCCTTCTGATTTTTAAAATTCTTTTTATCAGTTTCTGATACACTATTCAAAAACAATCACTCTCATACTATCTGCTATCTTTTTGCAGGGTATTTTGAAGTAGATATTTGAAGTCAGACTTGAAATTCCAAACAAAATTCCAAACAGGCCGGAGGTGCTTACAAAGAAAAGGAGCAGAACTCCTTAACTTCATATTTCAAGTTGCAGATAAAAGCACAATTAGTCAACTGTAGTTATAGGATGATTAAGAATTTATAATAAGAGCAATGATAAGCAACATCCTAATGATACATTTCTGTAACAGGGAAGAAACAAGATTCAGCCCATCAGGCGAGGGTGACTGGAAGTCAGCAGCAGAGAAAAAGACAGATTTGAAGTTCTTGTTTATGAGAGGAGGTCTGAGTTCTAGGCAGGCGTTAAGGTGGGATTTAGCAGGTAGGGTCACACTAAGATCAACATGGGCAAAGTAATTACTCAGAAAGAAGTCACACAGTAATCTGCTTTGTGAGGTCCAGCTGATTTTTCTCCTTTGTACAAGCAGCGATGACCCAACCTTTGCTGCTTCTCCAGTATTCACTGCTCTTTGTGGGTTTAAGGCTCCAAATTAACTCAGCAAGATATAATGTCTCATCTCAATCTAATTAAAATCATTGCTTCAATTAATTGATGTAACCTAACAGTGACCATGAATAGCCTGCTCTGTACCAGCCCAGCATAATGAATCACTGTGAACTTCACCACAGCACTGTGATCTAACCAGTGGAGCCTGCACTGAACAGCCTGGTATGTTAACCTTAAAATAATACAAAATTAGTATAATTCAGTTTGTTTTGCAAGGAAGTTTCACAAACGTATTCAGCTACTCATCATGTATAGCGCCAACATCTGATTTAAAACCTCTCAAATGAGGATGTTACATGTCCATACATCCATCCATCCATTCGCTTCCGCTTATCCTTTTTAGGGTCGCGGGGGGCGCTGGAGCCTATCCCAGCTGTCATAGGGCGAGAGGCAGGGTACACCCTGGACAGGTCGCCAGTCTGTCGCAGGGCCAACACACAGGGACAGACAACCATTCACACTCACATTCACTCGCACATTCACACCTAGTGACAATTTGGATTATCCAATTAACCTATCCCTTACATGTAACACAGGATGTTACATGTAAGATTTAAAATTCCAGTTTAGCCAATTTCACTTGCAGAGCACTCCTTACCTTTGAAAATCATCTTTCATCTTCCTCTTCTGTCCTCTCTTACCTACATCTTTCTCATTTCTGATTTTGTCACATTAATTTTTTTCTCTCTCTCTGAGAAATAGACTTTACATGGAGCTCACACACTCATTTTGTGCTAAACTGAGCAGAATCAGAAATGACCTGGCTCTAAAAAAAAACCCCTTTACTCAGCTTACGCTTGCTCCTCTTATGTGACGCTAGCTAAATGCTGAAGTACTGCGAGCCATTTTATTTGCATCTGCACCATGAATGCATCACAGGGATGAGAAGAAAAAAAGGGTGTGAGTGGGCTGTAGGATGTTTTCATTAGATTCTTGTTACTGAGCAAGTATCTCCATGCTGTCATTGGAAGCAACTGCCAGGCTGCAGCAGGCAAAAACATAACTAATTTGACAGTAATATGCGTTAATCTGCTTATCATATTTAAATGCTCATTAAGAGAAGGTTCTGGATTGTTCTGGCCCACTTTAAACTCTGCTGGTAGGAGGGGACACCCTGCTGTCAGGATTGGGGTGAGCAGATCAGTGGATGGATCATACTGGATGGAAGGTGCAGGAGCTGAGGCTCTTTAGGATCCGTGGGGATGACAAGCAGCAACAAACCTGGGCTGTAGCCAGCAGGTGATGCGGTGCTGCTTTAAGCTTTTAAACTGTACTGATTTATTTTATGTTGCCTTTTTGCTCATATTCCAATATCGTGAACAATGAGGTGGAAATATGAAGATAAAGGAATATGGACTCACTGACATTTTTGCAGCATTTGCTGAATCATTCAGTTTCTAAGAGACATTTTTTTCAGGAAAGCATTCTTCTCTCCTTTTTTGAAAATGGCAGGTGCAGAAGCTAGATGTTTAAACTTTATGTAAATTCTAACTGGTAACAAATTTTATTGGCTTTTCTTAGTTTGTACTATTTTAAATATTTTCTTGGATCTTAGTGCAGAACAACAAATATGTTGTACTGCTTGAAAACAAAACAATAGAATATATATTAACCCTTTAAGACCTACCATAGAACCAAGTCCGCCAGAGCTTATCTTTATATTTTTACATGCTGTAGTGCCATTTTTGGGAGCATTTCAAGTTGCTATACATCAATACAACCATTATAGCCCAGATTTTAATAATATGTCTGCATTAAGTGCATAGTAATTACATAAATTGCAAAAAAGTGCAATAAACTACAAAAAAATTTAAAATCGTTTTTGTTTTTTTAACATATATTTCTAGTTAGAGAAATTTAAGAGGCTTATCCCTCAAAACTGTAAACACAAAAAAGTTGCACAAAACAGTTTCCCATCACAGGAAATTTATTTTGAGTGTCTTCATAGTTTTATTTTTTAAATACACCAATTTTTATATACTGCAGGAAAAACGAAAATAAATATTATAATGCAAATTTGCAAAAAAGCAGCATATGCATCAAAATAAACTATTTCCAGCAGTGCAATTTGACTTCTAAGCATCCCAGAAACGACACAGAAAGTCATAAAGTCAAACATAACCTTTAAAAACACCAGTATATGCTTGTATAGGCCCGGAAGGTAAAAAACTACATATCCGCGAAATGACGTCACTTCCTGTTTTGGGCAGGTAATGGCGGACATGCGATAGTTCGCGCTGACGTCTATTCCAACTAGGAAGTGTTACGAACAGCTGATCAGATCGGCAAAGTGTGTTTCTGGAATATTGTGTTTTTGTTGCTGCAAGTGCTTTTTATTAAGTTTTTGCAAAGCTATATATGGAAGGAAACCGTGACCTAGGACAAGCTGATGGCATAAGATGTAAGTACAACTCCTGTGGTTTCATATGTAAAAATAATTATTGCGCTAGCTTATGTGGTTGCAGTGCTACTGGGATTTAAAAATAGTTAGGCAAAACAGAGCGTGCCAGCTCTGACCGGCTTTAAAGGGTTAAAAAAAAAAGAAAGGCTAAGAGTTAATCAAAATCTTTGTTGAATTAGCTACAGCTTCTTGGCATAACCATGTGTACTTGTGGTATTTCAGGAGTGTCTTTGAGAGCATTTTGTTCCAAGGCTGAACAGAGGTAATAGAAAATGAGGAAAGAGAGGTGAAATAATGTTCAACAAAATTCTCCAGTTGGCATCAAACCAAGAATGTCTTGCACACAGGTTGCTTTTCAACCGCCAGGCCACAAAGGTTCCCCACAAGGAAATAAGATTGGATCACTGTAGTTGTCCTCAATTTCATTTTTTTTTAGCTTCAAATAAATTGGTAGCCACTCAGAGGTTGTCCAGATCCAAACAGATCATTAAAGTTCATCTGAAGCTAGTATTTGTTAAAACTCTTACATTTGTTAAGTAACAAACTTTGGTGGCACAGTGCTCAAGTTTATTTAGTGCAGTGTTACTGAAATGAAGGCCAGTGCTTTGAACATAAAACAATGTCTGCAAGAAACTGCTGGTTTTAAAGGGAAGTTATTTCGCTAATTTTCAGCTCAGTGTTTTTATTCTTGGCCTCTACTAGAATAGCTTTGCATTATTCAATTCAATTTTATTTATATAGCACTAAATCCCAACAACAGTGGCCTCAAGGTGTTTTATATTATAAGGTAAAGATCCTGGCAATAATACAGTTTTATGACGATTCATAGTTCATTGTTTGAAACGAGGTGCTTAAACACTTGAAGCCATCTTTGTTCTGACTGGCTGCTCCTTGTGCAGACGGTTTGAACAGCAAACAGAAGGAAGATTCCATGTTGACAGTCTAAGCTGTGATGACCATATACAGTCATTTTTCATATTTTTGCACATTACCAAATACACCTACCATTTCTACAGGAATGACGAGGGTCTGTCATTATACATTTTGAACCCTCAGAGAATGCACTGCTAAAGGGAACAACAAAAAAAAAAACTATATCACAGATTCTACAGGACTTAGGTCAAAAAACTTTAAATGTCAAAGTTCATGACAGTAAAATTAGAAATACACTGAACTTGTAGGGTTTGTGTGGAAGGGCTTCCAGGACAAAGGCTCTTCTTTCTAAAAAGAACATGGCAGCATGATTTAGGTTCTCCACAATGATGTGAGACACTGATAAAGTCATACAGAGAACAGTTACTTCCACTTATTGCTGCTATAGGTTGTTCTTAAAGTTTTCACAGTACTCCTGTGACTGTAAAGGTTACGAGAGCTCACTGACATCAAACAGTCAACACAACAATCTGTTGCTATGAGCATCACACCACTCTCTTGGCAGTATTGCTGCTCATAGCAAGAATACATATACTAGCATCAATATCTGAAACATTGGCTTTGTTTAATACGAGAATCCACCATCACAGCAGTATAAACACGACAGAAAATAAGGAAAATAAAAATATCTTTATCTTTAATAAGCCACAGCAGTGAACTGCTTGATTGAAATTATTTAGCTGTAAAAAAAAATCCTTGCGTTCCACAAGAATAACAATTTCCCCAAAAGATAAGTAAACAGCCAATGTGAAGAAACTGCATTACATCTATAACAAACCCCCAAACTCTAATTTTGCACTAAATGAAAAATGCCATTGTAAACTAATCTCATTTGGGAATAGTGCTAAACATTGTTCTTGAAATAAAAATCTATCATATTTCTGATTAATAAATCTATGGACAGAGCTTGTCTGCTAGAGGCACTACATGAAAGCCTTTATATTTACTGCTGGAGAGATCTTTTCTGTTTAAAAAGGGAAAAAAACATCCTCCTGGCTCACAGAAAGAATTTCTTTTTATGTTATCAGAAGCAGAAGCATTGTTTATATGGAATAAATGGAAGAGAAGCACGAGCAGTCATAGCAACCTAAAAAATCGTTGAGTGACAGAAAAACTGAGGGAAGATTGCAAAGCATTGCACACACCATTTGACTGACAGGCAATACCTGAAAATGGATTACTTGGCTGCTTTGAGACCAAGTTGTCACCAAAATAAATGTTATAAATAGGAATCTCCTGTCTTAAAGGCTTTAGGCTTGTAACTGGCATGATTTTAGCACATATGTTGCTACCACTGTTTTACAGGGCTGCCAGACGAAGGCAGACACTTGTACACCGAGTGGTAAATCTGTGTTGGATGAATGCCTCAATGAGTGCGATTTAAAATCCCATCTTTCTGCCTGGTGTTTAGGCCTCTTCAGACCCTGCCGATAAGAGAGGGAAGTTTTCAGCCGCATTACAAGTAGAGAGAGGATGATGACAGCAGGGCTCACCTCACCCCAGGGAGGTGAGTAGCCCAGAGGTGTTGTGAAGAAATGGATTTTAGGAACACGGCTGTGCACCGAGAGGACCAAAATGGAGGAAAGCGAAGGCACACAGTGGTAAACACTGCAAGACAAAATGGGAGGCACAGGTGGAGAAAGTCTAAAGATCAATACTGGTTGTCAGCAGAGAGAAGAAGAATAGAGGTATTGAACGATGAAAATAGGAGATAAACATTTAGGTTGAACATAGAATATAAAGCAATAAAGTGTCATATTTATACATAAAAATGCAACAACCCTGAGCGCACAGGTATTGTTGCATTCATCTTTATGATGATTCAAATATGTTCGCCAGTCTGTCGATATATGGAAATCAAATATTTAATTTCATCCTTTTAAAGTATGTGTGCGCCTCAAAGTGTAGTGGTTTACACATTTACTTGGCAAGCCAAAGGTAGCTGGTTTAGTTTCAGTAAGATTCACAAATCCCTCTTGGATGCAAGAGGCCATCTGATGTAAAACTGCCAAGTCAAATGTGCAGGACGCTCTGCTGCTGATGACTCCTCGGGACAAAGGAGCAGCTGAAAGTAGCTTCATCTATCCTTTTAAACTCTGTGTTCTTCTCCTCGACGAGCTCTTGAGAGCGATATCCATTATTTGGTGCTCAGCAGGTGCTGTGCAGAGTGTATTATTCAAGGTTATTTTGTCGGAAACAATTTCCTGCTGTGATCAAATAGTGTATGTATTGTAAATGGTTTCCACCATATAAGACTAGCTTGATAATTTCCACTGACCGTTACAGAGCTCCTACACAAAAGTACGATGTAAACTTTCAACTTCTTTTGAAAACTAACATGATTCCAGTTGTTTGTTTACTGCTGACATACACAGTGGTAATATTTCCCCCGAGGTTATCAATGATAATGTAAAACAACTTGAACCTAAAAGTCTTTTTTGAATTAAAACATTTACATAATTTTTACCATGTCTGAATTATTTGTATATATTTTTTTCCTCCTCACTTCCAAGACTCTGAAGAATGTACGGAGTGTTGCACATAGGATGGGAATTAAGAACTGGTACTTATAGTTACCTGGTTTCCAGTAGTTCAGTTCCTGCCATCACAACTTTGGCTCTTCGAAAGCAGCTTCACAAACAGCATGCTAACTTTGCTATGGTGCATGCTAACATTAAGCTAGCTAAGAATCCAGAGTGACGTTAGAGCTGAGTGAATAGTAACAAACCGATGAAAAGTTAGGTTGGAGCCTCCATTTCTACCTGTTCATGTTTCTACAGTAAACTCACTGCAACGATCACTTTAAAGTCTCTTTGCGCTGGTTTTCATCTTTGTCAGCATTGTGTTCTTACTTAAAAACTAAGAGAAAACTCATATCTGTGTCTTCATTAGGATAGGGACTTGTGTTAGTGTGTGGGACTGTAATCTGTTTTTTTTTTTAATCCTTAGGTGGTAATTATGAGACAATACATTTTCAGGTCATTTTACGGAGAAATGCGAAAGTAATGTAACAAGTAGTATAATAAATTACTTTTTTCTGGTCATAATTAAATAAACAGCTACAATACTTTAAGGAAAGTGTTCTGTGTAATGTGTGTAATAATGACTTTTTTTTTTTTAAGTATCGACCCCAACACTAATCACAACAAAGATGGGAAACATGTCCAAATGGCACAACCATTTGGCCACACAGCGTACAATTTATTTCCACGAATGTAATGTCTTTGTTATGCTGCTTAGCGATGGTGGTGGCCAATTAACTCAATCAGATAAATTGATATGTGATATTGATAATTTACACTTTT
Organism: Rhamphochromis longiceps; assembly: GCF_057381845.1. Classification (NCBI taxonomy): domain Eukaryota; kingdom Metazoa; phylum Chordata; class Actinopteri; order Cichliformes; family Cichlidae; genus Rhamphochromis; species Rhamphochromis longiceps. Next base: position 26,294,701 of record NC_140565.1, on the reverse strand, counting down.
AAGTATCAAGGAAATTGAACATCAGAACTGCCCCCACTTAAGCCAAACAAGATAATAAAATAGCATCTCAAATTAATCTAAAACATTGCATTACTGATTAGCTAAATGTACACCATACATCCAGCCATTAGCTTTAAATGGACAAAGAAAGCAAGCATGGTGGTGCACTGAGCTCTGCAACTTCACAGCAAGATGGTTCTGGGCTTCAATCCACATGCTGACTGTGGCCTTTCAGTGTAAGGTTTGCATGTTCTCTTCATGTACTCTGTTTCCCTCTCACAATCTAAAACATATATAGAATCTGTGGTTCTAAATCAGTGTTGGTATGAATGAAAAACCAAAAACCAAAACAACAACTTAAACAACACCTTATTAATGAGGTCCTTTTGGAAGTAAGTCTTAGTTCTTGGCATCCCTTATGGCAGCCATTCTGGGCTAAAAACACATTCCCCAGCTTAAGTAAATTGGGAGAAAGCCATAACCTACTCAGTGGTCACTGGGGCACAAGATAGCACACAGAGTTGATAAAAGCATTCATATAAAAGTTTGGTGACTTTGTCTCCAAATGCACTTTAATAAGACTTTTCCTCCAAAGTTAGGTTTGTACTCACCGAGCGCAGTTTTATGACATTATGGCTTTATTTATGACTCAAACCAGAGTGCCAGATGGACCATGTTAAGCAACTCCCGGTGGTGAGTAACACTGATTATCCTTCTTCCGCTTCTCTGGACATTAAGAACAAGAGACACACTCCTGATCCTGTCGATGTGTCCCTGATGGACGATGACATAGACTGGGAGAAGTTTTTTCATTTTGCTCCCTCTGAACAGGGAGAAATCACAGACAATAAGCACTCGCCAAAGGCTGTAAATGCTGTTAAAGGGAAAACTGAACCACTCTACCAGGTCAAACACACTCAGTTCCGGTTCCGTCTGTTCGGGTTTTGTCATCCCCAAGTCATCCCCAAGTCAGCTCACTCTACAACTGTCAACCCAAGGATTTCAAAAACTATTAAAACAAGGACTGCTAATACTAAGACTGCAAAACATGAAGTGGACGGCGGGTTCATTTTTGATAGATCTGTTTTTGTCGACCCTGAGCCTGCTGTTTCTAAGACTGTTTTTTCTGAGCCTGCTCCTTTTCCTGCTCGTGTTTCTCCTCCCGGGGCAGCTCGGGCCCAGCGTACCTCTGCACCCGTACCAGTTCCTCGGGTGGGGGAGGCTGAGGCCCAGTTGGTCCCCGCTCTGGTTTCCAGGCCGGCTGAGGCTCTGTCCCTTTCTGCACCCGTACCAGCTCCTCGGGTGGGAAGGGCAGTTGCCCAGCCATTGCCGGTGCCTGTTCCGGTCCCCAGGGTGAGGTCAGCCAGGATACAGCCCGTCTCCGCACCCGTACCTACTCCTCGGGTGGGAGTGGCTAGTGTCCGGCATGTGCCTGCGCCCGTCCCTGTTTCTACTAAGGGCTCAGGAGAATTCGGTCTGCAATCCACACCGCCATCACTACTGCATGCCTTTCAGTCTTTAGCTCAGTCATTAGCGCTGTTAGCCACCCAGTCCATAGTACACTTTCCCGTGCTTCCGTTAGCTCAGCCCTTAGCCCACTGTGCAGCTCAGCCAGCTCCCCATTGTTCAGCTCAGTCATCTGTTCCGTCACCCACTCAGCCTTCTGTTCAGCCGGTGGTCTCTGCACCTACTGGTCATGCCACGTCAGCTGGTGGTTCCGGAGAACCACACCAGCCTCATGCCTCGTCCGCTGGAGGGCCCGAGGAGCCCGTCCAGCCTCATGCCTCGTCTGCTGGAGGGCCCGAGGAGCCCGTCCAGCCTCATGCCTCGTCCGCTGGAGGGCCCGAGGGGCCCGTCCAGCCTCACGCCTCGTCAGCTGGAGGGTCCGAGGGGCCCGTTCAGCCTCCTGTCTCCGCTGGAGGGTCCGAGGGGCCCGTTCAGCCTCCTGTCTCCGCTGGAGGGTCCGAGGGGCCCGTTCAGCCTCCTGTCTCCGCTGGAGGGTCCGAGGAGCCCGTTCAGCCTCACGCCGCATCAGCTGGAGGGCCCGAGGAGCCTGTCCAGCCGCCACCTGCGACCGCCTCGTCGTCGCCTGGTCTGGCTGCCACCTGCGACCGCCTCGTCGTCGCCTGGTCCGGCTGCATCCGAGTCTTCGTCATCGCCTGGTCCGGCTGCATCCGAGTCTTCGTCATCGCCTGGTCCGGCTGCATCCGCCTGTGCTTCTGTTACGCCTGGTCCAGCCTCTGCCTGTGCTTCTGTTACGCCTGGGCCAGCCTGTGCTTCTGCTACGCCTGGGCCAGCCTCTGCCTGTGCTTCTGCTACGCCTGGGCCAGCCTCTGCCTCTGCTTCAGCATCGCCTGGTCCTGCCTCTGCTTCAGCGTCGCCTGGTCCTGTGCCCTCCAAGCCTCGGCTGGTACGCCTGACACTTGGGCGCCGCCGCTGCCTTCCGCGCGGCCAGCCCCCTGATCGCCATCGCCTGAGTCGCCGCCGTCGCCTTCCGCACGGCCGGCCCCCTGAACTGTTTCCACCCCGTCGCCTTCCGCACGGCCGGCCCCCTGACCTGTTTCCACGTCACCGCCGTCGAGGTCGGCCCCCTGAACCGTTTCCGTGTCGCCGCCGTTGCCGTCCGCACGGACGGCCCCCTGATCAAATGAACTATGGACTTCTGGACCGTCACCCTCCGGGTCGGCCCCCTGAGGAGTTGTGAACTGTTCCCTGCGCTCCTGTGTTTTTGATGGACATTGTGTTTTTGTGGCTTTGTTTCTGGCCCTCCGTCCTGGACCCCCGCCGCCCGCCCTGGGTGGGTTGTTTTTGGTTTTGTTTTGTTTTTCCTGGTTTTGGGCGTCTGGAATCCGCCCTTGAAGGGGGGGCTCTGTCATGATCCTGGGTCTTAGGACCCAGTGTTTTGAGTTTTAGTTCATTTTGATGTTTATAGTATGTTTAGCTCATTAGGCCTCCTATGTTGATTTGCTTATTAGTTCCCCCTTGTGTTTCAACCCATGTTAAGTCTCCCCTGCCCTTCATGTCTCTCTGTGCCCCCTCTGTTCTGTTTATGGTGTGTCTTTGCATGTTTGAGTTTCTTGTTTTCTGTCACCCTGCATTGTGCATTATGTTCTCATGGTTGGTCTTTTGTTACTCCCTCTAGTCTCTTGTGTTCAAAGCTGAGTATTTCCCTCTGTGTATTTTGGTTCTTAGACCTCTGCCTTATGGTTTGTCTCTGTTTCTTAGTTGCTGTCTCCACTGTGTCTAGTTCGCGTCTCTGTGTGATACTTCCTGTTTTACTTTGAAGGTCCATGCCTCATGTGAGTGTTTCTAGTTTTGCGTCTCTGTCTCGTCCAGTCCTGATTTCTCCCAGCTGTGCCCTCCTTCTGTGTCTCATTCCCTCGTTATCCCTCTGTGTATTTAAGCCCTGTGTTTCTCTTTGTCAGTGTCGTAGTCTCCATCATAGCTGTGTGATTTTTTTTTTCCCTGTGGCTCCTTGTGCTTTAGTTTTCCCAGTTTAGTTTATTTTGTATTGTTTTTCGTGTCCCACTCCACGCCAGCAATAAAGCTGTGTTTTTTGAGTTTACCTTTTGTCTCTGAGTTTGCGTTTGGGTCCTACTTTTGCCTGCACACAGCCGTACTGTGACACCAGGCTCAGTAGTGCTCTTTACTTCGATTCAGGGTCGGAGGTGTAACGCGATGATTCCTGTGACTTACATTTTGATAAAAAGGAAACGTGCGCGACGAGTGAAATAAACTCAATTCAGTTTGCTGTTTAATGTCTTATGAATGGCAGCTTCTCACTCAGAAGAAATGTGAATCTTCTTAAAGCTGATGTTCAACAGTTCAGTTCTGAATGAGCAGTTCAGTTTCCAAAAACAAATGTGCTTAGTTAGTGTGTAAGTTGCACTCATATGTAAATGGACACTGATCATTAGGTAACAGAAGATAATTTGTTACATGCAGTGTGAAAGCATTAAGGTGCTTGACTTTACCTTCTCCCTGCAAAGGATGATACAAAACTTAGAGCCCCACTGAAGAGACTGAAGTGTCAACCTAATTTTCAACATTATCCAAGAAATTTAAACTGGCTGTGATAAATTAATTTTCTCTTTATTCTGTAAATGGAAGTTTGCACTAATTATAAAAATTGATAGTTTTGTGAGAAGCTCCTGATACTAAAAGCTTTACTCTATGATTTCTTTCCGTATTTTAGACTATTTCCGTTATGTGGCACTCTCTGTTCAGTATTGGTGTCATACCTGCATTTATCTGAACCTTTTTCTAGCAATTTCCTCTGCCACACCAACCCTCTGCATGTCCTCCTCCATTAAATCCATGAACGTTTTCAGCATCCTTTGCGATATACCCACTACACCTCCTCTTCACATGTGAGCTGTCTCCTCAGATGTACTTAATTCTAATCATGGCCATTCTGGTCCGTACCAGTGAAAATCATCAGTATCTACAGCTCCTCTTATTCGCTACCTTTACGTCAATTCTTGCATCTTCAGTTTTATCTCCCTGTGATTCAGACAGATGTATTCTGTGTTGCTTTTGCTAACTTTCATTACAGTGCATACAGTGCATACTGTAATGCATTTTTGATTTTCGGTATAAATGCTATATACAGTAGTTACTGATCAACACTCCACGGATTAGAGGGATATCTAACATAGAATCACAACAAACATAACTCATTTCTTTAACCATGTAAATTAATCTATGAACATGCAACAATAAGAAAAAGAACCTCTACATTACACTGCCTCTCAGCCCCATCTGTGGTCCTCAGAGCCACAGCAGAAGGTAGTTTCTTTTGGCCGTACAGTACAAGTTTCATCAATGCACGCAGACTGTATTTCCACAATTCTGCTCTCAGAAGGCAATCTAAGTAATGAACTGTGCGAAAACCCATCTGTATTCCATTTTCAATTTGGCGCATCTGCAGTGCTATTAATGATCTTGCAGACATGTTTGTATGCAATGTGATTTGCTTTGTTGCATCTTTCCGCAGCAGCACACAAAACTTATCGATATGTTGAATCACGAGATTGGATTTGGAATAAAGTTGAGTGCGGCATAATATCTTCATGAACAGGACATTTAGAAGCCATTTTTCACACACAATGAAAAGACTGAAAAACAATGAAATTAGTTCTTAAAGCAAAAATGTGTTTTAAATAGCTACATTTCCCAGCGGAAAAAAAGAGGTTTTCAAGATGATATCGTCAAAAAATAAAAGATCCAAGGCGTAAAATTATTTTCAGAAATTATGCCTTTTTGTAGAGGCGGCAAAGCTGTTTTATTTGTTTGTTTTTTATAGCAGTGTGGTATTAGCAGCAATAGTTACAACCACAGCTTGTAAAGTAAAGAGTGCTTCATAAAGAAACTCAATTCTAAAAGAAACTAAAACATGGCTGTGGGTATGTTAGTGAAGCACACTAAATATGTTGAGGCTGCTGAAAATTATCCAGAGTCAACTGCTTGTTATTGATCTGTTTATCTCCAACTGGATCGAGTGAGGTGAAATTTGATCTTTAATGAAGGCAGATAATCAATTCTTCATGCAAAGAAGAAAAAACATAATTAAGATTTTGTGTATCTCAAACTAAGCGCCCAGAGCTGTTATAGGATAATTATTTTTGTTGAAGAAATGACAAAATAATATATATATATATATATATATATATATATATATATATATATATATATATATATATATATATATATATATATAATAATATAATATATAAATCCAAATATAATAGAAATATAATTGGCAAAAAGCAGTGTTTATGTTTTTGTTTTTTTTTTTTAAACTGTGTATTGAGGCAGAAAAAACATAAACACTTATAAAATTGTCATGGTATTTTTTTCTCTATTTTTTTCAAACATCTGACACAAACAAAAGAACATGACCATTTATTTGGTGTAGTGTTTTCTTCCACTCAATGAAGATAACTCCAGTTTTCAGTATTTGATTTTAGCATTTGATTTGAAAAAGCTCAAACTTCACTGTCTGCCATCTGTCTGGCAACATTTGGTGCTTTGCAGACAGTGAAATGTACATTTCACTCAGCTATTTGATAAACCAGAAACAGACTGATGCTTTAAATATGTGTTTAGCATGTTAGCATTGTCTACAAACCCCCACAAACAAACCAAACAAACAAACAAAAATGAGCTTTAAGATTCAAGAACACCACTGTATACAGAGACTGCAGATTTAGGTGATAACAGCTTTTAACTAGCCAACAAACATTTGGACAATGAATGACCATTGCTGTGACATTCATTCAAGCCATGTTTGAAAAAATATCTTGTGCCAATGTCCAAGATGTGGGAGAAATGCTTTGTCACTAGTCCAATTTAAGATTTCTATACCTGGATGATTGTGCATGCAGAAAGTTCTAGAGCTGTGCTTTCCTTAAATAAAGTGTCACAATGGTGGCTTTCCATTTATTTGGCTAGATCACCATGTTAATTAATACTTAAGTTGAAAGATTCAGAGCTCATTTTAGAATAAATTGTATCTAAATTGTGCTTTTCTACTTGATTTGACCGCTTAAAGTGCTTTTCTAAGCCTCATTCACATACACATTGATACATGTGATTCACACACTCACACCCCAATGGATGGATCAGGGCCAACTAAGGGTTCAGGGATACTTTGACATGTAACATCTGTTATCTCTGACTGTCTTTAAGCCAGCTGATTCAAGGAACACCTGATATATTGAACTTGCTTTGCAGTACACCTACATCAGGGAGGTAGTTTACCATTGAAGGTAGGATAAGCTTTTGTTACAGCAATGACGATAATGATATACAGCAAGTAAAACTGAATATTTTGAAATCAACAAAGCAGAATTTTTCAAATTAAAGAGCTTATGAGGCTCTGCCAAGCGGCTCCATTGTGTTGCAAAGAATCACTGCATGTGTTATGAAAGCTTTCCTATATCTGTCCTTGTGCTAGCAGAGCTGAATCACTCTGTTATAGAAAGTGCTGCGTGGATATTGGAGAGAAAAATACAAAACTTGTAAATTTGAGTTATATCATAAGGTGGGATCACACTCAAAAAATCCTTTTCATAGCACTACATTTCATACTGAACTAATCAGCCATCATGCTTAAAATTAATATTTTAAGTGAAAGGGACAATAGGACAGAGGACATAAAAGACATACTATAACAGAAACCGAAGAGAAAATGTAGTTTACCGGTTGGAAACTATTCTTGATGAATTTCTGGCTTCTCAGAGAAGTTCAGTGTGTTAGCTCAAATTTGGGGATAAAAATGTTTAAAATTCAGTTTGTTATTTGCCTAATAAAAAGCAAAAATACTATTTATGGTTTCAAACTGATTGTTTACATTATAAAGACTTTCGGGCTGCCTCGAAGAGATTCTGGCAAACCGTCAGACGTCTCAGGAGGGGAAAGCGGTGCTCTACCTGCACTGTGTATAGTGCTGGCGGAGCGCTGCTGACGTCGACTGAGAAAATTGTCGGGCGGTGGAAGGAATACTTCGAGGACCTCCTTAATCCCACTGACACGTCTTCCGAGGAGGAAGCAGAGTCTGGGGATGAGGGGAATGACCCGCCAATTTCCGGGGGCGAGGTCACTGAGGCAGTTAAACAACTCCTTGGTGGCAGAGCCCCTGGTGTTGATGAGGTCCGCCCCGAGTTCCTGAAGGCTCTGGACGTTGTAGGGCTGTCCTGGTTGACACGCCTCTGCAATGTTGCGTGGAGATCAGGGGCAGTACCTGTGGACTGGCAGACCGGGGTGGTGGTCCCCATCTTCAAGAAAGGGGACCGGAGGGTGTGTTCCAACTACAGGGGGATCACACTCCTCAGCCTCCCTGGGAAAGTCTATGCCAGGGTGCTGGAAAGGAGAGTTCGTCCGTTAGTCGAACCTCGGATACAGGAGGAACAATGCGGTTTTCGTCCTGGTCGCGGAACACTGGACCAGCTCTTTATCCTCTCCAGGATACTTGAGGGTGCATGGGAGTTTGCCCAACCAGTCTACATGTGTTTTGTGGACTTGGAGAAGGCATTCGACCGTGTCCCTCGGGGTGTCCTGTGGGAGGTGTTGCGGGAATATGGGGTGTCTGGCCCATTGCTACGGGCCATTCGATCCCTATACAACCGTTGCAAGAGCTTGGTTCGCATTGCCGGCAATAAGTCGGACTCGTTCCCGGTGGGTGATGGGCTCCGCCAGGGCTGCCCTTTGTCTCCGGTTCTGTTCATAATTTTTATGGACAGGATTTCTAGGCGCAGCCAAGTGGCGGAGGGCTTTCGCTTTGGTGGCCTCAGAATCTCATCTCTGATTTTTGCAGATGATGTGGTTCTGTTGGCTTCATCGGGTGAGGGCCTCCAGCTCGCACTGGAACGGTTCGCAGCCGAGTGTGAAGCAGCGGGAATGAGGATCAGCACCTCCAAATCTGAGGCCATGGTTCTCAGCCGGAAAAGGGTGGAGTGCCCACTCCGGGTCGGGGATGAGTTCCTGCCCCAAGTGGAGGAGTTCAAGTATCTCGGGGTCTTGTTCGCGAGTGATGGGAGAAGGGAGCCGGAGATCGACAGACGGATTGGGGCTGCAGCTGCAGTAATGCGGACGCTGCACCGGTCCGTCGTGGTGAAGAGGGAGCTGAGTGTAAAAGCGAAGCTCTCAATTTACCGGTCGATCTACGTCCCTACCCTCACCTATGGCCACGAGCTGTGGGTAGTGACCGAAAGAACGAGATCGCGGATACAAGCGGCAGAAATGAGCTTCCTCCGAAGGGTGGCTGGCCTCTCCCTTAGAGATAGGGTGAGAAGTTCGGCCATCCGGGAGGGGCTCAGAGTAGAGCAGCTGCTGCTCCACATCGAAAGGAGCCAGCTGAGGTGGTTCGGGCATCTGACAAGGATGCCCCCTGGGCACCTCCTGGGTGAGGTGTTCCAGGCATGTCCCACCGGGAGGAGGCCCTGGGGCAGACCCAGGACACGCTGGAGAGATTATATCTCTCGGCTGGCCTGGGAACGCCTTGGTATTCCCCCGGATAAGCTGGAGGAGGTGGCTGGGGAGAGGGAGGTCTGGGCCTCTTTGCTTAGGCTGCTGCCCCCGCGACCCGGCCCCGGACAAAGCGGATGAAAATGGATGGATGGATGGATGTTTACATTTTAGGATTGGTGGTCTATTAAATTTGTAAAGCACTGTCTCTGAATGTCGTAGCCATGTTTTGTTTTTGTGTTGTTGTTGTTTTTAAATGTTCATTGTCTTTTTCTTATATAAAGCTGATATGTGATCTGTACTTTTTGGTTTGTACTTTTGGACCACTAGTGGAAAGCAAAACAGCATCCCCTCTGGCTGTCCTTATAACCACAACAGCTTCAGCCATTGTCACTATCACCTCAGTGTTGACTGGTTATGAGTGACTCATTTTCCATTAGCAATACAGAATTTATCCACCCCAATGTTTAGTGTTCAGTGTAGCTTTAAAGCAGCTGTCATATAATATATATCTATATATATCTATATCTATATCTATCTATATCTATATCTATCTATATATCTATCTATATCTATCTATATCTATATATATCTATATATCTATATATCTATATATATATATATATATCTATATATCTATATATATATATATATCTATATATATACACACACAAAATAAGCCTAAGCCTACCTTCATTTTGGAGAAATCCATGATTTGTTTTTTAATGAGAGATCATCTCACTTTAGAACCAACCTCATCAATTGATTTTTTCCACTAGGTGTTTTGCAAACACGGCACCGCAGAGATGGAAGTTGAAAACAAACCTCATTATGCCCCGTGACACTGCAAAGCGACTGCAGGTGTGTTTGTTTTCGTGAGATGGGGAGGGTAATGTGAGGATTTGACCTGCAGTACTCAGTAATTCCAGCTACACAGTCTTAATCTCATCTCATTTAAAGCTCCCCTTTTCCATCAAAACAAAAGAAGCCATCTCACATGGAGCCCAAATTGATTATACCACATCCCCTAATTCAAAAAAGTTATTAAATCAGACCAGTATTCTAGTCATTCTCATAAAGCTGTAGGCCATCTCATGGATGCCTTCTCCTCCGCTGCTGGATTCTCCAGAGCTCACTCCATCACCTTCCCACAAAGTCCTCCACATTACCCTGAGCAGCTGTTTGGGAAAATCAAATTATGCACAGAGATATCATTTAAATTCAGCAGCCACCATCACTGTTACCCGTGATTTATTGATACCTAGGAGCAGGCATTAATATTGTAGTTGTGATTAAGACTCATCTGACTTGGTTTATGATCTGCACCCATTTTGATGTCTTTATTATATGCCCTTCAGTCTGCAGGGAGGTTAATCTTGTGTTGGAACCAAACTGTTTGTCAGACATTTGGGGGGTTGTACAGTAGGGCTTCCCTTGTTATGCCTAACCTTTCAAAAGGTTGCAGTGTTTCATTTGACATTTCAGAAACAGACCATTTGCCTTGACAGGCACGCCATCACCAAATGACAGAATTAATTTTCTCTGAACTACTGCTAAACCTAAAACCCCAAACATTATGTGGTTCGTTGGTTTTCCATGACAGTTAAGTCATTTAATGATATTTCATGACTAACGTTCTTTATAAATTAAATAAAATAGTGCAAGAATTTACTAGGAGGGTAGCCAGTCAATGAAGTAGTATTACTTGTTAGTAAGGCTACACCTATAATTTGACAGTGAAGTTTTCTATTGAAAACACTTTTGGACAACCCAATAAAAAATGGAAAGTAAAGAATTAAACTAATTCTGTCTTCTAAATATGTAAGAATATGCAAAGGTATCCTTAATATGGTCAGGAAACCCAGTAGCAGCATATTAGAAGTTGGCTGTAAATGGGGGGTTTCTTAAAGGGAGAAGAGCAGAAATGGTTTAACCAAAGAGCTGCACTGAGTCCTAGTATAAGAAAAAGAAGGATTATTATTGAACAAATGAATCATGCAAAGCTACCACAGTGGTAGTAGTACAAACATATGGTGATTTAGTTGAACATAATAGACCCACTTTAATTTCCATTTCACTCTCACCTGCATTGTTTCCAGCAGCAGAGACAAGCATGCTGCATACTATCTGCACACCACATGCATAGTTGTGGTGATTAGTTTACATACACTCATCATGGGCATGAATGTCATGACAATTTTGGGCTTTTTTTTTTTTAAACTGTCAGTTGTAGTCAATCAAGATCACCATTTAAACTGCAACTCTGGTTTATCTCCTGGAAAGGAGAAGTCACACAAAACAATGTGCAAACAAAGTTATGAAATATGATTCAATAAACAAGTTTGTGGTTGAAATAGTAAAAAATATAACTTTTTCTGCAAGGATTTTATGTTTTTTGGCTGATTTTAGATCAATTGCATTAATACAATATGTCAAAATGAAAACGTAACTGTAAATTCAAACATGTGAGGTTGTGCTGAAAAGAATGATACTAAACAAGGCAAATAAATAGTTTTTAAAGGCGAAATGCAGAGGACAAATCAAAAGTAGTCAAAAATGGCCAATTATACCCTGGATCCCAGAGGGTTAAACTTTTTTTTTTAAAGTAACGCAATAGTTACTTTTCAAGTAATTAATTACTTTTAGAATCTTGTAACTCAGCTAATATTTTATATTTATTATTATCAATTATGTTTCCTAATGCGATTTGTATCATTGGGGTTTAAAGTATCAGAACATAATACAAAAGCATATAGCCTTTAAATGTAAGATGAACAGTAACATGTGACATCACATTGTGTCATTATTTAACCAAAGATAAGTCAAAATGCAGAAGCAGAATGTAAACAACTAAGTACATCCTTAATGCTTAAAAAGAATTTAAATGGAAGGCACCTGCCAGGTGCTGCTAATAAAACCTCTATAAAAGCAGAAGTTTTGACAGTTTATAGGTCTGGGGCATTCAGGTGTTTGTTAACGCAATGCTGATGAGGAAAGACTGCAGAAGTCTTCGACAAAGAACTCTTGGTGCTCATTGCTTTTCATAAGGTAATTTCCAAACCATTTCAAATCCATCATTCTACCGTTTTAATCAAAAATGTAACATTTAAAGGCCCCATTTATCATATGTTAATGTCAAATGTTAATGTCAGTGAAGGTACATTCATACCAACTGTCAAGCACGGTGATGGGGGGGTTATGATTTGGGTTTATTTTAGAGCCAGAGGACCTGGGCACCTTGTAGTCAATGAGTCAGTCATGAACTCCTCTGTATACCAAAGTTTTTTAGAGTCAGAAGTAATGCGATCTGTCACAGCCAAAGCTTGTCTGAAACTGGGTTATTAAATAGGACAATGATCTCAAGCAAATATACAGCAGAATGGATAAGTGAGCCTTTTTCAAAGTCTAGACTTTAACCACGTTGAAAAGCTTTTGCAAAATCTTAAGAGAGCTGTGGGTAAATGAGTACATTCAAACCTCAATGAACTCAAGTCATTAAAGTCATTGAAGTAAAGAAGAGCAGACAAAAATTGCTCTAAAATGATGTAAGAGACTGTAGAAATAAAATAAAAAGCATCTCAGGATTTTACTTGAAACAATGTGCCTGGTTAGTCACATTCCCAAATGGATTTTCCATAACAGACTTAATAATCGAGTCATGTTGCATTAACCAAAAACATAAAACAAAAACCATATCACATTTTAAGTTAAATTGAGATCTGATGTTATTCAACATCATTAGGCATATCGTAGAAACATGAGCTAATTTCATTTGATGGTTTTATATTTGAGAATTTAGTAAGTCATCAGTCGCATGAGATGAGATTATTTTTCTTCTCATTACTGCTTAGATTGAAGTAACTCAAAAAATTTGCTTAACTGCAGGGCAAAAACCTTATCTGGGTAAAATGTTTTAATCCCATTATATCTCTTGGCACACCCAGCTTCCTTGGTGGGCGTGCTTTGCAGTTACCGATCACCAAATCCAAAAAGCAGTGCGATACAGGGTCCTGGAAGACACCTGCATGTCAGAACTCAGATAAAAATGCAGGTCTTGTGTGAAATAGCTTTAAGTTCAGAGGGATTTTGAGATCAATCACCTCTTATTCAAACCAGTGAAAGCCACAAGGCACAGATGAAGAGTTTTCAAAGAAAAGAGCAATCATAGTGACTGTTGGTCTCTTACTGACTCACAGTGGGGGATTTTCTTTTCTTCTGCCTCCTTATACAATACCACAGCCTAAGTCCTTGCACTGCCTTAGTCACTGCGCCATCATTCCACTCTGACACTATTGATTGCATCAAGTCCCTCCAAAAGAATGAATGGAATAACCTTCCTCTCTGTATCCATTTCCTTTAAACTGATGGCAGAAACACAGAGGGTGTGGGGAACGCTGGGCCAAGGAAACTAGGCAAAAGGATTGGTCTGTGTGGATTCCCGCTCTACTGATCATGTGCACTGAGTGCCAGGCTGACAGTAACCGCAGACAATCATCCTCATCCCCTCTCCCATCAACCTCATCCCCTCTCCCATCAACCTTGGTTTGGCTCGGCCAGCCACAGCCTGCACAGAATCAATCAGCACTGAGATATGGGCAGCCGTCACGGTGGTGACCAATTTTGGCATGCAAGGCTTTCCCTTAATAGACAAAGAGACGGAGATCAATAGCCAATTTGGCCTTGGAATGAGGCTGGACTGGATCAAGGAAAATTCATTTTCTTATCCCCTTTTTTACTCTGGAGAAGTCGGGTAAAATATGACGAATATTCACGACCTGTACAGTAAAGAAGTGAATCATTCATCTGTTTGAGTACGGATAACCTTGAAAGCAAAGTCAAGACTGAATTTTTGATCTGAGGTTTTTGTATGTGGCATATATAATGTGCCAAGAAAATGACAAGGATTTTAATACATAGAGTATGTTTCTTCTGTTTTCTTTTGTTGCCTTTACTGAATCCAGATTTGCTCATTTTCACCAAAAGCAATGCAAAAGTTAAGCCTGGAAAGTAACTGAATACATTTACTCAAGTAGTGTATTTAATGTTATTTTTTGAGCTTACTTGAAAAAAATTCATTTTGCATTTTTATAAAATCACACTCTTTTTCCATCTGAAACAAACCTTCTTTGTGATCTCATTTTTTTTAGTTTACATTTATTATTTTCCATCTTCTTCAGGTTCATCTCATGGACTTCCAATTTTATATAGACCCTACAATATTAAAAGAAAACCCCAAGAAGGAGAATGAAAAGAGAGCAAATGAGTTTCCATAGAAACATAAGGCACAGCTGGTGGTAGCGTATTGGCTTTAATGTGCCAGTAGAACACAAGACAAGAAGAGCACCCTTTACTTTTTTACTTAATATAATTAGCTATTATCATTCCAATGACAAGCTAAGCTAATAGGTGTATGCTAATCGATAACTCGGCATGGTGGCGTCCAGCAGGCCTATCAGCGTCTCATTGGTCAAATCAGTAGCTGGCTTCACGAGGGATATAGCCTCATCCAGCTTATCAATAGTATCATTTTTGTCCACGATGTTGTGCCATAATGTAAAACTGGTTGATACACAGAGGGACAGCATGTAATGGTTGTTTCGAGGATCAGAAATTTTCAGCTCTCTCAAGCTATCAGGTTTCTCCTGAAGGACATAATTCAGGCAGAAATTGTAACAGTTGTCGTAAATGAATAAAGAGCTTGAGAGATGGGTGTAAATCCTGCATACAGCATTGCCTCCATACAGCTGGCCAAGCCGATAACAGCATGTTCAATTCTACGTTTTTTCTTTCTCTCAGCCCAAAAGAGTTAAAAGTAGCCAATGTTTCATATAAAGAAACAGCAACTAATACAGATCCTTGTTCCCAGAACTCATTAATGCTCTCAGATGACTCGGGTTTCTCTTTTCCCCCCCTTTCACTTCTAATACTTTACATACATTTTACCGGAAACAGTTGTGTTTCCTTCCCTAAGTAAGAATTTTAATGCAGTTCTTTAACACTGGTATTGATTTTCCCTTCTATATACAAACCAAATAATTATGTGTTCAGTCCACATTTCTCGCTCTCTTTGGAAACACCATCACTGCCTGTCTCATCCTATGTTAAAGTTTTGTCACAATGTGAATTATAATTATAGCAGTTGGGACTAAAATGACAATAATTTGTGGTTGTGCATGAATGGACAGCAGCCTCTCGAGAATGTAATTGGAGCAGGAGCGGATTCAGTCACGAAACCTGAAGGGTTCCTTTTCTACCCATTCACTGCTCATAATTATAATGTGACAATTCTCTCTACTATGTTATAATTTTCCCATTGAGATGCATATTAACTTGTTTCCATTAGGAGCCTGTCTCCGTGGAGAGTTATCTGGGGCTGATATTGCTCATATACAGAGTTATCAGTGGGGAGAAAACCATGGCCTGCAGGCGTTTGAGGTGTTCACGTCTTCCTCCTCAGGCTGTCCTCGAGCCTCCTCGGCCTCGCCACAGAACAAAAGGGTGGATTCAATTATGAAGTGACACCTTGAGGCATGTAACAAAAGCATGCTGCTTCGAAGGAGATCACTTAAAATGTATCCTCCCTCTTTATCTCCTGTCTGTCTTCCTGTCTCACCCCTGTCTCTCTCAAGTCAGTGATTCCTATAGAATAAAAAAAGGAGGAAAAAACACGTGTGTCTCATCTCTCAGACGCAAAGGGCTCCCAAGGTCATCGTACCCTGAATGTGACAGGGAACCTTTCCTTTGGATTAAACAGTTTTATTGATTCAGAGCAATTAGTGCAGAACCGAAGGGATAACTCAGCCCACACAGCTGCATAGGTAATGAGGATTACTCCCTTCTTGTTTCCAGCAGTCAGATATGTTCACTGCATTGAGAGATGTGTTTTAGCCTTTTTTCCACTCTCTACACTGGCTGGTTGCCATTTTTTCACTTTTTATCGCTTGTTTTACTTATTTAGTATTCTGCATTGAATTTACATACTGGCATCAACTACTTAAAACATAGAAACACAGAGTAACAAAATTAATGTTGCCATTCTTTGTTTAGATGTATAAATGGTATTTACACTGACTAAATGCATATAGCGATGTTTATAATGGCAAAGTCACATGGGGTAATACCTGAGCCTGCAGTTCCCCTTTTAGAGTCTTTCAGCTAATTCTGTTTGCTTTTAAAGCCCATATTTTCACTGCTTTTTACACTCTTACTATACCTCAAGCAAAAGGTCATAAACAAAGAAGATATTTTTCTGTGTTGGCTGAACGCATAAATGCATGCAAAAACACTAACTTTACACAGATATGAGTGGGTACAAACAGTTGATGTGGGAACAGTGATGTTTTAAAAAAAAAAAAATAGAGTAAAGTGTTTGCCACTTCTCGATTTCTTATTTTTTGTATGTTTGTCACACATAAATGTTTCAGATCATCAAACAAATTTAAATATTAGACACAAACTGCAGTTTCAAAATGAAAGTGTTTATTATTAATGGCCCCTAAACCTAACAGCAACAACTCCCATCAAGTGTTAGCAATAACTTGTAATGAGTCTTTTACGGCACAGTGGAGGAATTCTGGCCCCTTTGCAGAATTCTTGTAATTCAGCCACATTGGAGGGTTTTTGAGATGGAGATGCCCGAACCAGTTCACTGGCTCCTTTCGATGTGGAAGACTAACAGTGCTACTCTGAGCGTCTCTTTGATGGCTGAACTCTTCAGAAAAAGCTAATTTCCACCGATTGCATCTGCAATCTCCTTCTTTTTGTCACTATCCAGACCAGAAAAGGGTGGGGTGCCTACTCTGGGTTAGGGATGAGCTCATGCTGCAAGAGTTTAACTATCTCGGGGTCTTTTTTATGAGTGAGAGGAGAAGGGAGCGGGAGATTGACAGATGGACTGGGGCTGTGGCTGCTTTGATGCGGGTGCTGCATTAGTCTGTTGTGGTAGAGAGAAAGAGAGAGCTGAAAATAACATGTGTGCCCAAAATTGCTGAAAGCTTTATTAGACTGAGCACAGTCATCACATTAAACACAACAGCAAGCAAACTCCTGCAACCACTTGTCAACCGGGGCAGAAATATATACATTTCCCTGGTGACTGGTGGAACCAAAGATCACTCAACAAGCTCAGGAACTGCATGATTTCACTGACTTCACATTGACACATCATTGCCAGCTCTCATTTTTTCCTATTTTTCCCTAGCAATGGGTGGTTATCAGGCAGTTGCCAACTGCTCTTCTGTGGCTCTTCTGCTCTTCTGTGGCCAGTTGTGTAACAGGTGTCTTAGACAGAAAAAAAATCATAACAACAAAACCAACCAACACAAAAATGATAAGAAAGAAAAAGAAATGACAAAAGCCACAAAGATAGATATGCGATTCATAACAGTACATACTCGAGTAGTTAGCAGTTTGAGAAAGTTTAATAGGGATGTTTTGTTAAAAGGGTCTCTCATACAGGTGCAATGTAGGCCAGACAGTCTTTATAACCTAAAGATGACCTACTTGCGTTTGCAGCCCCTCTGCTCCCAGTGATATTGTGTGCAATTCACATCAGTTGCTAATTTTTTATGCCCTTCTGTTGGTCTACATTTAGCGGTGATAAATGTAGACATCAACAGCAGAGAAAAAGAGGCCTGCCACTAAGTAAACAGAAACAGATACAATACAAACATCTTAAATATTAAAATAACTTGGCTTATAAATTTTTAAGAGAAAATAAATAAATAAATAAATAATACCTTGGGGCACCTTTTAAGCTCACAGGGTATAAACTTCAAGCCTGCAGCCTCAAAAATAGTAAAGGTGCACAATTAACATCAAATCAACATCAAAACTCTGCTCAATAATCTCCTTAGATATAACCCTTTTAGCACATATATCTACAAACTATGTGAATGACTTATACTGACTTCTACCTCAAGTCTCCTGTTTTATATTCCTAAATAAATATTTCTCCTTTCTAGAATAAGGTTTTGTCAATAACTATTATAGTTATGTCCATTAATTATCTTCCATGCAGGCTTGATTATGTTCCGGATCATACCAGTGTTGTGATGATTAAGTTCCATTTCCACTTTCACAAAGATTTGCTTTTACTGCATGTTGTGAGACTTCAAATACTCACATACTCGTCTATATCATTGAATTCTGGTGTTCCAGTCACTTCCATGACCACAGGTGTATAAAATCAAGCACCTAGGCATGCAGACAGCTTCTGCAAACATCTGTAAAAGAATGATGTCCAAACTTTATGTGGCCTTCAGATTAGGTCAAGGCAGTTGTGTAAAGGAGCTTCATGGGATGAGTGTCCATGGCCAAGCACCTGCATCAAAGGCCTACATCACCAAGGGCAATGGTCTAAAGCAGGGGTAGGCAACTACAGGCCTTGAGTGCTGGGGTCCTGCAGGTTTTAGATATCACCCTGGATGAACACACCTTAATCAAACGATTAGTTCATTATCAGGCCTCTGGACTCCTTCAAGACATGTTGAGGAGGTAATTTAGCCATTTGAACCAGCTGTGTTGGATCAAGGACACATCTAAAACCTGCAGGACACCAGCACTTGAGGCCTGGAGTTGCCTGGTCTAAAGCATACTGCCAGTGGACTATAGAGCAGTAGCAGAGATGTGTTCTCTAGAGTGATGAATCATGCTTCTTCATCTGGGAATCCCATAGAGGAGTCTGGGTTTGGGAGTTGCCTGAAGGATGGTACTTGTCTGACTGCTTTGTGCCAAGTGCAAAGTGTGATTGTTTTTCAGGAGTTGGACTTGCCCCCTTACTTCAAGTGACGGTAACTCTTAATTATTTGCTTCCAATTTTGTGATTGCAGGGTTTGCTTCTTCTTGTTCCAACAAAGCAAGGTCCATAAAGACATGGATGAGTTTGGTGTGGAAGAACTTGACTCGCCTGCACAGAATCCTGACCTGAACCTGAAAGAACACCTTTGGGATGTATCACAGTGGAGACTGCAAGCCAGGCCTTTTTGTCCAACATGAGTGTGTTACCTGATGAATTAGCTTCTGGAAGACAGTTAAATAGTTCCCATTCTTGTGGTACTACCATGCCATGAGGCCCCATGTTGTGCAAAACATATTAGGTTAAAATTCACAGATGGCTTTCCTACTCACTGTCAAAAAGCAGTAATTACAAGACTTTTAAGGGAAAACCACTCAGCCAAGTAGCTGCAATTAACATACATTCATATTTATTAGCTCTTAGTTAATGGTGAGTAGATGCATCTAAAGTTTCACTGTGATTAAAGTTTATTAAGTTTATTTTATCAAAGTTCTTAACCCTTGTATTTTAGTGAAAATTGAAAATGAATCTACATGACTCATTTAGTCAGTTTTTCACCATCAGTTTCATCGGCCTTGGCTCACTTTCTGTGAAGAACGTGACAAAAACACATTTTCAATGAATGCACACCGTAGCCACCCACTCGCCTACATATTTACATTACATGTGTGGTGTTTGGGTCCACTCGGGGTAATAAGTGTGGAAATTGTAGTACTGTTTACATTCACTCTACCCTGTTCTACCTTGGCCTGTTGTTAGTGTGTGTGTGTGCGTGTTGGATTGCACATGTGTGCACGTGTTTTGTCTTTCTGCTCCTGCTATTCCTGCAGAAATCTGCAGCATTATTACATTTCAAGCACCTGCACCTGTCACATTACCACTTGTTTTACCCTCCATCTTGCAAGAACCATTCCATAGTTTCCTCACACTCTATCTCAGCTGCATATTGCAGAGAAATACATATTGATGCCAGCAATGGTCAAATTGAAAGGTCTTCTTGCCAAGGAAGACAGTTCAAAGAAATAAACATCATTTATGGTGAAAAACTTTAATTTCTATTTGTTCAAGGTAAAAAAGATTTTCCATCCATGTCATATGATTTTAATGGCAAAAAACAAATTGCAGTTTATTCATAAAATGTGATCTAACAGCAATAAAGTCCAAATATGAATGATATATGTTGTCTATATCACTGAAGTAAATCACAAATCTACAAAGCATTTTTACATAAATTGTTATATCTGTGTTGATTCAAATGAGCTTTTTATTTCATCTTTGACTTCCTGTTCTCATGCAACAATTGTGCCTGCTGAAACTGCAACTCCAGCCTAGACATGAAGTGTATTCTCTAACACGGCTGTCTTACCCTGACCATTACAATTCAACTTGCTCTGCAATATTCTCTCACAATGCATCACCTTGTCATGTTTTCTGTCTTAAATTACTCCGTGATTGATTTCATCTAAAGAACTTGATGACTTTTCCGTTCAAGGCTGGGAGGAATGATTGGTGTTCTTTGTTATTGAATCAATGTAATTTCATCCAATAGGCTTAAAATTGCAATGGTAATAAAACAGTTTGGAAAGACATATTGTAGCCCTGAAATGCTTCTAATCTTGACAGCGGTGCTACATCTACATGTGGTAAATGCCTGTTCACACATAAGGGAAGTAGAATTGCTTGGCAACCATTAAAAAATGATCTGGCTTTGATGAATCAGCTAGGAGGAAAGGGTTAATTGTGTACACTGTCAAAATGGCAGACATTAATCCCCCGCTCAGGCTGGCCTGGTTATCTTTCTACCCTCTAACTGAACCTAATGACTTTGCAACACCTTATCTGTCACTGCTGTCATAACTTTTACTGATTTCATTAAAGCCCCTGCAGAGATTAAAACTGGGACTCTTCATTCTGCCTTTGCAGCCTGACACATTATTGGCAACGCACGCAGATTAATTTAAATGTTTTCTGAATCAAAAAGTGAAAATATGCTCGTCATTCCCCCCTCTAAGCTAACATAATATAAATGTTAATTGAGATTTGTGCAGTGAGCTGAGAAAATGGATATTTGCAATAAAGCAAATGCTCTCCAACTTTTGAAATGCAATACAGTATTGGCTTCTTCTGTGCTGTACATTTACAGTACACTAACTGAGAAAACACATTTAGACAAATGAAAATATATAATTAGGATGGAGCACGAGTTATCAGTGAAGTGCTGCTTCTAAACAGGCCCTTCTTCCAGTGCAGTAATCACTTTGGCAGCTGAGATAATTTAAAGATTGAATTTTATACTGAAGTGAGCTGGTCAGCTGCTTTCTTCCCAAACAGCGAGCGACCAGTTTGAACAAGTGAAATTAATCTGTCGGCAGCTATGAATACACGTGAGCTGACGGTTAAACCGGACTCGGTAACAGATTTGTTTAACTTAAAAATATATATGCATGTACCACACACACACATTTCCAGAGATGCCTAACAGGCAACTCTCCAGCAGCAGCAACACCACCACCATTAATTTTAATCTATTTTTTATTTCCCCAGCTGTGAAAATAAAAAATTCAATATTGCAGAAGCTTAACAGCTCCACTGGAATTAAAACTGTGTAGTCAGTTTTATCCCAAGGCTCACTATCATAGCTGAATATCGCCTTTCTCTCCACGGCAGACACTGCTGTCGTTTGTGTATAAATGAATAAACTCTAGTGCATTAAGCTGGGGTGAAAGGTTTTCTCATATTTAGGTTAAACAGAAACAGCTGTGTGTATTCATGCCAACCGCTGGTGCTGTAGACTTGGTACAGCGGGGTAATTGTGTGTGGCATTGAAGCTGGCCCTCATTAACCTTACTGCATTACCTTTTACTGTGGATAAATGGAGGGCTTTAAATCAGCCATCTGTTGCTGCCCAGCTACCTCGCCAGAGTGGAAGTGACATACCCAAACCTTTCAAGGACATTAGTGTTGTAGACTAACAAGGAAGGGAGCTTTAATCAGACACAACAACCCTGCAGAGCTCAAGCTGGTTGATTCTTAACATCTTTTATCTCACATTGCTCCCTTATGGAAGAATTTGCTTTTATTGCAGCAGATGTTGATTTTTTACTAATTGTAAGGCTTATTTTTAGAGAGACGTCCCTTGTGAGGTGATGAATGCAGCATGACTGTTGCTGGTTTGATTTGAGCAACACAAGGGATGGGAAAAAATGATTTGGGGGAGTAGGCACAATCAAAGAAGAAACTCCATATGGACTAAAAACCTTATTCAACTGTGAAAAGGTTGTCTTGCGGAACCTATAGATTTTAGTAGACGCTGCTGTTTCCTCCAAAGAAAAATAAGAAAAAATAAGAAAGTGTATTCCGGCTATGACTTTTCACAGTTGGAGGATGAGCAATGTGATAATGTCAGCCAGTTTTCTGTTTTGCCCTGCTGAGTTCTGCAGTCACACAGTGTTGACTCTTGTTAAAAACAAGGCCAAATCAGGGTCATAATCAGCCTTGGAATCACGTTGTATGTTCCCAAGTGAACCCCAAGAACTGGACTGTTTATTAATCTGAGTGAGGGCAAGTGTAATGAGTTTGGAGACTGCTGCTCGACCGCAGGACACAAGTTTAAGTCTCGTATGCCCAGCTGAAGTGTCCTTGAGATTGGATGGGATTTTTCAGCACCTCTAGAAACCCTTTTTTCTGTTTCCCTGAACTCTGAGCTAAAAACATTTTCCTAAACAAAGACATATATTCCCTATCTCATAAATTCATCCTTTACTTTACAGATCCTGAATACATCTCCATCATTTCCCAAATGTCAGATAACTTTTTAGTTCTTTAAAAAAAAAAAAAAACTCCCCATTTTAGTTACCCATCCATGTCCAAGTATCAAAATCAGCAAGCATCAATATGTAACATATGTATGGTTTTTATTCAGCTATGAGTAGGTGTTTTTTTTTTTCACACCCATATACAGTTATGTGGAATAAAAAGAATTTCCTCAGGACCCTTTGGTAGCTCGCTGAACCACATTTAGCAGCAATAACGTGAAGTAATCATTTTCTGTTTTAGTCACTGAAAGAATTTTGCCCCACTCTCCACCACTTATAACATTGTTTCAGTTCACTGAGCTCGGCCAAGTTTGGCCATTACAACATCTTGTAATTCTTTTCATGTTTAGTCATTCTGTTGCAGATTTGCTTCTGTGCTCAGGATCATTGACCTGTTTTCTGCCAGACAGAGAGCCTCAGATTTGACACTAGAATATTTTTGGTATATGGAGGAGTTGATGGTTGTCTTGATTAGAGATGGCACGATACCACTTTTTTATGTCCGATACCGATACCGATATCATAAATTTGGATATCTGCCGATACCGATATGAATCCGATATAGTGTTTTTTAATCAACAAAACTGTTTTTTAAAATATCTTGCTGCATTTTGCAAGTCTGCAAGTTCATCCTCAAGTTTAAAACAACAACTACACTAAAGCTATTCTGTTATACCTGTATGCAAAAAAAAAATATTTCATAGTTCAGCAATACTGATCAATCTAATAAACTTAAACCTACACCATCCTCCCTATTCTGGTATTTTAAAGAGTACTTAGCGTAAATATTAAGCAACCTAACTAATAGGGTTCCAACTCCCAGCAACAACAAAAATAAATAAATAAAAAATAGGGAACCACCCCTCACGCGCCACCTCATGATGCTTAATCGACGTAATCAACCTTAATTTGATGCAGTGTGAAAAAAAATGCACAGAAATCAATTATTTTTCAAGAAATATTAAATAGATTCAACATCTTTCTTCAACAAAATTGCAGACTGCACAGATGGTACCTTCCCAAAGGAAAAAGTACTATAGCTTACTAGGGTATATATATTAGACTTAATAGTCACTATATACAATAATTGACTTCTATTCATTTTACATCAAATTAAAACTTTGTGTGTCAGATAATTATTTATTAAAAGCTCGACATTTTAAATGAGAATAAGAAAGAAAAGTATGTCTTTGTGCCCCCTTTTCCCTGTTCATGCCCTATCGGCCCCCCTGGCTAAACTTTGCTAGATCCGCCCCTGCACAGTTACCAGCCGTCAGCTACGTAGAAAAAGATCCTGGTGTAGAAAGTAATATTAAATAAATTCTAACAACAGCTTATCAAGCTTAAACGTGCTGCTGTTGTTCAGCCGCTGGTTTCCTCTTTCTGGTGCAAAGTGGGCCAAAAACAAACAAGAGAGACGGACTCGCGACAGAAAAGCCGATCAGCTGATCATTTAAGCAGTTTCACGATTGAAGTAGCAGCCGGAGAGCGAGAGGCAGTCGCTCGTTAAGCTTAACGCAGGAATGCTTTACAAACATTCAGAGATGGACTTACACACTTGCTTTACTTCTCTCGGGGATAACTTTGTCGGAGATGAAATGCCAGGTTGCTAGCGAAGCTCCAAATGCTATCCAGACCACAGGTCCCGCATGCCACAGCCGCTCTATCACGTGATGCATACTGCTCCGACATGCTAACGTTCTGAGGTGAGTTACGGCCTGTTGCAAGTTTTGTGAGGTGCTTTCGTGATATTTAATGGATCGGATTACATTTTTTATTTTTCTCCGATATCCGATCCAGTCATTTAGGTCAGTATCGGACCGATACCGATACGTAATATCAGATCGGTCCATCTCTAGTCTTGATGCTCTAGTCCTGTGGCTGCAAAACAAGCCAAAACCATCACTACTCCACTATCGTGCTTCAGAGTTGGCAATTGTGCTGATATATCTGATTTCGTTTTTACCTGATATTTTCTTCCACATTGTGTCAAAACATCTCAACTTTGGTCTCATCTGCCTTGTTCCATAAGTCTTGTGGTTTGTTCAGATGCAACTTTGCAAACTTAATGTAAGCTGTGCCGTTCTTTGTAGAGAAAATATGTTCTCTCCTTGCAACCCTTCCAAACAAGCCATACTTGTTCAGTCTTTTTCTGATTGTGCCATTTAACGTGCTAACTGAGGCTTGTTGAGTAGAAGATGCAGTTCATGGATTTTTTGCATTTTCTCTGTGTATTGCATGTCCTGACTTTGGGGTGAATTTGCTTGAATGCCAGTCTATGCAGGCTCAGGAAGACTGCGTCAGTAGGGCCACAGTCTTCCTGCAAAGAGTCCTATAAAAAAAACATTTCCGTTCACATGCCTGTAGTACATGCTTCATCACCATTCATTTTTACCAGTTCTATACTAATGCAAATGCATTTGGCATTTTGGAAACCTGCCTGTGAGACATCTCTAGAGTTAGGGAATCCAAAACATAGTTCAGTTTAAATGTGAATCAAGTTTATATTTAATTCTGAACTAAAATTTTAGATCGGAAATTAATTTGACACGGGTCTTACACCCTTATCGTCACCTGTTTTTAAGCCCTCTGCGCCAGAATTCAAATGACCTGCCAGCAAGGAACATGGAGCCACAGTTAAATTGTATTTGTAAAAAGCTCCCAGTTGAAGGCACAAAGTAATTTGAACTGGCAGCCAGCAAGACCGGTGCCATTAGTGAAATACAAGATGACAAACTGCCATAATAGTGTCCAGTTTTCTGTTGACTGACATTAATTTGACATGCATTCAAACAGTGTGCTGTATGACTTGTTAAAATGTCATTGTGGTGACAAGTGCGGCACATACGCTGCATAATCAACCACAAATCACGATTAAATGAGAAGTCTGAAATGGAGAAGGACACAGTAATGAACGCAGAGAAGGAATATGAAAGAGACACATCTTAATGATGCACCAAATATTTACAGACATCTGTAAACCATCTGCAAGTAATTATCACATCTGTTTACAATAAACGCAAAAGCTTTCTTTGTCCTTAAGTTCATATTTATTTGTAAAAGGAAACAGGTGCTCATTGAAACATTTGACTAGTTAAATGACACAAACAGTTTTTTTTATTGTTTGATAACACAAATTTTTATCTACAATGACAATGAAGTTTCTATTCATACAACAGTTATAATATAACGTTTTATACATGAACTGAAAATACAAAGTTACAGTAAACATGCCTTTTGATAAAAATATTTTTACAAAAAAATGTACATTTCTATACAACAGTTATCAGTTACACATCTCTACAAGTCCCACGATTCTGGTTTAAACCTGCAAGTACTCCAACAAACTGTCAGTGTATTATTTTTTATTATTTTTAACTTTTAAAATTCATCTAGCCTTTTTGAAATAAACATGGTAAGGGCTATTTACAGCGGAAAGAAAATCGAGTTGAGCCAAAAGTGTTCTAAAGTGACCCAGATAAATTACGACAGTTAAAAGCAATGAGGGTTTTTTTTCTGTGTTTTTGCAGAATATTTGACACGTCACCATACTGTCCATCAAAAAACAGGCCACCAGCAAAAAAAGAACCCAGACAAAAACCCCTCCCCCAAAACAAACAAACCAAAAAAGATAAACATGTTGCAAAGCCATTTCCTTTAAACATGTTCGGGATACAAAAATAGTGCTAAATATTACACATTATCATCATTCACCAGATGCTTATTTTGAATGAGCTTCAGGATAATCGTTTTTTGATTTTATGCATGTTTTTCCCCAAGTAGCTCTGCCCTGCCAGGACTGAGTAGTGTATTTATAATATTGTGCAAAGTGACTTTCCATTTTCGAAATCTTCTGCTGAAGGGAGTTTATTCAACCAAATCACAAAGAAATATTTGCTTACCTACTCTTGGTGGCATGGAATTTTGACAGCCTTGGTTTGGTACTTTCAAGCTACAATAATTTTTGTTTATGCTTTTCAAATCACTGAACAATTAGAATCGATTCGAATACAACCAACACATTAACTGGTATTCATAGTTTTTGAGAGCAATTATTTTCTCCACAGTCAAAAAACAATTTAAAAAACACCACAGATGAGTGTATTTTTTAGATCAATTACGACACTGTTTTTCAAAAGAATGCCGAGTGATGAATTTATATTTTATCTTGGTTACACCAGGGTGGATCAAACCTTTAGCAATTCAAGGAACAACAACTTAAAAACAGGGTCTCAGCTTTATCAGGAAATTATTGAGAAAGTCTTTTGTATTATTAACAATATGAATTATTTATAACCAGTTTCTAATTTGGTATTTTGAGTGAAACAACCTGTGAAACTTTCATCGAGACTGAATCACATAATTAAACATGTCTTATATAGCCTTCTTATGTATCCAGGATGCACCTTTTTAGTAGCGTTACTCGAAACAATAATCCTTCTTCATTAGGGAACCTTTAAACTATGCTAATAGCTTTAAAAGAATACATACCAGCTGATTATTTTGTTGCATCAATCAGCTGATGGAGCAAGATGGTGCTAACTAGCTACATGGCATTGTTAGTTATTATAGTTCAACTACTAATAAGAACTTCAACAATCTCAAATATGTATATAACATACCATTTAATATAAATACAGGGGGATGAAACTGGCCTGTTTCCTTCTTACTAACATTAACTATATCATAAACATATCTAAGAATAGGGAAGTTCTTATTAATACCTTTGATAATTCAGAGGTTCAGCACCAATCAGACGGTTTAATTCTGGGTTTTAAACGTATTTTACATTGCGGGCCACATACACCTGAATTGGGCTGGACCAGTGAAACTACATCATAAATGTATAAAGAAGAGGTTCTGGCAGTTCACTGCCCATGCTGTCCTGTAATTCTAAAAAAACAAAGTTTTCATGAACTCACAAAAAAATGTACTTTTAATTCAGTGGACTCACCAAGGACTGTTAATTGTGTCTGCTAGCAAAAATAAACTGCAAAATAAAAGCTCCTGTGGGTCGGATATCCTCCCAGCATGCAAAAGGTCCCACAAAGTTTTTATAAGATGAAAGCTAAACCTTAATGAGAAAAAAAAATAGGGATGCCAACAATACAACATGAGGAAGAAGAATGGAAAGATTGTGTTATCCCATCATTCTGTTGTTTGTGTTGCGATGCGTAGCAAGAACTTGTCGGTATCCAAATTCCAGTTTGAGGCTTTAATATTTTTATAATTTAAACTACAGTATTTTGAAACCTGGAGTCAGGGTGTGATTTATGAAACCAAACAGAGGTGTGGGAGTTGTTTTCTTTCCCCATGAAAATAATGAATGTATCACAGTGGTCCTATATACTCTGAGGCCAGTTAGAATATTTAGTACTGCTGTAATGTAATGTTCATAGAATAACGACAATCATCCATTTAAAACACGACATTTACGAGAATATTAATGGTAAAATTAATATGTGTAATATTCTCTGTCTCGTGATTTCCCCTTCAGACACAGGTAATCGACTCCAATTACAAAAACACAAATGGTGAAACTTTTCAGTCAAACACTAAAACACTGACAGTTTTTACTGTAATGAAGGCGTGAACAGAATTTTAGCCGATATGCATCTTCATCAATGCTACACAGCGATGAGCCGAGACACCTGGGTCCCAACAACAACCTCCTCTCAGCAGGCTTGGAACAGCATCAGCTTCTTATTGTTTGAATTAACACTGCGGTGGTTAAATTTGAGTGGTGGAAAAATACCAGAGTAAATTTGATTTGAATAACGAACACGTTGAACGCGCTGACATCCATTCACTTGCAACGTAATTCAATTTGCAACAGTTTATGTATAATCAGGTAAATTATAATTGCTCAGCTAAAGCTGAAACTAGATTGTTATGCAATGCACATAAACAGTTGAAGAAATTCCAATGTTTTCTTTTTTACTGTTCGTAAGCTGCACCGAGTGAACGGTCAAATGATCTCAGTGCCTAGTGAAGTTGCTTTAATAAAGCACTACGCTTTATTTCAAGTTCGATTATTCCAGAAATTTCGGGGTTCTGAATCAAAGATCTCATCCTGAGATAGTATCAAAGCCTGCCAATGTTTAATTTAAAATCATAACAAGTTCCACCATTTCAAAAAACCTTACTTTGCTGGCTCAACTAGATAAAATGGAATCAATGCAGGATGCAGAAGGAGAGGGTGAAGGAGAAAGGCGCTGGCTTCTGAACAGCAGCAGTCCATGTTGGGATGCACAAGCTGAGCGGGGAGGAGTGCACTGAGACGTTAGGGCACTGCTCCCTGGCAGGAGGCCTGTGCCAGTGTTGGCTCTCTACCACAGGAAGCCCTTTCTGCTTCTGAAACTTGGCAGGAGTTGGAATATATGATGGAACAGCCCCACAGGGCATTTGTGTGATAAATGGATAAAGCTGGATAAAGTTATGCTCACAGCTATTGGCTTATGTATGAGTCAAATCCGAAGCAGACGGCAGCGATGTTTCATTCTTTTGCTGAATTTCCTACCACGGTCACAGATTGTTCTGTCATTTATTCATTTGATATTTGAGCATAAACAAAAATTCTTTGAAAAACAGAAATTACAGCACAAGGACATTTCAGAAGAGCAATAACAATAGATCAAAAACATTTCCATCTTTGAACATAATTTCATTTAGAAATCCAAATAAATCCTTTTATTCCTTTGACTTCGGTTTGATTTTTTTCAGTTTCAGGATAAGAGTGCGAGTTCTTCCAATGAAATATAAGTTGCACATGAAGTAAACTCGGGCCACTGAATTAAAATGGGTCTTGAATATATTTTCTTTAGAGATCATCACATCACATTTTGTTTGAGCTGCACAGTCAGGCATCTAAATGTGATTCGGGGTCTCTCATACACAACTTACAGTCCTGAATGGGTGTCTTGATCCCTTACAGATCATTTCCTGTCTCTTGAAGGTGACGATGAATTCTAATACCACCGACCAGGAGCGTCTGCTTCCTCACTCTGAAGAGATAAAGGAGAAAACTTATGAAAATACATTACAGAACTGCGTCTCCTCCTCAAACATGGTGAATGCTTATAATGCTGTAAATCTGATGAGGATTAAGCTGAATTTTAAGGCTTGTCCATTCTGAATGGCCTCAGAAATATCTCGGGAAGTGCAGAAATATTTTCTGGTAGCTGGAGCTGCCTCGCTAATCCTTCTGGACATGACTTATTGAGGTTCTTCTCACTGTGATTTTCAATCCTTGGTGGGCCTGCAAGCTACACATTCATATATTCTCTCGATCCTCGAGTGGGATTTTCAGGTTTTTAAATGTATGTGCTGTGAGGGGGTTCGGTGAATTGGCCACTGATGGAATTTCAAAAAGGCAGAAAGAAAATGGAAAACTCAAGTGTAACGTGGTTTCATAAGAGGTGGAGGGGGGAATAAGCTGTTGCCTAAACTGAACATTTTTGCCTGTACATTAAGAAACTGTAGCTACATAGCAACCACATAGCATATGCTCATTTTGTACAAAATCCCACACAAATGATTAGCTTCATTGAGCATAAAGATGGAGAACAGAGGGAAATAGCTAGTCTTGTCATAAATGGCAATGAGAGGAATCAAGGGGCCTTTATTGGCAAATGATATAAGCTCATGCAAGCACAAAGTCCGGAAAGGTAAAAAGTAGTGCTGTCAGCATTAATCTTGTTAAAATGACGTTGACGCCATAACCGCTGCACGCCGTCAACACGTTAGCGCGGTTAGCTCATTAATGCATTAGCTCCGTGCAGCCACACGCACGGGGCGATCCGCACTAGCTCGCTAACGGAGATTTGCCGCGTTAATGCGGTTATGGCGTTAACGTCATCTTAACGAGATTAATGCTGACAGCACTAGTAAAAAGTCAGAAAACCAGGAACACATGCAGCATAACAACAGGGAATATAAACAGGTATCTCAAAGAGGAGGCGGGCTATGAATACAGTGGGAGCTAATTAAACAATGGCAGATATAAGTGAATAAGGTAAAAAGAGTCAATGGCAGGTGAAGACAACAAGCGAGAAGAAAAACACCGGTGAGACTAAAATAACAACAGAATCACAAACAGCACTGTGCTACAAAGCAAGTCCAGCCTATGCGGCATGTCCCTCTGTTATCTGGTTTCATCTACCCTAACATCAGCAATCATGCTATGCGGTCACACAAAAGTGGCTATCAGCTCAACCGGAGGTTTAACAATCTAGCTATGAGCTAGTTTACATGAAAGCTGAAGCTTTGGCAGCATGTGACCATCAGAAACATGGACAGGTCCTCTGTCAAAAACCCCAGCTATGTTAGAGTAACAGGGTATCAGTGCTCTGTCATTAAGACATGGACGAATCACACCATCTATTATTCCACTAAATCAATATTTAAATGTTCATAAGACCGTTATAGTTTATATTCTTTCAGCTGCAGCCCTTGGTAGCGGTAGCTGGGATTACTCTAAAGATTAAATCGAAAATTCAAATGTAGGCTTATGCTACGTACAAAATGATCTAATTTTACAACGAATAGATCAAAATTGGGTACAAAAACCAACAGAGCTCTGCAGCCTCTAATGAAGTGAGTTTGCCTTAAGTCATCCAACACCAACAGAAGACTAACAGAGTTTAACTCAGTGCTACGTCTACACTGAGCTACTCGTAAACACTGCCGCGCACGCATGCTGTGAAGAGCTAGCCAGCACCAAGCCAACTGATGGTGTGGCTGCATCGTTACCCACACCCTGAGAGGCGAGAAGCAGGGAACTCTTTACCTTAGGCCTCACCATTCATATCCCCTTTCACAAAATTCAATTAGATGAATGTTGTTTATGGGCAGTTCTGGCCCATTGGAATGTCATTATTGCTCCGTCTGTCGAATTCGGTATTAGATGCCCTTCAGTGAAGCTGGTCTTCCAAATGTCACGGAGCTTATGACTTAGGAGATGATTAACGAATGTTTAGAGAAGCTCAAGACACAGTTCAGCAGCTACGGTTTCTAATGAGGACTGGATGTAAGGTCTTTAATGAGGGCAGGCTGCAAGACCCCCCCAGAACCTTTTGCAGTCTTTTATTACGACTTCACAGCCGCTATAATGGATGCTTAGATCAAATACAAATCTAAAGCTCTTACCTGATCTCAGTTGTCAATATCCGATACGTGGTTTTCTATCTGTAAAGGAGAGCACATAGAGGAAGTTAACATCACAGACATGATACAGCCTTTTTAACTGAACACAGAGGTTGTATTTAATCTTTTCTAAAGGTCACTGGTGATATACGCTCAACAAGAGCAGCCATGCCAACCCGCAGAACAGTCTTTGTAGCACATTATCACAAAGTGTGATCAATGTGACCTTCAGGAAACAAATAAATCTCTTCCACCATGCCTCTGAAAAATAATCTCTTCCATTAGTGAGGACACGGAGCTTTCATCTAGGATAGCATGGCCATGTTCACCTGCTGGGTAATGGCTAATAAATAAAGTAGGGCTGAACAATATATCGCATTTGCGATAATATCGCGACATGATCAAGTGCAATTTTCTAACCGCAAAGGCTGCGATTATACTCTGGACATGTCCAAATTCATGGGCTGCATCCTCCTGAGGCCGCATTTGTAGACCGATTACGTCACAGCGACGTGCCGAAGGCTGTCCAAATTACTACCATATCCCAGAATTCATAGCGCGGCCCAGCCAAACTCCAGTTTCCAGCAATGGCGGCCGCTACTAAGTTTTAAAATTACTCATACTAATCTTTCTGGGTCACAAAATAAACTTTTAACATATTTTCAGGCGAGAAAGTAGTTGTGTAAACATCAAATATCTGCTCGGTTTATCAAGATATCCCATATTTGCAAAAGTGCTTCGACGTTTTCAGAGGCGTCTGCTACCCACCAGCTCGACAGCTAGCTGGGAGCTCGAGGGTTACTGATGCGGCCGAGAGCGGCACAACTCCCGGCACATCATTTTCAGATCACCGCGGAGTTTCGCTGCTCGGGTTAAACGTAATATATAAGTCACTTAGACAACCTAAAAATGTTATTGTTGGGCTTTTTTCAGTGTTTTGTTTGTTCGTGAGTAAATCGGTTTGGCTGAGATTAAAGTTATTAGATTAGATAAAATAAAACTTTATTAATCCCCCGGGTGGGTTCCTCCTTGGTTTTCACACAGCTGACTAAACGTCAAACAGAAAACTTATTAAACAGAAGTATGAGACAGTCGAGAATTTACACCAGTGTCTGGTTATATTTTAGATAGCAAGAAGCAGACGGCTGAGTTTATTAAACTCCACCGAGACAGCGGTGACGCTAATCAGAAGGCTAGACCGTCCAATTTCACGCCTTTAAATTTTAAAGGCGTGTTTGTGTGTGTGTTTATATAATTGCTATTATGTTTGCACTTTATGTGTAATGTTACTGACTGCAGAGATCAGTAAGATGTGTGTATTTTTTATTTATTAGTTTTATTTATTTAATATTATTTTTTAATTGAATGACTGTCTAGTAGTTCACAGATGTCGAAAAACTGAGTGTGGTAAAGCCACTGATTTTTTTTATGTATATTTCTGCAATCTGCACATTGTACTGACTTTCATTTTAATGTTTACACCAGGGTTCCTTGTCAGCACTTTATGCTCAGATGTTTGTAAGCTAAAAATAAACTATTGTGTATGTTCAAATATACTGTTGTGATTGAAGAAGTTAAATAAAAATGTCAGTCATCAATTCATGCATCACCTCATGTCATCATAACAGAGGTCTGTCTTCCAGGAAAGAACAGTTTAAAATTAATGTAATATAGTATTGGCCATACTATATGATGTATTGCTTGTCTTTGTTTAATAATACAGAAGACAAAGACCTTAAAAAATAATCGCATATCGCATCGCAATCGCAATATTGGGGCAAAAAATCGCAATTAGATTATTTTCCATAATCGTTCAGCCCTAAAATAAAGCATAATAAAGAAAACAAGGCCAGTGAAATACAGATAAAACCAGTATCAACTGTTTCCATGCCACTACTTGAACTTGACGATTGTGAAATGGAAAACATATTTAAAACGTTGAAGTATTGAGGATGTTTTGAATAGGTGAAGCCAACATGCATTTTGGTTTTGTTCCCCGGGACCTTCACCATACATCAGTCTCTTTTACTTAACAGCAGTCTATTTTTCAGCTGAAATCACTGGCGTAATAAATGTGCGTCTAAGCCACAGCTGACTGAGATCAACTGGCTGAGTGAATACAATCAATATAAGCATTGTGGGAACTATCGCGTCAGCGGAAAGACTGATTAGTTTCAGTTTTAGATTTTCCTTGATTGGAAATAGTAATCTTTTTGAATTGTTGGTAGTTTGAAACATAAACATATAAATGCCTTCCTTACTTTCCACCACCTTCCTCACTGGTTCTAGGGGTTTTGACCAGTTATGGTGTTTTTATGATATTTTAATGAAAAGATTGCTGTAACTACACAAAAGATGTACTGTATTGTTTCATTAAGTAATCCTTCTGTTAGGCTGATAACTAAATTACGCCGTCACTGGCTAATGTCAAGTATTTAAGCAGTGCATTAAAATGAAGGTGAAAATAATTTTGCTCAACAGACTACATATGTCTACGTCTAGGTTCGATTTGTTGTACATTCAGAGATGCTCTTCTTCATACCTTGGTTTTCAAAGTGGTTATCTGTTATCTGTTTCCTATCAGCTTGAAGCAGTCTTGCATCAACAATCTATTTTCACCAAGAGAACTGACACTCTGCTGATATTTTCTATTTTTCAGATCATTCTCTGTAAACCCTAGTGATGGTTGTGTGGGAAAATCCCAGTAGATAAACAGTGTACAATACTCAAAAGTCTGGCAACAACAACCATATCACATTCAGACTCACTAACATCACTTTTAGTGAACTGCTGATACCAACATCGATATTGACACTTTAAACTTATAAAGGCAGTTTATGTAGAGGAGAACAGTGTGCGATGACTTCTGAGATTAATCGTCATCAGTCTGAAAATCACACATTTGAATGACCTCCAAATCACTGTGATTTTTGCTTTCTACAATGATTAATGCAACAATGTACACTGTACATTAGAGAATATAGACAACAAAACACACTTTTCAGCTTTTCACCTATTTTGAAATGATTTTTTGAGACCTAAAATGTCTCTAATGGACTTTGGGACAGCTTCTGTTGTTTAAATGGGCTACATACTGAACTACGAGGATAGAAACAAAGGATTGATCCATTACTGATACCAATGCTGGTGTCAGTACTATTGGTATTTGAACTGATCTGCCCACCTCTAATCACCTTTCTTTCCCAATTTTGACTTTCGGTCTTTACTTCAGCAGGTGGTCTTGACTATTTCTACATGCCTAAATGCACTGATTATTGGCTGTTTTACTGTGTTAACAAGCAGAAATCTATATACATCTATATAGTATAACACATAGTGTAATATATAATTATACAAAACTGATAAAAGTAATAAGTTCTCTTTAGTCAAATAAATTCATGTTTTTATATGAACCCAGCTGAGAATTTGACATTTTCCACTAAATTATTATTATTTTTAAATAATCCTAATAATTGAATCTCTTTGAGGGATCATCTTTTGTTGGCTGCTTCTACTGACCTTGTGAAAGAAAACCTCCGAACTGAACCTTCACTTCACGGTTGGACCCACATCACTTCATGTCAAGTCTGTCTTAAAAGCTCTCCTATGTGTATTGAACCCACTGCTTTAATT
Source organism: Rhamphochromis longiceps (assembly GCF_057381845.1). NCBI lineage: Eukaryota > Metazoa > Chordata > Actinopteri > Cichliformes > Cichlidae > Rhamphochromis > Rhamphochromis longiceps. The sequence goes on along the minus strand of NC_140565.1, from coordinate 26,259,346 downwards.
ATAGCCTGCAAGCATGTGTATGTGTGTGAGCCTGTGCCTGTGTGTGGGCCTGAGAAGAGGCTTACTTCCACTGTTTCAGCCAGGGTCGACAGGGAGAAACTGTCAGTCCGGACGCCCTCACCATTCACTCATGTGAAGCAACCGCTCTCTTAGATCTGTGGCCATGAATAATTCTGGAAAATTAACTTTCAGAACGCGAAGACTGTCTGCCCACTTGAGATCTCCCAAAGTGCCTTGGTTTCTTCCCCCCTGTCAGGCCTGTCAACCGTTTCTCTTACCAGATGGTGGCTACCCTCCTCGTCATAGTCATCCTCGCCTCCATCGGTCATCTCTCCCGCCTCTACGTCCAGCGCCCCCTCGCCGGCCTCCTCTCCAGAGTTTTCTGCCGTCTCTGACACAGACTCCTCATGCAGGGAGTCACAGTTGTCCTCATATTTTCTCTGAGCCTCTGAGAGAGAGAAAGGAGGCCACAGTGAATGAAGTGAGAGTGTAAGCAGGGCCTGTATTTTTCTTTGATAATAATAGTAGTAGGCTGCTTTTTTGCTGTTTTCCCAGTTGTGCAGAAACAGGCCATGGTTCTCCTTACACTCAACTGGAGTGAAGTAGTTTGTCCTCAGCAAGCAACCGGGTGACTAACACTACTTTTTTTATTTGAAGTAGCAAAGCATCAAATTAGGATCAAAATTCTAGCATTTTACTGTGTTTATTCTTTTACAAGCGTGACATGTTTCACTTTTTTCCCCCAATTAACACACGTGTGTACAGTTCTTAGCAAATTTACAAGACCTCCTGTTACATTAATAAAAAAGCAGGAATGCACGTACGTTTTGACAACAAATTTTTCAAAAACTGTTAAAAAATTATATCACTTTTATCATTTTTAACAGCAAATTGAATTCACATTTCTATTTGAACACTGGACTTCTCTGAGAAGTCAGAAATGAATCAAGAGTAACGTTAAACCACTCAAATTATATCTGCTCAGGAATGTAAATCATTTCAAAACTTAAAAAAACAAACAAAAGCTTTACAAGTGCTTTACTATTTTTTTTTTACTATATTGGAAAAATTAATGAATCTAAAAATAATAATATAATTTTAACATTAAAAATATCATTTTGAGTAAAGATCTCGCATATACACGTGGATTAATGATTACAGAGACACAAAAAAAAGAGTTTTGGTAATTACAGAAACTGTTAATTTAGAACAACTGTGGGATTCCCCTTAAACTGGGTGATGTTACAATTAATCTGTTTAGTACTCTACATGCTGAAAGGCACTGCTGGTAACATGTTTTTTATTGTGCAAGGGTTCAGACAAGGTGTTGGTACTCCATAAATAGCTTCTTAAAGAGATCATATTAAATTTAAGGGATGTAACTGCACTGAGACAGCACACCTGATTTGCATTTAGATGGAAAAGGATTTAGATTTAAATTTTGTATAGTTTGCGTTATTTAAAACAAGCTCAAATATACAAAATCCACTTTTGCTAGCTAGCTACCAACAGATGTGTCAACCCCTGGATTTGCATATAGCTTAGGCTTCCTACTATTTGCCTCCATTTTCATCTTTTCTTTATTTATGAAGCCAGTTCATTTAAAGCTCCGCTATATGTGCATATTTAGGTTACAGTGTCACATGTCTGCATTAAATTATCCAGGCCACTTAACATTAGGATTATTTATTACACAAATTGTATTTTTTTTTTCAAGATGTATCTGTGAAAACACATTTTATATCTTATTTTGATTTATTTTTATGTTAAAAAATTATAATGGCTCTTCAGTGTAGTGGTTAACACTTTTCCTGAACAAATCAGAGATCCCTGGTTTGATCCTGGGAGGAGACACAGATCAGGATTAAGTCGGGAAGCACATCCAGTGCAAAGAGTTTGCCAGATCCAACATGCAGAGCTGTCCGCTGTGAGTAAGCGGCCCTTTATGAATAAGGGATCAATCCGAAGTAGCTTTATTTATGTACGCTGCTTTATACTGAATAGTCAAAATGTCTGTGCAGCCTAGTTTAAAACGTTTTACACAAATGTTTTAAGACCACAGCCCCAATATTCTCCTCATGTCACAGTTTATTATGCTTTATGACTTTTAATCTTGATGTTAACTGCAGAACTTTATTCCTGGAGAGCACAGAGAAATCAACATCCGTGTGTTGTCTCTGACTGCAGCCAGTTTTTTGTCACCTTAAGAAAAAGAACTTGGCGAGCCGTGACTTCTTGATATCCTTTTTAAGACTGGCTACCTGTTGCTTTTTGAATTCATTATAAAATCTTTTAAAACCTTAATTGAGGCAGTCTGAACTTCTATTCAAAAACAGAACAAGTGAGACAGACAAAAGATGATCTGTAATAAAAAATTAAGGCTATTTTATAGCAAAAAAGATGGGTACATTTTGTAGTAAATTGCCTCCGGTTTTTCATTTATCCGCATTAATTTTTCATTCTCACTGCTAACAAGCTCCACAGCAGTTTGCCTAGAACACAGCCGGGAGCTGGGTTGATTTACTCGGTCTTCAAGTGCCGTGGAAGTATAAGAGAGAAGTTGAAAACAAGCCACACATGGTGACAAATGTGCAACATGCACTTTATGGCATGTAATTTAAATGACCTTCACACTGGGCTGCACTCTGAGGCTGTCCTGTAGTGAAGGGCACTGGTGAAGACCTCTCATATAAACTGAGTCAGCATGGTGTTGACACCTGTCTGCGGTTATGACAGAGAGCTCCGCTGCTCTTATCTCCCACAATGTCACTAAGACTTATGACCAGTCTATGCTCTTAATTTCCCTCCCTTAGTGGGTGGTGTCCCTTTTCCCTTTTGTTCCCGTCTAGCTCAGATTCTGCCGTCTGCTTCTCACCGGTTTCAGCTCTCTGCTGCTTCTCAATCTTCTCCAGGCGTCCCAGCAAAGAGTCAATCTTCATCTTGATCTGAGTGAGCTCTCGTTTAATGGTCTGAAGTTGGTCCGTTTTCACTACTGAGGCACAGAAATACAAAAATGATTTAATTTGCATACTCATTGTAATGATACACAGATTGCCTGCCTCCATCATATTAATACTCTTAGTCTCGAGTTTTGGATGTCATAACATCATCTGACTCACACTTTCCTCAGGGAAGAACATCTCAATCTGGCCAACTGAAAGCTACCCTGCTAAGACTATGGACCTGCTGCTTTCAATTTGAAGATTAGTGCACGGCTTACGCCCACCATGCTGTGCAGCGCTGCTCGAGTTTTACTCAGCAGTGCCAATATCTGAACAAACTGTGTGTGATTGCTCAGTAGATATTAGATCATGTTATTGAGCATGGAGATGGCGTGCACCTTAGGGCTGTACCTGCTTCTCTGAGTGCATATTGTACATTTGGTTAGTGATATTGAAAATTCATCATTTCCTGCTGTTTGAAATGGCTTAAGTGTTCACAGCATGAAGCAGCCAAATGGGCTGTATTTGTATCTATGCTGTTAGCATAGACTGTAAATGAAAGATGGACACTACCAGTACCAACCAGGCTGTTTTGCAGCCATGACAACTAGAAGTCTTGTCACAAAGAAATAGATCCATCTGTCCATCCATCCATCCATCCATCCATCCATCCATCCAATTAGCATGTCTTTTAACTGTGGTAGTCACGGTATTTGGTCTTTGACCCAGTGTTTTATGTTCTGGGCTTGTGATTCCTGTTTGTTTATTATTATTTTGATCATGAATAGTGGGTTATGTTTCCTGGTTTAGTTTTCTTGTGCTTATGTGTTTCTGATTATGTTGTTTATCCCTGGTGATTAAGGTTTATTTTAAGTTGATGAGTTTCCTTCAGCTTTTCCTTCTCTATCTTGTCCTCAGTTTTTTGTCTGTACCCCCCTGTGTCGCTCCACGTCTCACTCCCTCTGTGTCCCTCTTTCTCTTTGTGTCTCTCTGTTTCTCTTAGTCATGTCTCTGTGTTTTATCTCCCTCACCTGTTCCCATGTTCCTCTCTGTGTTTTATCCACATCTCCCCAATCCCCAAATCCGGTTCTTGTTGCAATACTTGCAAAGTAGATATTTCATTTAAGGGAGGAAACACTACGAATATGCAAAAGCATTTGCTCACAAAACACGCGATGACCTTAAATGAATGTCGTGTTTTTAATTCCGCTCCGGACTCGTGAATCTCAACCCAGCAGCAGCGGTAACGTTTGCACGTCCTCTCCCGTTAATGCGGCAGGTAAATAATCAACTAACAGTGCATATTATGTTATTATGTACGATCTGCCTTATTACAAAACCTGCCATTACTGTGCATTTAGGTGATTATGATGAGAGAGACAGACAGAGTCTGGCTGGCTCAGATGCTGGCAGTTCTCGCTGCAGTCTACCGGTAGCGTCTCCTTTCAGGCCAGGATAGACGAATGTCACGAGCAGTGACTAAGTTTGTGGTAAAAGGCTTGAACCCATTTGCCACAGCAGATGCCCCCGATTTTCGGTAAGTGAATGTGTTTAATTGTAGGCAGGGACATTACTGGATATTCTTGTGTAATTGTTACAGAATAATTTATGTTATACTTTGTTATTGCTACAGAAGAATATTTATTTTATTGTTTTACATTTACAATTTTTTTTCCTGTGGACCCTGTGACACCCCATTGAAGAAGCTGTGGATCTCTTAAGATCTCACTGTTGGGTTTGTAAGGCCATGTTACTCCTATATTTCTATCTTGTTCAAAGAGAAGATATAAAACAAAGTTCTAAGCTAATCGAACTTAGTGTTCTCCTTTTTTTAAAAAAAAAAAAAGAATCGATAAAGAATCTAATCTTTAAACAGAATCGAAAATGGAATCGGAATCGGAATCGTGAAAATCTTATCAATAGCCATCCCTAGACATATTGATACCATAAACTCTTAAGGAAAATAATTACTGAGGATCAAGCGAAGTAATTTTCTCACACAAGGATTGGACCCCTCATGGCAATCAAAGACACATTTCCATTCTTGTACTTGAGGAGCTTTGGTGTTGATGAGCTGGCTAGTGCTTTTGGCCACTGCTAACGTTTTTGCTGTCACTGTGATTGGTTTGTGTTTGTTAGTCTGATGATGGCCTCCTTCACTTTGACTGACAACCCTTTGTACCTCATATTGAGAGCTCCAGTGAACAGCTACCAAAAGCAAATTCAACACTTTGAATAAACTCTAGGTTGTTTATCAGCCTATTTTTATTGCTGAACGACAAGGGAACAGACCTCACCTGGCAATAAAACCGTTTGTCAGTCTACTGTCAAATTACTTTTGAGCCTGAGAAAAAAGGTAATGTAATACTTTTATTAAACCCTTTGAATTGAAGCTAAAAGTTTGCATTTCTTGACTCTTTGAGTTTCAATCCACTCTGGTGGTGTAACAGACGTGAAATCACAAAAATCAAGTAATTGCCCAAACATTTAAGGAGCTGACTGCATGTCTATAACAGATAGACTAATTGCTTTTCAAAGAGTGAGAAAAATTCGGAGACAAAAAAGGAGCCATCAACGACCCCGATGAAGGCCACGAGCTGAGACGCATCGCACTGTTTCTACAACAACTCTTAGACATCCATTAGCAGCTAAGCGTGTCAAGAATATTAAACACATTTAATTAAATTCTCTGTCTCTCTTTCCAGGAAAGTACTGAAAATCGACAGTTCTTATAAATTCAACAAATCTAACTCAACCCAATCAACTGAGACTTTGTACCTCATTCACATTAAGCATTAACAGCTTCCAACAGAGGAATAGAGAATAGATGAAAAGAAAAAGATTTTACCTTCCCAGTAAAAATGTAGCTTAGAGTTGTGTAAATGATCCCAAAGTTGGAACACTAGAATAATTGCATTCATGTATTTTATCTTACTACAGATTCATTAGTAAAACTGCAACTTATTCACAGTTGAATCCATACAAGTTTAGTTTATGCATGCGCACAACTTCACATTATTTCATAAACAGTCAGAGGCCTGTGTCATAACACGAAACGGTACTTTGGGGCAGGGATAGCTCAGTAGGTAAAGTGGTCGCCCCATGATCGGAAGGTCGGCGGTTCGAATCCACTTAACGGCTACCCTGAGGTACCCCTGAGCAAGGTACTGTCCCTACACACTGCTCCCCGGGCGCCTGCTTAGTGGGCTGCCCACTGCTTCACTGAGTGAATGGGTCAAATGCAGAGAAAAACAAGTAATTTCCCCATGGGGATCAATAAAGTATCCATTATTATTATTATTACTTTTGAATGATTAAGTAGGCTAAAATGAATACTTCTGCTCGTAAGGTAAACAAACAAAAAAGCCTTCAAACGATATCAGTGTGTTTCAAAGCCACTTTTGCATTTCACACACTCACAGTTGCGTGATCGTTGCTTCACTTATAGAGCCGCATGAGAAACAGGCGGCACAATTTTCCCTCCCACAGCTTCTGTTTACTGCCTTATAAATAATTGCTCTCCCCTACCTGCTTCGCCCGGGGTCTAAGTGTTCTCTCCACAATACACAGCTGACGTTGGAGTAAATGAAGTGTAACTCTATCATGTCAAAGTTTGAGTCTCAACCTTGATATGTCATATGGAAATAACAACTGCCGAATAAAAATAAATAAATAAAAACTCAACGTCATAACCAATTCAATCTGGTCCGTCTCACGGCTGCTGAAATGAGGGTGTACTCCTCAGCAGCTTGAACTGAGCAGATTAAAGAATTTAGACCAAACAGTAATAAGATAATCTCATTCCTTACCCCTCTGAAGCTGAAATGTGTCATCTTTTGAGAGGAGGGGGGGAAAAAACAGACACCAGAAGTTGAGAAGAAAACATAAAATTCTTTTTGACACCTATCAGATTCTGTCAGGGCTGGAAAGAGGACGGATGAGCGCTCTGTAAACACACCCACGAATTCCTGTAAAGCTTCAGCTGGAAAAACCAGAGACAGGAGAGGCACGCTAAATCAAAAAGTAGCTTGTCTGGTTATCATTGTCTGCATGTGGCTCTTTAAGTTGGCTCCTGTGATGTACATTTACGCCCACATGCCATCACAACGCAAAGCCCATCCAGTCTACCAGCTACTTTGAACGATCTGAACTAATGCATAAAACATAAACACCTACACTTAGAGAAGATGTCAGTGCGTGATAATAACAAAAAATACAAAATCCTGACATTTTACCTCGTGGTAAACTAGATTCCCCCCAAAAAAGACTTTTTAATCTGTCACCAGAATTCGTGCTGAAAAACAAACACTACAACTCTCCCTCCAGTAGGATCCAATTCACACTACACAATATTTGTCATTGTGTGCTTTCTTTGAATCGACGCGGTATGATTAATGTGTCCATGAAAAAGAGTGAGAGCCCATGGTGACACATTGGAAGCATTAAATAAGTAATGTGTCAGGAAATCCCAACACCTATTCTCATCTTGTTTTGTAAAGCAACCTAAAATCTGTGAAAGAGCAGAAAATTGATCTTTCTGAATGTAAAAAAAAGGGGGAACAGTAGATACGCAATCATATCTCTACAGGGCACAAACTGAGGTATCTCTATCTCCTTCTCGGCTTTACCTCCTTCCATTTGTGCAAACCAACATCGATGACTAGACACACATATACCACCCACTTCCCTATTCCAACGTTATCTGAGCTCACTCTGGGCAGCTTTCTCGTCGTCCTTTGATGATAAGAAAATGTGGAACAGTTTCTAATTCATCGCGGCCTCCAGGCCTTTTTTCCTTTTGTGCTATCAGGTGCATAAGCTGCAGAGAGAAAACATGCCCGTCCTAATCCAACATTGTATCATCAGCGCAGCATCTTTAGATAGCTGGAGTTAAAGGAAAAGGCTGGGGAAAAAAGCCATTGTTATTTAATAAGCATCAGGAAAGATTTAGGGAATGAGTAATGGGTCTAATTTTAGGACCTCATGATGAACGGCAGACGTTTTATCTTGGGGATAGTGAGACTCTCTTGAATCACTGGTCTATGAAGATTAAACTGGACAAAGAGTTTTAGGGTTGGTGATGCTGATGTCATTTACTGGGTTTTAGGACATAATCCGTTAGTTTTAATACTGGAAAACAGTGATTTTTCTGGAACACATGTACCTCTTTTTAACCACATATTTGTAAGTATTCAGTAAAACTGAAGTAAGCTCACTAGTGTAGTGTTTCACTAGAGATGAAACGTCTTCAAGTAACTTAAAGAAGTCCAGACGCTTTTCTTTGCAAGCTCCTTTGACTCACTAATGTACATTCCCACATGGACTTGGTGCTTGGTTTGTTTAATTATTTAGGATGGTATCCAGTTAAATCCTCACCCAAAGTGTTCAGTTTGAAAGTGTCACAATTTTGGCTGTGCTCGGCAGTGTAAGTTCCCACTGTCACTCTTAGACTAGCTGTTTTTTTAACCTTAGTTTTACATGCAAAATAGAACACAAAGAAGAATTAATTAAAAACCCTGATACTAGAAACCGCGGTGACATTCTGAAATGTCTTGCTCAGGCAGAACGACAGTCTGAAACCCAAAGATTTTTAGTGTGTTCTTATAAAAGGGTAGGAAAACCTGAAATTATTCCCATTGGAGGAGCTGGATTCAGTGAAAGAAAGAGTGGCTTTACAGGGCTCTAGACTAACTTTTTGACATGGGCGCACCGGTACGCCTAACTTTAAAAATTTAGGCGTACCGGCACAAAAGTTAGGCGCACTCAAATTTTTCAACCGCATCGCTTAACACCGCAGTTTTACATGTGCACTTTCTTTGGGGGGGGAAGTCCATACAGACAATATTAATTTCTAAATTATTAACTAACAAACTTGTGCTTAAAGTGCTTTGTCAATATTGTAGAAAATGTTAAAAACTTAATCATCATCTTGGCCTCCTCTGACGACCTGTTTGCTGCTGTCTGCTGCTGAAAGGCCGTGGGGAGAGGGGACACTTGGGCAGTGCATTTACTGCAGCATATAATGTGTTTTCTGGATACACTGTGCTTTTTCAGCATTCAAATATTGATGGCACCGTGTCAGAGCACTGGCTATGAATTTCAGACAGATCAGGCCTTAACTTAACAAAAAAGTTATCAATAGTTCTTTTCATCTTTTCTTATTACCCACAGCTACAGTACATCCACTTCTCTCAGGCCTAGGATGCTCACTAGGGCTGAGTATCATCACTGATTTCTATAATCCATTCAATTCCGGTTCTCAAAGTCCTGATTTGATTCAATTTAGCCTCAGACAGTCAGAAATATTATAATTCTGATCATTTATCAGTACTGATACACATGAGACTTCATCAGAATTGTGAAAATCACAGCAGATGCCTTTGTGTGAAAGTAACTGAGAATAAAACAGGAAAACATGAAGGAGATTTTCCTGGTCTGGCTTTTTATAGCAGATAACCTTAAAAATATTCTGCAATTTTGCATAATTTTAAGAAATTTAAATTTCTTCAGTATTGAACAGCAGAAATTAGGCTTTCTTGTCCGAGGTCATTTAAGTGAAAAAAGAAAAAGCGCTGTAAACAACGCTAGACTGGTGGGTAATAAGCGAATGAATAATGCAGAAAACAGATTTGAGACGGGAAACTGTTCCTGAAGTACAGAGAGAGAGAGAGCTGTGCAGGAAGTGTGATTTTTATCGTGGTGGAAGCAAAACAGCAAAAGTCAGAGGGAATTCATGACGACATTGATCAAATGTGAAGCGCAGTTTGCTGCTTCTTTTGCTGCTGGCTCGGTGAATTTTGGTTGGAGAGAGGCAAAACCTGCAGCTCAGAATCAGCGCAGAAAGACGTAAACACAGCGCGGACCCGAAGAATCGCTAAGCTCCGACAGCGTGTCCGTGTTCAGGCCGTCGGGTGAGAAAGCCGAGAAAGACGAAGCTGATTCTGATGTGTTGGGTCCGCTCCGTGTTTAGGTCTTTGTGTGGAATCCGTTAATGAATTGATATCGCTTTATTCAAGCTTATCACCTCTCTCTTCCACCTGCACTTTCAACTGGACCACGGCCAATCAGAGAGGTCCCGCCCCTGACTAACTCTGATTGGTTTAGTCCACGATAGGGGCATAATGTGTGTCTGTTGTTGACCACACGGAGAGTTACAGAGATTTTTTTTTGTTACCGGAACAGTTGGTCGCACCTGTGCGACCAAATATTTATTTTTAGTCGCACCATTTGTGTTTCCTTTCTATCTCCTCAGTCAGTGTTTAATGTCTCCATGTTTATCTCCTGTCACTGTCAAGTTCCCATGTCTCAGTCCTGGTCTGAGTGTTTGTTACTTCCTGTTTTATTTTGATAGTCCTTCATCTCTTGTCTCTTGTGTTAAGTTTTGCTTCCCCTCGTCTCATTAGTCTGATTCCATTCATCTGTGTTCCCCGGTGTTTCCCATCTCTCTAATTACCTGGTGCGTATACATTGTCGGAGTATCCTTTTGTTCTTTGTTGTGTCGTCTCTTGTGGTTGTGTCCCTCACTGAAACAAATGTTTGATTTTCCTAGTTTTGGTATTCTTGTATTTCGTACTTTGTTTTAGTTTAATAAAACCAGCTTTTAGTATACCCCGTCGAGTTTGGGTCGTACTTCTGCCAGCAACACAGCCTACTGTGAGACACCTATAAGTGATTCTTTACATCCTTTAACTGTAAAATTGAAGAGCATATACACAGAATTTAAATCCAGACACTTTAATATTCCTCTCACCTCATGCCTTATCCTCTTATGCCTCAGTCATACAGGTCTATAGACCAGGTGAGTAGTTTCTGAAGGTTGCTGACTGTCAATAGGTAAAATTGCAAGATTGTTTTGGTCACTAGCAGATTCTCATGGTTATCTGTAGTTTGAAAGGTGTTGGTTGCAAACGAAAGGCACAACTTTTACTGTGAAGTTGAACACTTTCCATTTTAAATTTCACTTTGCTAACAGGGTAATTAGCTAGTGTTTGTAGAGAAGTTGGCGTCTTCTGTGCAAACTACGGGCAACAGTGGAAATCTGTCAATCACAAAAGCAATCGCAAGGTTTTCAGGGCAGCGCCGTGCCTTTTGTGGTCATTTTCACTCATCCAACAGTCCAACACTGTTTTGCTAAACCTTGTGACAGTGGTGAACATGGCTGTATACAAATAAAGGGCTTGATTTGAGCTTCCCCAGCTTCAAATCCAAAAAGTAGAAAAGTCGAAATCACGGTATTCACCACTCTCTTGATCTTTGGTATACGTGATTGAAATTTGAAGCTTACTATTTTTTTTCAGTTACTATTTTAAAAGCTACCAGGCTGCTACATGTTTTTTATTATCAGGATTTACAAATTTCATTTTGATTTATTTGCACAAACTAGGATTATTATTATACATAATTTTAAACTCAATACCACTACCCAGAAAAATAATCAATGCCATTTTCAATACGAAAAATAACAAAAAAATTAAATGGATTATTTTTTTGAATAAATACTAGAAAAATACCAATAATTAAATAGTTATTAAAGTAGGAAATACAAAATATTTTAAAGCTTAACTTTTCACTTGAGATTGCGGTTTCTGTTATGGAATTAGTTAACCCAAAAGTGTGAAAAGACCTCCCTAAAACACATGTATCCTCATAATCCAGTCATCTGATGACTGTCTCCCACCCCAACCCACCCCGAGTAAAGTAGCCCAAGTGGTTCAAGCTGCCCACACTAGCCCACCATTTTGCCAGGACAGCCTAACCTTATTTTTCTGTCCAATCTATCTGGGCCACAATCAATACAAACAGTGATTTTTCATGGTCCTGGCAGGGGCAAATTAGTCTCCCAAACATACAGCACCACTGCTTAGACAGAGAAGAGAATTCATTGACTCTGTCCAAAAAGAGGATGGGAGATGCTCTTTTTTTGCTCTTCTCTGTAATACCAACTGCAGCTGGGTCCTCCTGACAGGCCTTACCAAGCTGCTCTCGCTGATAACACTGGCTAGACAGGCAACAATGAAACAAACACTGTAACCAATTACACAGGCTGCGGATAGAGACAAACGTTTAGAGAAACACAGCTGACCACAGCTCCACAGAGATGGCCCCAATCTCACTTTAATTACATTTAGGACGTTATAGTGCATCACCAGTTAATCAGAGCACCAAACGGGATCCAGATGGATGCTGGGTGACAGGAATAGCACTGTTTGCTGAATGGGTACTGCTTGGAAAGCTGGGATTATATTTGCGTTTTGCTCTACATTGCAGCGTGGCTCGCTCTGAGCTGCTAGAGTGAAATTAAATAGCTGTTTATAGAGGCGCTTCGCAAGGAGCACAGCTGAATTATGCCACTGCTCTTTATTCTCTGAGCCATGGTTTTGAGATGTGCATTAAGCCGTCAGATTCAGAAGGGACAGAATACCATTAGCGTAATTAGGCTGTGCTCTGTAAAAAAAATAAAAAAATAAAAAATAAAGTAAAATCTGACAGGTCCAGTGTAAACACAAGACGAGCAATAGAGCACCTTTGTTACGTACATTTCACTCCGGCGGAGGATGATGTGGGAGGTCTGGAGGATGAAGACGAGGAAGAGGAGGATGTTTTGATGGGGAAGGAGGTCTTCCCACGGCGGGAGGAGGGAGCGAGCACCCTGGAGCGTTTCAGCGGGATCACAGCTCTGGGTGGGGGGGCCACTCTGCCGTGGTAGTCAAAAAGCCTCAAGAGAAGAAAAACCTATAATATTACACTTGACTTCTTACGCATTTTCCATAGGCCCTATAGCAGTCAGCAAATGTTCATCTAAAGGGTTATTTGATTTATTTCACCACTGCTTCTTTCCACAGCCCTCTCGCTATTTCCAGTATTGAATCAGAAGGCAGATTTGCTATGGATCACTCGACTTCCTTCTCTCAAACAGCACAGGTAAAACAAAAGACAGATGTTCCAGTTCAATTTTCCTGAGATCCCCATTTCTGTTCCACTAAAGGGTGTGTTGCATGCATGGAAATAATCCCTTCACATATATAAGAGGATGAAATTGAGAGGGTGCTTAATGTCAAATAAAAGTGCCAGCTTTGACTGTTCCTGGTGACACCAGATTGTCACAGCTCTCAATGTGAAGTTTGACATTTAGAAAATAGAAACTGTCTCTGCAGATAAGCACTCTGATCATTGGTGGATAAATGTGAGACAAAACAAGTGTTTCTTCATCAGCATGTTGATCTGTTCAGTCTGCACGACAACTCGACTATTTCAGTGTACCTGTCTGGGAACGTGAATAGAATTTAATAGGCAGGACAAGTGTCTCAAAGTCTGTTTTACTACCCATTTGCTAAGACGCAGAAGAGATGTGAATAGTAATTATTATCACAGAAAAACAGCTCTGCAAAGCTTTGAATTCTACACATTTATATGGTCATAAACAATACTCAAGTAGGCTGTGGCATTTAAGTGATGCTCAGGCCTAAAGTATGACGAGAAAGGCAGGATGGACTCATGGGTTGAACATTGTTCATGCCAGATTCTAACCCTACTATTCAAATGTTGCAGCAGAAATCAAGACATCAGACCAGGCAACAACTTTCCAATCTTCTACAACCCAGTTTTTGTGGGTGTGTTAGAACCATATCCTCAGTTTCCTGATCTTAGGAGTGGCACCCAGTGTGGTCTTCTGCTGCTGTAGTGCACCTGCATCTAGGTTCAATGTGCTGTACATTCAGAGATGCTCTTCTGCATATCTTGGTTGTAAATAGGGTTTATTTGAGTTAACGTTGCCTTCCAGTGAGCCTGAAGCTTTGTTGCTTTTTACAACAAAGCATTTTCAGAGAATTTCTGTTCACTGGATATTTTCTCTTTTTCTGGCCCTTCTCCGTAAACCCGAGGGTCGGTTGTTTGGGAAAATCCCAGGAGATCAGCATTTCTACAGGGATTACATGCACCAGCCCATCTGGCACCAACAACCACACAATTTTTTTAAGATTTATTTTTGGAAGTTTTAGCCTTTATTTGATAATACAGTATTTAGGGTGAAAGAAAAGCATAGCTTGAACCCAGGTCAGAAAGTTGCTTTAATAAGTAGTTAAACAGGTGTACCTAAAGGTGACCAATGAATGCATTTCAAACTGAAATTGTAAATACCTCTACAATGTAACAGAGCAATGCAGTTTTCGTGGTGTAGCCAACATGCACAGCTAAAGACCAACATCAAAATAGTGAGAATGTCACAGCTAATGTGACATTCTAATGTCACATTAATGTGAGAATGCAAAGCTTGACAGATGTTACAATTAAACTGAGTCTATAGAAATTATAATGTGATGTATAATGTTCTGAAATGTTACATCTGATCACATATTGGTAAAAAAAAAAAAGAAAAAAGAATGGTACCTACCTGCTGTAGAAATCATCCCTGTAGTACTCGTAATCAAATTCATAACCACTATTAGAAAGACAGAAGGGGAGGAAGGCACAGAGAAAGACAGAGAAAGAGAGAATGCGATGGATTATGATAAGAGGAGCCATTTCAAGCCTGTCAAAAATAAGCAGATAAAACACAAACTGTTCCGACTCAAACGGACATGCTCTAGTTGACGCCTACAGCCCATCACAGGTTAAGCAGTAAGCCTAAGCTACGCTGACATGCAAAGACCACAGATCGAGAAAAGATCAACAAAAAGTTTGAGAGAGCCAATACAGTCAGAGTCAAAAAGAAAAAAAGTTTTTAAGACCCTAGAGCTGAAAATCGATGTGGCACGCTCAGGATGACAACTGATTTAGAATTCAGGGAGAGCAATAAAATAAAGAGAAGCAGCGATGAAAAGGAGTTGTTTTGAAATGCTGCTATTCTCGCAGGAATTTTAATGTATTAATGATTAATGCATTACTATTTCGATTTAGAACAGTGTAGTGTTGGTTTTTGCTTCTCCGGATCCTGCTCCATAATTACCATATTACACCCGACTCATTTCTACTGCAGATATAAATTGCAAATGAGGTTCTATGATAAAACAATGCAAAGACTAATAAAATTAGTGTAATAATACTGTAAAAAAAAGAACAAACTAACCAACAATTCACAAAAGTGTAAGGTATAAGCTTTGCCAATGAAAGCGTCCCAGTGACACTTTCCCAGAAAAAACATGCCTAAACCTCTATCACATTAGTCTGCAGTAAACAAGCGCAGCTTTGATCTGTTTGTGACCAGGAGATGTGTGCGGGGCAGAGAATCAGGGTCATGCTTAATGAAGCTTACACAACAGTTTCTCCTTCGAGATTTACAGACTTGTGCTGAAAAAACTTCAGTCGACGTTTTAAAACTCAATTAGAACGAGGGGGAAAAAAGCGAACATAATAGGGATCCTCATATTTTTAATATTACTGCACATTTACATCAGCTGGAGCAGCAGGATGTGAAAGATGATTAATATTAATGATAAGAAACTTTTCCAGAGGAGGAACATGCTGGAAGAAGGGCAAATCTTACCTGTAGACAGCTGAGAGCGGCCGTTTGGAGCCTGCTTTGGGCCTGTATGGCTTGGGCTCCCCGGCCATGTTTATGTCTGTAAAAAGACAAAGCGAAAGTCTTCAGTCATCAGTCATAAAGGGGTGTTTTTACTGTGGATTAAAATAACATACAGAACACCTATTGTAACTGTGTAATTTAAGTATTTTTATTTTAGTTTTAAGTATTTTTCTTAAAAAAAAAACAAAAAAAACTATCCATCTGTTTCTTTGTCTGGCGATGTGTGGTCCAAATTTTCTTTGCAGGAATTTTAGGTCAGAACACGCTGTGTGTGGGCTGCCTCGTCCTCTTCCTCTGCAGCAGAGGACACACAACAAAACAGCAGCAGAGACTCTCACACTGAGCTTAAATGAAACACGACCAAACAAATTAATTAACAACATCAAATAAAAATGTTTTAAAGCTCTGTTATTTGGGGTCTCGACCGATTGTACAGAACTTAACTATACACATTTCTTGCATGACATTGTGCACACACTGCAAATACTCAATCACTACTAACCGACTCGCAATAAAACTTTGAAAGTTAAAGCAAATCCAAGGATGTTTTTGCCAACTAGTTAGCAAATATGCACATTTTTCTCCTAGTGACTGATGGTTGCTAGGTGGTGGCTGACTTCTCTCTATGGCCTGTATGAATGGTGCTTTTGCAACTGATTTCCCAGCAACTGCCATTAACCTCCAGCAACTACTCACCAACCGGTGGGGGAACAAACATTTAATTAATGGTTGACATAGTGTAATGAACCAGTGTCTAGGCCGAAATTGCCAACATGATTGTCACGCGTCCAAAATGGCAAACAAGTTAACGCCACATGGTTAGCGAGCACATGTCCTGTAAACCTCAAAAGAATCTCATGATTTCATTTTTGCTATTGTGTTCACTCTGGTCTGTTGTAACATGTCATACTTTGAAAACAATGCGAACTGAAATACAGCTGCACAAAAAATACCTACAAACATTAGGTTTTATTCTATCAGGGGATTACTTTAGCACTACATGTCTAGTTAGCTATGTGCTAAAGTGAGCTTTGTGCTTTGTGCTATAGCTAAAGCAACAGCAAAAAATAACTGCGTGGCTCACAGCTTTCTGACTTTATCAAAATCACAATATAATACAGATAAGATGCTTTAGCCTAACTTACAACAATATAATAGCTTAAAACTTGCATTGGTGTATTTGACTTGACAATAGCTTGCAGCACAAGTAAGAATACTGACTGACAGGAGTCCACATTTTCCCCCCATACGCCAATCTCCAGAAAAGTTTGTGTGGTTTCAGCAGTTCATAAAAACTTAGTTCTGGATTGTTTACCCTCTTGGTAGTGCATTCCACTACACTGCAAATCTCAGGCACTTTTCAGTTTGTTGCTTGCAGACAGAAAAGATGAACAGGCACCTTCATACAACACAAAGTCAGTGAAATGCTGTGTATTGCTTCCCCTCAGGTGTGGACCAGACTTAATTGTAGTCTGTCTCTATGTGGCAAGCCCAGCTATGAAAACATAGAGGACATAAGGCCAGATTACAGCACAAATGGTAGAAGTGTGATTTCTTTCTCTCCTAAGAAAGCAACTACTCCATTATGTCTGTATCTGTATTCGGTGGGATACTATCTTCTATGAAAACCTTTAATTTTGTGCTTATACTTGCTGGCAACTTAATTATACTGTGTCAGATACTGTTTTGCTATCTGCTCATAACTGTTGAAAAGGAAGTTATCTTACTCTCTGTATGAATAAATCAATATTCGCTTCTGAATATTATCATGCAGTATACGGGATATCACAGAAACTCATTCAGTGTCGGTGTAACCTAATTTAAAAGCCAAAAACTGTGCCCATGAAAGTGAAATAACTTCCTTTCTTCAAACATCCTCACATCGAGCAACGGCTTGTGATGGTGGCACACAGTTCAAAGCCATGGCTGAGCACAAGGGAGCATAAAAGTACTTCATAATACAGAGATTTAAAAAATCAATTTAAGCTCTTTGGAAGCTTTGTGCTGTTTCCGCTGCAAAACTGAACTTTTCATGCGACATTTAAAAAAAGCTGCAGTACCGTCGAGTAGACTCACTAAATTCGAGGTGCACTGCGAGAGCCAATTTTCTAAAGGCAAGACTGGAGACCTTGCTGCCGTGCACTGGAAAGATTACAAAACAAAATTGTCGTTGCAAGGCACAAGAAAATCCTTGAAAACATACAAACAATAAAAATAAGTAAACATTAAAAGAAGAACTAAAACAAAAGCAGAAAGTTAGGAGGGCTTTGATTTATAGCCGGCTGTTCGTGCTTTCCGTAAAAAATTCTTTTTACTATCAGGCGTAGAGGTTTTGTGATCCAGCCAGTCAGTGATGCAGACATTTCCATATCACTATCTGTGCATTGCCAAGGGTGCTGCAAGGTCCTCATATTTTGTGAAGTCTGAGTGGCTTCTGGGAGACGAGCCAGTTGGTCAAAGTAAAACACCGGAAAAATGAGGAAAACAGTCCAGGAACTTTATGGATGCAGATATGAGGTGATATTTCTGAGGTGAGGGAGGCTACAACACCTTAACGTAACACTTTCATGTGAGGTCTAGTATAAAAAGTAGCTTTCCAGAATCTCATCCCACTCTGAGGTTATTATTCTTCTAAAAATGAATAAAAAACCATAAAGGAGGGTGAAGCAAATAGATCACTTGAGGCGAAAAGTGAAAAAAATTTCCATAGTCTAACCGAAGGCGGAACAAAAAATCCCATCAAGTGCTTTTTTTAATATTGTCCTTGATATCACACAACTGTTCATGAGCATCAGCATGCTCAGCAGTAGCAACGCATTAGAAAGGCCATTTCCTAACTGGCAGGACACAACAAGTTTACGACTGAGAACAATGCACCAATCAGCAAACGCCCTTGAGAGGATAAACCCACACCCCATTGTGAAGAGCCTTGGCTAAGTGCCTTGTAGGTACATAGATCACTTTAAAGGCACTTTCTGACAAATTGTTGTTTTTTGCATGCGGCCGTGTTCTCACTATCACTTTGTCCCCTCCAGCAACACACATTTGCCTAAATAATTTATGCATCTGCTCTGCCCCCCTTCGTCCCAACACCAAACAAGTGGAAGCACCCCAATCCCCAGGAGTGGAATTGCACTGGGGTGAAAATAAGCTGCTGGCAAACTCTTGCCTCCTTCTCCCAGAGGCTGCTCTCATGAGAAATAGGATTAAAGCCTGGTCTGTTTGTATGCTGCCTACTTAGACATGCTAAAACACAGACTTTTTACAGAAAGCTGCATGACCAAATGAGTGTGAGTGTGTGTGTGAGTGTGCATACTTGACAGAGTATGCAAGGATTGACCATGATGGTAACCTTTGGAGATAATTACACTTTTGCTCATCAACCTGAAAGGTTGACTTACAAAGAGATCAGGTCCAAACCTTTAATTAGCCCACAACAGCCCAACTAAATATAATTGGCATCTAAAACCTGAAGTGATAAAAAAAAAAATCTCTGACAGCTCTGTTTTTGTGAGCCATTATTTTTGATTCAGCATGGTTTATATGCAGTACAGTCAAATCCATGCTGTTCAGTCCCTGACAGGTATCGCCACTGCTGGAGGCTAAAAGAGCCTTAGCCTATTTCGACTGAAGCTGTCAGTACATGTGTGGTTCAAGCAGAGTCCAGTGGAGCAATCAAAACCACATTTTCAAACCTCAACTGTTAACTAACACAAAAACTGCACACTCTTTGATTCAACATTTTAAGGCTCTTTTCATGGATAAATACCATTGTTATAATCAACCTTTTGGAATGTAATACATTTTTTAGTGAATTTAACATCTTTTTAATATGAACTGTTTGTGGAACCAAAACATGGCATTTGAAGACGTGTTTGGGAATAGATATAAACACTTGTACATCTATTCAGGTGTTTCATTAACACAACAATCGGTTATTCTGACAATGACTCTCCCAGTATTAAACCTACCTGTATCGGTGAGAGAACCATGTTCTTTAGGATCTCATCAAGTTCAGGACCTTCTTTCAAGAAAATAGCAACCAACTAAATCTTCATACATCCCATCTGTTCTTCATCTTAGGGATATGTTATTGACTTACTGAATAATACTGAAGCATTTGTTCATATGTAGAGTTAACAGTTAATGGCTCAGAATTATTATATCAGTGTTAAACACTGCAGTTCAACAAAGATCCATACACCTTCTTCTGCCAGCATTTATATGTTTAATTTTTTCAAATACTTGAAATGTTCACATTTGTTTTTTGACAATAAACTCAACCTTGTACATTTCAGACAATTTCAGCTCCTTTTTGCTGGAAGGTTGTATTTTTCTACTATAAATACCTTAAATGTGTTTCATTGGGTTCAAGTAAAGCAACATTCTTGGTAGGTCATATTTCTTTTTTCCCCCTTTTTTTCGCACTTTTTTTCTTCATTGTGAACTCTGGTGTAGTTTTGGCATTGTGTTTTTGGATGGTTATTATGCTAGAGCATTCGTCTTCTGCCAAGTCATTTTGTTAGCCAGACCTTTGGTACATCCACAGGCATTCATGGTGCAATGTGGAAATGCCATCTCAGAAGCACCTTCTGTCCTTATGGTTCTCCGTATGGTCACACTCCCACCTCTGTGCCTATCAGGGTTATGAATTCACTGCAGTAGTCCTTGGCCAGATTTACGTCAAACATGTTCTACCTCATCTGAGACTCAGAAATTCATCTTAGTCCGATCTGACTAAAGCAGAGATTCTGAATATTTATCAGGCTTTAATCTTTAATTGAAGTTTAATCTTATAGTTTTGTGCCAAAGAACAAGCCAGGGATTTTTTTTCTTGGATGCTGTCCAGTATGGTTGATGTTATGCAATGTCCTTTCTGCTTTTCAAACTGTCACAGTAACTCTGATTCTCACTGATAACCCTTGTGCCAAGTTTCCTCTTGCCTGTCTGTGTTTCACATCTAGATTCTAGGATGACGCCTGATTAGTAGTTCAAAGGTTATTTGTAGGCCCTTGTACTGCTGCAGCTGTGTTTTAATTGACTTTTAGTTATTTTGTTTAATCATCATGTGTTTTTTGTAATTTAATCTTTACGAATTAAAACAATTCTTCAATTTCTCTGCCAATTCCTTCATTCGTGGACAATTCACAGCTCATTTTATAACTGCGGTTATGCAGTGGGGCAAATAAAAAAAAATTACTGGTGCACTCAAATGCATTTCAGTGATCACAGGTTTTCTCACATGGATGTCTGTGATAACAATGGTATTTGGGTTTATTGCAATGAGTTTCCACTTTGGGGTTTTTATTTGCAGTATCAGTACTAGGTAAGTAAAGAGAAATTCTTTATGTGTAAACTGATAAATAATGCAATAATTTAGAGGCTGAATTATAAATTGTATAACAAATCTGTGCACTGAAGGACAGAGAAAATCCCAACAATATTATGAACTTCTATGAGCAAGCACTTTGATAACAGTAGGAAGGAAAAGCTCCCTTTTAACAGGAAGAAACCTCCAGCAGAACCAGGCTCAGGGAGGGGCAGACACTGTGACCAGTTAGGGTGAGGGGAGGAAGACATGGAAAAAATGCCAGACATTTTTATTGAAAAATTAAGCTTAGTGTGCACATTTCTGTAGTGATCTGGAAATCTGAGACATGACAAACCTTTGACGTTCCGTTTGTTTGACAACTTGCTTGTTAGCCACAGTTGCCCAGTTGCACTAATTTATTAAAGATCTTGATTATTCAAATATAATAATGTGGTCTTGCTTTAAGGACAGAATTTGTTTTGGCATCTTGTAAGAATGCTGTAGCACTGTTTCAAGCTTCGGTTGGGATCCTATAAGCAGGCAAAATGACATATTTTCATGTTTGCATCGTCACTTCTGTATGTGGGAAGTGGACTTGAAGGGAACTGATTGCAATCTATGAGCCAAGATCATCCACTTTTAGCAGAACACTTTGAGTTTGTGTAGGACTAAAAAGTCATTTTAGTATGAATGAGATGCTCAGTGCTTTTTTTCTGTTCTTCTCTTTTCCTTAGTTTCGGGTTGCTCACTTGCTCAGTCTGCAGCTTGGTCATCCATGGTTGGAGGTGGAGCTCTCCGTGATGCTGAAAGACTTATAAAGAAGGTCTGCTCAGCCTGGGCAACAATTTAAAAAAAAGGGTCTGACCTTGCAGCTGTGCAAATGTACACATAATGCAATTTCAGTCTTTCAGTGCTGAAATTAATTGTAGATATATTTAAGCTAGCCTCCAATTCTCTATCTCTAAGAGACGGCGCGTGCCTGTCTGTCTGTAGATACTAAAACAAGCATAACCCAGGTATGAATAACAATTTAATGCTACAATTTTACTGACTAGGAATTGGGGGGAAAACAGGGCTCTGGATGTAAACTGCAATGGAAAGACAGAGGCACGAAGCATAAGTAATCGCCAAAGACAGACTTGTGTTCCTCTGTCAAGAAAACAAGGATCCGTGACTCCCTGAAGGAACATGCCCATGTGTTTTATTGGTCTCATTTGCTGCCTTACATCTCTGTCTCCCTCAGACTACTCTTGCTCATGCCTCCTGTTCCGCCCTCGGTCTCACCCTATCACTCAATGTGTCTGTTCGTCTGTTCCCATCCCCCTCGCTTTCCCTCCCTCTATCACCTTCCCTTTCCTTCCACACGAACTCGCACAAGATGATATCTAACCCACCTCGCCATCCGTCACTTTCTCTCACAGCCCATATTTCTTCCTGTGTCTCTGCGCACTGCGAGGAAGCTCATTATGAGACATTTCAGTGCTGAGCATCACCTGTGGGGCCCTTTCTATTTGACACCTGTGCCGCCAACGAAAGCTTCACAAGTCTTATTTCTTCCCCTTCTTTCATTAGCAAGGGATGAATAAGCGCAGAGCAATGGAAGTCAAGACGCTGAATAAATCACAGCTATAAACTAAGCCATATGGCAGCATATTGTACAGGAATGACTGGGAATGAGAAAGCACTCCTGCGAAAACTGACAAGACCCAAAAAACATAAGGAGAAGAATATGAATGTACTACTGGAACAGACGAAAATCTGCTCGTCCTGTTGAAGCCAGCAAATCAGACTTTAATCTCTCTGCCTCTCTAGCTTTCTGTTGCGTCGTAAAAAATGAGACAGTGTACCGTTTTTTCTCCTTTCTCGATCTTAGGGAGGAGAAAACCAGCTAATAGCCTCAGGCTTCAGGAAGAGGAGAGCTAACAGGCATGGGTAGCAGGGGTCAACACAAGGTCTTGGAGAGGCAGAGACAAGAGTCTGTCTTAGTGAGCCAAAGAACCTTTCTGTATTACTGTGGGAAGAGTGCTGGAAGATTGGCAGATTCCTGAAAACTGCCTTTTGCGATGTACTGCTCCCATCAGCTGTCTCTGTGTGCTATCGGTATGGTGACGATTCAGCCCTCCAGCCTTCAACAGCTCATTTGGTACAGGTTTTTCTTTAAAACATGGGGGGTAACTACTATTGTCTACATATATGATTAGTCACATCCATCAGTGTGATCAGTGCTAATTAAGATAAACCTGCATTCCAGCTACTCATTAAGCTTACAGCCTTAATGAGAGCAGAAATATGGCACAAGCTCCTTTGACCAAAATACACTTGAAGTGAGTCATGCCTTTTAAAGCGCGCACACACAAACACAGCAACAAAGTGGTAATTTGCATGTCAAACTACCTTGTGCTTGGGCAAAATGTCCTTTCAGCACTAAGAGAAAACCCAACAACCAAAACACAGCTGATTTTGTCGGTTTCCGTAGCTGCAAATGACCTGTTTGGACGCCTGCTGTGGTGCGGCACAGAAGCTATAATTGAGAAAACAACAATTGATGAAGCAGTCATTACATGTGTACTCTTCCATACAAAGACTGAAAATAAACAGGCAGAGATTCAGAGATTCGCAAACATCCTATTTAGTAGCTGTTCAAGTAAAGCTGCTGCTTATTTTGTTTTTTTGACAAGATATAATTTCAAGAGAGCATCTTGATAAAGAGCCCGTATTTTTGTCCTAACAACTGGCGCCATTACCCATAAGAACCTTCAGATACTGTCACTACAGCTGTAAATCAGGCATTCAAAATTAAGTCGGCTTTCTGCATTAACGATGCTCCAAGGCTTCATTTGTCATTAAATTCTACCTGAGCAATGGCTGGTACAAGCAAAGTGTGAAGAGTGAAGAACAGAGGAAATGAAAGTAGCATTCTATTAAAAATGCCCAAAAAAGAGCTTTGCAAACAAAAGCAAAGAAAGAAAACTAAGAGATTACAGCAGTGCTGTTGCATTTTGGGATTAATGTTCGAGCTAAATGGTAATGCCAGGCTCACAATGACAATGATTACATGCTCAGTTACCATCTCAGTCACACTGCATGCTATCACTTCCCAATTAGCACCAAAAAGTAGATATGAGTCTGATGCAAATGTTCAGTCTTTGAAGATTTTTTAAAAAACACAATGTTCAAGTTCTGCAAATATTGTCTTAGAACTACATTTAATGGGTGTAAAAACTGGCTGCAATTTGCTCAAAGTCTTCATGTCTGATGCCAATTTGGTGACAACAGCACAACTAATACTTGCATTAAATTATAGTGAATAAGAGATTACCCTGTGTTCTGGGCAGTGTAGCATTTAGAGATGAAGACTATGGCAAACTAATGGAAGTAATGTGACTTCTCCAAGTTGAAGTAAACAGAAACCGAAGCCCACAACATAAATCTGTAGGATTATGCAGAAGCCACGAAATATAAATCATTGTGCTTTGTCACTATGCTCTGTTGCAAGGATCAAATCAGTTTTGCTAAAATTGTAGAGCTCTCTCTGACCCAGCATCCTGCTGCCATTGAGGGACAAAAAAGCCTTTTTTCCTTCTCATTACCAAAAAAAAACCTTTGCTGTCCCCTTTGAGTTACAGCGCAGATGTGTAACACAGGCTGAATACAATGCGCGCATAGCAGCAAGGACCTACAAGAAATGAGAAATGTGGACTTTCCCAAAAAAAACTGATGATAAAATTCCCCGCATGCCAGGGCTGATGGTTCTACATCACATCT
Organism: Rhamphochromis longiceps; assembly: GCF_057381845.1. Taxonomy (NCBI): domain Eukaryota; kingdom Metazoa; phylum Chordata; class Actinopteri; order Cichliformes; family Cichlidae; genus Rhamphochromis; species Rhamphochromis longiceps. The sequence continues at coordinate 26,234,808 of NC_140565.1, read as the reverse complement.
GGCCTTTTTTCCCCCTCATTCGTGAGTTATTTTATTTCACTTTCCTCTTCTTGCAACGGCAACTGTCTATTTGATGAGATAAAAATTAAAGGCAGAGGCGAGAAAGAAAAAAAAAAAAGAGAGAGCAGGACACGGAAGGAGCTGCCGATCATCTTCTCACGGATTAAGAAACTCTGGCGCCTATCTCCCCAATGACTCAATTAATTGAACAAAGTAACTAATCATGCAAATTGTGTCTCGGCAGGAGAGACAGAAACAAAGACAATGGCAAAAATGAGGGAGCTGAATTTAGCAGGTGATGGACGAGCAAAAGGAATAGGTGGGGATGTAGGAAATTCATGTTTGCAGCAGATTACATCTAGCTGTCTTTGGTCCAACTTCACTATTCAGTGAGTCTAACTCAAAGGAAAGGAAGGCAGGAGGGCTGAGATATAAAAGTGCTGTACTGAGTACCAAATCTGTGTCTCCGTAACCAGTAGGTGAGGTCCTGTCAGTTGCAGGCATAATAAATCTACAAATACTCCAAGGACGTTTTTCAGACGAGCAAAGACGAAAGAACTGACACAGGCCACATTACAGGTACAAGATTTCCAGAAAATTTCAGAGTGAATTACAGTCAAATTTGTCACTGCAGTGGATGAACAATGTGCCCTGACAGTCTTTGATTTTCACAAAGGTCTAGCAGCTCCTTTCAGACACAGACCTCATATATCTTTATCTTACTGTAGTTCTCACATATTAGCCGCATTCTTATTTTTCTGTGCTGCCCGTGGATCCATCAATCAAGGTCACAAGATGCTGCCGTCCCCTCAAACGGAAATAACCCTTTACCTTTTTTTCTAGGCAGGGAAGCTTTTAAGAACTGCAAAAAAAAAAAAAAAAAAAAAACATGTTTACAGACACCTCTCAGGAGAAAGAAAGACACAGAGGGCAGTAGTGTTGTCTAATTACATGGAAAAAAGAGTAGAGAGGAGACTGAGGGACAATCTGCATATCAAAGGTGCTGTTCTAGGAACCTTTGAAGATCAAACACTGAGCAGGGCTCTTCAGGAGAACCATGAAGCCAGGTTCAAGGTGAGGTGATGTGACTCTACATTTTTCTGTTTGAATTTGGCATTTGGCAAACTGTACTCTTATAAATTATCACGTGTAATTTAAATATAGTAATTCACACATACCAAAAGAGGATTTAAGTTTCATTAGTTGCCCCCCTTCAAGCATGCGTTAAAACTTGCTGACTGGATCTCAATTTGCAATTTTTTAATGTATGGCAAGAATTGGAAAGTGCGAAATTGAGTTTCCATTGCTCCTTCACAACTTTTAATGTGACACTAGCTTCATCACAGGGGCAAAGTGATGAAATCCGTCTTTCTCCCAGTAGACAAATTTTATTCTCTAAAGAAGCTAAAATTCATACTGCATTAAAGTTTAAAGTGGATTGCTTGCCTGATAAATGGCTTCATTGTACATATTTAGCCCCAGAGAGGTAATCAGAGCTTAATTTTGCTTTTGAATCTAAAATTCAGAAAATGTTACTTACTAAATATTTTCTTTAGTGCCATCAGTACCTCTGACAGTGCATGCACCGAGGCTGCAGTTCGTCCAGAATTGATTGATGGGGGCAGCGCATGCCTATGCACGTGCTCATCTATCCTTACATGCTTAAGAAGAATGCCTACAAGCTCAAGAAAAAACTATACATGGAAGATGGCGAATAGTGTCACTGCCGCGATAGCTGCGCCCCGACTCGTCAATAAGAACGGCAGAAAGAATTGGGTATGGAAGACTACTGCTATCGTCAAATCAAATCTGCACCACGGGCTAAAATGTTTGCAGTGAATAACTCTATAAATGCTTAAGCTAACGTAATGTAACTTAATGTAATAATGTAATGTAAAAAATAAAAATGACTAACAAATTAAAATAAAATAACTATACCTCAGCCTTTTCTCCCTGTTTCACTTCCTTAAGAATGGCTTCTTCACCTAATTTAATAATGTTATATCTAGTAGTAGCATTAGTGGGCTAAAACATTTCAGTTCACATCCTAATTTTTTTCTCTCTTTATTTTTAATTGTAGCATCACATTAGGTATCGAGATTCTATTGCTATCAGTGCTGGTTATTAAATTTCTAGTGAATCCTCTGTTTAGCCACACTTAAGTAAGAAATTATTAAACTGTTAGAAATTCATTAGAAAAAATGTGAAAATTTTGTCCAGGTTTCTACTTCATTTTATGACCCAGCAAGTCATAAAATCCCTCCCTTATTTTGTTGCTAATAGGGTCAGATTAGGGCTGTGCGATATGACCAAAATCTCATATCCCGATATAAGAATTTTGTCGTCCCGATAACGATATAAATCACAAAAATGTAACATTTTCTGTAAATTCTGTGAATCTCGGGCAGCTCGATTTGCGGGAAGTGTTTCAAGCTGCGCCTCATGCACCTGAAGTTGAGTGTTTTAACAGATGCATGAAACTATACATTTTTAGACATAGGTTTTAACGGCCGCCGTTTTCTTTGTGAGTATTTATTACACGGCGTGCTGCGGGGAAAAGCCCGTTCTAACGTTTGTGTCACGGTCCTGGGTCTCCTGACCCAGCGTTTTTAGTTCTTTGTGATTTTCGTATTATTGTACTTGTGTGTGACTTATTCTATGGCTTCTAGTTTTGATCCCTTGCCCTTCATGTCTCCCTGTGTGCCCCTCTGTGTATCTGTGAGCCCTCGTCTCTCCTTATGTTTTATTCCATGCTTCCCCTGCCCATTATGTCTAAGTTCTCCCCGTGCTCTCTTCCCCCTGTGTGCCCTCTATGTATTTATGAGCCCTCGTCCCCTTTCGTGTTTATTCCATGTCTCCCCTGCCTGTTACGTTGGTGTTCTACTCGTGCTCTCTCTCCTCCTGTACTTCCTGTTTCACCTCTCCCGTCAGTGTTCAGTTCACCCCGCCCTGTCTCGTTATGATTATCAGTGTCACCTGTGTTCCCCGTGTGTTCCCACTTCCCTCGTTAACCCTCTGTGTATTTCTGTCTGCGTCTCCCTCTGTTCAGTGTGACGTCGTCCCTCATGTTGTGTGGATCTCCCTGTGTCTCTTCGCGTATGTTAGTTTACTTTTCCCAGTTTAGTTTTGTATTTCCTATGTTCGGCCATTCCAGCATTAAAGCTGTGATTTTGAGTTCATCCCCGTGTCTGTGAGTTTTGCGTTTGGGTCCTCCTCCTGCCTGCCACACAGCCGAGCCTTGACAGTACGACGTCACCAGTTATGGACCCAGCAACTCACAACCCCTCCGCTGAGCTCCGGGAGGATTTGATCTATACGGTGGAGTACCACTGTCAGGAGTGGGAGGCGCTGCCAGGAGACGAACACCGGGAGGTCGTAGCCGCCCGTCTACAGCGGATGGTGTCCGGACTCCCGTGGCTGTTCGGCGCGCTGCACCCCCACATCCGGGACTTCCTTGTTTCCACCGTAGGCGTCCGCCCGGAGCTGCCTCTCCAGTGTGAGGGGTCGGAGGACGTTCAGCCCGGTCCGCTGGAGGATTCGCGGCCCGGCTCATCTCCTCCCCCCTCTCGGCGAAAACGGCGCTCACGCCGCCGCCGCCCTAACGTTTCTGAGCAAACTCCGGTGGTGAGTGACACTAACTGTTTCTTCCATGCCACTTCCAAGTCGGACCAACTCGGACAATATTCTGCTCTCCAACCTATATATTTAGAAACCGTTTGTGTGGATGCTCCTTCGGACCCAGGAGTTAAGACTGTTTCATCTGGAACTGTTTATTCTGGAGCTATGTTTATTCAGTCAGCTGCCCGTCCGCTTTCAGCTCAGTCCCCTGCTCAGCAGCCGTCTGTAGCTCAGTCTCCAGTGTCACCTGCTCAGCAGCCACCTGTAGCTCAGTGTCCTGTGTTTCCTGCTCAGAAGCCGCCTGTAGCCCAGACACCAACTCCACCTCCACCATTTTCGCCCCAAGCTCTGTTAGCCGCCCGGCCCGAAGCTCTGTTAGCCGCCCGGCCCGAAGCTCTGTTAGCCGCCCGGCCCGAAGCTCTGTTAGCCGCCCGGCCCGAAGCTCTGTTAGCCGCCCGGCCCGAAGCTCAGTCGCCACCTCCACCACATTCAGCCTCGCTTCCCATAGCACAGTCACATCCACAGCCTGACTTACTACAAACCTTATTTCAATCCTTAGCCCAGTCAATAGCTCAGTTGGTAGAGGAATCATCAGCCTTATCGACAGCTCAGTTAGCTCCCTCGCAGCCCTTCACAGCTCAGTTAGCTCCCTCGCAGCCCTTCACAGCTCAGTTAGCTCCCTCGCCGCCACCCGCAGCTCAGTTAGCTCCCTCGCCGCCACCCGCAGCTCAGTTAGCTCCCTCGCCGCCACCCGCAGCTCAGTCTCCTGTGTCCCCGCTAGCTCAGCCGTTAACTCCACCACAAGCTCCATTTTCACCTCTACCATCGCTTCAGTCATCAGTTCGGTCTGCCACTCAGTCGCCCTTAGCTCCATCACCCACACTACCACCTGTTTCTCTTCCACCACAACCGTCACTACACCCAGCCACTCAGGCTGCTACTCAGTCCGTCATTCAACCCATAGCCCCGCCGTTACCATACCCTGTAGCTGAGCCGCTAGCCGTCCGACCCACAGCCACTTCAGCCACCCCTTCACCCGTTACACCTCCACTACAACCATCACTGCAGTCTCCAGTGTCCCCAGTGCAGTCTCCCGTGTCCCCAGTGCAGTCTCCCGTGTCCCCAGTGCAGTCTCCCGTGTCCCCAGTGCAGTCTCCCGTGTCCCCAGTGCAGCCTCCCGTGTCCCCAGTGCAGCCTCCCGTGTCTCCAGTGTCCCCAGTGCAGCCTCCCGTGTCTCCAGTGTCCCCAGTGCAGCCTCCTTTAGCACAGTCACCCACTCAACCACCAGCACCACAACCGTCACTACCTCTAGTTCTTTCCCCTGTGAAGTCATTAATTCCACCACCTACTCCACTCTCACCACCACCGTTACTACAGACATCAGTTCAGTCCCCTGTGCAGTCATTTACTTCTCCACCGTTAGCAGCTCAGGTCCCCGTGTGTCCAGCAGCTCAGGTCCCCGTGTGTCCAGCAGCTCAGGTCCCCGTGTGTCCAGCAGCTCAGGTCCCCGTGTGTCCAGCAGCTCAGGTCCCCGTGTGTCCAGCAGCTCAGGTCCCCGTGTGTCCAGCAGCTCAGCTCGCACCTGAACCATTGGCCCAGTCCCCGACGGCAATACGGTCTTCTGTTCGGCTTAACATTCAGCCAGGGGTCCCAAACCTCTCTGGCTCTACATCAGCTCCTGCTGGAAGCTCGGATGAGCTCATCCAGGACTCCGCGGCTCCCACGCCGCCATCTACCTCATCCGCTGGGGGTTCTAGTGAGCCCGGCCAGCACCTCCTCGTCTCCGCTGGAGGGTCCGAGGGGCCCGTTCAGCCTCCCGTCTCCGCTGGAGGGTCCGAGGGGCCCGTTCAGCCTCCCGTCTCCGCTGGAGGGTCCGAGGGGCCCGTTCAGCCTCCCGTCTCCGCTGGAGGGTCCGAGGGGCCCGTTCAGCCTCCCGTCTCCGCTGGAGGGTCCGAGGGGCCCGTTCAGCCTCCTGTCTCCGCTGGAGGGTCCGAGGGGCCCGTTCAGCCTCCTGTCTCCGCTGGAGGGTCCGAGGGGCCCGTTCAGCCTCCTGTCTCCGCTGGAGGGCCCGAGGGGCCCGTTCAGCCTCCTGTCTCCGCTGGAGGGCCCGAGGGGCCCGTTCAGCCTCACGCCGCATCAGCTGGAGGGCCCGAGGGGCCCGTTCAGCCTCACGCCGCATCAGCTGGAGGGCCCGAGGAGCCTGTCCAGCCGCCATCTGCGACCGCCTCGTCATCACCTGGCCCGGCTACATCCGCCTGTGCTTCTGCTACGCCTGGCCCGGCCTCCGAGCCTTCGTCTGCCGCAGCCTCCTCTTCAGAGCCTTCGTCTGCCGCAGCCTCCTCTTCAGAGCCTTCGTCTGCCCCAGCATCCTCATCGGCTGCTTCGTCTGCCCCAGCATCCTCATCGGCTGCCTCGTCTGGTCCAGCATCCTCATCGGCTGCCTCGTCTGGTCCAGCATCCTCATCGGCTGCCTCGTCTGGTCCAGCATCCTCATCGGCTGCCTCGTCTGGTCCAGCATCCTCATCGGCTGCCTCGTCTGGTCCAGCATCCTCATCGGCTGCCTCGTCTGGCCTTGCGCCCACCGGGCCATGGCCGGCACGCCTGGAACTGCTCCGTCGTCTCCTTCGCCGCCGCCGCTGCCTTGCGCGCGGTCGGCCTCCTGAACTGTTTCCGCGTCGCCGCCGTTGCCTTGCGCGCGGTCGGCCCCCTGAACTGCTCTGTGTTTTGGGTTGTTTTCTTGGGCTCCGGTGTTTTCTGTGCTCTTTGTTTTCTGTTCCGAGCCCTCCGTCCTGGGCCCCCGCCGCCCGCCCTGGGTTGTTTTCTGTTTGGTTTTGTTTTTCTGTGTTTGGGCTGTCTGGAGCCAGCCCTTGAGGGGGGGGGTACTGTCACGGTCCTGGGTCTCCTGACCCAGCGTTTTTAGTTCTTTGTGATTTTCGTATTATTGTACTTGTGTGTGACTTATTCTATGGCTTCTAGTTTTGATCCCTTGCCCTTCATGTCTCCCTGTGTGCCCCTCTGTGTATCTGTGAGCCCTCGTCTCTCCTTATGTTTTATTCCATGCTTCCCCTGCCCATTATGTCTAAGTTCTCCCCGTGCTCTCTTCCCCCTGTGTGCCCTCTATGTATTTATGAGCCCTCGTCCCCTTTCGTGTTTATTCCATGTCTCCCCTGCCTGTTACGTTGGTGTTCTACTCGTGCTCTCTCTCCTCCTGTACTTCCTGTTTCACCTCTCCCGTCAGTGTTCAGTTCACCCCGCCCTGTCTCGTTATGATTATCAGTGTCACCTGTGTTCCCCGTGTGTTCCCACTTCCCTCGTTAACCCTCTGTGTATTTCTGTCTGCGTCTCCCTCTGTTCAGTGTGACGTCGTCCCTCATGTTGTGTGGATCTCCCTGTGTCTCTTCGCGTATGTTAGTTTACTTTTCCCAGTTTAGTTTTGTATTTCCTATGTTCGGCCATTCCAGCATTAAAGCTGTGATTTTGAGTTCATCCCCGTGTCTGTGAGTTTTGCGTTTGGGTCCTCCTCCTGCCTGCCACACAGCCGAGCCTTGACAGTTTGAGTCTAAGGTTTATTTTTTAGCACCTGGCGGCTCTTTTTTACGTTTTTTTTTTAAACTTTTTTTTACTTCTCATTCAGTTTATTTTGAAAAGGCTCAACAGGATCTTGAGCTTTATTGTGAAAGGTTTATGTGGAACACGTGATGGTGTTACCGTCATTGTTGCTAACCAAAACGCATAAAAACAGGCGCTTGTCCGTCCGTAGTGTGGTTATATTAAATATAAGAGAAAGAGAGAACTTTAAGAAATTAATATAGCCACTACAGTGACCATCAAAACGATGAAAAAATATTGCCGTAAACAGTTTACTTTGCGACACCACGAAACAAACGATAGCGTAAAATGAAACGATAGACGTTTTTATATCGTCATCCGATGTATATCGTTATATCGAACAGCCCTAGGTCAGATTACATTTCTTTGAATTTTGTGAGTACAGATCCAAACAGGAATCATTCCATCCTCTACCTTTTATAATACATGCTGCCATTCACAAAACGCTCATTTGATCATGACTGGTTAGAGGATTTTTGTGGACATCCCATTACAAATGCAGGCGTCTGTTCTCCTGTAAACTCATGTGTGACTTCCAGCCTGCTTCACCGCCTCACTGCCCGTGTCTGCTGCTGCATGGACCAAAGTCCGAGGAGATCAGCTCATAATCCCCAGCCCCTTGAGGCACCCGCAGAACAGATAAAGGCATGGCATTGGTTTGAGATCACATCCCTCTGTGTGACCTGTAAACCTAGTGAGCTGTCTCATGCAAGTCAACAATGATACACTTCAAAAAGCGGACGATCCAGGCTACTGGATACATGAACATGGCACAGCGAGGGAGCTTAGAGATGAAAAGCGAGGCATGAAAACAAACACCAAGCTGATATTCACAGCAGAACAAGTATTTCTTTTGAGCAACATTCACGACAGCTGTTAATAATCGGGACATCGCCACTGACTTTCCCTGCGACTAAAAATAGGGACTTTTAGCTCTTTAGTGTTAAATCTAGAACAGAAATCTTTGAGGTGCTGCTTTCAAATTCCCAGTACGACATTCATATTTCATTTTTAACCAAGAAATAAAGTGAATTACTGATTTGGGGAAATTTGACAGGCTCATTGCTGGCCTACAGGCGTGAAAATATGATGTAATTTTCAAAACCCATGTTGCTCATCCCTGCATAGGTACTACAAGCGCTCCCTGCCGATGGATGACAGAGAGAGAGTCCTCTAATTACTTCAGAGCATTTGCAATGACACTTGACAGACATTAATTTCGCCATTCGTCACACTGGTACATACAGGCTGGAGTCATAGCTGTCACTGTACTTTTGATCCAGTATTAAATGGGACCTACTGTGCACACTTTCTCCTCCATCATTTTTTTCTGGCTCTTTTATTCTTCTTCTTCTGCTTGCTGGGTTTCACTACAATACATCAGCTGAACAGCTCTTGTGCTAGCACGAGTGGGTGGATGAGAGGCAAAAGAATGTAAAGACCACTATAAACCTTTAAGGTAAAAAGGCACTTGCACATGCGTTGTGTAGGTAGCATGCGATAGACCTGAACAGGGAGACACTCATTTCTAGCTGCACATTATTCACTGACATCTACTACTGTAGCTTTGCATGATTCAAAATCTTTTGTTATGCTGGACCTTGGTGCAGCCTTTCAGCTAATTGCTAGTTATTGTGATTGGTTGCCCTTGCAAAGACGTTTAAGAGGCTATTTTCATTCAGAGTTACCGGCACATTTACTGATCTCATTGATTGAAACTTTGCCCATGTTTTGAATAAACATCCACTATTAAATGCAGAGAGCAATTTCCCCACGGGGCTCAATAAAGTACAATAATGTACACACTTTCTATTGTAACAGTATATGTACAGCACTGTGCAAAAGTCTTTAGCCATCCCTCATTTGTTACAATTTTACAGGAAAATGAGATATAGAAAAAAAACATTCAGAAGAATGAAGCTGTTCTCCATGAGATGTTTTCCAGATTGTATTGCACGGTGGATCAAAAATCTGAAGGTCCTTTTTTGCGTTCATAATTCCATTAATCTTGACAGGATTCTCAACATCACTTTGTGAAATGTAGCTCCAAACCATGACGAAGTCTCCACCATGGTTTACAGGTAGCTGTAGACACTCACCGTACGTCCTTCTTCATACATACAGATTTGGTGATTTAAACCAAATATTGCAAATTGAGATTCATCGCTCTCTAAGACCTGTTGCCACTGATTTTCGTATGCACTTTGGCGCACCTCACCCTTTTCTCCCTGTTTCCTTTTGTTAAGAGTGGCTTCTTGACAGCCAGCATTTCTGATGAGGCGTCAGTGAACAGTAAATGGATCAACTGAAGGATCAGATGGAGGTCAGAGGTCCTGTGTCAGGTCTTTGCTGGATTTTTTCCCCTATTTCTTAAGAACATGACTTTTAGATGTTGTTCATCTGCCACTTCTTCCTTCATCCTTTACTTGTTTCCTCAAGTGTTTTTGAAGGACACACTTCACACGATGCCAGGTTTTCTACTAATAACTCTCAGGAATTAAATGTTGGTGCAATAATAATATTTTATGCCTTTCAAACTTTTATCTTTGCCATTTTTTGCAGTTTCAAGTAAAGAAGTGAGACCAAATCACGTGTTTTCTGCAACAGGCCTAAAGTTACACTTTAAAACTGCATCTTTGCTAATTTGGTGTTACTTGTGGACACGACACTGGTTCACCCCTTGAGCCAAGAGTCTTTTTCTTATGCCGGAATCCTTAATAGGTCAGTGTTAAGTGGCTTAACAAATAAAGAAAAAACATTCATCTGAAAAAGGTCATGTGCAAGGATGGGACTAAACTCTGGAAGACCTTCCGAAAGCCTGAAGAATTACTGTTAAACACCACTTTAAAAAGTTACAAACAGTCCCCTCGTAGGCAAAATATAAAGAAATGAGGGGTGGCTTAAATTTTTTTGCAGTGCTTTATAACACAAAGTAATGAAAACTAACAGTGCCCCTTCATTAAACACCATTCATCAAAGTGCGTTTTTCTAAGTCGTTTTCTTCACACTAAGAAAAATAGAGGCATTTGGCAGCACCCCCCCCTCCAGAGCCTATTAGGAATAGACAATAATTAGTAGGATTTTCTTGTGAATGTTGGTGTTTTCTCTGTACATCAGCACTCTTGCACATGTCTCGTGCTTGTCTTTGTGTGACACTGATTGGTGCTTTTCCTGGCAACAGTCCGAACAGCCTTTCCTCCACTAAACAGGCGTGGTGCTGCTGGTGAGAGAGATGAGGGCTCGGGGGTGGGGGGTTGGGGTATGTGTGTGTGTGTGTGTGTGTGGGGGGGGTGACATCTTTTGACATCTCTGTCACATTATTTCATCAGCCACAGAGGAGACTCATTAGGTCCTTTCTGACAGATAAAATCACATCTCCAGCACAGCGCCGTGTGATGCGGTTCCTATATATAAAGAAAGGTGTGGAGGCACAGCTGGTGAATTTTTAAACTTGCATCCAAGGCAGCAAATAAAGTATCTGGAACGGATTATATTCTGTAATTGCTTGTGATTTATTCAAGAGAAGCAGAGCAGTGGATGCTTAACAGCCCCACCAAGGATTGTGTTGTGCATGATTTGTATTCCTTCCCATGGACACGCAAGCTGAAATTCTGGGTAAAATGGAGATAAACTGAAAAGAAGTCTAGTCTGGAAGGCAGGAAAAAAAAGACCCTCTCACACACAAACTCTTGACACGCACAAGTAGAAAAAAAAACTGCTATCCTTGACACATGGTTTGAGATACATGGAGGACATCTGACAGAAGATGTAACAGCCTGCCTCACTCGTCCCCCCTCCTCCTCCTCAGCATCAGCAGCACGGCACACGCATAAAGGAACAGAGTAACATCTGGAGCACATGAAAACACATTTCTTGGTCGTACGCTTCAGCCTTGAGTCATGTTCAAAAATCGCAACAAACACAAGAACATCTCAAGTCCAGACATAAAAAAAAAGGAGGAGAGGAAAGTCTAGAAGAAGTTTGCTTTTGTATTTATCAATATTCATTTCCATGTATCACATATCAAAGTTTCCCACTACCTTTATGAAGCGTATAGTACCAAAATAAATGTTTAATACATACAAGCGCACGGAAAACAAATCCCCGAGGTTTAGAGGGCTCAAACCCCATTTGATCTCCAAAGATTCCTGGCCTGCAAGACCTTAAATATTTATGGACTCCAACTCAAATACCCCTGCTGTTGCCCACACTCACAAAAAAGGGCCTGAGATGCTTTCTATTCCTAATCAAATTAATGACAATAGGCAACACCGCAGACACAGAGATCCCTTTTTGATAAAGAAAGGAACGATGTCTTTTTAATAAAATGATCAATACACAAATCCCTGTTTTTAAAGCTTTTATATTTTCAAAATTAAAGCTGCTGACGCCAATAAATAAATAATAAACTGCTATAATTTCAAGCTAACACATTCCAAAATCTGCACGACTTCACAGCTATGTGCCAGTCGCTCTTGCATTGTTGCTGAATCTGTGGTATATGTTGCTTTTTAGAAGAAAAAAATCATAACAAAAATGCACAACATCCTTTTTACAGTCACATCTGCATCAATAAGTTAAAGCAGCCCTCCAGTATATTTTTTTGATCATCTCTCTCAGCCACTAGTGCTTGCAAGTGATCACGGCTCAGCACACTGAGCGTGTGAATTTGCAGTTTTTGGAGTTCCCATTTCTGCAGAAAGGTCTGATAAGGCTGCAGGTACTGAACAAAAAAAGGAAGGATACTGGACTACCTTCCCTGAGAAAACTCATTTTTCTCATATAAGAACATCTTTTTCTCCTGTCTGACTTTTCCAAAGACTAAACTCAAATATAGCAGCACAAAAAAAAATCCATCCTGTAAGTCCACAGCCGCTGGCAGTCTCTCACGGACTCCCTGGCCTAATAGCTGGCAGATACAGTCCGGAGCCCTTAAACAAGCTCTTTAACAATATGAGCCCACGTATAGACTCGCTGTCTTTTTTTTCTTAACTGTCTCCTGCTCTTTGTGCACCTGGGTTTCTTTGTGTGTTCTGTCTCTTGACACTTACGCCTTTGTGCTCTGTGTCCAAATTTGGCTTCCCTCCCACACTGTCTACATGCAAGCTGCAAATCTAGAAAGTTATACAGCGAGATCTATTTCCAGCCACTGCACAATATACATTTCCATTTTCTCTGTTGAAGAGGGAAAAAAAAGAGCATAACGTGGTCTTTCTATACAGTGCACACCAGCCACAAAGCAGCACTTTAAAACCTTTATCGCACTCCACAGATGTCTAGGAGACAAGGAAGGGGGAGGGGGGATCACGGTATAACTGACTGTGTGCACTTGTGTCAAGAAGTGCCAACTGGTAATTAGTGAACCACTGGTTTGCCACGTTGTACTTAATTACTTGTTAAGTCATCTTTCCAGTTTCTTGACTGAGGCAGTGTTGCTCTGTGGCAGAGTATGAGTGCGCACACAGCTCGGAGAGCCTCGCTTCAGGATGTATAATACCAACTCTATTATTCTGTTACAGCATAATAACAGCCGCTAATTATTATTTAATCTGCTGATTATTTCCTCAGATAACCATTCAGTCTAATCCTCTAATCAGGATGTTTCTTTTCCCCTGACCCACAGAGACCCACGGATATTCACTCTACTGTCACATGAGATACAGAAAAGCAGCAAATTGAGGTAATTAAAAAACTCACACTGGATAATGAATGACATTGTTGCTTGAAATAAAAAAAGACTAAGAGAAGAGAAGACAAACCCCTAATTACCCAGACAGTTTTCCATTTGTAAATTGTTTGCCCATAAGTAGAGCTTGATTCCGAAGCAAAATTACTCAGTGAGTTTAGACATCATACTGTGAATGAGCTCAAATATTTTCTTTTCTCACCTCACGGATGCAGAAATGAACGGAGATCATACTGCGTGCGCACAACAGAAATCTGCGTGTTAATATGCAAAACACCAGCAAGACAAAATTCACATGAATTTGTGCACTCTGGAACACAAATGGTGTTTGTTGCAACTGCAATAACTCACTGGTATATAATTATAACTGTATGGGAAATGAACCGCCGAAGCTCATATCCTTGATAACACATTTCTTGGCAGTGTGAGCAAACTTCAGCAGAATTAATAGGCTGTATTTCAACAGACAGAGCAGCAGAGCAGGTGCAAAGATGGTTTTGAAAGAAGCAGCCAGGGCTCAGCAGGTGACTTGATTTAACACTTCATCATCACAGGATCAACAACAGAATGCAATATTACAGAGCCGATAATTGCTCGCTGACAAATCTGAAATTTTCTATGTACGATTACATTTCACGCATATTTCAACTACTTAAAAAAGGCCCTGCGCTCGCTTTAAAGCGATCGGGTTGCATCTTGGCATGCGCGAGTCACGGCTTAGTATTTGCAACTTGTATTTTTATGCCAAGCACAGAGCGACATCATCATAAAGAAAATGTCCTCGGTGTATCACGAAGCCCGAACGATCTGTGTAAACTTACATCGATGATTGCGACGCTTCCCCTTGTACATGGTCATTATGTACCGGTCCAGCTTTGCGCTCTTTCAGATACTTGAGAGGCAGAGGGCGTAAGACTTCAGCGTGCTGCGATACTTTCTGACTGGAAATAAATTAGCCCTTCAGACGGAGAATTGGAGGCACTTCTAGAGCGAGGACCATACCATGCTTAGAGACGGGAGGGGGGGAGCGGGCTACAGTGCACTCTCCCCCATACAGACATCAGAGCCGGTGTTGTGCCAAAAAGTGATTGTCTGCCAAAAACTGATTTCCGGTATTTGCCAAAAAGCGATTGCTCATATTTAAAGTGCTATAAGTAACTTGTTGGGCTATAATATGTTAAACATATGTCAAATGCATCCCTTATGGATGACATAAAGTCATCTTGAGCCACAAACAACATTCGTGTAGCAAGATACAAGCCGCAATCAGTTTTTGGCAGCGACTTTTATATAACCTTTATTTATGCAGTAAAAAAAATCTCATTAACATTAAAAATGTATTTTGTAAGAGTAAGTTGCCCAACAGGACAGCAGAAATGTCAGCAAATATTACAATAGTTCTGTAAAAATATTTTAAGTGGGGATAAAGGACCGGATTGGTTATAATGTAAGTACAAGTTGTAAAGATACTTAAAAAACAGATAATTTTTTAATTCTTTATGTAACCCCTTTGTATCCCCTGTTCACCGAAGTCTATTTACGAACATACGTAAAGATATTACACATAAAAAATACACAGAAACACTGGAAATCAGTTTTTGGCAGACAATCACTTTTTGGCACAACACCGGTCAAACAAAGTAAATTAGGAGAAAACAGCCGGGAAGACAGATTATGATAAACTCCTTTAGTTTATATGACTATAGAATGAAATGCAACCTTTAGATTCACTAAATACGCAAGTAAATCTTCCAGTTGTGCCGAGTCTTCGGTATTTTGACTAGATTTTTGAGTCACAAAAATAAAATCGTTTATTGTTTAGTCATTTAAAATTCAAATTTGGCATAATACATACATATACGTAATACAAGCTGTATTTTTCGTTGCTCTGTTCAGCCAATAAGATAACATTAAAACACTAACAAATGGGAAAAACACTGCGTATCTCCTTAAAATGCAATGTTCTGCTGATTTCGTGTGAACGATATTCTGGGACGTGCCAGATCACCAAGACAACAGCAGCAACCTCACCAGCAAGACAAGGCATCCCACTAAAACTGATAACAATCTCAGTGGGTGGTAACCCCCCCAAACAAGACTATGTCCATTGCTCATTGGAGCAGAGCTGGTTTAGGAGATCCCACAGTACACAATATTGGGTACCCAGTTTAAATATTGTGGCAAAAGGCATGTAAAATTAAAAGCATTATTAATTATCCCTTAATAATGAAAGTGTCCTCCTTAGGGGGAACATTTTTAACATTTTTGGTAAGTTTTCCAAAAGTTTCCAAGATAAGACTGAACGTAGCAGACCTGATTTAATAAGATAGGTTTCCAGGTGGGCTTTCAGATTAACTGTTCTACAGAGATACCACACTAATATATAAATTCTTTGTGAAGATGTGAACATAATTTGTTGCCAGTATATTAAGCTTTTGTTTCTAATGTTTGTTTGTTTTTGTTTGTTTTTTTTTTGTTTCTTTCAAGCTATCTATGTATTACTGAAAGATTTGGAGATGGGAATATTTCAGATATTGTGTCAAACTAGCCTTTTTATTGTCACCATAGAGGAGAATTCATCAAAACTGTCATGTTAGCAAAACTGTAGGGGTGAAGCTACTTGGGCACTGTGGCCATGTGGTAAATTATATTTTAGCAGTGGCTGTATGCTTAACACTTCTGTTTTGGATTTGACATCGTGATGGCACTACTGTAGGTCCTGGACATTTCCCCTGAGGCAATTTCATGGTAAGCCATTTGACAGATGTCCAGACAATTTTCCTATTGGCACTATGCAGGGAAAATCTGCTGATTAGGAACTGATATTGTGCTGGGCCATAAGTGCCTGTACAAATGTTCATAGCAATTCACTGCAGTCAGGACCAAAAGCGGACCTAAAGACTGTGTATGTACCTAGCTACCAGGACGTCTCCCTGTTAGTTAAATGCTGCTATGAAGACTTTGTTCACCACTGCTATCCTGATGTTTTGAAACCAAAACATATCAAAGGTATATTCATCTGTACTCTTTTTCACTTTAACTGAGACCATCATTTACAAAAGTAGTATAATGTTGTACTAAAAAAGTCAGTGAAGCCATAAACTAATCAGCAAAGTGCTTATTTAGGTTTTAGATAAAGGGAGCCAAGAATTAATGTTTCCATGGACCTTTAACCAGACTGAAGTACTGTGATCTGCTACTATTTATACCATTATTGGTCAAACTTTTTGGGGCGTCCTCGTGACCTTGTCCCTTTGCCAGTTTGCTGAAGACCAGCTTGTCTGTTCTGCCACAATCCATCCAGCAGATGTAGCTTAGCAAGTGTAACCACTTTGTCCTAACTGTAGTCGAACACTTGGAAAGCTTCAGGAAGTCAGATTTGAGTTTGTTACAGTGGGGCAAAAAAGTATTTAGTCAGCCACCGATTGTGCAAGTTCCCCCACTTAAAATGATGACAGAGGTCAGTAATTTGCACCAGAGGTACACTTCAACTGTGAGAGACAGAATGTGAAAAAAAAATCCATGAATCCACATGGTAGGATTTGTAAAGAATTTATTCGTAAATCAGGGTGGAAAATAAGTATTTGGTCAATAACAAAAATACAACTCAATACTTTGTAACATAACCTTTGTTGGCAATAACAGAGGTCAAACGTTTACTATAGGTCTTTACCAGGTTTGCACACACAGTAGCTGGTATTTTGGCCCATTCCTCCATGCAGATCTTCTCGAGAGCAGTGATGTTTTGGGGCTGTCGCCGAGCAACACGGACTTTCAACTCCCGCCACAGATTTTCTATGGGGTTGAGGTCTGGAGACTGGCTAGGCCACTCCAGGACTTTCAAATGCTTCTTACGGAGCCACTCCTTTGTTGCCCGGGCGGTGTGTTTTGGATCATTGTCATGTTGCAAGACCCAGCCTCGTTTCATCTTCAAAGTTCTCACTGATGGAAGGAGGTTTTGGCTCAAAATCTCACGATACATGGCCCCATTCATTCTGTCCTTAACACGGATCAGTCGTCCTGTCCCCTTGGCAGAAAAACAGCCCCATAGCATGATGTTTCCACCCCCATGCTTCACAGTAGGTATGGTGTTCTTGGGATGCAACTCAGTATTCGTCTTCCTCCAAACACGACGAGTTGAGTTTATACCAAAAAGTTCTACTTTGGTTTCATCTGACCACATGACATTCTCCCAGTCCTCTGCTGTATCATCCATGTGCTCTCTGGCAAACTTCAGACGGGCCTGGACATGCACTGGCTTCAGCAGCGGAACACGTCTGGCACTGCGGGATTTGATTCCCTGCCGTTGTAGTGTGTTACTGATGGTGACCTTTGTTACTTTGGTCCCAGCTCTCTGCAGGTCATTCACCAGGTCCCCCCGTGTGGTCCTGGGATCTTTGCTCACCGTTCTCATGATCATTTTGACCCCACGGGATGAGATCTTGCGTGGAGCCCCAGATCGAGGGAGATTATCAGTGGTCTTGTATGTCTTCCATTTTCTGATGATTGCTCCCACAGTTGATTTTTTCACACCAAGCTGCTTGCCTATTGTAGATTCACTCTTCCCAGTCTGGTGCAGGTCTACAATACTTTTCCTGGTGTCCTTCGAAAGCTCTTTGGTCTTGGCCATGGCAGAGTTTGGAGTCTGACTGTTTGAGGCTGTGGACAGGTGTCTTTTATACAGATGATGAGTTCAAACAGGTGCCATTCATACAGGTAACGAGTGGGGGACAGAAAAGCTTCTTACAGAAGACGTTACAGGTCTGTGAGAGCCAGAGATTTTCCTTGTTTGAGGTGACCAAATACTTATTTTCCACCCTAATTTACAAATAAATTATTTACAAATCCTACCATGTGGATTCATGGATTTTTTTTTCACATTCTGTCTCTCACAGTTGAAGTGTACCTCTGGTGCAAATTACTGACCTCTGTCATCATTTTAAGTGGGGGAACTTGCACAATCGGTGGCTGACTAAATACTTTTTTGCCCCACTGTATGTGTTGCCAATACTTGAAGTTCAAAAGGCAGTGCAGCGAGCATCAGGGGAATGGCTCCAGGATTTGAAGATGCCTAGTTAGGGAAGACCATGTCTTTTTTCTGTACAGAAGAATACTAAAGTAACACAGCTGCCATGTAAACAGCTAGCTTTGTGTAGATGTATAGGTCTAGCATTTGTGTTGAGAGAATCGAGGATATTTGCAGCTTTGCTTATTCATTTTTCTTAATTCATGGGATTAGACCGCCGTCATATGTTATTTATCTGCTGAGATAGGTACATTTAT
Source organism: Rhamphochromis longiceps (assembly GCF_057381845.1). NCBI lineage: Eukaryota > Metazoa > Chordata > Actinopteri > Cichliformes > Cichlidae > Rhamphochromis > Rhamphochromis longiceps. The sequence continues at coordinate 26,216,612 of NC_140565.1, read as the reverse complement.
GTGCCTTCTTGAGCTCATCAGCTTATGGCGTTAACCCGGCTAAGTAACAGACTCACATTGATGTCCACATTGCTGGCATTACTCAAACTTATGAGCCTTTAAAATGCTTCAGGTTTGTCCGTATGCTGGAAATAACTGGATTGTCATTCATTCAAAGGGCACAATGTTGCCATGGTACATCCTTTTTGATTTAGCACAACAAGTAATATTCAATCTGATAGTTATCTTACACATGTGCATTTACTGACACTGGCATAAAAATAATAATACACTCCCTCCACAGCCTCTAGGCAAGCTTGAAAAAGGTGCATCTCATCTTACTTGCAAAGGGGATTGTGTTGCTAAGGAGACAAGGGGAAGGAAGCAGGATGGATGTTGATTTTGTGTGATTTATTCCAATATATTACTTTATTGTTGTGTGGGGTAAAAAAGCACTACGTGCCCCCTCGTTTTTGGCTGAATTGTTCAGTGAGAGAGAGCAAAAAAGAAATCACTCTGAAAACTAAGATCATGGAAGAAACAGAAATTCAATCAATATTGCTCCACTCTGAAACTGCTGCTGCCCTAACATGCCCCGGTGACAAATGGTCTTCTTTATATTTTCACTTTGAAACCTAGAAATGATGAAGACCCTCAAAGTAGATCTTGTGAAAATGGGCAAATCAAATAAATCAATACAGGCTGTGATTAGTGGTTCACACTGAGCTGTAGGTCAAAGTCATTTGTTGGGAAACCTTCAGCCCTGTGAACCTTTTTTATGGTAAAATGTTTAAAAAAAATAAGATTATAAACCATTTCCATTCAACTGCAGCTAGTGATGAGAGAACCAGATAGGGCAGCGGGGACATCTGCTGTCCATGATGGATTAATACAACAAGAGTACAACCTGAAAACTCGGCTAATCAAATGGGTAATAAAATTAGATTTTTTTAAATACACAAGGCAAGCACTAGAAATGCACTCCGACTTGACTCAAGGTCTTTTCATCAAGCTTTAGGAAGGATAAATATCTGGGCAAGGCTAAATTCCACATTTAATGCTTTTCTTTAGTTTTTTTATTTTACAAAATACCTTTTTTTTTTAAAATTAAATGCGTCTTTGTCAAGCACACTTCAGCAACCTTGTGAGTGGTGAAAACAGCAGCATTCCCCTTTTTAGAGCAGTCATGAACATTCACATTTGATGTTTGAAGTTTTATGTTGAATACGTCAAAACTGCAGCACTCTGAACCTGTTTAGTAACTAAAGTTTGAATAGCAAGCTCAACAAGTTGAAGACCTTAGAAGGTTTAAACAAAATGCCTAAGATTTCTATAAAGTTCGCAAAGTCGCCGATCTATAATGTATTAACAAAGGAACTAATGTATTTCTGAAAGGAGTTCAGATAAAATCTTCTGCTTCTGTCCTTTCTGTTGCCTTTTATATTTTTTTCATTGTCTTTCTAACTGTTTCGGTTTTTCAGCCACCAAGTTGAATTTAATTGTAGGGTCATTTTTAACTGGATATAGCTGAGCATTAACTGGCTGAATGAGATATTTATTTCAGGGTCAACTGAAAAGGACTAGGAGAGTGAATATCGCCCCAGCTTTTTAAAAACGATGTTCACCTTACAGCCTATTTGCTGCATGTTTAAATAAGCCAAAGAAGAAGAAGAAGAAGAAGAAAGAAAACACCATTCAAGGCAACTGGATTACACTTTTTATCTGAAAAAGGACACAACTTTATTATATACACATCTGTACACAGGACCAGAGAGCTGCCAAACCTTTCATAGGGACTATCTGTCTTTTTAAATATTAAGCTGCAGCGCTGTTAGCAATATTGCACCTTAGTGCAGTTTAAATCCAGTTAAACTAATTTAATAACATTTCTGTATATAAGGGAAAGATAAATGCAATTACCAGCAACTGAAATTGGGTGATTTCCTAAAGAAGACGAATATACCCCGTTTGCAGGAAACTCATAAAGTCTTCATAGCACTTAGCACATCATTACCCTTTTTAAGACACAAAGAGCTCAGTAGAATATGTACATGCATCAACCTAATCTAAAGTGCTCTGGATTCTGAGACAATCTCCGCTGGCATTTGAAGCACACCGCCTGTTAACAAATGACCCTCATTTATGGCTGAGATGGAGGATGCCCAGGGGGGAGATTGTCTACATGATGGATACAAATCTGCTCAAGCCATCACATCTCATTGGCCTGTGACTTACAACCTCTCTTAGCTCATTAGACAGCTACTGCTTTTGGCACTACTGAGTAATTGCAAACGTATATCGAGTGTCAACTGCTGCAACTGCCTAGCAGTCTGTGACGAGAAATTATCTCTTTGTGCTAACAGTGTGTTTGCATGGCTTGAACACCTCACTTGTTTGGATTCAGTCCAGATCGACAAACCCCTCAGACAAAACCCCCCGAAAAAAGGCAGGAGAGATGAAAATGAAAATTTACAATTAAAAAAAGGACTGCTATACTTCTGCATTGTTAGCAGTGCTTTTATATACATTTCAACACATCCTAACTTTCCTTCTCCAAGTTTAGGCATGCAGATTAACCTCCTTTTACTCAAAGGGCCAACATACTCAAAGGGGATTTATACTGGGAGGATTAATGGAGGATTATTTGCAGTGAGATATACTTTAAAACTCACTGTATAAGGAAACAGGATCCTATACTACATATTGTGTTATATCTTTAGAAGCAGAAACAAGAACAAAATGTCTCAACTAAACGAGAGCATCCCTCCAGTTCAAGTGCTGATTGTAACCCAAACCTGAGAAGGAAAATTGCACACTCTAGTGGAGAATACACAGCATAACAGCGATGGCTGCTTCTCACAAAGAGATTTGAAGGAAAAACAGATTTCCATGTTAAAAATAGAAATGACATATATGTTTCTGTACTGTGTGTGGATTTTTGTGGAAATTCTTTAGCTGAGTATCAGACCAGTGTTATCAACAGGCAGCTTTTATCTGGTAATGAAAGTAATGATCACACAATCGTGATGATTTTGTAAATATGAGCGTGTATCATTTTTGGTTATGGTACATGCAAATAAACCTGCCTTCAGTAACATGTCCTTAGGCGCTCAGTGTTAATGGGCACACACCATGGCCAAATTCTGCTTTCCTATAATTTCAGTCTAAGTAAACAGAAATCTATATTTGTACAATATTACTGACCCAAATCATTTGAACAGTATGATATAGTTTATTCTTTATTAGGGGAAAGACAAGACTGCAAAAGTCAAGAGCCACCCTTCATTTCTTCATATTTTGCTTTCAAGGAGCCAAATCAATTTTCCAGGCTTTCTGAAGGACTTTCAAAGTTTGTCTTTGGGTGTTGGCTGCTTTATACCTAATATTAAAAAACACCCCAATGTTTTCTATTTTAATTTTTTTATGCTCATTAAGTCACTTAACATTTACCTATGAATCACTCAAGCATAAAAGAACGCATGAACCTGCGTTGTGTCTACACATAACAGACAACGTCACCAAGAAACAATTTTAAATGGTATCTTTAGGACCTATGCTACTAGCAGCCTGTCAGAAAAACACATTATTTTGCTCTTCTCAGTTGGATCTATAAAAACAGTGTGACAGGCATAAAATAGTGTTCTTTGCTCCAACAAAGTGATTTCCAAGGAGCTATGTAGACAAAAACGTGGCATACCTCTGCATGGTGTACAGTGTGTTTGAGGAAACTGTGAAGGACAAGTGTTAGACCAAAACCAAAAGTTGTGTCATAAGAAAGAGGTAAAAATTAGGCAAAGATCTGACAAAGGACCTGAGTAATGCATCTGGCCCTTCAGCTGATCCATCAACGACAGTTAAGGTTAATCTAAATTGCTTTAAGCTAATTTGGCATCACATACCCACTTCAACAGCTCAGTTATTCATGCATTTCATGATATTTTCTCATTTTTCATATTGTGTGACACATTGGACTCAAGCAGCACCATCAACAATTCAGCATGTGATATCCTTATATAATCAATCTTTGAAAATAATGGATAAAAAATCTGTTCGACTGCATCATTGTCACATTTTAAAGAAATATAATTTACTTAGTTTTAAGAGTATTAATCATTTGTGTTTACTTAAACGAGTCTACAAGTGTATTAATAGGCTGATCCCAGAGAGTCCTACTGTCAGGCGTTGTGTGGAGGCGAGGAAGAGAGGAAGAAGGAACCCAAACGCAGGACTCACAGGTAGGTGAAGACTGGTGAAGGTTTATTATAAGGAGTGGATGAACAGAACAGAGGTAGAAAATGGCTGGCTGGACGAATGACTGAAGGACTGAAGGACTGGCTGAATGGCTGAATGGCTGAATGGCTGAACGCAGGCGGAAACGACAACATAACATCAATGACACGACAGTGAACGAGTAGAAACAGAGGGCTTAAATACACAGACTGATGAGGATGATAATGAGAGACCGGTGAGTACACAGCTGAACATAAACTGGCTAATGACACGAGACGAGCTGACACAGGAAAAGCAGGAAGTGAGAACATGGAAGTGGCAAAATAAACTGAACGTGAACAAAACTGAAAACACTGGGTCACCGACCCAGGAACCCTGACACCTACATCCAAAGACAAGATAGTAATCGCATTACTAGGAGTATGGTGAACGGCAACTGCAAAATATCATATCGCAGATCTAAATTTGGACAATCAGTGTTTTCCATAAAGGCTCGCCATCTGTGGAACACACTTCCAACTGAAATCTGACTGATTATAGATATTAGTTTCTTTACATTGAAGGTTAAAGGTTGGTTAAAGGGAAATCAGAGCTGTAGTCATTTTAATTAATCTTTTTGTTTGTTTTTAAATTGTCTGTTAATTGTAGCAGTACTCATGGTGTATTTTGGTTTCATGAAAATGTATGTTTTAACTCTGTGTATTGTGAATGTAAGGCCAACAAGGGACAATAGTTGGAAATTAGCAATAGCTATAAACTTCTGTGCAGTACATCAGTTTCACGTTTTATACTTGGACTATGTTAAACTGCACTGTCCCTTTTAAATAAAGAATTATAACATCTACTGGGAGAAAATGCTGAGGTATGCCAAATACTGAAAATCAGTGGCAATGGGTCACATAGAGCGATTCATCCAAATTTGAAATTGTTAGTTCAAAAAAGTCGAGCAGAGAGGAATAGCAGTGTCTACAGCCATCTGTAAAGCATAGAGGCGGCGCTGTCATGGTTTCGGCTGCATTTCAGCCAGTGGTTTTGGAGAAAATTGAAGCTTAAAACTTTTGCACTGTACTGTAGCTTTCAGTATTGGTGCCTTTCTTGGATTAAAAATACAATTTATTCATTTATGTGCTCACTTTTGATTTTTTCTTAATCTGGGTAACAGCAGGCTGGGTGCTGGACACTATCCCAGCATGCCTTGGACCAGATTTTCACCTGATATTTTGCTCTTTCAGTTTACTAGTGATAATAGTCTTTGTTTGCACATAATGACATTTGAAAATCCATTCTGAGCTAAATATTATGACATTGCTAAAACAATGAACAAATACAAGTCATCCATTCTTTTATTTCCTATTGTATTAAGGATTATGCAGAGTTTGGATTTTATCCCAGGAAACCACAAGCCAAAGTTAATACAAACACTGTATGGCAGAATAATACAATCAATTCAAGAAAATTCAAATAATGTAAGACGAGAAAATATTCAAGTCAAAACCAACAACAAATATCCAAGAAATCTTGCATTTGGTGACAGTAACTAATAACTAAAAATAATAAAGAAGAAACCAAACAGTTTTTGTACAACAAACATTTTTTCTTAATTTCATTTGCAAAGAATTTGATTCTAATACTTGATTAAGTGAGAGTAAATCTTTTAAGTCATCAACACATGCACATTTAAACACCCTGTTTTATTAAATTATTTGCTAAGTTGAGGCTTTTATAGAGCAAAACTGTTCCACCCATGCTCTCATCTACCTTCATTTAATCATACATAGATTAATCTATTCATGTGATTTACATCTATCTAGCCTACATCTTCTCAAGTAAGACCTCATTTGGCTTTTATTTAGGCTCTAATCTGCATGATCCCTTCGCTTTTATTCTCACTCCCTCGCTCACTCGCTCGGTTAAGTCTCTTTTTTCCTGCTTCCTGCTCTCTCTCTCTCCATCTGTCAGGGTCAGCAGAGTGCAAAGAATCACATTAAGAAGTATTCAAATGTTGAACTAGTTGCAATTGGTATTCATACAAGCATTAAAGACTGCCGAATCTAATTCGGCTCTGACGCTATCAGCGCCACAGATATTCACCCAGTCAGGAGATAATGCAAACCCCACAGGGTGGAGAGGGTTAGAAAAATCCAATACAAAGACAATAATGTCTCCTGGATGTAATGGAGCCAAAACTGTCTGAACCATTGCCTACAGAATTATTTTGGGCAAAGCGGGTAGAAGGGGGTGAATTTCACTTCATTTCTTATTCTACCTACTGCAGCTGAGATTAACAAGGCTGTAAATTCTTTGACATGAGTTGGAAAGTGGCGCTCGTAAAGAATAGAGTGATTAATGTCCCAAGGATGATAAATGGCAGATTGTCAGGTTTGCTTTTTAGTAAAAGACCTTCACAAGTACACTTCAGAAGAGCTCTAGGACTTGTAGACTCAAACTGAAACTGAAAGTATGAAGGTGTGCTACGTCTGGAACGTAACTTTTCAGAAGACTAACTGTAAATGCTCTTGTTAACACATCCATTGTCACTGCTAATAAAATACTGTCACAGATCTGTTATTGGAAAAAATTACCCAGACAGCACTTGTCAAAACATTTTTACTGTACAAGCAGATGAACTGTTACCATGACACAACAACAAAAACCAGACTGGCCAGGTGCTGCTATTCAAATGCAGTGGATTAACCAATCATCAGCAAGTGTGAGCACATCTATAAAACCAGACATTTTGGCAGTTTGCTGGTCTGAGACATTCAGGTGTGTGTAAACACAATGCTACAATTTCCTCAGGAGTGGGCTTTCCAACAAATTCAACCTAAGAACAAACCATGCAACGCTCAGAGAAACTGCAAACTGAAGCATGTTAAAAGTTGAAGTTTATGACAGTAGAAGAAGAAAAAGCCTGAACAAGCCTGGTTTGTTTGGAACAGTTGTTTCTCGCTAAAGCTTAGGTTTGCATCTGAACAAACCACAAAACTTCTGGAACAATGTCCTTTGGACAAACAAGACCAGAGTGGAGATGTTTGGTCACAATGCACAGTGTCACATTTGGAGAAAACCAAACAAAGCATATCAGCACAAATACCTCAAACCAACTGAATACAGTAGAATAGCTTGTTATTGTCATTGTACAGGGGTGTTGATTTGGGCTTGCTTTGCAGCCATTGAGCTGACCATCAACTCCTTTGTATACTCAAGTATTCTAGAGTCAAATAGGAAGCCATCTGTCCAACTGCTCATTTGGCCTAAACTGGGTCATGCGGTGAAAAGGGATCCAAAGCAAAGCTACAGTGCCACAGTCAGAATTGATTTCTTTATTGAAATGCTGTATATAAACAAATGCCCGCCAGCCTTGATGAACTGAAGCAACAATGTAAAGAACAGATGACCAAAATTCCTCCAGAATAATACAAGACACTGATAAAGTCATAGAGGAAACAATTACTTCAGTTTTTGCTGCTAAAGGTGATTCTACAAGCTACTGAAACATGGGGTGACACATGACTGCATATTCACAAACTGCCGCGGGTGTTAATAAATAAATGAAGAAATACATAAAAAAAAAATGGAATCAAAGTGATAACATTGAATACAGTGAAAATAAAAATATATCCAATGACATAAAACAGTAATTTATGAGAACATCTCAGTAGTTTAATGCCCTGATAGAACTGTAGAACATCTCAAATACACAATGTCAGTCATATATATATATATATATATATATATATATATATATATATATATATATATATATATATATATATATATATATATATATATATATATATATATACATACACACACACACACAGTGGCTTGCAAAAGTATTCGGCCCCCTTGACCTTTTCTACATTTTGTCACATTAGAGCCACAGACATGAATCAATTTTATTGGAATTCCACGTGAAAGACCAACACAAAGTGGTGTACACGTGAGAAGTGGAACGAAAATTCTTCTTTGTAAAACAGCTGCAACTCAGTCAGATTAGATGGACAGCGTTTGTGAACAGCAGTTTTCAGATCTTGCCACAGATTCTCGATTGGATTTAGATCTGGACTTTGACTGGGCCATTCTAACACATGGATATGTTTTGTTTGAAACCATTGCATTGTTGCCCTTTATGGCTTTATGTTTAGGGTCGTTGTCCTGCTGGAAGGTGAAGCTCCGCCCCAGTCTCAAGTCTTTTGCAGACTCCAAGAGGTTTTCTTCCAATATTGCCCTGTATTTGGCTCCATCCATCTTCCCATCAACTCTGACCACGCTTTCTTCTTGCTGCTCTTCCATAAAGGCCAACTTTGTGCAGTGCACGACTAATAGTTGTCCTATGGACAGATTCCCCCACCTGAGCTGTAGATCTCTGCAACTTGTCCAGCTCGGCCTGTGAGTTTAGGTGGACGGCCTTGACTTGGTAGGTTTACAGTTGTGCCATACTCCTTCCATTTCTGAATAATTGCTCCGTGGGATGTTCAAGGCTTGGGAAATCTTTTTGCAGCCTAAGCCTGCTTTAAATTTCTCAGTAACTTTATCCCTGACCTGTCTGCTGTGTTTTTTGAACTTCATGGTGTTGTTGCTCCCAATATTCTCTTAGACAACCTCTGAGGCCATCACAGAGCAGCTGTATTTGTACTGACATTAGATTACACACAGGTGCACTCTATTTAGTCATTCTTACTCTTACGCTTGTTTAAATGAGACTCAAACTGTGAGTACAATGAACTGTACTCACAGGTGCTGTGACTTGGTTTGTTTCTGTGTCTAACTGTGACAACAACAACAATTTGTTGATAGAAGATGTGGTTGTTTTGTTTGATTTGTAGTACCAAGTGTGAAATAAATAAAAATGAAATGAAATGAAATGAAATGAAATTGTGACCTGAAGTTAAGACTGCCTGGCATGATTACCTTTTTTTTTTTTTTTTTACCTATTAATTCAAAATTTAATTTCTGAGGCAAATAAAAATGGTTTTCTTTGTTGTTTCTGTTTTATTTTCCCCAGTGGTCAACAAAAAACAAAATCTTAAGTCTGAATGATGCAAAGAAAGGCAGCAAAAATCTAATTTCTCAAAATGCTCACTAAGAAAAACTGATTATAAGTACAAGAAAAGCTACTCATACAAAGTAGTCATTACTGCAGCCCTTGTAAAAACTATAAAGTACGCTAAAAATGCAATTCATAACTATAATAATGAACTTGAAATTATCTTGGTAATTGAAATAACAAAGTAAGCATCTCAAATGATAACAAATCTGTGAGCAGATATGCATTATTAATCTTTATGACTACAACTCCTTCAATACAGTGCAACAATAGTTTTAGCCTAAATATTAATAGATGCTAATAAATACCAAAAAGGTGGTTTATTGTATAAATGATGTAACCTACATACATAAAAGAGGCTACATATATGGTTTAGGTTTTTTGTCATTGACACAGACACATACAACAAAAACATGCCTCGGTATTTGTATACTTACAATGACTATCCACACTGAAACATCAGAACTATTTTGCTGGTCTTGCTGGTGCCACCAACTCAGTTCTGACCTTTTGGTAATGGACATGGTCCCTATGGGGCTGTCCTGTGGCATTTGGCACAGGACACTGGCAGCAAATCCTGTGGGTTGGGATGTCAGGCTTTTGTGGATTCAATCTGATTGGATCTGGGAGGTTTTAAGGTCAACACCTTTCCTACTTTGGGCTCTGAAGCCTGTCCTTTGCAGAGTGTGTCATGCTGCTGGAGGAGACTGCTGCTCTTTGGGGACATCCCTTGCCATGTTGGAGCTTACAAAGGCCTGTGCTACAAAGTGGAATTGTAGAAACTCCAGGTTTAACTCTGGGTTTGTAGTATTATAAATGTGGTTCATGGTAACTCAAGCTGAAGACCCAACCTGCTCCAGAGCAAATTATATTCTCTATTAGAGATCAACAGGTACAAAATCAACACCCACTGACCAGTGACTCAAATGCCATTCCTAGAAGATCTCTTGGACCCCTGTACATAGATATTAGGACGTTTTAAAAATGCTTCTTTGTCTTTCCCTGATGAATATTAGGAAATAATATTCATGCTTAGATTTTATGATTCTACATTTAAAATTAGGGAACCTATTTGTATTTCTTGACCCTATTTTTAAATTGCAAGTAGGTTAAGCCTCTGTTTTTATTCTGTTTTTATTTTTATTCTACACCTTTCTGAGACCTCTAAACACCACTGGAGGTGCAGCTGAAAGATTAAAAGCTATACAGTCTTAAACACATCTAAACATTAATTTTATATAATATCTATATCAAGCACACTAAATTTATTACTATCTTTTACAGTCCTATTGACCAAAGTGCTTAAAAAGCACACATATTCACAGTGCTTTTAATGCGTATCTCCTCCTATGTGATTACTTTCCTGTTGTTGTTTTAAAAAATATTTTAGTTTTACCTTTCTTACTCTTCTACAAGTGGACCTATCCACTGCCTTTGTGTGACGGCTTAGCCCGATTTCCAGCGGTAGGATACGAGAGGCCAGATAATGGAAAGATATCCTGGGTACAGTGAAGTTGCTTTACAGTACAGGATCCTGATCTGCAGCAGTGTTTCGTGGTACTAGTTAGAGTAACATTGGCATTAAATTAGTCCCCAAAGTCTCCCAGCAGATGATGACATTCTCACAAGATTCTCAGTGTTTTTCAATTATTTTAATGTTGTGGCTTATCACTATATACGCTTCACGTGCGCAGATGTTTGACTCAGTGTCAGGCTGATCTGACAACGCCACAGGAGTGCAGTGAAATTTTGAAGACCCATTTAAAAAAATCCTCTGATTATAATGACATTTAAAATAATAATGACATAAAACCTTAAACATACAGAAAAGTTGACACTGTAGATCAATGCGTGAGACGAGATTGCATCTTTATAAATAAGGATGCTAGTCCCAAACGGTAATAACTGCCGAGTTCCACAGTGTGGTGCTCAGTGACCACAGACTGACAACGTGCCTTTTTAGACAGATACTCCTGATTCCATGTTCTTCATGTACTCGACATACGAGGAGATGAGGCTGACGCTGTCCTGACCCATCATTTCAAACCAAATTAACACTTGATGAATTTCCCCTTTTTCTTATAACAAGCGCTCATCTTGGCCAGCGTTCAAATTTCATTTGACAGGATGGCTCCCACAACTCAAAGTAATGAAAGCAGCCCATCTTCCCCTGTTAGATGAGGTGCATAAATACAGACACAGCTCATTAATAATTCTGTCACACAGGTAGGCTACAGAGGAAACAGTGACACACTTTACAGCTCAAGTCCAAAACCCATCTGTGACAAGGCCCACTTAAATATGTTTGCATACTTGAATGGGAAAACAAAGACATTTGATTTTACATGAAGTTTGCACATGAGAGCTGCTGCTTTTTAGTCATTCTTATGCTCTGATCATGCATTACATATGAATTCTAACCTGCCCATGAACATTCACTGCATAATCATATCCTTTCAGTTTTAAAAACTGTCCCTGCTTTCATGCAGTCATTATCTTTGTAACTTCACCACTTCTTGCATTTCCACCAAGGCTACAGGCTAATAAGTATGTGTAAACAAGCTACAAGGAGTAGTCAAGGTCAGGATTGCTCTTCAAACCAGCTGCTATCTATTGAAAACAGCCCTGCCCCCCATCGCGTGTATAAAGCGTTTGTCAATTTTTCCTTGGAGACACAGCGCAAACATCTCGGTGTTATGCTTCCGCCCCCTCAACAGATGGAAGAGACGTTTGGTCATCCTGTAAGCTCAGAGCAGTGTGCAACTATTAATGAGTATGTCTTTGGTTCCAGGAGCTGAACCCCTTATCCGAAATGAGTTTCAGTGAGCGAGGAAGCCGTTCAGCGTCTTAATCCAATCTACAGTGATTATGCAAAATATTCAGGACACTTTTAACAAAGAGGTCAGTTCAGGTAGAAGTCATTATCCCGTACTGATTTCCTTAATTAAATCCATGCCAGTCACAAAGGAGGACGCACCGATAAAGGAAAAGAAGCTGAGCTGGAGAAAAGACGTTAAAGCTTAAAGATAAGTAAGGCTGTACACCAAAAAGGGGGGGGGGGTTCAAAAATACCAGACGGAAGTACCAGATGTTTTGGTTGATCACTGTATATTGAATTAGACAAATGTTTGTGAATGAATCTTTTGTTGGGAACAAATCCGAGCTCTCTCAGTTGCACAATAATCCTTCGAGCTGTGCCCCTTAAAATAGCACAGGGTTCAGGTCTGAGAAGGCCGAGTGGCCGATTTTGTTAAGCACCACTGCTCTGAACAATGGCTCCGAGTACCTTGGGTGGTTGCGGTCTGACTGTAAACTGTGGCTGGATGGTGTCAGAGGTTACTCCTGGCTGCAGCCAATGCGATGCTTTGAGTGCTGTAAACTTGACGTAGTTAACCGCCATCATGCTCGGTGTGACCTTTACTGGACAGTGGAGCCCAAGGCTGGGTCCCGTCCTCCAGCTGTGAGCAAGAATTCCACGCTAACAACTGGATGCCATGAGTCACGGGCCCTCAGCTTTGCAGTGTAATTAGGATGAAGGAATAAGGAAGGGCGAGAGAGCGAGGAGATGGAGGGAGAATGAATGCTAAGTCAAATAAGGAAATGTGAGAGGAGAAGTAAACACATGAGAGAGCAAGATATTGCTCGGGGTGAGGTTCTGGGCTGTTTTTTAATGTTATTTTGTTTATACTGTCCATCTTCATTCAGGGGGCGAAGTCCCCAGGAAGTCTGTCAGTGTGATTTTTAATTCATGCACTAAGCAGGGGGAGTCAGCGGGGTCATGCTGCAGAGTCCTGTGAGCACAGGACCACAGAAACCCTCCGGGGTCGCAGTAATTATCACTGCATGTATAATCACAAGTCGTGAACCATTACTCACACAATACGTCACCTTTTTGTCGCCTGGATTACTCTTTTGTCATTCCGCCCGAGGTGCACATTGACAATTAAGGCATGAATTAAGAAACAGACGTGACTGACTGGATCAATTATTATGAAGTGTTAAAGGGCAGATTTTCCATTCCTGGGGTCTGTGTCACATCTGTTATGGGAAGCCGTCTGTTTAGCTGATGCTCTGTGGAAAGGTTGCACTGCAGTGGTCTCTGTCAGCAAGACCTGCTGCAAGGACGCACTTGCCTTATTGAGGTATTATCTCTCAGCTTTCGCAAAAAGAGCATCTGTAAGAACACTAATCCCACATACAACACAGCTTTTATTGCACATGGCTAAAACTCCTGTAGCTATCTGGGTAAAGTCAAGACTCTTTACATTAGTACGTTTCTTCTAAACATGTCATCTAATCCTATAAAATTACATTTTATTACGTTATGTTCTTACGTGAAATTCCAGCACTCAGTTTCAGCCAATGACTCGTTCATTCATGACCATCCTGTCTGCATCGGCATGCCCTAAATGTGAACCCAAATTCAACAGCACACGGGCATTTTTGATTACGCATAGGAAACAATTACCCAACAGTGCTTTTTTTCTTCTTCGGTCCAAAGCTACTCCCCCTTGCTGTCTTCTCTCTCTTGTTCTCTGCAGATGGATGCAATATTAATGAAAGCATCCAGGATGCTTGTTAGGCTTGAAGTTAATCCTGTTCTTCACTCTTCTGTGGAGTAAGGAACAGAATTAACTCACAGAGGTTTATTTACTAACTGCTATCAGCTATTTTTTTTAAAGTACACATGCTTAAAAGAACCCCAGCCAGCAGAAGGATGATATAGAGAGTCACAATCTAAGGTGGCTGGTTGGTCAGCTGGAAGATATTAAGATAGAAATGTACACTGACGTGCCTTCTACTGACTCATGTCAACATCGGGGGTATACTTCAGAGCCTCTCGTGACCAGTGGTCACTGGAGTGTTTCTCCAATGCTTGTGCTTTGTTGACACTTGCTCTCTTATTGTCAGTCTTCTTCTTAAGTGGTAGATTTCTCTAACAACAAAGCTGAATTAATATGATGCATTTTTATTCATATGTCTCATTTTGTTTGTAATCACCATAAAAATGCTTAATATATAAAAAATAAATACAGAATACCAATATTCTGTTAACTTTAACCCTTAATAAACATGAAGCAGTAATTTTGAGAGAAATGCAATGTAAATATATAAAATCAAAGGTTTAGCTTTTCCAATAATTATTCATTAAGGAAAATATGCTTGATATAAACTGAATGTATACCAATCATTAAATTTCATTTCAGTTTCAATTCAATTTTATTTATACAGCGTCAAATCACAACAACAGTCGCCTCTAGTTGCTTCATATTGTGAGGTAGACCCTACAATAATACATACAGAGAAAAACCCAACAATCATATGACTCCCTATGAGCAAGCACTTTGGCGACAGTGGGGAGGAAAAACTCCATTTTAACAGGAAGAAACCTCCGGCAGAATCAGGGAGGGGCGGCCATGTGCCGCGACCCTTTGGGGTGAGATTATTTGGCCATAATCCATCAACTTCAACATTGTACGTTATACTTATCTAACAAAATTGGATGGAAAATTTACATGTATTTAAATTAGTCAGCACTTTGGACAGAATTCTTAATGCTTTTGCACAGTGCTTTTGGTCCATATTGAAGTAGGACCACACTACAACCAGTGTGGTCTTCTGTTACTGTAGCCTAAGCCAAAGCTTTTGCTTCAAGATTCGATGTGCTGTGCTTTCAGAGATGCTCTTCTGCATACTTTGTTTGTAATGAGTGGTTAATTTTGTTACTGCTCCCTTCCTATCAGCTCAAAACAGTCCAGCCTTTATCCCTTTACCTCTGGCATCAACAAGGTATTTTCACCCAGAGAACTGCCGCTCACCGGATATTTTCTCTTTTTTAGACCCTTCTCTGTAAACCCCAGAGGTGGTTGTGCTAGAAAACCCTAGTGGATCAGCAGTTTCTTTAATGTCATTTCTAATTTTTCTTTAATCTTCTTTTTTAAAAATAGGATTTTTGTTATATTTGCCAGTTTTGCAATTAGCGAATAGCTGAGCACATACTGCATTTTTCATTGTGGGCATTCTACTTGTGCTGAGGTACCAGTTCTCTTTGTTTTGCTAAAGAGCACTTTAACAAATGGGGTGTAGAATGAAAACCCAAACCCCAAACTTGTCAGCACACCACCACTGGAAGAAGTTTCATTTTTCTTCACCAGAGATCAGCGAACCACCTCAGCGAACCACCTATATATATTGTAATCGTGCAATATATATATATATATATATATATATATATATATATATATCTGAGCTGGTTCGCTGATCTCTGGTGAAGAAGAATGAAACTTCAAAAGTAAAAATTAATAATTTTGCCCATATTAACAATAAAATTAATACGACCACAATAGTCAAAGCAGAAGTGTTAAAACTAGCCTGGTTTCTAACCTGTACATATGTCAATAAGTGCCTGGACCACACACACACTTTCCCACACACAAATTCTCACTCACAGCTTGCTGAAGCCCACTGAGCCCCATTCTCTCACTCTGATTCACAGCTCAGTGTTTCTCTGCCTTCTGAACCCAGATTTTTAATCAGAGAATTAGCTGCAGTTTCCTCTGCCAAAATCCACACAGTAATCCATCTCACTTTGTCCACACTGTGGCTCATGCCCCACTAAAGCATTTGTCAGTCTGTATGAACGAGGGAAAGGGATGGAGAAGGGGGGACAAACAAATAGATAGAAAGAGATCCTGGCAGCTGGGGGAAATGCGATTTCCTCGTTTCTTGGGTGGCTTTATTAGAAGCCTATTAGGTGCACGATTACAAACTTTAAATTTCTTATACTTTGACTGCATTCCAGCTTGGATAAACCGCGAGCCTGGCCAGGCTGTTGATTTCACATGAATGTATGAATGTGAGCCCGTACGCTTTGTACCTGGTATTTTGTCAAGCGTTGGGTCAGCCTAACTGCGCATTCAATGTCCGGTCCAGTCTCTCAGTGCGTGATTAATGAGAGAGGAGACAGGTGATGGCGGTGCATTCTAATCACATACAAGGACAAGGAAAAATACCAAAAAGAAAGGCAGAGAGGGGCTACAAGAGGGGCTACGAGAGGAAAGAGATAGAAATGGATTTTACATTGATATTGCAATGTCTGTTAAATGGGTATATTCAAATTCAAACATTTTACTGAAAGAAGCACAGATGAATGGCTTCTATCTGCAAGCACATACATAACTCACATATTAACACATGCACATGAACTGAATATTCTTACAGCCTCAGAAGCAAACATAAGGAGATGAAGGATACAGGAAATGCCTTATGGGGTTTGATTAGGCAAGACTCAGTCCAGTGGATCAGGAGAAATTGGCCCATCTCGTTGCATACTGCAATACCCAAAGGGCCTCTCACTCATGACTGTTCATGCTTCTAAACCTGGCTCTCAAAATAAAGTTAGTGAACTGTGCAGTTATTGTAGACATAGCTGGAATTATCTATGCAAATTTCAAAGCAAGACTGAGCCTCCTGAATGCTAATAGTGAATGATGGAAAGAATTACAGCAGCCAGGTGGATAACATACAGGATTGGTTTGGATAGATATTAAAGGAAAAAGAAATCCCTCCTGGATTTTCACTTACAGTGGTAAGCCTGTAATATGCAGCGCAATGAAGGGGTCACATGCATTTTGTGTAAAAGTGTTGAAATGTTTTAAATTAATCAGTTTTACTTTTGTGTGTTAATTAAATTTCCTCCCCCCCCCCCCCCCCCCCCCCCATTTTTGTTTTGTAGTATGCCAGCTTTGAATCTCTCTGTTAGACAATGAGTGAAGAGAAAAGCTATTTCAATGCTGGAGGACAGACACCAAATACTGAATAGGCTGCTTACAGATGAGCAATAATCTAACAAATCCAATTTAGGTGAACTGCATGAGATTAGTGTAGACTGTATTAAATCAGTTTTAAAGCATGTGCTGTGTGATAAGTGAGTGCTAAAGTGTAAATAAAAAAAGCAACATTAACCATGCTAGCTCTTGCATGGATGGCCTTAAATGCTAACAGTGAACATGCTAACATGCTAATGTTTACAATTGCTAATTGTTTTTTTTTTTGGGGGGGGGGTTAGCGTTTAAGCATGTTTATTTTTTTTATTAACACAACACACAGTAGAGTTTGCTAATTAACATTAAACACAACATACAAATAAGGCTAAGAAAAAGTGAGCCAAATTCATGCTAGTTCACGGTTCTAGATTAATTTCATCGTGGCTGCACCAGTAACATCAATGCAAAAGAGTTCTAAAAGTAAATAAATAAAATGGATATGAAGTTAAATCCTTCTGCTGTCTGTTAGGGCTTTGCCATTTCAAAGCATCACATCATGCTACAGCAAGTATGCAGGACAATGAGACAAACCCCGAGATATGTGAACAACAGATGCATGTCAGTCTCCAATGACGATTTAATACCTATAAAGGGATAAAGGGAGGTACTCACAGCACAGTACTCTCCAAAATATACAAGGAAACTACTCCTGCTAAAGGTGGAAGCAACAAACTTGTTTCACCACTTGAAGCAAAAATATATCATTGAGTGCAACAAGGCCACGAAGGGCTCGCAAAGAGGAGATACAAGCAGTTGTTGATGTGCAACCCCAAAATAAACAAATGACTCACCTGAGTATGGCTGGAGCAATCGCTAGTTGCATTCCATGTTGCAGGAAATCACTAATGTGCTTAGATGGTAGAAATGCTTTAAGCGACTGGTTAAAAAACTCAGCCCTACAGTAGATACAATATCCCAGGTTAAAAAAAATATGTTTATCATCAAATTTTATCATGTGGAGGCCTCCTTGGCTTTTAGCTTGAAGCGAGTTTAGTTTTGTTTTACTTTTCACTTACAGCTTCCAGGGAAAACACTACCTAGGCTACTTATGTTCTTACATTTAATGCTGTGTCCCTGTAAATAATGCAGTCTCACTACAGTTGCATTATAATGCAAAATTCAATGGCAGTGTGTTTGAATTTAGCCTGGTATATTCTTAATTCAATTCAATCTCATGTTTCCATAGTTTTTATTCTGTGGAATGTAACACTACTAAAACTTTAGCCGCTGCACTCTGTCAAGCATAATGAAGGAGAGCATTGTAAAATTGATTGTGAAAAACATAGTATTTGATGTAATGCCAATATTTCAAATGTTGCTGTTATGCTTATCTGCCTCATGTTGGATTTTAATTTGTCTGTTTCTGCATGTGTCTCATAGCTACACTCACATAACAGATTCTAACTTAAAGGCAGTTTTGATGCTTTTTATCATTAATGTCAGGAGCTTTCAACTGGCCACCAGTGTCCTGTTCTGACCTCACAGCAGTCTCGCCCCTTGATTAAAATAATACATTGTAAAATGCCTTTAAAAGAAGTCCCCTGTAGACGAACTCCTAATAATCAAAAATAAAATAACGTCACCTGTATTTGTCTATTAATCTCTAAGTATAAAAATAAACCCAGAAAAAAGCAACGTACAGCTCCAGTAAGTGTATCTGTAGCCACTGTAAGCACTACTCCCTGCATGTTCTCCTTCTACCTGTCCCTCCTCACTCTTCTCCCTGCTGTAGTTTACTCTCTGTGTCCGGTGCTGCTTGCTATGCATCATGTTGGCCCAAAATGACGATTGATTGCAGTGCCACTGCTTTTGTAATCCGCTTAGGATGGATTTTGCATCTAAATCACTTTATTATTTATGTGCCTAACTCTTGCCAATGCCATTTGGAGGCGGTATGATTGGTGATCCATCAAACATTATCCTTCACTTTGGTCATTAATATTGTAATGGGATGGACCTTCAACATGAAACTTCCAGGTGGAATGCGAATCTCTTCAGGGAGGGTCAAGCTACTTAAAACAGGAGTCAACAGAAGAAAGATTATCAGGTGTACTCGCTACCAGGCAGGCTCTCCAGAGATGTTGTTAGCCTGCCCTCTCTCCGCTATCTACCTCTCTCTCCTCCACTCCTCCGCTCCCAGCTCACACAGCAGCTTGTATCTTCATACATGGCCTTGCTTAGAAAAATATAGGATGTTATTCTTTCATTGCCCTTTTTCCATCAGGGCTTCAATCACCACCTGCCAAGCACACACGTCTGCTGCTTCCAGGCACGCACTTAAGCTCACCGTGCCACGTCAGGACACGGTTGAAACAACCACCTCTGTAGATGAGAAAAACAAGAAATGATAGATATTCAGCTTACCACATAAAGGGCAAGTGTGATATGCATCGCAAACATTTGATGCGAATACTTCAAAGGAGTTTTATATAATCAGCTTTTTTATGAAATCTCTGAAAAGTTTCAAAGACCCAAGTTTGATGTTAACTCCTTGCGAGTCCTTCCACTTAATGTTAAGGTAGCGTAAGGGTTATTTTCAGCGTGCCGTATTAAAAATCGGCACTGCAACGATGTGGAGGCTCCGGGGATGCTGAAAAAAAATCTGTCGTTCGTCGTCTCCATGGCAGCCCCCTGAGCCCAGAGAAGAGGGAGGCCATACAGATAGAGCTGATACCTCTCAATGGGTGAGGAAGGCAACTGCTCAGATGCATTTGAGGTTCATGGATGCCAGCAATCATCATGTCACTGAGCCACAAGAAATTCTTCCAGTCAACTTTTAGCCAGAGGGCAGGGAAGGCACCAGAAGTGAAAGGAAGAGACATTTGTACTTTACAGTACATGTAGAGCAGCTGACCTCAGATAACTCTAAATACTTGAGCGATTGTCCTACGAGGGATTTTATTGTCATCGCGGAGAATAGTTTGCATCTTTCAGAAAAATGAGCGAAAAGTGTTCCGAGTTCATACAATTCAGCATTTCTGTTACGCATTCAACAGATGAAATGTGTTTTTGTAAAAGGAGCTGCTAATACTGACAAGTTTCCCGCAGTTGTTTTGAGTGCTACTGAGTCTTTGATAACAAATTTATTGCTTTGTTTAGTCTCTTCATTCTCATTTGCATTCAGTTAAAGTTCCAGCACACTACCATTGCCAGCGCCAGGAAGAAGAAAGGCACAGCTAGCAACTGGCTTGGTAAAAACTGCGAGGTTTAATTGTTTCAGCTCCATGGAGAGAGACACACAAAGCAAAACAAATCAAGGATACTGTGATATATATAAATTGAAAAACAATGTCTTTCTTTTCTTTTTTCTTTTTCTTTTTTGCATATTTTTCATTTATCACTCTTTAATGTTTCAGATGATCAAACACATTTTAGACAGATTTTAGACAAAAGATAAACCGAGTAAATACAAAACTGTATTTTTAATGGTGATTTTATTTATTGTTCTTTTATCATTCAAACCTACCTGTGTGAAAAAGTGATTGCCTCCTAAACATAATAGCTGGTTGCGCCACCCTTGGCAATAAGAACCGCAATCAACCATTTGTGATAATTGGCAATAAATCTTTCAACTCAGTGTGGAGGAATTTTTAATTCAGCCACACTGGAGAGTTTTTCAGCACGTACGGCCTGTTTAAGGTCATGCCAAAGCATCTCAATCAGATTTAAGTCCTGATTATGAACAGACCACTCCAACACGGTTTTGTTTTTAAAAAAAACTGTAGAACCAGGACACGTTCACCCCCGTTTCAAGTTTTTTCCTTGTGTGGATAATGGCTCTCACTGTGGTTCCCAAAGCCGTAGAAGTGTCTTTGCAACCTTTTCCAAACCGATAGATCTCATTAACTTTCTTTCTCAGCTGTTTCTTTAGATTGTGGCATGATGTGTGGCTTTTTGTGATATTAAAGCCTGCTTTACTTTGTCAGACAGGTTCTGTTTAAGTGGTTTCTTGATTTAACAAGTCTGGCAGTAATCAAGGCTGGGTGTGGAAAATCATGATTTGGGGGTGGTCACTTACTTTCAAATAGGGTAAATGATAAATATGTCAAAGAATAGGAAATCAGGAAGGAAACGCACACTTTTTCACTGCACTGTATATTTTCTACTTTTGATTTTGGCATTAGAGCTCCACTGTTGCACGTTTGATATCCACAAATCAAGAATCCTTGCTTTAAATACTGCCAACACTGTGGCAAGGGAGGTTTCTTTACTGTCTAGTATGTACTGGGGCTTTTTTTTTTCAATGTTTCACCAACAGAGGAACAGAGGAAAGCGTCTTCGTGTCTGATGTGATGCTATATTAAACATCTGCGCTCCTGCAAAACGAGAAATTTCTTCAAGCTTGTATCT
Organism: Rhamphochromis longiceps; assembly: GCF_057381845.1. Classification (NCBI taxonomy): domain Eukaryota; kingdom Metazoa; phylum Chordata; class Actinopteri; order Cichliformes; family Cichlidae; genus Rhamphochromis; species Rhamphochromis longiceps. Next base: position 26,195,177 of record NC_140565.1, on the reverse strand, counting down.
GCGAATTGCACAGAGATACAGCGCTCCACTCAAAATAGCATCACACGTACTATTATTTGGTAATGATTGCTGTGCTCAGAATCCTAGCTACGATCTCACGAACTCCTACTCATATTTGATAGAGTAATGGAGCATCCATTTTTCATTCTGCAGGCGAGGGGAGGACGGTGCTGCCAGCTTTGCAATTTTAGAATTTTTGCATTTGCTCATCTGCGGTTTTTTAGCTACACACACACACACACACACACACACACACACACACACACACACACACACACACACACACACACACACACACAAACACAAACATATAGCACATATACAGTAACAGTCTCATCTGCAGTGGTGGCAGCAGGCTATGACCTCTGACACTTGTGTATCAGCGAGTGCACAGATTAGTCATCACCTTGGGTCTGCACAACTGAAGTGGAGCTGTGCAGTCGAAGTATGATGTGATTATTCCACTGACCTCTTTTCCCACTTCAAAACTGTGCTTTTTCAAACATTCCTCTCCCCCCACACAAAGATTTGTTGATTCGTCTTGCGCGGGCGGTCAATGATAACAACAGACATTGTCAACAGTGGCTCAAACAGCAACACACATGAATGCCGGTCCTTTAGTAACAGAGCAATGTTAGCGTACCTGTGAAGCTGACGTGCAATCAACTTGCAGGTAATAACCCTTTAATGAAATGTTTTTGCACAGGAAGCCGGATGCTTTGGGGAGGTCATCCTTCATCACAAAATCATTACGGGGCTGATTCATTTCTCTGCCATGTTAATATAAAAAGCATCAGCTTGGCAGGATGAGAAGAAGGGTGGTCTAAATTGTCAATTAAAGATCTATCTTCCAGTCTTACTTACGCCACATGACTTGCAGACTGAGTGATAGCAGTGAAGGCTGGATTGTCTTGCTTCGTGTGAAATGAACTCTGTAGTAATGAAAATACTTTTAGTTATTATTGTTTTCTCAACCAAAAACAAGCAATCACACATGAAAAAGAGTCACCTGTCTAGCATTAAAGTCACAAATGAATCAGTTTAACTCTTATTAGGCCTTCGGTGGATTGCTCACATATGGTTTTGGCTCCGTCGGCTGATCAACCTTCTCGTGAATGGTTTTAATAACAGTTTTTTTTCCTGCTAATTCACTGATTGTAACATCCATAACAATAAATATCAAACTAATGCACATCCTCAAGAGCAAAAACACATTAGCTCACATTAACCAGTCAACGAGAGATCATCAGTGCTTGATACTGATGTTTTATCTTGATAGAGAAATAGTATAATTAAAAAAAAAAATCTTATTATTATTATTATTATTATTATTATTATTTGTTTTAGAAAGCTCCAATCACACAATCAGTTTTCAGGAGGAACATCTCATTTGTTAAGCGTGCAGGGGAAATATCCAATAATTGGCAAAGAGGAAACACTTTCATGAACAGCTCAACATCTTAACAAGAGAAAAGCAGCTGAAAGAACCACATGAGTAGACTTTTATAGGAGGGTGTGAGAGTCAAGTCAGACTACCGGTGTCAGACTATTGGTGTTTTGGTAGATATAAGCTGTGTCGAAAGGAGGCAGATCAATAACTTGTCTGGTTGATGCAGAACAGACAACTTTTAAATGAGCTCTGCATTTTCTTTCATTAAATGTTCCCTTTTCAAAAAGATTAGAAAGATCACTTTCAAGTCCAAGCTGACAATCAAGCTGTGTCCTTCTTTACTCCATAGTCACAGAAAAATCATGGTGGAACCAAAAGTTTTGTGTCTTTATGATACAACATCATAAAGACACAAAACTGCAAGGTAACCAAAGTGATCATGTAGGTCTACCTTATTATCCACTATTATGTCCATGTCTTGGCTTTGTATCTATGTTCTTTTATGGGTTCAGTTATTATCGTACCTCTTCAATCTTTCCGTAGGGAGCCTCGTGTTTCTTTGCAATGAAATAAGAGCCTAATGACAAATATCTCATTTTACAGAGAAGAGGCTTTCTCTTGGAAACCCTTCCAGCCACGCCATACCTGTCTAGTCATTTTTAGTTCATTGTTATTAGCTGTACAATGCACTGAGTCTGAGTGAAGGAGAGAGATCATTGTCCTGTTAATTTGTCCCAATTTTGTACAAACTTTGGCTGTTGGTTAGATGGCCTCACATTTGACTCTAGATTACTTTGGTATATAAACAAGCCGAATCATCACCTCTCCATTACTGTGCTTAACACTTAGTATGATGTGTTTGTGCTGAAATGCAGTATTTGGTGTTTGGCCATAATGGACAGCATCATGTTTGGCAAACACCACTTTGTCCAAAAGATATTCATCAAGAAAGTTGATTCAGCTGCAACTTTTCAAACCATGCTGCTAATTTCTTTCTAGACACAAGAGTAGGACAGGTTTTCTCCTGGCAGCCCTGAAATGAGCTATACTTTCTCCATCTTTCACTAATTGTGCTGTCATAAACTTCAGCATTTAACATGCTAAGTGAGGCCTGTAGAGCCTGAGATGTAGCTCATTGAGCAGTCTGAGGACTGCACAGTCTGACCTTGGGGTGGTACATTCACTGGAAGATTGGTAATTGGTATGTTTTCCACATGTGAGTATTCTTTCTCACTGCAGAATGAAGCATTTCTAATTGTTTGGAAATTGTCCTGCAACACTTCCCTTACCAGACTGGCACCAACGATTCTTTCTTTAAGATCGTTTCTGGTGTCTTTCCTCCTTGGTAATGTTTTAACCCACACTAGAATGCTCCAGACCTGCAAACCACTAAAACGTCTGCATTTATAAGGTGCTCACACTTCCTGATGTAATTATCAAGTGCATTGATTAGCAGCACCTGACTGCTACTTAGTCTCTTAAAGTCTCTTACGGAAGCTGTAAGAATGTATTTTGCTTTCTGCAAACTGCTTCTGCATCTGGTTTGACTTTTGTTATATAAATAATGACAAAGTGTAATATACCATGTTTTGGAATTCATCTGAGATTGCATTTAGTTAATTTTAAGATGTGCTAAGGACCAAATGGTTAATTTGGTCCTTAGCACTGAAAGAAGGTTTAATTTCTTTTTACTGTTATTGCATTATGACTAACTGTCACGGTCCCCGTGCCTGCTCGGCTGGCCCTGTGTGGCTACATGTTATGTTTTGTCTTTTCTCTCTCTCCTCTCTCTCTGCTCGCTGCCTGGGCGGAGCTCATTGTGAGCTCCCGGCCTCCACCACCTGTAGGCAATCACCTGTGGCTCCTCACCCTGTTTGCTCCCGCTACTTAAGGCAGTGACTGAGAGCACCTCGCCGCTGGACTATTGAATAACGCTCGTCAGTGCTACTTTAGCCTCAGCCAGTTTTGAGCTCTGTCCGTAAAAGTTCCGTGCTAACCCTTGTTCTCTGTATGCAGATTTCTCGTGTTTTGGTTTGGAGACTCTGGACGCTTTTCCCGACCCCGCTCTGCACCCCTGGGAACCCTGGCCCCCTTCTCCCTCACCTGTATATAGTGCACCTGGAGTGTGTAAATAAACCTGTTTTTCTGAGACTTCAGTCTGCGCCGAGTCCTCCCTGCTCCTCCGTGACAGAATAGTCCAGCCAACCATGGACTCAGCGGACTCTGCTTCCTCGGCCCCGGCCCCGATTACCTTGGAGGAGCTACTACACCGGCATGAGCAGATGTTAGTCCGGCTCAGTGGAGAGGTGGCCGCCTTGGCTCTGGCCGTCGCCCAACGAACACCACTAGAGGCGAGCCCCCCCGAGGCGAGCCCCCCGGAGCGCCCAGCCTCTGCCTCATCTCCTCAGGTAACATCAGGCTTTGCTGCAAGCGCTGCTGCACCACCTCTCTCCTCTGTGTCTTTGGATAAGCTGTTGCCCACACCTGAGGCATTCACGGGGGAGCTGGGGAAGTGCCTATGCATTTTCGCCAATTGCCACATGTCTTTTCTAGCGATGAGGTCAAGATCGCCTATTTCGTTCAGCTGTTACGTGACCGTGCTTTGACCTGGGCGCAGGCTCAACTTCAAGCAAACCCTGTAATTACGTATGCTGACTTCCTTTCCAAGTTTAAGGCTGTGTTTGATAAGGGCTCCAGCACAGAAGCCGCCGGTCACCGCTTACTCAACCTTAAACAAGGTAAGCGCAGCATGGCTGATTATTCTGTTGATTTTTGGACCCTGGCAGCGCAAACAAAGTGGGGGCAGGAGGCATTAAGGACCACGTTACTAAACAACATCAATGACGACCTAAAGGACGAATTAATGATGCGTGAACTCCCTCAATCTCTGGAGGCTGTTATGTCGCTGTGTATTCAGGTGGATGATCGGCTGCGTGCGCGCCGGAGCGTGCGGAGGCACGCACCGCGGGAGCCGCGGGCAACAAGAGACCCATCCCCCGAGTCACGAGGAGCCCGTGAGTACAGCGGGGGCGAGGAAGGAGAGCAGCCGATGCAGATAGGACGCTCCCGCCTTTCACCCGCGGAACGTCAGCGTCGGTTCTCCGCTGGTGAGTGCCTGTATTGCGGCCGTAAGGGTCACTTTATCTCCACCTGCCCGGCTCTGGCAAAAGAGCGCGCCCACCAGTAGTGGAGAGGGTACTGGTGGGCGACCTGTCTGGTAAACACTCCCATCCACGTTTAACATTGCCCGCAAAGCTCATGATACAGACAGCGATTCACCCTCTTTCTGCATTAATAGACTCTGGTGCTGAGCAGAGCTTCATTGATATCTCACTAGCCACAAAGCTGAACGTTGCTACCACAGCTTTGCCTAATCCGCTCCGTGTGTCTGCCTTATCAGGCCAACGTTTGCCGGACATCACTCATATTACTGAACCCTTGTCTCTCACACTCTCCGGTAACCATACTGAAAGGATTAGCTTCTTCGTGTTCAAGACACCGTTTGCACCACTTGTGTTAGGTTACCCCTGGTTGGTGCAACATAACCCCCAGATAGACTGGAAGAAAGAGCGTGTTACGGGGTGGAGTGTGGAATGCCACATGAACTGTCTTAAAACTGCCACCCCCCCGGTCACTCGGCTAACCACAGTTGAGCCCACAGAGGAGTGCGATTTGTCCGCTGTTCCCTTTGTCTATCACGACCTGGCAGCAGTATTCAGCAAGGACAAAGCAAAAATGCTCCCCCCCCCACAGGCCCTACGACTGTGCCATTGACCTCCTCCCGGGGGCGCCGCTTCCCTCTGGCCGCTTGTATAGTCTCACCCAACCTGAGAGAGAGACAATGGAGAAATACATCACCGACTCGCTGGCCGCGGGCATTATGCGGTCCTCTTCTTCTCCTGTAGGTGCGGGGTTTTTTTTTGTCAGCAAGAAAGACAAAACCCTCCGGCCGTGTATAGACTATCGTGGCCTCAACAGAATCACGATCAAAAACAAATACCCGCTGCCCCTTCTCTCCTCTGCCTTTGAACTACTTCAAGGGGCTACAGTGTTCACCAAACTCGATCTGAGAAACGCTTACCACCTAGTGAGGATTCGAAAGGGAGACGAGTGGAAGACTGCATTCAATACACATCTTGGTCATTTTGAGTATTTGGTAATGCCCTTCGGTCTGACGAACGCCCCTGCTGTTTTCCAAGCGCTAGTCAATGATGTCCTCAGGGATTTTATTAACCGCTGTGCTTTTGTCTACCTCGATGACATTCTTGTTTTTTCAAAGACTGTGAAGGAGCACGAAGTCCATGTGAGACAGATTCTCCAGCGCCTGTTGGAGAACAGACTCTTTGTGAAGGCGGAGAAATGTGACTTCCACGTAGACTCAGTGGCGTTCTTGGGGTACATCATCGCTCAAGGTAATCTGAAGCCTGACCCGGCAAAGGTCCAAACAGTCCTAGACTGGCCCAAGCCCCCAAATCGCCTGCAGCTCCAGCGTTTTTTGGGCTTTGCCAATTTCTACAGGCGCTTCATTAAAGATTATAGTAAGATCGCATTGCCTCTCACAAGACTTACTTCCCCGAAGGTGTCGTTTCAGTGGGACCCGCCAGCCCAGGAGGCGTTCGCCTGCCTAAAGGAAAGGTTTGCCACCGCTCCTATCCTTCAACAGCCTGACCTCAACCAACAGTTCGTGGTGGAGGTGGATGCGTCGGAGACGGGGGTTGGGGCAGTCCTGTCTCAGCGCTTTAAAGGTAAACTCCACCCGTGTGCCTTCTTCTCTCGCCGCCTCACACCAGCGGAGCGGAATTACGACATCGGGGACCGAGAGCTGCTGGCTGTGAAACTCTCACTAGAGGAATGGAGGCACTGGCTAGAGGGCGCTGAGCATCCCTTTATTGTATGGACAGACCACAAAAACCTGGAGTACATCCGGTCAGCAAAGCGTCTCAACTCCCGGCAGGCCAGGTGGGCTCTGTTTTTCTCACGGTTTGACTTTTCTCTCACCTACAGGCCCGGGTCACGAAACGTAAAACCTGACGCCCTTTCCCGGCTGTTCACCGTTACGGAGAAAGACCCTGACCCTGAGCCCATCCTCCCCTCCTCCTGCGTGTTCGGAGCAGTCACTTGGGCGATTGAATCCCAAATCCTCGAGGCGCAAGTCACCGAACCCGACCCAGGGACGGGCCCACCAGGGCGGCTTTATGTTCCCACGTCCGTCAGGTCACGTGTTCTCCAGTGGGGTCACACCGCCCGCTTTTCCTGCCACCCTGGACTTCATCGCACGATCTCCTTCTTGCAACGTTACTTCTGGTGGCCCTCCCTGATAAAAGACACTAGAGACTATGTGACCGCCTGTCCCACGTGCGCTCAAAACAAGCGTCCCAACCAACCGCCGTCCGGGTTGCTCCAGCCTCTCCCCACTCCTGGCCGGCCCTGGTCCCACATCGCCCTGGACTTCGTCACGGGGCTGCCGTCCTCTTCAGGTAACACAGTAATACTAACCATTGTGGACCGTTTTTCTAAGGCTGCACATTTTGTTGCCCTCATAAAGCTCCCGACCGCACTGGAGACTGCTCAACTGCTCACGGCACATGTGTTTAGGCTGCACGGCATCCCTGACGACATCGTGTCCGACAGAGGCCCTCAGTTCACCTCGCGGGTTTGGAAAGAGTTCTGCACGACCCTGGGCGCAAAGGTTAGTCTTTCATCTGGTTTTCACCCTCAGACCAACGGACAGACGGAGCGTGCCAACCAGGAGCTGGAAGCTGCCCTTCGCTGTGTTGTCTCCCACAACCAAGGCACCTGGAGCGACCAGTTACCGTGGATTGAGTACGCTCATAACAGCCTCACGTCGTCCGCCACGGGAATGTCGCCGTTCGAGGCTTCTCTGGGGTACCAACCGCCGCTGTTTCCTGCTCTTGAAGGAGAGCATGCGGTCCCCTCTCTGCAACACCACCTCCGAAGGTGCCGTCGGGCCTGGCGTACTACCAGAGCGGCCCTGCTCCGAACTAAGGAGCGAAACAAGGCCCTCGCTGATCGCCGTCGGACCCCTGCCCCTGCATACGCCGCGGGTCAGAAGGTATGGCTGTCCACTCGCTTTGTGCCTATTCGCGCTGAGTCTAAGAAACTGGCGCCCACCTTCCTTGGGCCTTTTGAAATTGACTCTGTTGTCAACCCGGTGTCTGTTCGCCTGAAGCTGCCGCGCAATATGCGCATACACAACGTCTTCCACGTCTCTCAGGTCAAGCCCGTGCTCTCCAGCCCGCTGTGCCCCCCTCTTAGGGCCCCTCCGCCCGCCCAGCTTGTGGATGGTCAGGAGGTGTACGCCATCACTCGTATTATGGACTCTCGGCGCCGGGGACGGGGTTTCCAGTACCTGGTGGATTGGGAGGGCTACGGGCCGGAGGAACGGTCCTGGGTGCCCCGGTCGGCTGTCCTGGCCAAGGAGTTGATCCGGGACTTCCATCGTCGGTATCCGGGTAAGCCTGGTGGGTCGCCGGGAGGCTCCCGTTGAGGGGGGGGGTACTGTCACGGTCCCCGTGCCTGCTCGGCTGGCCCTGTGTGGCTACATGTTATGTTTTGTCTTTTCTCTCTCTCCTCTCTCTCTGCTCGCTGCCTGGGCGGAGCTCATTGTGAGCTCCCGGCCTCCACCACCTGTAGGCAATCACCTGTGGCTCCTCACCCTGTTTGCTCCCGCTACTTAAGGCAGTGACTGAGAGCACCTCGCCGCTGGACTATTGAATAACGCTCGTCAGTGCTACTTTAGCCTCAGCCAGTTTTGAGCTCTGTCCGTAAAAGTTCCGTGCTAACCCTTGTTCTCTGTATGCAGATTTCTCGTGTTTTGGTTTGGAGACTCTGGACGCTTTTCCCGACCCCACTCTGCACCCCTGGGAACCCTGGCCCCCTTCTCCCTCACCTGTATATAGTGCACCTGGAGTGTGTAAATAAACCTGTTTTTCTGAGACTTCAGTCTGCGCCGAGTCCTCCCTGCTCCTCCGTGACACTAACACTCAGTAAAACCTGCACATTGCACTCACTGCAGAGCCCAGGCTCCCTAGTTGAAACACTAAACTTGCTGCAGAGAATTTAATCAAAAGGACTCTTGCTCGCCTGCCTGCATGCACAGCATTATCTGGTCATGATCATTTTAAAATTATGTTTGATAGCAGTAGTGTCTAGGAATGTGCTCCGCTGTATCTTTGCAATTCACCCCTAGGCTTCGCAAAGATGTTTTAACAAGATAAGACCCCAGACAATGCCCTTCAGAGACAAAACTTAATTCAACACTGAAACTTAAATTGTAGCTTTGTTTGCTTCTGGAGTGAAGACACACAAAACCGTATAACAATGATTCTTCGGTATTTTTCTAATTTGTTTCCATTTGTATAAAAAGTTAACTTTTGACTCACGTCTTTTGATTGCTTAAACATTTTGCCTGCCAGCCAGGAACAAAACAATTCCAAATATGAAAAGTTTTCCCACTCACGATCCACAAACAACAACAACAACAACATAAAACACAAAAAGTGCACGCACAGTAGAGTAGCAGTGCTTGCACAGCATATTGGAGGTGCATCCCATGCCACATAATAAATTCCATTCCGCTCTAAGTAGTATGTCACAAGAACTTTGACACACTTTCTGCAAGTTGATGTTTAGTAAATTTTAAAATCAAACTGTGCTTACATCCACTAGTGGATCAGTTAAATGATTCAGCAGGGATTTTCTCAAAAACAGCATGACAACAAACACAGACATTTCAGCATTTAGGAGCCAAGAGAGGCTCTAAACTAAAAGCCTGAAAGATGCCTAAGGCAGTTTTTGTTCCCAAGAGAGACAATCCATTCCTCCAGCAAAGATCAAGCCTCTGTATTTCAAGAGGAAAGTGTTTGTGAAGTACAGTATAGGCTATATTTCACTGGGCTTTCATACTAATAAAATCTGCATAGCAAATGATAGATACCTGAGAGCAAAGAGGAAAAGAACAAAACAAAAACAAAGCAAAGACTCACCAAGAGGCTGTCCAGCAATGATACGGGCGTTTTCCCCCGCCACTGCTGCTCGGGCGTTCCTTTCGTTCATGTATTGTACAAAGGCGTAACCCTTGTGCACAGAGCAACCCACTATCTTGCCATACTTGGCGAAGATGACCTCTATGTCGGTCTTCTTGACGATGGCTGTGTTGAGGTTGCCAATAAAGACTCTGGAGTTGAGGGAACGAGGGTCATTCTTGTTGGTCACGTTGCTGGTCTGAGTTTTACCAGTCATTCTCCTCCAGTTGCCCTCCTGGGACACAGACAGAGGGGGAGGGGAGGGGGAAAGCTTTAGAGGACGGGCAGGCCAACTCCAGCTAATTCTGCTCCAAAGGAAGTGTTTAATATTAGTTTTTTAACATAACATAATGACACAGATAGTCAAATAAATAAGCACAATTATAGATGGAACCGTTTTTGAAGAACTTCAGGAACTAATTCAGAATCAGTAAAATATCCAATAATACTCTTAAAGAAGTCATTTCATGATTGCAGAGTTGTCACCAGTTACCTAACTGCTGCTTAGAGAAATCAAAAACACTGCAAGTTTAAAAAAAAGGAAAGAAAAAATATAACGGTTTAACAACTGACCTTTCTTGAGCTGCAACAACACTAAATTTAGCCAATTCTGAATGATGATCATTGCTTCTTCATCACATACATGTGCTTCTTACTTACTTACCCAGCCAGCTCGGTGTGCTGGTTTGTGACCTTGGCTAACATGGCATCGTGGTTTTATGTTTCTCAGTCAGACAACTACTTTAAAGAGTAAAACACACACACAGAGTCTCTCTGTGATTCCTCCAGCAACTGACAGCATTGCTGTGAATGGATGTTTTACTGACCCAGCTGGGGGCATGTGATTGGCTGGTGACAAATCCACTGTCACGAAATGTGACATGAAATATAACTAGATAGAAAAAAAGATGAAGTAAAAGTCAAACTTCTGGAAAGGAGATTTTGAAACAGATATTTTACATACACTTAAAATTACTTCAATTTAACTTGAGTCATTTGACATTTATTTACTCATATTACACACCGGAGCTCCATGAAACGCAGGATAATTACTTTTTTCCAGTAATACTTTATATTAACCGTAGTTAATGAATGGAAAATTCATTTTTAATAAAAATAAAGCTTTTACTGTTAATGAAATTGCACCATTATTTAATGCTTACACATCTTTTAATAATAATTGTTCTGTAACTGATGAATGACGGCCTCTGTTAATATTTAGAGTTAAGCGACTATAAGTACTTCACGTTTAACTCAAAAAAGTAGGGCAACTTTCCAATTCTTTCATAAATGTGAAGTAAAGGCAACCATGTCAACTTTTACAGAACTATCTACATGTTGTTTAATTAGATTTTAGATCTTTCGGTGTAATTTTGGAAGGATGAGCAATTTTGAATGAGGAACACAGGTTGTGTTGGACAAAATAAGCCACTCTGAGTGGATCAGGGCAGAGAGTGCTGGGAGATGACAGGATAGGAATTGGAGCCGGGCCTGAATCAGTCTGAATGCATGATCTTTACCCATTCCACATTCATTGACAGGTGGAGCTGGATTGATGTTTCTAAGCTCTGCAAATGGTTAATAAATACTATATAGATCATCTATAAACACAAATTGGCTGTCTATTATAACACAACTGTGCGTGCTGTAACTACATGGACTTAGACTGTGTGTAATTAGTCAATAACACACAATCATTTTCACTTTGTGTTTACTTTTGCTTTTACTGCCCTTTTTGTTTTAGATAGTTTAGGTGTCAAACCTACTTAATAGCTTTAGGATAAGATTGTGGTTTTGGTTAAATGACACCAAGAAGGGAGTGAGATTGGCCTTACTGTTGTTGTGGCACGGGTCCAATGCTGTGTGTTATTATATGTACCAATGTTATCATATTAAATTCAAATTATAGCTAGTTTTTAGTAAATGATAAACATAAATGACTTGTTTGATAGCAACATATCATTTTCTTAAAACTTACTAAACTTTTAAACTTTTACCCTTTTTCCTAGTTGGGTTCTACTTTTTTAATGCACCTTTTTGTTGAAAAGGCTGTTGTTGTTGTTGTTGTTGTTGAAGGTTTCCTTCTCTGTATGTAAAGTACAATGTCACTGGCCAGTCAACTGCTTACCTAAGCCACATTTTTCATGGTTGAAATGCTACCACTGGATGATTGTGAGGAGCATAAGAAGAAGCAACAATATGTGAATGTCACAGCAGTTCTCTCCGCTTTGTGAGAAACCAAATACAGTAGCTGTCAGTGAAAAAGCTTTGCTATCTCAATACCCATATTGTTGCATCCCTAATGCTTTGTGTGCCATTTCACTGATCACATAAAGCGTGGGCTGTAATTCGTGTTACAGTTTTATTCAGACTTTTCTGTGCTGTCAAGTTATCAACGTACATTAGCCTCAGCTTTTGTAGGCCTCCTCTGCAATTATTCCTAAATGACCTTTTCACGGCTTGAATGTTAGTTTTCACGAAAGATGATTGGTCGCAGCATCGGGGCAATTATGCCTACCCAATGAAAGGATGCACTATTGAGCGATCATTGTTGTATGTTTAATTACGGTTATCAAACAGCAGATAGGTAAATTGATCCCCCCAAATTTTTCCACCAGTTTTTCCTTTGATTTTCTTTTCACTGCAAGCATGTCGTTTTGTTTTTTTATAGCTGGAAAAATCCTGGTTTTCATTACAGTTTATGTTCCAAAATGGATTACAGTTAGTCCATTAAATACTGTGAAATATTGTGAAGAAAACACTGCATATTTAATATTTGCCTGCTCTGAGTCTCTGTCCCTGACACACTGTGATAACAACTATTCAGCTTTGAGACGAAGAACCTGAATAATGGATCCAATCCTCAGTAAATAGGATTAGTAACCAAGGTAACGCTGATGTTCTTGGAATATCGTGCACGAACACACAAGCGCACACACGTACACATTTCTGACTGGCAGTCTCTTTCCCTTTACCAAACATAATTTCCAATGCAAACGGCTGTAGACTCCTACGGCGCGGCAGCTTTGATTGCCCACTGCGTAGCGTCAATCTCTGCACAATTACACAGTGTAGTTTTATTGTGATGTGCTGTCCCATAATAACTTTGTTCGGCAATTGGCTGTATGTGGCAGGAGAATAATTCTGAAAAGGATGCAATTCACACACTGAAGCCACAGTAGATAAAGAAGAAAGCTGCCCAGTCAACCAGTAAAGTGGAACAGCCATGCGATTTACAGAGGAAATATTCTGTGTCATGCATCCATTACACCTGAGTCTGGGATCAGGCAACACACACTACCGCTACTCTTTCACTTGGCAACACATGTTTTATGTGTTATATCACCTAACGTCTCATGTTATTTCTTTGACTATTTGCACCTACTGTGGTCACACAGCAGCTCGGGTTTACAGTGTTGCATGGATGTGCTGTTTCTGCACGTTGCCACATGTGGGAATAAACTCCTGCTCACCAGCCCTCAAGTGGCCTTGTCATTTATCAGTGGCAGACACTGAAAATTGATGTGGTGCAGGCACACAGATATGCATGTCTTAACTCAAACGAGCACCACAGTGACCACCTAATGCTAGTTCAAAACCCCAGTCTGACACTCCTGCCATATGGATGTTCATGGACAGGTCACAGGGAACATGACACATCAGTGGAGAAGGGTTAGGTTGCCTCTCTAGTTTAATAAATCAGGAGTGGATACTGGCCTTCGGACCACTTTACCCCTTCTTACTGTTATATTTCATGTTGTCTTCTCTGTTGTTTTCTTTAGAACGGGACACTAATTTATTCCATCAGTGGTTTTCCTGCTGACCTTGCCTTTTAGTATATTTACAACCTCCATTAAGCTTCTTGTCCTCTGAGGTGATAGCGTCACAGGGAGAAACATGGGAAAACAGCGCAGGAAGTGATATTCAACCAGGAATGTAATTGGAAAAAGAATTGTTTTAGAGGACCTGATATTTGTTATCAAAAAAAACAGAAACGTGCTCTGCAAACTGCTTTTAGAGGAAAAGTAACGACCTGGTGTTCAAAGCCCACTCTTTAAAAATGATTACAGCTTCAACTGTACTGCCTTTTGACAGTTAAGAGGTGAAGACAGATAAGTCTTCATTTTCACTTTCATGCCGGCGTGGTCGTGTCAGAATAAGTGCCACATTTTTCAAAAGGTGGACGTCTCCTTTGGGGAAAAAAACACTTTGATGTTCTGGCATTACAGAAAAGCGCAGCATGCTTTGCCTCTAATATGTTTTGTAAGAGAAGCCCAATATCATGGCAATGATAAAGACATACAAATAAGGTCAGTAGAAAAAGCATCAAGGTTATGTAGTTGACAGCACTGCTGTGTTGGGTTAGCGGTTGAGTGAAAAAAGAAAGGGTTTCGTGCAGAAGTAGCCATATTACTGAGCTCTCTCTTGCTCTGTAATGCATTGTGCCTCGGTAGACAGGCTCTTAAAAGGTTGTTGTTTGGCTCTGGCTCTGCCTGATTTATAGACATTTTTTTTCATGGAGGGAACTCATTGAATTGATTCCTTTTGTAATTTCCTACCACTCCACCACTGTACATTTCTCTTCACGATGCCTCAGCCTCTCTGCTCTGATTGTTGCCTAGGCAGCTCGACGGGCTGAGGAAAGGCCGAAGAAGCTGCTCGCTGAAACAGAACAGAGAAAGGTAACCCGATACACCTTTTCCAAAAGCGTTGCCACCGTGTACCGCAAAGTTAGAATAATTGCTTCAAAGATTTCTTCCATTTATATCTTGACTTAAAATGTGTCTTTCTGCCCGTGAAAGCAACAGCAACAACTGTGAAAAAAAATCCTATTTGTAAATCAACAGCTCTATTTGTATTATAGGCCGCAGAGTATCTCAGTCGTGCAGCCAGCCATAAATATGTGCACTTTTGTGAAGTGTGGTCAGAGGCTGAAACGATTGTGATCCAAAGAGAAACAGCACTCCCAACATTTCGCCTGATTTAAAGGTGAAGGAACAGTTACGGAAATTAAATTTAATATGAACAGAATAAAGGCCGTAAACACATTTAATGCTATACAGCAGGGCTCTAGACTAACTTTTTGACATGGGCGCACCGGTACGCCTAACTTTAAAAATTTAGGCGTACCAGCACAAAAGTTAGGCGCACTCAAATTTTTCAACCGCATCGCTTAACACCGCAGTTTTATATGTGCACTTTCTTTGGGGGGGGAAGTCCATACAGACAATATTAATTTCTAAATTATTAACTAACAAACTTGTGCTTAAAGTGCTTTGTCAATATTGTAGAAAATGTTAAAAACTTAATCATCATCTTGGCCTCCTCTGACGACCTGTTTGCTGCTGTCTGCTGCTGAAAGGCAGTGGGGAGAGGGGACACTTGGGCAGTGCATTTACTGCAGCATATAATGTGTTTTCTGGATACACTGTGCTTTTTCAGCATTCAAATATTGATGGCACCGTGTCAGAGCACTGGCTATGAATTTCAGACAGATCAGGCCTTAACTTAACAAAAAAGTTATCAATAGTTCTTTTCATCTTTTCTTATTACCCACAGCTACAGTACATCCACTTCTCTCAGGCCTAGGCTGCTCACTAGGGCTGAGTATCATCACTGATTTCTATAATCCATTCAATTCCGGTTCTCAAAGTCCTGATTTGATTCAATTTAGCCTCAGACAGTCAGAAATATTATAATTCTGATCATTTATCAGTACTGATACACATGAGACTTCATCAGAATTGTGAAAATCACCGCAGATGCCTTTGTGTGAAAGTAACTGAGAATAAAACACAGGAAAACATGAAGGAGATTTTCCTGGTCTGGCTTTTTATAGCAGATAACCTTAAAAATATTCTGCAATTTTGCATAATTTTAAGAAATTTAAATTTCTTCAGTATTGAACAGCAGAAATTAGGCTTTCTTGTCCGAGGTCATTTAAGTGAAAAAAGAAAAAGCGCTGTAAACAACGCTAGACTGGTGGGTAATAAGCGAATGAATAATGCAGAAAACAGATTTGAGACGGGAAACTGTTCCTGAAGTACAGAGAGAGAGAGAGAGCTGTGCAGGAAGTGTGATTTTTATCGTGGTGGAAGCAAAACAGCAAAAGTCAGAGGGAATTCATGACGACATTGATCAAATGTGAAGCGCAGTTTGCTGCTTCTTTTGCTGCAGGCTCGGTGAATTTTGGTTGGAGAGAGGCAAAACCTGCAGCTCAGAATCAGCGCAAAAAGACGTAAACACAGCGCGGACCCGAAGAATCGCTAAGCTCCGACAGCGTGTCCGTGTTCAGGCTGTCGGGTGAGAAAGCCGAGAAAGACGAAGCTGATTCTGATGTGTTGGGTCCGCTCCGTGTTTAGGTCTTTGTGTGGAATCCGTTAATGAATTGATATCGCTTTATTCAAGCTTATCACCTCTCTCTTCCACCTGCACTTTCAACTGGACCACGGCCAATCAGAGAGGTCCCGCCCCTGACTATCTCTGATTGGTTTAGTCCACGATAGGGGCATAATGTGTGTCTGTTGTTGACCACACGGAGAGTTACAGAGATTTTTTTTTGTTACCGGAACAGTTGGTCGCACCTGTGCGACCAAATATTTATTTTTAGTCGCACCACTGAAAAATTTGGTCGCATTTGCGACCAAATTGGTCGCACTCTAGAGCCCTGTACAGCACTTTCCACTATTCTATTTGCATCTAAAAAAAAAAGGACTCCAGTCTCCAAGATAGGAAGCCATAAAACTAATTCTCTCCACATTTTCAATCAGCTGCTGCCCTTTGGCTTTATGAGTCAAGGTACACAGTGCCGGCCTCAGCTTCAACTCTGCTACACCACTGCAAAGTGGACCTATAAAAAGGAGGAGGAGGAGGAGCCATTCTAATTTTGCTGGCATAGGGTGTTTGAAGTGCTATAAATGTGAGATAAATTTTGTTCAATGGGACATTTACACAACCTCACTGTTTATGACTATCACAAGTCATTGTTTTTTGTTCTCTGAGCAGTTAATTGCATGGGGTAAGAGAGCAACATCTCTTAAGGTAAGAGATGTTTTTGACTGCTAACCTAAACCATGAATGGGATTTATGGTTTTAAATATTTAATTACTGTTTTCAGAGGCTGCTAAATCATTATAATCATTATAATCTCATCTTCAAAGCTGCCCTTAGCTTTTTAACTAAAATTGGAGGATGATGTAAAAAAACAAAACAAAAAACACTACTGTAGCCTTGTCTTAACCCCATCAACCAGATTTTCCCCTCAATGTTATGTCAATTTCAGACACAAAAGACCTCTTTCAGGTGGTGCAGTTGGGGAAGAGGGTCAGAAGCACAGTATGACACTAACAAAATATGAACAGCAAGACACAAATAACAAACTATAGACACAAAGAGGAGCTAGGTTTCCAGTGACAGAGAGCTGAAGGCTAGGGATCCCAGAAGACTAAACTGGGAGCATAAAGATAAAGCAACCAGGAAATGTAACATTGTTGCATTGAGTTGCAGAATTCAAAAGAAACTGAAAATCTCTGAAGGTACAGAAAAGCAGGACTCAAAATTAAGCTTGAACTAATAACAAGAAAGAATAAACTATTTCCTGAATCTAAATAATAAAGAATATTAAGCTTAAAACGCAGAGACAAAACCTGTTTGTCATGACACTGAGAAGGTGGTGGAGACCAAAGCAGAGCTAAAAGGATCGTTGTTGTTTTACTCACGTTCACCACCTCCTAATACGTTAAATAGGTGTTACAGTCCCAAGACATGGCCTAAAAATCACAGCTCTTAATTGAACCCCATTCTAATGGATGAAGTGCATCCATTAGTGTTAGGTTTGTATTGTTGATTGTCATTTATGCTTAGAAATATTTACTTATATATGCTTAGAGTTTTGTAATTAGTTGTAGATTGGTAGAGGTTTTGATCCTTGATAGTCTGCAAACTTTGTGTGTATTAGACAGCACTTTGGGAGCATGAGAGGTCATACCATGTCTTATTGTTTTATGGCAGGATTAACGTAGTTGCGTCTGTTCTAGTCTAAGTGCTCTTTGTTTAGATGAACTGCAGGACTTCCTCACCGTGTCATCTAGGATGAACCATCTAGGGTGAGGGGGAGGCTACCCTCTTCCTGACCAAGGATGTTTGACCCTTTGATCAGCAGTCCACACACACACACACACACACACACACACACACACACACACACACACACACACACACACACACACACACACACACACACACACACACTGTTGTGTATTTTGGGTTATAACAGGATCCGTAGTGGGCTTGCCCCGATGCATTAGGGGAAATGATGCTTTTCGGCTGTTGCTCGGGCTAGCTCCATGTTAAGTTGCTCCGTTATAATAAATACCGCAAGTTACGTCGTGGTCCGAGTATCATTGTTATACTAGTAACCCGGAGTGAAGATATAACAAAAGTGGCGACGAGGACGTCTGGACCGACGCTGCAGTCCGCTTTGGAGTTTTACATTTTTTTTCCTGCTGATGCCTCGCGCTAACCTGGTGTTAGACGGCGCCGGAGGTAGGACGACACTACCGGTGTGCGAAGGTGGATGCCGTTTTTTTTTTCTCCTCAGCGAAACGGGGAGGAATGTACAGCGGACAGGACGACGAGGGCAGACTCCGTAAGTGACGTTAACCAAAACATAAACGGATAAAAGAGACGTTACGAAAAGGAACAGTTGTGAGGGGAAGAGTGCCATTCAACCAGGAGCCGAGTAATGGCTGGAGTTACTGGCCCTATCGGTCCCTTCGACAAAAGCACGGAGCAATGGAGCTCATATACGGAGCGTTTTGGATATTTCGTTGCGGCTAACGACATACAGGATGCTAAACTGGTGCCCATTTTTTTGAGTGTGATAGGCCCAAAGACTTTTACCCTGCTAAGGAGCCTGCTACAGCCAGCAAAGCCAGGCAGTAAAAGTTTCACAGAGATCGTGGACACACTGACCAAACACTTCTCGCCCAAGCCCCTCGTGATCGCTGAACGGTTCAAGTTTCACAAGCGAAACCAAGAAGAGGGTGAGTCTGTCACAATGTTCGTTGCATCGTTACGCAAATTAGCTGAACACTGTGAGTTTAAAGATGTTTTAAATGACACATTAAGAGACAGACTCGTGTGTGGTTTAAGAAATGAAGCTGCACAGAAGAAATTGCTCACGGAAAGTGATTTGACTCTTGAGAAGGCAATTAATATCAGTGTGACCATGGAAATGGCATCAAAAGAAGCCCATGCGCTACATGCTACAGACAGAGTACACAAACTAGACAATGGTAAAGCAAATGCACAGGGACCATGCTTCCGCTGTGGCAAGTTAGGACACCTTGCTAGTGATTGCTGGTGCAAAGAAATGGATTGCAACAACTGTGGAAAAAAAGGTCATGTAGCACGGGCATGCAGGAACAAAAGGTGCAAGGATAAGGGCTCAAAGCCTGGGAATAAAAGAGGCACTGCAAGATTCAAAAAAGAAAGACATGTTCACACAGTTAAGCTTCATGAGGATAGAGCAAATGACTCCTCAGATGAAGAAGTGTTGTCTGCAATAAATACTGTGCGAATACTGAAGGTGGACGAAACCTCAGACGGCTTTTGGGTCACGCCCAAACTGGAGGGACATGTTGTAAAAATGCAGATTGACACTGGGTCAAAAGCATCACTAGTGTCATATAATGTCTATAGGACATGTCTGAAGCACCTTCCACTCAAACCCTCCGACACAGTATTTAAAGGATATACTGGACATCGAGTGCCTATGAAAGGAATGGCAGAGGTGACTGTTCAATACAATGGCCAAACTGCTAAGCTGCCTGTGTATGTTACGCAGAAGAACTGCCCTGCTATAATGGGACGTGTGTGGCTCAAAACAATCAGACTCAACTGGCAAGAGGTGAGAAAGCTGTCGCATGGTTCCTCTCAGCTACAGGCCATACTGGGAAAACACCAGGAGGTTTTTCGTGAGGAGCTGGGCAGCATGAAAAAAATTACAGTGAAGCTGCATCTCAAGCCTGACTCCAAGCCAGTCTTTATGAAGGCTAGACCTGTGCCGTACGCCATTCGGCCCAAGGTGGAGTCTAATTTAGACGCATTGGTCAAGAATGGTGTTCTGGAGCCGGTTACGACCAGCGAGTGGGCCACGCCCATCGTTCCAGTTCCCAAAAAGGACGGCGGAATCCGGATCTGCGGAGACTTCAAGGTATCCGTGAATCCTGTATTAACAGCAGAGCAGTATCCCCTTCCACTGATTGATGACTTATTTGCTGGTCTGAGTGGAGGACAAAAGTTCAGCAAAATAGATCTCAACCAAGCTTACCTGCAAATGCACGTTGAAGAGCAGTCACGTGACATGTTGACTATTAACACACATAAGGGACTTTTCAGATTTTGCAGGTTGCCTTTTGGCATCACATCAGCTCCAGCATTGTTTCAACGAGCGATTGATCAAATCCTGAGCGGATTACCTGGTGTGCAATGCTATCTGGATGATATCCTGTGTACAGGAGCAGATGATGAAGAGCATCTGCGCAACTTGGATGCGACCCTTCAGAGGCTGAAGGAATACGGATTGAGAGTCCGTAAGGAGAAATGTGACTTTTTCCAGTCATCTGTGGAATATCTAGGGCACGTGATTGATGCAAATGGACTTCACACTGCACCTTCGAAGATCACAGCAATCGTGGATGCACCCCCACCACGAAATGTCAGTCAGTTAAAGTCTTTCTTAGGGCTGTTGAACTACTACGGACGGTTCATACCCAACTTGGCATCACTCCTGAAACCACTGCACAACCTGCTACGCAAGGAAGAAGCATGGGAGTGGACAGCAAGCGGCCAAGACGCCTTTCAAAAGGCAAAGGATTCACTGACTGCATCTGAGGTGCTAACCCACTTCAATCCCAAGTTCCCAATTCAGCTTGCTTGTGATGCTTCTCCCTATGGGGTGGGGGCAGTGATTTCCCACATTCTCCCAAATGGCGAAGAAAGGCCAATTGCATTCGCATCAAGGACATTAAACACAGCAGCGTCCAACTATGCTCAGCTGGAACGAGAGGCGCTGAGCATTGTATTCGGTGTTCGGAAATTCCACCAGTACCTGTACGGTAGGAAGTTTACACTGTTTACTGTTCACAACCATCCTGGGACCCTATACAGGGATTCCATCTCTTGCTGCTTCACGTCTCCAGAGGTGGGCGTTGATATTGTCAGGACATTCTTATGACATCAAGTATCGCAAATCGGAGTCTCATTGCAATGCAGATGGGTTGTCCAGGTTACCCCTTCCTGTTAAAAAACCCGTCTCTGACACAGTTGAGATCCTCTACTTCAGGGAGGTAGAGACAGCACCTGTTTCGGCTGTGCAGGTGAAAAAGGCGTCCAGAAATGACCCTGTGTTGGCAGCAGTGCTGGACTGGATCATTAAGGGTCTGCCTGCAAGTAAGGGTGTAGACCTGAAGGCTTTCCTGGGAAAGCGGGCGGAGCTTTCTGTTCAGGCGGGATGTTTGCTGTGGGGGAGGAGAGTCATCATTCCCATGTCACTGCGACCAAAACTGTTGAAGCAACTGCATGCAGGACATAGTGGAATAGTGAGAATGAAGGAAATAGCGAGAAGCTATTTTTGGTGGCCAAATATGGACAAACAGATCGAGGAGATTGCTAAGAACTGCTCTTCGTGTCAGATGGTCCGGAACAACCCACCACTTGCTCCTCTTCATCCCTGGGAGTTCCCACAGGAGCCATGGCATCGGGTACACATTGACTTTGCAGGTCCATACGAGGACAAAATGTTTCTTGTAGCTGTTGATGCACACAGTAAATGGCCTGAAGTGACCATCATGAAATCAGCCACCACTGAAAAGACCATAGAAGCTCTAGGAGAAATGTGCAGTAGGTTTGGATCTCCTACTCAGATAGTCTCTGACAATGGACCTCAACTGGTTTCACAGGAAATGGAGGCTTTCCTACAGGCTAATGGAGTGCAGCACATTACGTCAGCTCCATACCATCCTGCAACGAATGGTCTTGCAGAAAGGTTTGTTCAGACAATGAAACATGCACTGAAAACATCACAAGGCCAAGGAACACTGCATCAGAGACTGCACAAGTTTCTGCTTAACTACCGGAATAGTCCACATGCGACCACAAGGACATCTCCTGCCAACGCAATGTTCAAAAGAGATCTGCGCACTACCTTTGATCTTTTGAAACCCTCAACTGTGAAGGACACTGTACAAAAACAACAAGAGAAACAAATCATGTACAGGGGTCAAAAGGTCAAGGGCAGAGTCTTCAGCACCGGCGAGTCAGTGCAGGCCAGGAACTACCGAGGAGTACACAAGTGGGTTCCTGCAACTGTCATTGCTCAAACTGGTCCAGTTTCATATACAGTTCAGGTGGCCGATGGAGTCTGGAGAAGACACGTGGATCAGCTACTCCGGTCCGCACCAGTGTCTGCAGAAGGGTCTTGCGGAGATCTTGAAAATGCACTCATCGACTCGTCAGCCCCTTCACACACACAAGTAGAGAACTCCACCACATCAGGAACAGTGGTTCCACCTGTAAAGGAGACTGTAAGAGAGACTGAGACATCTTCGGTGTCAGGAACAAAGGCTCCACAAGAGAGCACACAGACTGACGTTACCACAGACCGCCGATACCCCAATAGAGAGCGGCGGCCTCCTGTTCGTCTGAGTTATTAGATGGCACCTGACCCAAATGAACGGGGCAGAATAATCCCCATGGGTCATGGGGGAGGTTGAGGTAGTCCACCCTCACTCCCCAAGATAGCAATTAAAAGAGTTGGTGTTGTAACCTTACAGTTAATAAGAGGTGAAATGTTTGTGAGGCTATTACTGTCATGTGCCAGTGAAGACTGAAGTTTGTGAGTAGATCACCTGTTTATTTCATAGTACATCCTTTGTAAGAGGGGAGGAGATGTTGTGTATTTTGGGTTATAACAGGATCCGTAGTGGGCTTGCCCCGATGCATTAGGGGAAATGATGCTTTTCGGCTGTTGCTCGGGCTAGCTCCATGTTAAGTTGCTCCGTTATAATAAATACCGCAAGTTACGTCGTGGTCCGAGTATCATTGTTATACTAGTAACCCGGAGTGAAGATATAACACACACACACACACACACACACACACACACACACACACACACACACACACACACACACACACACACACACACAGGCAAGGTACTCTTTGTGTGTATGTAGACGTCATATGTTAATGAACTTATGCATATTCATGTAACCTCAATAAAAGAACAGTGGTACGGGAGAACGGACGAGAGCAACTGGGGTCAAGCGAAGGAACGGTGCCTGTCCGGTTCTCTCCCGTGCACGAGAAACATGAAGAAGCTTGCCTACTTGTGTCTTGCTTTGCAGTGTAATTATATTGTCTTCAACGTTCCAGCGGATGGGTTCAAGCTACAAACCTATCAATTAGCTCTCTGCTCATGGACAAAATTTCATCAATAATGACGTCTGTTATGCAACCCCTGTTTAATAAATTACTGAACTTTTCCTCTAGTGTGCTTTTACTTGTGAAATGAGTTTTAAGTACAAGCAATGACAGTAATGATACAATACTCCTGTGTGTAATTTATGTGGCACAGCATGCTATTTAAAAAAAAAAAAAAGCAGACTGTGCTTACTAATTTTTATTACTTTTTTGTTCAGTTTATGCTTGAGCATTTCTTTCTTTCTTGGGTGGTTATAGCCTTGGAAGAAAGACTATGTACCTCATACATCTTGTCTTACTTCAATACCACAACCCTTCACATTGGGCCCCTTTTCCTCTTACCTGCAGCAAACCTCATTTCACTACAAATAGTGGCTATGCGTCGCAGCGCCAACCATTTTTATTCCCCTGAACTCTGTTCTCAGAAAATTCATTGACTATTAGAAAGCCTGAAGGAACGATACAATTAGCTAACATGCAAATGGAGTCATTTCTCAGTTGGCTCTCATTCACCTGCACGAAAGTGATGGGTAAAATATGATGGGAAAAACTCCCGTGTGCCGGGGCATAGCAAACATTGGATGATATACAAGAGGAATTTCTTATTATCCAGGGGGAGTCTGCTGTTTGTGACTGACAGGGGAACACCTCAATTGCACTGACAAGATTTCATTTCTTTCCATGGTAGTATACAGCTGCACAGAGTTAAAAGTAATCTGGTCAAACACAGTGAGCTCTCGAGCGCAGCATAGATCAATCTCTGTCTGCTCTTAATCCAATCTGATTGGTAAGAATAGCATCGGGGTGATATAAAACCCACTCTGCATGATTGTTTTGAAAGCTTCCTCTCCACTATGGAACATAGCTCCACATGCATATACATACATACATTATTGTTTACAAACCAGAAGAATTCATCAAGTCTGATGTGCTTGTGAATGGAAATTTCTATCTTTTAGGTGCAGTGGAGTGTTAAGCTTTACATAACAGAAATAGAAAGACAGCAGTGCAGTACGTAAGTACACTTAAGTACGTTAAGCAGGGAGCAAACATTAAAATAAGCTTAAATAAACTTTCTGCTCTGAGTGATTTTAATAAAGTGGCATTCAAACTCAGGAAATATTTGCACTAGTTGCATTTAGTGATTAAAAAAATGAGGATATTAGCAATGCCACACTTTACTTAATGTGGGCTGGATCCCTATATCCTCTGGGCATCATCATTTAGGGTACCACTGTGTGATGCAACGACCAATATTCATGCCATGTGGAACTATAGCAGTTATTATCATTACAATAAATTCACCTACTCTAAAAAAAAATAAATAGAGAAGACAGTTTCATATATCCAACCACACTCAGCACAGTGAACACCAACTGTTCTCTGACTTTTGTCCACTTTTGGACAAACATGGAAATGAGCTGAATTAAATTGATTATCAACTTTAAGAAATTCAGACAAACAGTTGTCCGTACACACAGCTTTGGGGAAAAATGGGTACAATATGTATTGTCCTTTTACATTTCCTACTTTTTCCTTTACCAAATGAAATATGCGGCTCTTTGTTGTCTCAAACTTTGCATGTTTGCTGTTGATATGAACAGGTATTGTACAGTAGATTTTTCAAATGAGAACGCTGTCTCCTATGAGAGATGTGAAAGTGAACCAAAACAATAAAGCTGTGGCTCATAAAACCTGCAACTGGAGGATGACATAAAAATCAGCAGAGCTGCGGGAAACTGCAGGCTCTGGAGATACTCCTCTGTGAATTCACCACTGCAGGCAACCACGATATTATCCAATGTTAATTCAAGAAAGACGATTGTTTCTGGTTTACACTAACGGGTACTGAAAGGGCTGACAGAGAAACCGTGGAATCTGCTCAAATTTGCATTTCACTTTAGCACTTCCTTTGGAATTACTGTAGAGAAGACACATTGGCATTTAACGACTATTGTGTTGGTTGTGCTTTGCTAATTATCTTTTTATGTGCAACTGCATTTTAACTATTGCTATACTGCATTAACATTCATAAGGGTAAGCTAATAAAATTCCAACTGACATTAACCCAGAGAGTGTAAAAATGCTCAAATATTGTAAAGCTACTCTTTGATTTGGTGGATCTAACCTATTTGGCCCGATGACCATTCTGTTTCCCTCATTAAATCTGGATGTGTCATCATTAGCTCTCCAGGTTGTCGCTGCAGCTGGGACAAATTTTTAATGGGGCAAATTAGCATTTGTTAACATCTACTCTGCAGGAGAAGTAAAACAAAGTCCCAACTCTTCATTAGCAGAATTAATCTTAAGTTTTTAAAGGTGTTTGGTTTGACTGTAATGAAAATACAAAGTGCAGCCTGGGTTTTAGTACTGCAGTCATGTAGCCATAAAGCAGTATTTTTTGTCTGAAAGAGAGTAGTTCACTGAATCTTGTTCTTGACTTGCTGTAATGGGCTAAGTTTCCATTCAGCTTAAACACTCCCAAGAAAATCTCCAGGACTCAGACGATTGGATTCCAGAAGTTTTTACTGGGCACTTTTTGTGAAACTGTAAACACAATACAATGAAATATACTGTAAACACAATACAATGAAATATATGAAATGTATTATAGATGCAATAAGCTCAAAGCATCTGGCTAATTATCACAGCTTGACAGCCTAGCCGCATAGCTTATATGAGACACAATAAAGTTAACCGAATAACAGACAACGGTTCAAAACGCTTCACCGCTTAATTGTACAAAATGAATTATACTCACAGACTATGCCTTAGCGAAGAGAAAAGGATTAATCCTGTAACGGCGGTTGAATGAGCCCACACGCTAATATCCCGAGTCACACAGTAGATTCACTTTCTGACTCTCAGCGTAAACTGCTCTCGTGTTGTCATGGTTACGAAAATACACACACCGCTCTAAGCTACGATAGCGAGATAAAGAGAACACAAAGAACACATTTCTGGGGGCATAACACTCCCCGCTTGGGGTCTTTAAGAGCCCACATCAATTGGCAGAGTCAGACTTTGGAGAAAGAAGCAGAACTACTTCTGTAATGGGACGAGAGAATCCTCTTCTATTTCCATCTTTAACGACCTCCACTTCGACTCTCCGGACCAGACCGTCCTTCTCTGGAAAGGCTTTCGTGATGATGCCCATGGGCCACTCATTTCTCTCTGCCCGATCATCCTTTAAGAGAACTACGTCCCCTTCTTGAAGATTCGGCTGTTTCCCTTGCCACTTGTGTCGAAGTTGCAGTGTTTTGAGGTATTCACGCCTCCATCTGTTCCAAAACATGTCTGCCAGGCCCTGAACTTGTTTCCACTCCTCCCTGAAGAGATCTGCTTCCTCGAACTTGCCTGACGGCAAAGGAGGCGCGGAGCCTGTTTTGAGAGTCAGGAGCATGGCTGGTGTGAGGATGCAGGGCGACTCGGGGTCGGATGACACTGGAATGATCGGCCTTGCGTTCATAATTGCTGCTACCTCGGCCATAAGCGTGGTCAGAACCTCGTGCGTCAGGCGAGACTTTCTCTGTTCAAGCAGCATGCAGTCCAAGATACGGCGGGCAATGCCGATCATCCTCTCCCATGCGCCACCCATATGGGATGCATGGGGTGGGTTAAACACCCAGGTGCAGCTCTGGTTACTGAGGTACTTCTCCACCCTGTCGAACCCTGAGTTTTCCTTGTCCATCCCCAGCTCACGGGAAGCGCCGACGAAGTTAGTTCCGCAGTCCGAGCGTATCTGCTTCGCGGGGCCCCTGACCGCAAAGAATCTCCTCAAGGCGTTAATAAAGCTGCTGGCACTCATGGCTTCGATCACCTCAATGTGCACTGCCCTGGAACACATACACGAGAACATCACCGCCCATCGCTTGGAGTTCGAAACTCCTCCTCTTGTGCGGCGTGAAACGATGCCCCACGGTCCAAAGACATCGACACCTATGTAGGTGAAGGGAGGTGCTACTTGTAACCGTTCTGCCGGCAGGGCTGCCATCCGTTGATGTTCGGCCTTCCCTCGCAGCTTCTTACAAGTGATGCATCCGTAGAGCAGACTGCTGATACAGCGTTTGGCTCCCACGAGCCAAAAACCTGCGGCCCGAACGGCACCTTCAGTAAGATGTCTCCCCTGGTGTTTTACTGCTTCGTGATAGTGGGACACAAGCAGAGTTGCGAGGTGATGCCGGCCAGGAATGATGATGGGATGAGTCTCGTTCATGCCTAAGCCTGACTGCTCGATCCGACCTCCTACCCTGAGTAGTCGATCCTGGTCCATAATGGGATGCAATCTCCACAAGCTGCTGGAAGATGGTATGTCGACTCCAGAACCGATACACTTGAGCTCTTCCGCGTAGCACTCACCCTGGACACTCTTTACGATGCACACTTTGGCTTTCAGCAGCTCCTCTTCTGTAGGACGACAGATGTGCCAGCCTCGACATTCGCCCTGCGTCGAGCGAGCGAAGGAGCTAGCTACGTGGATCAAATGTGCGATGGCTGCATGGAGTGTGCTGAACTTGGAGAAGCGTTCAAAGCGTTGAGGGCGTACCACGCCTTTAGCAACATGGGTGAGTTTCGTTGTCACCTGTGGACGCACTTCGGCATCGATGTCGGGGTCGACAAGATTGTACGTCTCTTGAAGCTCGGATGGATGCCCTGATGCGTCGCAAAGAAAGGCTGGTCCTTTGAGCCATGGTGTACTGCTGAGCAGGGCTGATGCTACAGCTCTTGACCCAACGTCAGCTGGGTTAAGATGCGTTGGAACGTACTTCCACTGGCCGGGACAGGGTGACTGAAGGATACGTTGGACCCTATTGTGTACGTAGACATAAAATCTCCTTGACTGGTTATGGATGTATCCCAGTACGACCTTACTGTCTGTGTAGTAGGTGATGTTGTCATACGTTGTGTCCATCTCTGCGACTATCATCTCGGCGATCTCGACGGCGAGCACAGCAGCACAAAGTTCAAGTCTAGGGACAGTTAGGCTAGGTTGGGGAGCCAACTTCGATTTCCCAAAGACAAACCCAATCTCAGTTTGTCCCTGCTTGCCAGTTACCCTGATGTAGGCTACGGCCGCTATTGCTCTGACGGATGCGTCGGCAAAGACGCAGAGTTCTCTCCTTAGGGCTCCTGTGGTGGAGAGGGACGTATAAGGCCGTGGTATTTGGAGCCCCTCCAGGTCTTGAAGAGACTGTTTCCATCTAGTCCACTCGGTCTCCATGTCTTTGGGAAGGGGTGCGTCCCAATCTTCCGCTTGCAAGGTGAGTTCTCTTAGGATCCGTCTTCCATCAACTGTGATGGGTGCTAGAAACCCTAGGGGGTCGTATAGGTTGTTCACGGTCGAGAGTACCCCTCTGCGGGTGAACGGCTTCTGATCGATCTCGATCTGGAACGTGAAAGTGTCCGTGCGCATGTTCCAGAACAGTCCCAGGCTACGCTGGATAGGCAGATCATCGATGGAGAGATCCAGGCCATTGAAATCCTGAGAGCGATCCTGGGAGGGGAATGGTCTGATGACCGCGGAACAATTTGATGCAACCTTGTGCAGCCTGAGGTTGGAAGCCGCGAGCATCTTCTGCGCTCGCTGGAGAACTGCGATGCCTTCTTCCTCTGTACTGAAAGACTTTAAGGCATCGTCGACGTAGAAATCGCGGTCGACGAATCTCCTAGCATCGCTGCCGTAGTCGGCCTCTGCTGCCTTAGCCGCCCGCCGCAGGCAATACACTGCGACGGCAGGCGAGGGGCTGTTACCAAAGAGATGCACCCGCATCCTGTAATCCACGACGTCAGAGGTAGGGTCATTGTCTCTATACCACAGGAAGCGGAGAAAATCCCGGTGGTCTTCTTTCACGATGAAGCAGTGGAACATGTGCTCGATGTCGGCGGTGATCGCAACCTGTTCCTTCCTAAACCTCATAAGAACACCTAGTAGGCTGTTATTAAGATCGGGACCACTGAGTAAGACATCGTTGAGCGATACTCCCTCATAGGATCAGAGATGGGCAGTAACGCGTTACTTGTAACGCGTTACTGTAATCTGATTACTTTTTTCAAGTAACGAGTAAAGTAAGGGATTACTATTGCAAAATCAGTAATTAGATTACCGTTACTTTCCCGTAGGAACGCTGCGTTACTGCGTTACTAAAACCGTGATTTTTTTTGCGAGAATGTCTCATGACAGTGACGTAAGCAAGTGCGACGTTGGTGACAGCAGCTGTGTGCAGATCAACAATGGATAATATATCGAGTGCGGGAGAGAGTATGAGCGTGCAGCGTTTAAAGTGTGGAAGTACTGACCTTACTTTGAGTTTGATTCCATAAAAAGTGACAAAAACATTAGTGTCCGCTGTGCGTGGGAAGAAAACTTCTTTTTACAGCGAAAAAAACCCCTAAACTTCCGAGCAAGCACCGAGTAGCTACGACGTAATGGGAAACTCACAGAGACACTCGCGCGGATTCTTCAACTGACCGCAGCACACCTGCACCAGGGTAACCCTCCGCCTACCCTGCTCCTGCTTTACAGGTGAAAATAGAGCAAAAGGACCGCTGAGTCTTTGACTTTATTTATTTTCTGCTGTGTTTTACTTGCATCTGTTTGAAAGAGTGAGTGAAAACACAAAAAATATTTTATTTTATGTGCTGGAATGTGTAGAAAATAGGTTTAAATGTTAAACTAATTTATTCAAGTCAGAGAATGTTGCATATAATTAAATGTTTTGCTTGATGCATAAAGTTAAAAGATTAAAACTGATAAAACAAGTTAAAAAAAGAGACTTTTCCATTTGATTACATTTTGTATGATGGATTATGTAGAAAAAGTAGAATTGGGCTGAAAGATCTATCACTTTATCACCTCTTCAGGTTGTAAATCGTGTTTTTAAAAAGTAACTAAGTAACCAAGTAACTAAGTAATTAATTACTTTTGAAAATAAGTAATCAGTAAAGTAACGGGATTACTTTTTTGGGGGAGTAATCAGTAATTAGTTACTGATTACTTTTTTCAAGTAACTTGACCAACACTGCATAGGATGCACTGCTGTCGAAGACCACGCGGATCTTGTCCGGCTTCCGGGGGTGGTACACGCCGAACAGGGGCAAGTACCAACGCTCCTGACCGGGTTGCAAGGGAGGGGCAGCTTCTGCGTGCGCCTTCTTGAGCGTCTTCTCCATAAACTCTAGGAAGTCGGCTTTCATCCGTGGTCGTTTTTCCAGTGAGCGCCGAAGTGAGACGAGGCGTTCGAGAGCCTGTTTCCTGTTGTTAGGGAGTCGCTGCCTCGGTGACCTAAACGGCAAAGGTGCGACCCAACTGTTGGAGCTGTCTTGGCAACACTTGGCTTCCATTATCCTTAGAAACTCCAAATCTTCCCTGGATGGAGCAAGTTTGTGGTCGTTGGGAGTGCGAGCGAAGACGGTTTGCCCCAAATTGTCTCCGATTAGCGTCGTCGGGGTTCGCGCTGGATGTTGTTGATAGTCACGTGCTTGTTCAAACACCTCTGTTACTTTCATCTGGTTGTTACATGGCTGGAGATGGCTTGTACGACCGTTCCCTAGAACGGCTGTTTTGTAGCTTCTCACCTCCGGTGGTCTGTGAGCACCTCCGAGGCACACGTCTCCGACGATGACCCATCCCAGGTCAAGCCTTTGGGCGAAGGGAGCATCTCCTGGGCCGCTTATTTGCTCTCGGACCTTGTGGACCCGTAAGATATCTCTGCCCAGTAAGAGAAGAATGCTGGCGTCTGGGTCCGGAGGTGGTATCTTGTCAGCGATGCGTTTTAGGTGGGTATGATGATAGGCCACACCGGGGGTGGGAATCTCCGCGCGGATGTTGGGAATTTGGTTACACTCGAGGAGTGTAGGCAGAGAGATACTCAGTTTCTCGTCCAACGGCTCTACGGTGTAGCCGCTGGCTCTCCTTCCTGATGTCTCCGTACGTCCCGCGCAGGTCTTTAGTGTGTATGAGTACGAGCGCCCGGGGATCTTGAAGGCTTCGAAGAACTCTGACCGCGCGAGGGAGCGATTACTCTGCTCATCCAATATAGCGTACATTCTCTTGGCTTCCTCTCTTCGTCCGTTTGGGAACACCCTGACGAGACAGATCTTAGCACACGCTCTAGCACTCAGACCTTCCCCACATACCTGTGTGCACGTTGCGTTGACCTCCTGGTTATCAGCTTTGTCCTCCTCCCCGCTATCCTCTGAGATGGAGGGGAACGATTTAGATTTCCAGGTAGGTGGGTGAGGGTGGAGGGCTGTCACGTGGGCAGCGCTACCACACTCGGTGCATGTTATCTTGGCTGTGCAGTTCTTTGCAAAGTGTTCTGTTGACGAGCAACAGCGAAAGCAGACGTAGTGTTCTTTCAGAAGCTGTTTGCGATCATCTAAGCTCTTCTCGCGGAAACCTCTGCATTTCCTCAGAGGATGGGGTTTTTTGTGCAGGGGGCAATGTTTATTCGGGTCAATACGTTCCCTGCTTTCCTTAGACTCGAACTTGGCAGTGCCTGAGACTTGTGTTTTGTGGGTGTGAACGGACGTCTTCGTGGGCCTCTCCCATTTATTCATTCTCTCGTTTGGGGGGCTTGGCGTGAAGAGGTTGAAACTTGGGTCCGTACGTGCTTTCGCCTCGGTGCGGATGAAGTTCACCAACACGGAGAAAGGTGGGAAGCTGACGAAATGTTCTTGTTTGTATCTCGTCCCGTGGTATAGCCACTTTTCTTGTATGCTGTATGGAAGTTTCTCGATGATGGGCTTAATTCCTCTGGAGGTATCCAAGTACGACATGCCCGCGAGGTAGCCATCTTCTTTAGCGGCTTGTAGCTCTGACAACAGGTCGGCTAGATCCCGGAGTCTCCGTGGATCTTTTGTCGTGAGCTTTGGGAAGCTTTCTAGTTTGCTGAACAGAGCTTGTTCGACGGCTTCTGGGGAGCCATATAGTTCGTCGAGGCGCCCCCATGCTGAGCACAGTCCAATAGTTGGATTCCTGATGTTGACCGTTTTTATTCTTCTTACCTGCTCTGTTGACTCCTTTCCCAGGTGTCTGGTTAGGAGGTCGAGTTCTTCTGCAGCAGACAGGTCTAGATTGGCAATGGCGTTCTGGAATGATGTTTTCCAGGCCCAATAGTTTATTGGCTGGTCGTCATATGCGGTGAGACCTGAAGTCACCAAGTGGTTACGAGCGAGATATTTGATGAGGTCAGTGGTTGTAGAATGGTCGTAATCACCTCCGTAGAGTGTCCCGTGGATGGGCTGATGCGTGGGAAACGTAGAATCTCGTTTGGGGTTCTGCTGTAGGAGTGGAGTTGGAGGGGGGTAGAAGGGTGACTTGGAGCTCTGTCGTGTTGGTGCGTCGCTTCTCCAGGGGCCCTGAAGAGCTTGGTGTGGCATAATAGCAGCAGGAGCGGCAGCTTGGGTCTGAGCCGCGTTATGCGGGTGAGTGACTGGCTGAGAAGGGGGAAGGTTATTTTCTGTAGCCGATAGACCCTTGGCGCTCAGGCTGGCCTGTTCGGAGACAAAGGCGGCTACGCGCTGGTCTTTGACAGACTGGCGGACCAGGCTGTTAACTTCGCTGCGTACTTCGAGACCCATATCCTGCAGACCAGCTACTAGGGAGTTCGCCTCAGCAACGGCGGCATCCCTTTCTTTTTCATCGATTAGTGCGTCGAGGCTGGCTTGAATACGTGCTTGCTCCACTTTAAGCTCGATTTCTCTTTTTGAATGTGCCGCTCTAGCTTGCGCGGCTTCAGCCTTTGCTTTTGCCATGGCAATGGCTATGCTGATTTTTGAGCCAGACGATGTACCAGATGAGCGACTGCTCCTTGAGCGCACACACTCTGACTGGTTGTCTCCATTTCCTTTGTCAGCATTGCTACGTTGTGACATTGCGTGTCGTTGGGTCTCCAGTATCGGGAGATGTCGGCTGCGGCGAAGTTTTCCGAGGCTATATTGGAGGCTGCTTATCTCTCGATAATGAGTAGCTCCGTACAGCGGCGATCCTCGTATCCCTATTAGCTGCGTTGCAGTCTTTTCACTGTAATGGGCTAAGTTTCCATTCAGCTTAAACACTCCCAAGAAAATCTCCAGGACTCAGACGATTGGATTCCAGAAGTTTTTACTGGGCACTTTTTGTGAAACTGTAAACACAATACAATGAAATATACTGTAAACACAATACAATGAAATATATGAAATGTATTATAGATGCAATAAGCTCAAAGCATCTGGCTAATTATCACAGCTTGACAGCCTAGCCGCATAGCTTATATGAGACACAATAAAGTTAACCGAATAACAGACAACGGTTCAAAACGCTTCACCGCTTAATTGTACAAAATGAATTATACTCACAGACTATGCCTTAGCGAAGAGAAAAGGATTAATCCTGTAACGGCGGTTGAATGAGCCCACACGCTAATATCCCGAGTCACACAGTAGATTCACTTTCTGACTCTCAGCGTAAACTGCTCTCGTGTTGTCATGGTTACGAAAATACACACACCGCTCTAAGCTACGATAGCGAGATAAAGAGAACACAAAGAACACATTTCTGGGGGCATAACACTTGCTACAATTAACAGTTTGCAGAAGGATATTTCTTATTTATAGGCGTCCCTATGCACTGCACAAGCTCAATAGTCGGTATTGTAAGAGGATGACAGGCAATTTCTGAGCTTCAAAGGCTTGGCAACAGCTCAGTAGAATTTAAATGACCTTAAAATTCACGGGTCTCATTTACAGAATTACTATGCAGAAAGGAAGGGATATTATCTGTATAATGTCATCAGAATAAGCAAATTTTTCACCTTTTATGCACTTTGCTCTCATTGTTGGCCTTGCATTTGAATATACAGTGTCCTCTGTTCTTGAGCCAAACTCCAAAGGGTGATAAGGAAGATATATTTGGCATCGCCTCTTCTCCGGTGGTGCTACAGAGCTGCTGGTCAGCCATCTGCAATCTAGCTATGACCGATGTGTCAGGTCCTTTCTGGTATCATCTGCCTTTCCCTATAGCACCGCCTGGTGCTGAAACTGTTGCATAAATAAGATGCTTGGCTGTTGCCCTGCCTTGGATTTGTTTACATATTTCTGCTGGCGGTAAACAGAGTGTGATGGTTTGGAGGCACTGAGAGGCAAAGTCCTGCTCTCCATCGGCTGTGAAGTGCAGCTGGCTCAACTGTACGTTCACACCGCAAGCAACACAATCAATCAAATCACCGGAAATTCACTAGTTTCGTATTGAGGTAAGCAGCCAGAGACATTCAGCCTAGACGTGGGGACTGGGCCAAGAAAATTTGGCCATGTTTTTCCTTTATGTGTTCATCAAGCTTCAACGGGTAGGTTTTATGTCTTCACTGTTTCCAATGTCAATTTCATTTTTATTCATAATCTCTCTGCCTGCCAAGTGCAGAATGGATGCAAAGTTTATTCTAGTCACTTATCACTGTCCGCATGGCAAGAATAAATATTTCAAAACTATTGGTACAACCAAAGTTTGCTAAACTAGTTGTTTGTTAAATCGGACCTTTTAACATGCATGAAATGAGAACATGAGTAAATACAGCCTGAGCAAGTTGTCACATTGTTCCATTTCCTGTGGTCTCCCAAAGAAGGAGATACTAATCAGTGAGAATAACCCTGACAGTTCAGCATGAAGGGACCTGTAGGATATGTACACTGAAGACAGTTTGAAACACTCCTCAGATGGACTTTGATGATACAAATCTTCATAGTTGTCATGTTTATGCCTGCGCCGGCACCATCCTCTCATTGCCAGGCTAAATGTTCAAAGGTAGCAGAAACTTTGTGTAACTCATTGACAAGGTAAAGCGAGAAAGTAAGAAAAAAAAAACTTGTATCGCAAACTTCAAAGAACCCCCCAACACTTCAAAAGCTTCTTCACGGTTCGGTGACTAATCTTCAAAGTCATGCCAAGGATTGAACTGATAGTGCCGCTGTGTATAGCAGGTACAAACATCCTTGTCAGTGCCATTGAGGTGTGAGGTGTAGAGAAAGGGAGAGGAGATAATGCCGGAAGCTAATTGAGACAAAGTCTGTCCCTCGCCTGTGTGAAATACAAAGCTTCTGGCTGCAGACATTTGGTAATTACAGCTGCTTGAGATCAGTCAAACGTAGTCAGACATTTAGCTAAAATAGGGAATTATTAGTAATTCCAGAGGTTCACTGGAGAGCTTACAGTAGATCTATGTTATCTTTTTACTACCTTGTGCGTCAGAGAGATCTCAAGAAATAGTTGGGATGAAAATCTTGTTGAATGACACATCTTTAGGGAAATGTTCATTAGGGACTTCTACAGTCTCTCTACCTGCACCTGTTAAATCAATATTCCCCTACTAATTAACACCACATGTGTCAACTGCTTCATTCTCACACAGGCTTCCTATTTCGTCTTTGTGCGGCAGAATCGTGAAAATAATGAAATATTGCCAGTAACAGTATGGAAGAATGGAGAGAAAACCTGGGTGTAAGAGCTAGAATATTTCATTACTGCATCCTTGCAGGCTTCTTTCAAATGACGAGACAAAATCACTCATGTGTCTAATTGGTGCATATAAAAAGACTGTAAATATGAGAAAAATGGTTAAATGCCATAACGTCTTGATGACTCATCCCACCTTAAAACAAACTGTTCATATGAGTTGCTCATATGAGAGGCCACTGTTTTGTGCATTTTGTGACAAAATATGTCTTTTGTTGGTGTCACATCCATGCCTACTTTTCTGTAAGCCCCCCATGACCATTGCATAATAGTATTAGTCAGTATAAAAGCTAGTGAACTGAGAGGTAGTTCTTTCACTAATACTGTAGATTGTAAAGCTCTTTAAGGGTTTGTGATTTGTAACATTACATTAAAAATGTGTTTTTGTCAGACTGCTTATTAAAAACAGAGGTAGCCACAAAAATGTCACACAATGGTTTGTGAAGCCCCATTGCATAGCACATAGGTCACCAACATGTTGACGTGGGAGTGTTAACATTTGGGTCATTTATTAATATCAAATCAGCATGGGCCTTCTGCTCAGTCACCTTTGATTTCCTTAAAAATGTCATTGTCCAAAATTTGGAAATATATAATGACTGCTGTGAAATTTTACCCTCATATATCAAACACTTTTCAAGATATATATTGGAAAATGAAGCATCGACCCACTTTCAGCATGCTTTTGTCACACTTTGAAATTGGAGGCCATGTTTAAACATGAATATCAGAAAGACTATTAAGGATGAGTTTAGACTTCTAAAGTTGTCTGTACCACATAGCACACCAAATTATTTATCAAATAATTCTATAAAAGAAATGCTTCAAAAGCTCACACAAGTTACACAACAAGTTGCTGCTGCCAAAGTTAAAAAAGATGAGTTATATATAAAACCAGCTCCTGTGCAGGTTTTCTGAAGGGGTAAATTAGCTAGTTTTGTAGCCGGCTGTGAACACACACATTTTTTCTGTGGTAAATTTAGTCATTTTAACACGGGAGTCTGCTGGGACTGACTTGTTTTTGGAGAACGTCTGAAGTGGCCACTTAAGGCTTGGAGGTTGCCACTTGGGTTTCATACATGGAAATTGAAGCTCACTGTGCAGTGAGTTCTGATGAAATTGCTCTCCATCAGAGCAATATGCACTCTGCAACATTAACGCTGTTTTCCTATACAATGCTTTATTGCAGTTATCATCAATCATCCTTTCAAACAAAGTTATGCAAAGATCGTCACACAGAAACAGAGGACATATTCACAATGAGTTTAGAAAATCACATGTTTGTATATTCACCATTAGGTTTCCATAAACCAAGCAAAATCTAGGAACACTGCCCTGAGAAATGTGGACCTTTGTGCATTTTTGCAAAGATGATTTGCAAAGTCATTCTAAAATATGCACATCAAAGTAGCCTCATTTAGTGAGAGGCCTCTTGTGAAAGACACCGTCTCCACCCTCAATCAAAGGACACTTAGTAGATCCTGAATTTAAATCTGAACCTAGATAATCCAGGAGTCCCCAAAAAGCCACATTTCTACTACAACTGACATGATGCATTTCATAGACTCACTAATGCCTGTAATGAATTTAAATGCAATGCAAAGGAGTGTAGGGCAGAAGAAAATAAAAAAGAGAACACTCATGTAAACACAGACAAAAGCAAAAACAAGCAAACATAAACAAAAACAGAAAGCAAATGATATGTATTGAGAAAACTGAATCTTCAACATCTATATTTAATTGGCTGGCTGCATGTGGTGTCGCCACTGAAATTGGCTCCCACCCTCTCCATCTGTAATTAGACACTTCATCACACCCCCACAAGCCTGTACTGCATTTGTACCATAACAGTAAAGCACAATTAAAACCGTCTCAGTGTTTGCTGACAGCTATAGTCTTTAAGAGTTCACTGGCTATCTAAACAATTGAGAATAAAGAAGAACTGCAAAGACAATAAGATAAAGGCAGTGATACCTTACTTAGAGATTAATGTCTCTTACAAATGGCCAATGCAAACACAGTTTCAGCAGGTAGTAATTTGCTTTTAATTCTTTCTACTCTGAAACAGACAGCTCAATTATCCCAGCCAGTAACTGAAGCCACAGATGCAGATTTTTAAAACATTTGTTACTTGGAGCCCAAGGGAACCCTTAAGGGCCTCCCCGGGCAATGAAGCCGTCATCATGCTTCATGAGGTGTAGCAGTTTCTTTTCTCGTCTTGCTCCGGCATATTTCCATTTATCACGTCTACTGATGCGCAGTGTAAGAGCCACACACTTCAGCAAAATGGATCAGAGTGTAAGGGCTTTCAAAGAGAGGGAGACATATTGAATATGCACACACAATCATGCATGCTTTCTCAAATGTGTGTACCCCCAAATAGTACGCAAACACGAGGACATGGGCATACACAGACACACGTGCATAAAGTCAGTCACACACTTGTACACAAACACCGCAGACATAAAAGCAACGGAGAGCCTCACACAGCAAGACGATCACAGGCCTCGAAGTATAAGTTTTGACAGTTTGACAGCATATTCTGTCTTTTGTGTAGCAGAGGAGGCTTATGGAGTCTGGCTGCTGCCCTCAACACTTCTTCTCCTCTTGCATTAATGAAATAAAATGCACCATATGCCTTTATGCACAATGCCGACGAGCATGAGAAACTTCACTTGCATCAGACAAAATAAACAATACACAAAAATAGACATTAAAAAAACTACCATCTTAGTAGCTCGCTTCAAAAAGCAGCAATGCCATATGTATTTGAAGGGTTTCTTTTCAAAGGAAGACATCAGTCATGCATGGGGTAAAATGACACCTATACTCGCTCAGAGTGACTGCTGTCACAAAAAAGGCTCAGATGTTACTAAAAGGTTTAAAAACTCCCGTCTAAGGATTTATTTATATCTAAGCAAAGTATCACTCCCGTTAGAAATAATTACATGTAAAACAGCCTTTGAAGCACTTGTAGTGACTGAAAGACTTCAGATCCTTTTAGCAGCACACTGGATGACATGTAAGCCTTAAAGCACTGTGCAAAAGCCTGGCCACATAATGACATTCTAGCTGTGGATGAACGCTCACA
The DNA here is from genome assembly GCF_057381845.1 of Rhamphochromis longiceps. NCBI lineage: Eukaryota > Metazoa > Chordata > Actinopteri > Cichliformes > Cichlidae > Rhamphochromis > Rhamphochromis longiceps. The sequence continues at coordinate 26,156,676 of NC_140565.1, read as the reverse complement.
TCCTCTTAGCAGCAATACATAAACTGAGACGCTGAAATGGCATAAGTTCTTATGAGGGGAACGTTGCTTTGAGGGAGATGGGCCACCTTTAAATGGAAACACCACTGGGGCTGTTTTTCAACTGTCATCGGCCCATGGGACAAATATTTCCCACTGTCAAAATGAAATCCATCGCCATATTCAGACAGAGCAAAGGTTACTTATATGACTTCTGCAAATATATATATATATATATATATATATATATATATATATATATATTAGTGGATTAAAAAACAAAAGCAGAAATCAGTGCACACTGAGAAAAATGTTGATGCATGGAATCTTACCCAAGAAAATTTGACACTTAATACTTAGAAAACGCTCGCATAAGTTAAGGTGAATTAAACTGCTAAACCTTTGATATTGTGCTCTCTGTCACCTTCTCATGCTTTATCACATCGTCCCTTTCGTCACTTGTTTGTTGCCGTGAGAGACAACTCGTACGCCCTAAACAATGTCTGTCACATTGCATTATTACTGCCGATAGAGTGCCGGATGAATCGTCATACAAATAAAATGCTGTGCTACAAAAGGGTGGAAGAGGTCACAAAATGATCAAAGAATTGAGGGGAAATGGATGACAGATGGGGTCCTTTTTTGCCTCGCAACACCAAGCCCGGAGCGCTTAAACCACATAGATAAACAGCTTTTTCATGGAAGAGTGAATCCTGTTAATTTGTGGTGGTGGGAGAGTAATAACAAGTATTACACAATAATAGGTTTCCCAATGTGCTTTCATTTTTTGCCACCTGAAGTGTTTTTTACAATCCTGTAATCAGGATAAAGTGAATCACCCTAAAAATCAAACTCCTACTTATCACACGCTGTTATTATTTCCCTGGTTGCAAAGTTCTCGATATACTTTAGAAATACTATAAACACTGTCATGTGATAATCACCGTGCGATAATTCCCTACTTTGCCTTGCAGAGCTGAAGGGGATTAGGCCTAGGTTTCCTTAGCTAACCTAATAACATGTATGACAGAGCTGCAGGCGGCTTAGTGTTTACTGCCTCACATTTCTCAGTGGAGCGCCAAGTACAGCATTGACAGACCTGATGTTTTTCTCTCAATCACCTTTGCTCCTTCTCCAGTTAAATCCCTGATACCTACTGCACTGCACCCCTCCTTCATTCTCTGCCTCTCTTTCTGACTGCACCACCGACTGACTGGTGTGCTTCATAAAATGTAGCATGTGGCAAACATGCTACATGCTTTAGCTTAGATATAGTTTGGTTTCCATAAAAGTCACTGTTAGAAAACTTGCCTGTGGGCAAGAATTTTTAATAATCTTGAAATAATCTGCTGACCATGTGAGATTTTTTATTCAGCCCAGGCTGAATGATGGTCTAACTCTTCAACTGATTTGTCCGGAAAGCTTTATTAAGGACTGAACACATGTGAGTGCAGCTCAGTAAAGTCCATATCTGTAATGGACTTAATGTAAGGGGAAAAAAGAATAAACTCAGTAGCACTTCTTTACCAATAAGATAAAATCTTGGAATCTTTAGTGTCTGTATAATCTCTATGTAAAGATATCTGCATATAAGCATGCAGAATGTGTAGGCAAAAGACTATATTTTTAACAACAAAAGCTGGTTTAGGTTTGTGTAGTTATAATTCAAGTAGTTTTAACCAGTTATGTTTGAGAAGTGTTTTTATTGTATGAAGTGTTTCCTAAAATGCAACCTTGCAATCATAGACTAAATTGTTTCTTGAATATTGCAGGGTTTAAATCTTATACAGTGATATGTACTCACTGGTTGAACCCTGTTTGCCTTCAGAACTGGCATAGATTCAAAAAAGGTGCTAAAAAGCATTGCTCTGAGATTTTGATCCATATTAACATGACAGCAACATACAGATGTAGTAGGTTTGTGCAATTCCACACATCCCAGAAGTGCTCTATTGCATTGAGATCTTGTAATTATAGAGGTCTTTTGAGTGACCTCATTGACATGTTCAAGAAAATGGAAAAGGCATGATCAGAAAAAACCTCAGGTAGTCTGTGGATTTTAAATGATGCTCACCAAGACAGCCAACTTCAAACACTGATATGAAGCAAGATGGATACACGCTTTCATGTTGTGTGCATCAAACTTGCCCTTTGGAATTCCAGCCTTCAGTTACCTATTCTTTGTTGACAGGAGCAGCATCTAGCATTTTTTTCTGCTGCAGTTACTGCTGCTTAAAGCAGCCATTTTCCTCTCACCTCTGACATCAATGGGGAATTTTTATTTAGAGAACTGCCACTCACTGGATATTTTCTCTGTTTTTGGATCATTTATTGGTAAATCCCATCAGTAGTTTCAGAAGTCCACAGACCAGCTTTTTTGGTACCAACATTCATGTCATATTCCGATTCACAAAAATAATTTCTCTTTCCCATTCTGATGCTAAATTTGAACTTCTTGACCATGTTTGCATGCTTAAATGCACTGAGCTAGCGCCATGTGACTGCATTAATGTGCGGTTGAGTAGGTTTACCTACAATGCTTGATGACTGTTGTTGTGAAGTTGCACTATATAAATAGAGTACATAAAGGTTGTATTCCATGGTAGTTTTTGTCTGAAAGCAAAAATGAGAAGTTGCTGCATCGTTTGACCATGTTTGTTGCAACATTTATTAGCCACATGTATTAGTCACAACACATAATGTTAGTGGCTAATGGAAAAAAAAATCAGCTGATCTTAACTTGCTAGCGTTACCGTAATTTGAGTTATCATGACAACTGTTATTGTACTTCCCTTACACTAGCTTAAAGTTGTATGGTAGTTTCTATCATTGCCATTAAAATGCCAAAGTTGTTATCACTGTGGGTAAAAAGTAAGCCACGCCACGAATCATCAAACGATAGTCGATAGATTCCCAAATCAGTGACATCAAAAAATAAAATCAGTATTTACGCTCAATGGGTGCTATGTATAAAGAAACAGCTCGTTGTCAACAATCTCAACTATTAGGTCACTGAAAATTATAATATACAATTTAAATATGAAATTCAATAAATAGAAGTTAAAAATCTGCATTGCAATTTTTTAAGGAAGGAATCATTTTTGCAAGCTTATTGAATGAGGATGAAACACTGTTTAAAAGTGTACTTGAATATATTTTTAGCCAAAGATGGAATTAATTTTTTGAACCTATTAGCAAGGCTAAAAATCTCATCAGAAATGGCCCACCATTTGTATGCATTAGGAGACATGTTTGCAGCCTTTTATCCCTGTTTTATCCTCATCCAAGTGCTGAGTGACATTTCTGTCCTTTTTGCTGCTAAATGCCCTTGTGCTCGCTGGATAACCACTAGTTGTGTCTGTCTGCTGTTCTCTCCTGGGCACGTGGCTTACAGAGAGTTCTTCAGTTAATTTTTGGTGAGCAAATTATTGAATCACAAAGATGAGAAAAGCTACTTTGAAGTGAGATGAATGGGTGTGATATTATGAAAGCAAATATTAGAACTGCTTTTCTTGGTTTTACAAGTAAGATACACAAAATCTCCGCTGATTATTTATGCACCCCTTAATTTTAAAATACAACTGGCCTGAGATATGTTTTATTCTCTGTCTTCCAAGTTAGTTACATGTCACATATTTTCAAGTCAACCACTCACAACAGCAACTTTCCTGTAACAAAATATAATAATTGTAATCATTTCTAATGACTCTTAGGGAATGAATAAAAAAAAAAGGTCCTTTGCTTTATCTAAATTTGGTATATTGTGAAAATTAATTTTGGTTCTAGCCCTCCTCATAAACTGGTACTTTGTCTGCAATCCAACAAGAGAAAAGAATGATTTAGAATGATTAAAGCTTGGAAACACAAAAACAATATTGTCAAAGTTATAAAAACAGCTGTGCATTGCTGTAAATATGGCTATGCTGCTTTTGACGCCACTGTCAGTTCAGATTACCACCTAAAAGATGTCGACTGTCGTCCAATTGTAAGCACCAATTCTGCTATCCTGCCTGGTTGTCAGCAGTCTTCACTGATAATAATAATTTGGGTTATGAAGCAATAACTGTAAGTGTTTTTTTCCCCCTCAACACAGTTGGCAATGGTAAATCTTGGTTATGAGCATTATAATAACAAAGGCGACATTTATATGCAGAAGGCATGTAATAACTTTCTCCTAGTAATGACTCACCCAGAAGCGCATTGATGAAAGAGCATTCAGGTGTAATAGACAAGCAATGAAAGAGAATATGATGAAAAGTACTTAAATGTCACTTTTATTTGCACAAGATTACAAACATAACAAAAATGTTTCCCTTCCTCTATGATTGGTTTCGTTTGCCTGCTTTTATTTCAGTTGCTGGCACGTTTTCTCACAGTGCAGTAAAAAACCTATGCTGCTAAATTAGCAATTACTGCAGAGTTATGAATAGTCACTGGTAAACAGAATTTACCTGATGACACTTAGGTCACACTGCAGCTTTCTGCAGTCATAATTAATAGCTTAAAGCTCCAGTAGTAACAGTAGTGGGCACAAACACACACATAAAATCACAAGAACTTGAAAACAACCCTCCTCCTGCAGCTTTACTTTATCTATTATCTGTTCTAAGCCCTTCCTACCACCAGACAACTGCACAGCTTTTTTCACATCCTTTATTCGAGCTTCTATTTTGCTTCTTCATTTGCAGTATTTATTCTGTGCTTGTTGTGAATTAATATACAAGACAAAAAATGTTTGCATGTGTAACTAATGTGCCCAGTATGTTAACTGCACACCACTGTACACCAAAACTACCACTACTCAAATTACCTAACAAATATAAATGGTTGCAGTAAAATGAAAAACAGAGTTTTTTAGGCTTATTTGTTGGCAAGCTACTCAATCAAACACCAACTTTTTCATGTTGACAGGTCCACAGGTTTGGCTATGGTAGAATGAAGTCAGGCATCAATGAAAAAAGGATGTAAAACAAATAGAAACAATCCCCTGGACATCCTTATGTAGGACAGTTCCATCTAAATGGCTTAGTTTCTTATCATGTGGGAAAATCTCTGAAGAGGTTGAAGTTGTAAAGAGGTCATATTTCCAACTTAAGAAGGAGTGAACGAGACTTGCTCACTCTCTAGAAGAGATGCCTCTTTCCAGGTCATAGCCTGGTCTCTCAAAACAGGGCAGTGAGCATATTAGAAAAGGTAAGCAAGTTATAAGTGTTAGATTTCATCAGAAACCTTGACGGTGTGTTGGACTTGCCTTCCTTTTATAAAAATAATTTGAAGTTTAAAGATTTGCTGTGGCATCATATCAGATGGGAAATTAGTCAGTGCATGGAGGATAGACAAGCAAAATACATGTTAAAAATAATCTCATGTCAGGTGGGAAGTTCCCTAAAGAGGCCACAACTCCTGCTTGTTCAAGATGCAGTGAAGGACACTTGCTCATTTTCTGCATGTGGGGTCCCATTTCCAAGTCTTACCCTATTCCCTCAAACTAGGGCAGCATAGGTGTTGGCCAAATGCCAAGGTATTGATTTTATGGCAGTTGTGAGAGTTGTAACAGATTTGTAAGCAGCAGACTACAGTTGCAGCTCCCATTCACCCTCAGGCTTGACATACAGTATGGACTCTTAAGCATTTTTCTAAATTGTTTTCATTGTAATGTGCTTTTTTTTTTTACTCTTCCAATGGTTCCACAGAGTCCCGTTCTAATAGATTTAACTTCTCTCTGGGACAAATTGCTTGCACAATATTAAGTACAAAAGCAGCGCTGCCTGGCTGTTGATAAATTATGCAGCCTTTATTGTTATACCTTGTTGCTTGGTTCGAGAACTCTTCAAATCCCCTTACTTAGCTTTATATGTTTCAAAACACACCAGCCAATTAGGGGAAAGAAATAAAGGAAGGGTGGCTTCAGATGTGTTATCCAGTTGTATTTTGGATATGTTTTTTTTCCCCTGTTGACCTTGTTTGTAGCCCAGATATTTTAAACTTTTATGTGCTTCTGTTTTTCATTTTAGCTATTGAGTTTGCCCATAAAGGCCTCTTGTAATGGAAGGTTTGCATAAAAAAGGACCAGAAGTTAAAACATGCAAACGTGTTAACACCTCAGTATCAAGACTCGCTTTTTTCTTACGTATTCTTTTTTTTTTTTTCTGACTTGTATTTTCCTCCGTTTTCTATCTCTTACTCAATCATGTGGATTGAGAGAGTTTTTGTTCTTCTGGTGGCCGTGGAACTGTTACTTTTATCATGGAACGGGACCGCGGCACATCTCCTACACGCACGGACTGTTTACTCCAGAGATCAGCTGATCGCCCTGATGCCGGCCGGCTCGCTGGCCAGGCCCGCAGAAGTGCCCGCAGAAGTACCAGCTGAAATTTGGAGGAAAACACATCGGGGATGCAGAGGTCAAGGACAGAAGAGAAGAAAAAAGGTGACGGTGAGACAGCGGAGGCTCGAAGCGAGGAGGAGGTTTAAACCGTGTCTGCCGTCTATCGTGATGGGAAATGTGCGATCGTTGGCAAGTAAAATCGACGAGCTCTCAGCACTGGTACGGAGTCAGAGGGAATACCGAGAGTGTAGCCTGATGTGTTTCACCGAATCATGGCTGCACCAGGTCATTCCCGATGAGAATGCTTCCGTGGAAGGCTTCCACACTGTTCGGGCGGACAGGGACAGCATCGCTAGCGGTAAGCGTAAAGGAGGTGGGCTTGCTGTTTTAGTTAACAACCGGTGGTGTAACCTTGCCAACATAACAATCAAAGAAAGGATTTGTTGCCCGGACACTGAACTGTGTGCTGTTGGACTCAGGCCGTATTATTTACCCAGGGAATTCTCTCACGTCATCTTGGTGGCTGTTTATGTTCCCCCCTCTGCTAACCCCACAGCTGCATGTGACACTATCCACTCTGCCATAGCTCGGCTACAGACTCAGCACCCGAGTGCCTTTATTGTGATCTCGGGTGACTTCAACCATGTATCACTGGACAATACACTACCAACATTCAAACAATATGTGGACTGTCCCACCAGGGGAGAGAAAACTTTAGACTTACTGTATGCTAACGTCAAGGATGCATACAGCTCCTCCTCCCTCCCCCCACTTGGTAGGTCAGATCATAACCTGATTCACCTCACCCCCCGCTATGTGCCAATTGTGAGGAGGGAACCTGTGACCACCAGGACTGTTAGGAGGTGGTCAGAGGAGGCAATAGCGGAACTACAGGGCTGTTTCGAGGTGACCGACTGGGAAACACTCTGTGAGCCTCACGCCGAGGACATCAATGGGCTTACTGAGTGTATCACAGACTACATAACTTTCTGCACCGACTCCATTGTTCCAGCTCAGACTGTTCATTGTTACCCAAATAACAAGCCGTGGGTGACTAAGGACATCAAAGCCCTCCTCAACAACAAGAAGAGGGCTTTCAGAGGGGGCAACAAAGAGGAGGTGAGGAAGGTCCAGGTGTTACTAAAGGACAAGATCAGAGAGGCTAAGGACAATTACAGGAGGAAGCTGGAGTGGAAACTCCAGCAGAACAGCATGAGAGAGGTGTGGAGGGGCATGAAGACCATCACTGGATTCAGGCCAACCAACAGCAGGGGAGCTGAGGGAGGTGAGAATAGAGCCGACGAGTTGAATCTGTTTTTCAATAGATTCGACACCACAGTGTCTGCTCCGACCCCCACAACCTCACCTGCAGTCAGCCTGGAATCCAGAGCCACACCACTGTGCCAGCCTCTCTCTTCACATGTTGCCTCCTGTGAGATTCCTGACACCCCTCCCCCACCCATCACCTTCACTCAATACCAGGTTGAGATGCAAATGAGGAGACTTCACTCAGGCAAGTCTGCTGGACCAGACGGAGTGAGTCCACTTGTCCTCAAGGCCTGTGCCCCCCAGCTGTGTGGAGTCTTTCATAAACTGTTTATGCTGAGTCTGAGTCTGCAGAGGGTCCCGGTGATGTGGAAGACATCATGCCTCGTCCCTGTACCAAAGACGCCTCGTCCCAGTGGCCCCCAGGATTACAGGCCCGTGGCACTGACCTCCCACATCATGAAGACCCTGGAAAGGCTCATCCTGGACCAGCTGCGACCCATAGTAAGACCACATCTGGATCCCCTTCAGTTCGCTTATCAGCCTCGTCTCGGAACAGAGGACGCCATCATCTACCTGCTCAATCGTGTCTACACCCATCTGGACCAGCCGGCGAGCACTGTGAGGGTCATGTTTTTTGACTTTTCCAGTGCTTTCAACACCATCAGGCCGACCCTCCTGGGTGATAAGTTAGCAGCGATGCAGGTGGATGCTTCTCTGGTGTCCTGGATTGTTGATTACCTGACAGGAAGACCACAATATGTACGTCTCCCACAGTGTGTGTCTGACAAGGTGATTAGCAACACAGGGGCACCACAGGGGACTGTCCTCTCCCCCTTCCTCTTCACCCTCTACACCACAGACTTCAGCCACTGCACAGAGACCTGCCATCTTCAGAAGTTTTCTGATGACTCTGCGGTGGTTGGATGCATCAGCAGGGATGATGAGACAGAGTACCGGGCTGTGGTCGACTCCTTTGTCACGTGGTGTGAGCAGAATCATCTGCAGCTCAACGTGGCAAAGACCAAGGAACTGATCGTGGACTTCAGGAAGACCAGGAAACACTTGACCCCTGTTTCAATCCAGGGGGTCAGTGTTGACATTGTGGAGGACTATAAATACCTTGGAGTACACATTGACAATAAACTGGACTGGGCTAAAAACACCACAGCACTTTACAGGAAGGGCCAGAGTCGTCTCTATTTTTTGAGGCGACCGAGGTCCTTCAACATCTGCCAGAAAATGCTGAGGATTTTCTATGAGTCTGTGGTGGCCAGTGCGATCCTCTATGCTGTTGCATGCTGGGGGAGCAGGCTGAGGGTCGCAGATGCCAACAGACTTAATAAACTGATCCGTAAGGCCAGCAATGTTGTGGGGATGGAGCTGGACTCCCTCAAGGTGGTGTCGGAGAGGCGGATGCTGTCCAAGATAAAGACAATGTTGGATAACACCTCCCACCCACTCCATGACATGTTGGTCAGTCACAGGAGCTCGTTCAGTGAGAGACTGAGATTACCGAAAAGCACCACTGAACGACACAGGAAATCATTCCTGCCTGTGGCCATCTCCCTGTACAACGCATCCACTTAACACACTGTTTGCTGCTACAACTACACATGTTTCTTTTCCAAATATTTATTTATAAGTGACTTATGTATGTATGTATGTATATATATGTATATATTGTACTATTCTTAGTTAGCGTATTGTCTGTCTTGTCTTAATGTTGGTTTAAAATGGAGCACTGTAACAAAAAATAATTTCCCCCAGGGATCAATAAAGTATTCTGATTCTGATTCTGATTCTGATTTTGTTCAGATGTAAAATGGTATTCTTGTCAGGGTCTTTGTATTGTAAATGAAAGTGGGCAAATAAGCATAATGGCTATTCATTTCACTGAAAAGATTTTTATGGATTCAGAAAAGTGTGTTACTCCAGCATAATGTTGCCTTTAACACTTATGTAATGTAAGATCAATACAAGGTAAATTCTTACAATAACCAGATTTTTTAAATGGTATAGCCATGTATGCCAATACTCATCCTATATGAATTTTTAAAAAGATAGTCACTGACAATATGTATGAGTAGTCAAGGTGAAGTCATGGCAATGCGCCCTCTGTCAGATCTAAGGTTTTATATATTACGACATACTAAAAATGTTCTTATCAAGTCTTAAAATAAAGTAAATACAACCTCAGATGAACAACAACACATGCCATATTAAACTCTGTTGTCATGTTTTTAACAAAAACTAAGCCAAAATGCAGAAGCAATGTCTGAAATAATGCATATATTTGATAACTATTGGAGCCACTTATCAGCAGTGATAACATAAAAAAGAACTTGGATGAATTTTGTTTTTTTTTCATTGGTATAACATGTTTGTGGTAATATGCTGTGTTTAGTTTTCTCCAAATGTTGTGCTGTGCATTACGGCCAAACATTTCCACTTTGCTCTAAACTCTCCAAAGGACGTGGTTCCAGTAATGTGGTTTGTTCACATCCAGCTTTATAAAGCTAAGTCAAAACTGCCATGTTCTTCTAAAGGAGAAGAGGGCTCTGCCTGTTCAGTCTTCAGTGTACTGTTACAAACTTTAACATATAACTCAGGGGTCTCAAACTTAAATGAGCTGTGGACCACCGTTGTCTCGTTGGTGGGCCACTTTAGTGTTTAAATAGTACAAAAAAACCAAACAAATAAACAAGAAAACACCCACAAATATTAGCAAAAATGTGTTTTTTGTTTGTTTTTTTTGTTTTTTTAAATTTCAAGTACTGTATAAGGAGACACTTCTCACTTTACATCAGACATGCTAACTGAAGCCTTTGGTCAAACACATGGCAGCACTTCTTCTATAATTTTGGTCATATTCAACAAAATAAAAATGCAGACATACACATTAGTTTTTGACTGCTAGTGAACATTGTTTTCCCTCAACATATTTGTACTCTCTGCTCATATTGCCTTGATAAATATTTTTTTTTCCTTTTAAACAACTTATTTTAACATTGCACTAACTAAAAAAGTAACATCAAGGCCAAACTGCATTATAGCAATAGCTCTTTCTCTAAGATAACTGCACGTCTTTCCTCTTTTGCATTGTGTTAAAACACACGATCAATGCCCCAGACCAACAAACTCCCCAAACAACTGCTTTTGTAGAGGTGCTCACACTTGCTGATGATCAGTCAGTGTATTTTGATTATCAGCGCCTTGCTGCTAACTCCTCTAGAAGCAGGGAGGGTGTTTCACATACTGCTTTTATATTTTGGCTTAATTTTTATTAAATAAATAGCAACACAATAAATTATATGATATTTGGTCATTCATCTGAGGTTGTATTTACCTAATTTGAAGTCCTGCAGAGGAATAGATTATTTTTTTGTTATGTTCTCTTACATAAAACATTACAATTTACAAGAGGTGTACTTTCTTTTTTACCATGACTTTACACACGTCTGCAGGAGTCTGACTGTGAAACAGATGTTTTGGACTATCACACTTAAATCAAACACATAGTTAATGACATAATTGTTTTTTGTGTCAAACAAAATGCCAAAGTGGGTTATTTATATCAAATGGATTAAAATGAAACCTTTTCTTCACGGGGATGTTTTGAAACACTTCATTTGTTCTGTGTAGGGAATCACAAAAGAGATTCTTGAAATTCGGCTGGATTTTCTTGCTTGTGTCCAAAGGGGATATATTCATCAACACCCAACTGTGTCTCCAGATGCCGCAATCTTTACACTTATGCTGGTAATCAATATGAGTGCTGAAGTGTGCTGGTTTGTGCTGCTGGGTCATGTTTACCATGCAGTGTATGGCAGACACAGATCTCTATTTGCTGGCGTAAAGAATTCTCTCAAAATAACACGAAGCAGACAGAAACTGCTGCTGGTACGCAGCTTTGTGTTTCTGTAAGTACCACATCTGTCCTGTGTCCAGAGGAAACGCATGCAGTTGAATGACATGATAATGTCATATAATCAGATTATATAACACTTGATGACTATGAAATTACATGTGGACATTTCCACTGATAGCACTAAGTGTATATCTTTAAAACCCCATAGGTTTATTTGCGTTATTATACACTCATGCTACTTGTTTAATTTACAAGTACATGCTCATCCTGTAGCATTGTTTGCTCTGCTTGTTGCTTTGTTGGCAAAAAGATATACTTAATCACGTTACCAAGAGTGAAAAAACTGAAAATATAGACGTTGTAAATGTTTATATGAATAAAGATAAATAAGGGACTCATTGTGCGGTTGTGCAGGAAAATGTATTTAGCTCTATGCATGATTAAGGGAATATGTGAGCCATCTGTTGTACAAAATAAATATACTGCTACACTCATCATTCAGACACTTACCACCCCGGTTAAGTGTATAAGAAAAAAAATGCAAGAGTTTGTTTGAATGTGCACCCTCAGAGTAAAAGAGGATCTCAGAATGTAACTTTAATTATGGTTGTTATAATTTATGTATACATGTCAGTAACATGCACCTCAACAAAATGGATATAATGGCATCCTGGAAAAATGGTGATTTCTTTACGGTGGACTCATTCACATGACGCAACATCCCATTGCTTTTATATTAAAGTTTTCCTGAATTCTCTGAATACAGTAAACCTGACTTTGTAAGTTAATGTGTGAAATTATGTAAATAAATATTCAATAAATATTCATATTCATAGTAAATATCACAATCTGGAAATATCAAATGTATCACAAATGAATATATTACATATATATTAAATTATACTACACCTTTATAAGTTGGTACCGTTGTCTAAATGCAAGGTTATTGGTTATTGGCACCATCGGTAGGTGGCCGCTGGGCAACATGATGACATCATAATATCCCATATAGATAAGAACATTCAGGGTCCTAAGATGTAACTATGCATACACAATAGCTTTATGTAATAAACAAGATTGGGACAAATACATTTTCGTGTATTAAGCTAAAGTTGCTTTCATATTTTTTCTTCTTATTTTTTTTTTTTTGCTAATTAATTTTTACTAAAAGATTACAAACAAGAGAAAACAGCAAGGATGCCTTTGTCCAAATCTGCTAGCAACTCTAAAGCTTATAATGAGCTCATTTATCTAATCTCTATTCAGACCAAAGTATAAAACTGACAGGTTGGGGTCTTGCAGAGAATTTGGTGCTATAAAGGTTGTCTTTGATTTTCCTTAAGTCTTGCCAAGCAACGAGGCGTGTTCCAGGAAGTAAGTGCACCATGCTGTTGATAATAGCAATAAATACAGCATGTGGTGCTGTTGATACAACTAATCATTTCTAATCAAACATCTTTGTTTTGTACTGAAAAACCAACATGATTAACTAGCCATGCTTCATTAGCTTTGTGCTGTCTTTAAACCTTTATGCAAAGATTCACTTCAACTTTAGCTTTTTATGAGAAATATGCAATGCATGATCTCCCACACACTGTAAAGATTGAACTTGACATAATATCAACTGTATGTGCAGTAATGAAAATTTAGTAACATTTAGAGAATTTTTAAAGATGGGTAAGTGTCAGGACAGAAAGCTACAAAAATCAGCACCGAGAGAATTCATTAGTGTTGTATAATAAGTTAGTAACACCCTTTTGAATCACTATTGTAGTCATTTTTCGCTATAGGATAGTGGAAATCTTCTAGTCTTTCGAAATCCAAGACAGGAGCTCATGAAATATTTATGGATCCGAGCAAACAACAGGATATGTAATTATCATCAAACACAAGAGTACACAATGGCTGCAATCAAGCCACTTCTGTCTCTCTGTCAGTCAACCCAAGGGAAAGGTTAAGTTTCCCTCCTACTCCACTAATTTCTGCTGACCTTTCCAAAGTGATGTCTCTAACCCAGTAAAGTTTCTTCAAATTTCTCGATACTTTTTAAATCAGTCACAATACAATCAGCGTGAGGACTGTCTAAAAATAAGCAGGCTCCTGATGGTTTGTGCCACACTCCAGCAGCCCCACAGAAAAAAAGGAGCCCTTAACATATTCTGTTGAAAAGTGTTGCCTGGATGAGACGATGACACATCCTGCCACGTTACTATGACACTGGCAACGATCCAAAGCGGCAGACGAGACTTGAAAGCACAACAAGGCCATGAAAAACCATCTTGAGAGTTTACATGGAGATTTTCTGTTGCTTTTAATGTTGATTTACCATATAAGAGAGCACGATTCAGCACTGCTTCAAAACCTTTTGGACTTTTTTTTTTCTGGTTAAGCAAACAGTTTGAAATGAAATGAAATACTACCGAAGGTGGATTTTAAAATTGCAAGTTGTTATCGGAAAGGTAAAAAAATGCATCAGTAAACATAAAAGGACCACATATTTTGTCTATATTGACATGCCATTGGATACTGCATATGTAAAAGCTCTATAAGAGAGTTTTTATGTGGTGCATTTGCAGGATGGATTTTAGATTGGACTGGGCAGTTGCACACAGATGTTAAGTGGGAAAAGTTTTACAAATATATTTCTATCAGTAATCAGTCAGGTGGTGGCTTAGCCTCGGTTTTTAAAAATAAACATGAAGCACGGCTGCTACCCTCCCCAACCTATTCCAGCTTTGAAGCTCAGGGCCCTGTGCTTCGTACGTCGCTTACTACATCCAAGATCAAATGAAACATCCAAGACCAAATCATCGCACTAACTCTGAGCTCGCTATTCCGGTTCCCCGAACACACCTGTTGTTGACGATTAGTATAGCTGGATGAAGTAATGTGAGATCACTGGGTGGCCCAACAGGGGCTACGCATCGATAGTAGAAACATTGATCGGCAACCCTTTGATTGGTCGGCGAAAATGTCGAAGGAGCGCGCTCGGTATTTTTCGGCAGCAGAGCAAGAACTCTTGAGTGAGGGATTTCAGGAGTTTCAGAGTTTAATTAAAACGCAAGGGAACACTGCAAAGGCTGCAAAAGCAAGGAGAGAGGGCTGGCAGAAAGTTGCTGACAAATCAAACTCGTAAGTAATTCAATAATAACAATAATAATGGAGTGGATTTATATAGCGCTTTTCAAGGCACCCAAAGCGCTTTACAATGCCACTATTCATTCACTCTCACATTCACACACTGGTGGAGGCAGCTACGGTTGTAGCCACAGCTGCCCTGGGGCAGACTGACAGAAGCCAGGCTGCCATATTGCGCCATCGGCCCCTCTGGCCAACACCAGTAGGCGGTAGGGTAGATTTATCATATCACACCATATTATCCAATATTATATTACATTATATTATATTATAATATGTTATATTATATCCCCTTTCACATTAGAGCCACAACAGGACCCACTAGAACATGGGAACAAGTAAAAGTGAAATATAAGAATATTCTACAGAATGGTAATATTTATCACTTATATTGCTTGTCGTCTCTTGGAAAGAGACCCTGGAATGATCTGTTTGTTTGTTCATAACAGCAACCAAGAAAAGGGCAGAGCAAAAAAAAAGACAGGTGGTGGTTCTGCACCCCCTCGTCAACAAGTTGGTTAAGTGAATAATACCCTCACGGGAAAATCGATATCTCTCTATGAGCACACTGTCGCGCTGAGCTAAAGGATCCTGTCTGTCCCGCAATATACGCTGAATTCTGAGGACTCTCCTTATCAATCTTGCACCTTCCGCAATGGGTTGCTCGCGTAAACGGACAGGATATGACTGCGACAGACTTCCCAAATCCACCTTCGCTTTTATAGCCGTGGTCTCTCATCTTGATTACACGAAGTAATTTACAATTACTACTCTGAAATATGAATTACATCTGTAATAATCACATACATGTAATAGAATGTTAATAGTACATTTCCCTTTTTTAGGAAATGACCTGTATGTATCTGTGTGAAATCAATAAAAGGATCAAGTGCTGCATTATCTTTAGTTACATTGATGTTATTTATTTATGGTGAAACAGTGGTGGAATATCGCTGTTGCTTTCGTATGAATGACGCGGACATACCTGCGTGGCCGCGATCTAATCCTGTTTACATAAAGTAAACCTGCTCCCCAGCAGGTATGACAGCAAGTCCCGGATGGGCTTCGGGGAACCGAACGATCCAGGATCACGCGAAATCGTCAACAATCTCATCCAGCTAACTCACTTAGCGCGGTACGAAGAACAGGCCCCAGCTATTGGAATTGACTGGCTCTCGGACTACTCTGTGTGTTGTGGTTTATCGTCCGCCTAAATACCATAAGATGTTTATCTCTGAATTTGATGACTTTTTGGGATCCATTCTTTTTAAATATGGTTCTGTTATTATTTCTGGTGATTTTAACATTCATGTCTGCTGTATGGATGACCAATTGGCTAAAGATTTTCTTGCACTGACTGACTCTTTTAATCTTATTCAGTGGGTGAATGAGCCTACCCATGTTAAAGGCCACACCCTTGATTTGGTTTTTTCATTTAATGTGGATATTTGCATTAAGGAAATTAGAAATACTGGACTTTCTGATCATTCCCCGGTTATCTTCGATGTTGACCTGGGCAACACTGGACAATACTTAGAGGCTCCTCACCCTACGCGTACTATTAATGCTGATACTGTGGTCAACTTTTCTACGTCTTTTGTGAACTCCCCATTTATTATGCTGGATTGTTTTACTCCACACACGCTTGAGAATTTTACTAATACTGTTTTAACTACTTGTTCCTTGATTCTTAACATTGTTGCACCTATCAAAATGAAACGCCCCAGAACTTACTCACAATGTTGGTTAAATGATTCTGTTCGTGCTTTACGACGTATATGTCGGCGGGATGAGAGGAAGTGGAGGAATGATAGACTCCAGTCATCATATGATATTTTACGTATTAGCCGCTCGAAGTTCCAAGCTGCTGCCAGAATGGCTAAAGAGGCTTTTCTCTCTAAAATTATTACCACTAATGGTGATAATCCTCGAATTCTATTTAAAATTTTTAACTCTGTGGTGAACCCCTGCCCCTCTATGCCACTGCCGTGCTCCCCGGGTCTTTGTGAAAAATTTTCAAACTATTTTTTAGATAAAGTTTTATCTCTTAAATCTACTCTTCCTTTGGTGACTGATAGTATGTCTATTCCTGATTGTTCTGCTACTCTTTATCAATTTGAACCCGTTTCACTCTCTACTCTGAAGCGTCTAATTGATAAACTGAACAATACTAATTTTGTACATGATGTTCTCCCATCCCGTATAGTCAAGGATTGTTTTAATGCAATTGGGCCTTGTTTATTGTCCATATTGAACCTTTCCTTGCTTTCTGGCTATGTACCTTCAGCTCTCAAACATGCTATAATTCAACCTGTTCTAAAAAAAAGGAACCTTGATCATAGTGATTTTGCCAACTATAGGCCGATTTCTAAGCTTCCCTTTCTGGCTAAAATTCTTGAGAAGGTGGTTCTGCTTCAACTGCAGACCTACCTGGATGAGAATAATATAAATGATAAATTTCAATCGGCCTTCAAACAACATCACAGCACTGAATCAGCGCTGCTTCGTGTTTTCAATGATCTTTTACTAATGGCTGACAATGGACGCCCCTCTGTCCTAGTGCTATTGGATCTTTCATCGGCATTTGACATGGTTGACCATAACATCCTATTGGCGAGACTAGAGCACACTGTAGGCATTAAGGGCGCTGCCTTGGATTGGTTTAAATCCTACCTCTCCAATCGGCTCTCTTCGGTACATCTGGCTGTACCTGTTTGCTGTGGTGTCCCCCAGGGATCTGTGTTAGGCCCTACCCTTTTCTCATTGTACATGCTTCCTTTAAATGCTATCTTTGAGAAATACCACATTGCTTTTCACTATTATGCGGATGATATCCAGATCTATTTTGAGCTAAACAATGATCTTGCTCTGTCTTTGAATAGCTTCCGAGAATGCATGTGTGAGGTCAAGAAATGGCTTTTGGCAAATACTCTTACCCTTAATGATAAGAAAACCGAAATTATGATTTTTGGTAGTAATGCCCTTCATGCCAAACTTCGGGATGCCTTTGGTTTTCTCACTAGTTCTTTCTCTGACACTGTTAGGAATCTGGGTGTCTTATTTGACAGCTCATTTACACTTGATAAACAAGTGTCTGCTGTTGTCAGATCTAGTTTTTACCAGCTTCGCCTTATTTCTAAGGCCAGGCACTATATCCCGTATAAAGACCTAGAAAAGCTCATCCACGCCTTTGTAACGTCAAGGCTAGATTACTGTAATTCACTTTATTGTGGTCTCCACTCTTCCCTTTTACATAGATTACAGACAGTTCAGAATGCTGCAGCACGCATTCTAACTAAAACCAAGAAGTTTGCCCACATTACTCCTGTCCTTGCTGATCTGCACTGGTTGCCTGTCAAATATCGTATTCAATTTAAAATTTTGTTGTTTACTTTTAAAATTACCAATAACACTGCACCAAGCTATCTTAAGGAACTTTTAAACCCATATGCTCCTGCTAGGGCTTTAAGGTCATCCTCACAGTTACTGCTGGTTCAGCCCAGATCTCGACTGAAATCTAGAGGTGATCGATCGTTTGCTCTAGTTGCACCGGAGCTGTGGAACAATCTCCCGATTGGCATCCGGGCGTCTGATTCTATTCATTCTTTTAAATCACAGCTAAAAACATATCTTTTTAAACTTGCCTTTTCTACCAGTTAAATGCTGGCTTGCTTGCAGTGACCTATTGACCTATTGTATTAAATTCTCTGCTATCTTTCCATTATTGGTGTCTTTTATCATGGTGGTACAGTCTTACCTTGCTATAACCTATGTGCTGCAGTTTACTCTTATTGGTGGCTTTTAACTGTGAACATAATTCGTTACCTTTATGTATTTGATGTTAATGTGTGAACTGTTTTATTTTTTATTGTTTTATGTAAAGCACTTTGGTATGCCCAAGGCTTTTAAATGTGCTCTATAAATAAAGATTGTTGTTGTTGTTGTTGTCTTAAATCCTAATTACATTATTGTAATTGTCATGAATAGTGTTGTCACCGGGAGAGAATACTGATCCAAAGCTCACATTTTTACATTTTCCTTTCCTAAAGAGAGTTTTTATAATTCGATAAATAATGACATACAGCAACTTCCTGTATCAAATGTTGTCTTTGTTAATTGGCATAGTTATTGTCATGAATCAGTTAATTGCTGACACAATCTCTCAATTTAATCTGCAAGAAAAAAATGTGCAAAAGCCTGTATATTATATATAGCCTTTATAATTTACACCCATTGATATGCTTGTCACCAAATGCCTCTGACACCATCTACTGTCACCATTTCATTGCATTTTATTTAACTGCAGCTATAAGTTTTTCTGTAGTTTAAAGCTAAATGCAGTGCATGCTGTAATTTAAAATTTTAAGTCAATACCGAACAGGTCTGATAGAAACAGCAGATAATTTCTGTCACGGTTCTGGGTCCGTTGGATCCAGTATTTTGAGTTTATGTTTTGGTTTAATTTTGCATCATGGATTGTTTTCTTGTTCTCTTGTTGTGGTTGTGATCATTATTATTAGAGTTTCATGTTTCTGTTATCCATGTTTTAGGAATTGTGGTTTCATGTGTAGTTCAGTTCCATGTGGCATTTTCTGTCTCTCTGTGTTGAGTCCGTGTCTCTGAGTTGTGATTCATGTTTCCTGTTTTATTGTGAAAGTCTTTGTCTTATGTTAGTGTGTGCAGCTTTGTTCCCCCTGTCTCATTAGCCCTGCTCTCTCCCAGCTGTGTCTCCCTCCTGTTGCCGATTCCCCCGTTACTACCCTGTGTATATAAGCCCTGTGTTTTCCCATGCTCAGTGTCGTGTTGTACCTGCAGATCCTGCCTGTGTGTTCCAGTTAGTGTTTTCATGTTTTGGTTTCTGTTTTGTTGGTGCCAGCAAAAAAGCTGTGGTTTTCAGTTATATTTCCGTCTGAGAGTCCTGCACTTGGATCCACATCTCCACCTGCCTGCACACAGAGCCCTGACAATTTCATTGACTTGACAAACCAGAACTGGGTGCAAGAGAAACAAAACATAATAAATAATAAAATAATAAACATAATAAAACAATGTAGTTGCACCAGGCATCAAATAAGAAATGAGCCGAGGTAAAATCATTCGATTTTATAAGAATGAGGTGATTAAGATAAACAAAATTAATTTTATAGGCTCATTACCAGGCTTGCCAAGACATAAATGGAAACCAATACTTTCACAGTCCAGATTGTCTGATTTAGACCAAAAAAAACCCAGAAAAATCATTAAATATATTGACCATTTTTATTTTAAAATGTGTTCTTCTCTGCTAATTTACTGGCTTAAAAGGTCAGAATACCTATCTAATTTAATATTTGGAGCCACAGAGGTTCAGCCATGGATATCTAGAAGGAAAGGCCAATCCCAGTAACCCCTCTGGCACATGTTAGACCTGCTCTTGGCTATATTTCACTCCTCTGGGTTGTAGCACACCACTCAGAAACTATAATGACCCTCCATGTTGAAGTGAAGTATTCCTTGAGTCTTCAACTTTCAAAGCTCTTCATTTAAGGGCTTTCAAGCTGATTTTTATTGTCACATCTTAATAAAACTGGTCAAAAAAGTTCATCTTGACAAAGCTGCCTCTTTTAACCTTTACCCCTTACTGTCTCATTTGCAGTACTGTTTTTTTACACTTCAGTGCATTACTGTCATAGCAAGACAAAACTCTGTAATATGTCAGGGTTTCTCACTGGAACTAATATATTGTAGGTGTTGTAATAGACCTTATCATCTATCATCAAATATAGCAACAAGCACCTTTAGCTCATAATTAGCCCTCTGAGAATATGTAACTTTTAAAAAAAAATACTTCTCACAAGTCTTGTCAAACAGTGAAAGTAATCATCCTTGCACACATCAATGACTTTTCACATTTTTCTTTTCCAAAATATCAAATTAGAGTACTAATATGATAGTTTAGAATTCAAAGGGTTATTAAATAACTTCCTGTTATTTTTTATTTGTAAAATAAAACGTGGTTTTATGGGAATGCACTATTCTAAGTCTTTTGCTAGGAAAACGGGAAATAGCTACAGTGAAATGTGAAAACATACATGGAAATACAGTGTATAAGAAAAAAAAAACTGAGTCTATACATTTTCATTGAGCTCGAAAGTCAATATTTGGTATGACCACACAGTCTGAACCCTTGTAAACAAGTTTTCCTGTACTTTAAGTAGTGTTCACGAATAGTCCTCCAGGCTTCTTAAAGGACATCCAAGTCTTCTTTGGATGTTAGCTGTCTTTTGTTCCATTCTCTGTCAAGATGATTCCACACTGCTCCTATAATGTGGTGGACAGGGCTCTGGTGAGGCCAGTCCATGACTCATAGTGTTCCACTGTTTTGTTGTTGTTGTTGTTGTTGTTGTTGTTGTTGTTGTTGTTGTTGTTGTTGTTTTGTTTTTTTTAACTATCCAGGAATGTTTTTGCTACATTTATAGTCATGCTGAAAGCCGAAGCAGTTGCCAGACAGATGCTTTCCATGGTACTTATAGTACTTTCCTACTTTTCATAATTCCATCAGTATCAAGAAGATTTCCAACACCACTGGCTGGAACGCAGCCCCAAACCATGACAGAGCCACCTCTATGTTTTAGACATGGCCTCTTCCCTGTCCTCCTCCAGACATCCTCCCATCCTTAAAAATGGCTTTGTAGCCACACTGAGATCATTTCCGATGAGGCTTTGGTCACGTCCCTCTTTTTTCACCAAGTGTCCAATTTTCTCATTTTTTTAATGGACAGAATTAAAATGGAATGGATTTGATTTTGACATCTTTTTATGCTTGAATCGTTCATAGGTCAGTGTTAAGTGACTCAAAAAGAAGCCTTCCTCTGAAAATGGTCAGGTGCAAGGAAAAAAAACAGCCAGTGTGCAAAGAACATAGTTTGAAATTGCAAGGCAGTCTGGCTTCTTGGAAGCAAAAAATAAATAAATGGTGGAGGGGAGCTCAAGACTTCTGCACAGTCAGAAGTCAGAGCAGCTCATTCAAAACGTAATCACCTAAATATAGTGTTTTTCAAATATTAAACAAGTACTTTCAGCATCTAAGCATAAACTGTGAGTCAAAACAAAGTATAAAGTGGAAAACACAACACTGCAAAATGGTACATAAACCAGGGTCTCCCTCTCATACTAATGACTCATGATACCCTCCTTCCTCCCTGTTAATGCACAGTGTCTTGCTCTTAAAAGGTTCAACAATAAAGGTGAAACAAGGAAAAGTTGTGTAAGGTAACCAAAAGAATGGCAGCATTTATGTCCCGTTTGTGAGAATGACACATCGCATATGTCTAACTAAGTCCTTCTTTGGTTTATG
This sequence comes from Rhamphochromis longiceps, assembly GCF_057381845.1. Classification (NCBI taxonomy): domain Eukaryota; kingdom Metazoa; phylum Chordata; class Actinopteri; order Cichliformes; family Cichlidae; genus Rhamphochromis; species Rhamphochromis longiceps. Next base: position 26,134,740 of record NC_140565.1, on the reverse strand, counting down.
TTAAGTTATAACATCTGGTTGTTACAGAGTTAAACGGTACAAACATGACAAACATATATCGGTCTTATCAAACATTCAGCAAGAAAGTTAATATATTTTTCCTCAAGTTATTTTTTTTCTTCAAAAACCTCTAAGAAGTAGACAAAAGTGTAACACTGATAATAGATCCAATCTCCAGCTCTTATTCACTAATTGAAGCAGTACATTCATCTGAATGACAAATGAATGATCTAAAAACCTACACAATTGGACATTCATCACAGATCTATCGAGTCTCCCCTTAAATGAAGTCTAAAAGAAGAGCTACACTTTTGCTTTGAGTGAAAAAAGCAAAGGAAGAATATTATCCATTACACATTGTAAGAACTGTTGTATTGTACTGCAGTTTGCACCACTGTAGTTTTCATGGTCACACTTTCTGCTCCTTATTAAAACCATAATCAACAGCTTTCCATCAGCTGACAGCTTGGAGGTGTCCCACAGTGGCTCTGAACTGGAATTGATTAAAACAACTTTGTTGGATTAGGAGTGTTTTCTCTTTGTGTGTGTGTGTGTGTGTGTGTGTGTGTGTGTGTGTGTGTGTGTGTGTGTGTGTGTGTGTGTGTGTGTGTGTGTGTGTGTGTGTGTGTGTGTGTGTGGTTTTTTGCTAGTAAGAAGCTGTAGTCAGTAAGGTGTTGAAGCATGCATCACCAATCATGAAATGCACCAGCAGTGTAATTTATAAATCTATGCAGATACAGCTAAGTGTGGCTAGAACGTTTCTAAACCTGTTGCTTTGCTCGGAATGATACAAAAAACAGAAAAACATCCGGTGTGATGGTCAGCGGTGACTGGCCATACTGGTTGGAGCTGACAGGAAGGTAAGAAGTACCACAGATACCAGTTATTACAACTGTCTCTCTCAGAATGAACAACACCTCCAGCTTCGAGGAAGATGGGCTTTAAGATCATACTGGGCTTCACATCTGTCAGACGAGAAATGTGAGATGTGGTGGTGCTCTGGTACACCTGGTACACCAATCTGGACAGCTAAAGCCCGCACAGGTTAGAAGCCAAATGCCTTGTTTCAGTAGTCTAGGATGGTGGTGTTTTAATGGTGTGTGGGATGTTTCTTGGCAGACTTTGGGCTCTTGCTAGAATTCTGCTTTATTTTAACCTTGCTTATGTCTCTGGGTGTCATATAAATTTTGCACTCTTGACCTCCACTCAGGGAATTTAGAGAAATGACTAATCTGGGGGAACTTGTAAGCTGATCGGATCACTGCAACATTCAGCTGCACACTGGAGTGAATTTTAAAATGGACTTCTCCTTTTTACACTGATCCATTATCATTTGTATGTCACTCTGTGAAAGCATTATTACTCGCTGTAAGCATCGCTTTAAGGCCACAAATTATCCATCTTCTTATGGTGACTGGTTTCATGAACATGACAAGAGAATAGAGGACTTCAACGGCCTCCTCGGTATTCAGATTTGAATTTAATCACCACCTTTGGCATGCTGTCAAACAGAGGATTTGGGGAACGAATTATTATGTGATGCAATTATTTCAGCATGGATCAGATGAATGTTTACAGTGTCTCGTGGATTGTGTGACACTGATAGTTCAGGTGGTTTTGAGAGCAAATAGATGCCCCACTTAGACGAGTGTTGCTACTACTGGGCTTAATTTTCATCTCTGGCCAGCTTTTCTATCCTTGTATTAGTGCAGAAGCAAAGAACAATGCAATTTAATGCCCAAGCCTTCTGATGTAGTGCAGCTGTTTTATAGTTATTGCTTGGGCAATTGGGTGTTTAATGCCCATGCGTTCTTTGATAGAATATGCAAAAAAGATTTTAGAAGCACAAAAGACTCACTAATTGCACCATGTGCTCTTTAAACATTGATCTGGACAATTTGAGACTCGCAGCACCATTACCTTCAACTTTTTTTTTTTTTTTTTGCCCTGCCATTAACTCTTGTTATGGCTTTAATAGCATCTTTCAACCTCACTGCTCCTCTTTGCTCTTTGTGTCACTGCTTGTTAATAGACTTATAGTGGACGAATAGTTCGGAGCCTTTGCTTAAGTAAACTAACGAACACTGTATCACACTGTAAAAACATTCTCTTTCACCTAAAAAGCCCTGCATTTTCAAATAAGACTCCAATAAAAATTTAATTAGAATCAGGAAAATATTCTGAATATATTAAGGGTATTGAATAAAATGGATTATGTTAATTTTTAATTATGTTTTTATATTTTAGAGCACTTCAACTAATAACGATTGTTGTATGGAGAAATCTGCTTATGATTGCTGCTGAATCTAAAAAATACCAATGGTAATTGTACCATGATTAAAATGACCAGTGTAAGTTTAGGAGCACATCCTGGCGTGTGTTTCTACACACATCAGCTGCATACACTTCATCTCAAGGATCTAAGCCGCACACCCATCTATAGGGTTTGCAGAGAGTGGTCTAAAAAAGACAAAATATCCAGTGTCCATTCTCTGGATGAAAATGTCTTGCTGATTTTAAAGGACAAATTGCTTCAAGCTTCCAGGAAACAACAGTAGCTCAAATAACTGCTTGTTACAATCAAGGTACAGTATGCAGAAGAGCAGCTCTTATCCAGATACCACTCCTATCAGCTAACAGCAGGAAACTAAGGCTAAATTTCCCACAAGCTCAACAAAAGTAGAGAGTAGAAGACTGGAAAAAAACATTCTTTGGTCTGTTGAGTCTCAATCTCTGCTGTGATGGTTGGGCCAAATGATCCCTGCTATCCAACATGAAAGCATCATCAGCATGGTGTAAAGGTGTAAGAGATACTTTCTTGACTCACTTTAGGTCCTTTATACTAACTAAGCACCATTTAAGTGCCAAAGGCTACTTGAGTATGTCCATCGCTTTTTGACCACAATATATTCATCGCCTGGCTGCTTCCTGTAGGATAGTGTGTGTGTGACAAAGCTCGGGTTTCTTGAATATCTTATACAGTGACCAGATCTCAATCCAATAGAGCATTTTGTGATGTGGTTGAAGGGAGACATTGGCATGACAAGCAACTGTGTGATTCTCCCATGTCAATACTGACCAAAATCTCTGAGGAATGTTTTCAGCACCTTTTATTGATTTAATGCCACAAAGAATTAACGAGGTTTTGAGGGCAAAAGGTTCTAACACACCATTAGGAAGGTGTACCTAATAAAGTGGCTGGTGAGAGTTTGTGCCTTTGGGATTGAAAAAAGAAAATATTTGTATCATGAACTTGTCAGCCTACTTCTTGGAAAACCTTTCCTAGTTTTTCTCAGGAATTGGCAAGGACAATGGGAAGCTCATCTATTGTTTTTGCTTACATATAAAATTAAAGTAAAAGTATTGCAAATACTCATTTAATCATAAGCACGTACAGTTTATATTATCCCATCACAGTTTTTTAGTTGATGCTGGTAAAAATCTGTATGTCAAAATGAGAGCGATAAAGCTAGATCCCTTCAGAAAAAAAAGAAGCTTAGAGGAGAGAGCGAGTGAGACAGTCAGTGACAGAGACAGATTGTTTCTTCTGTGCTTGCATAGAAATGGATGGAGTTAAATTGGTTGCTACCTTGCCCATCTGCCATAACAGCTGGTGATGCTCTAATATAAAAGGGAGCAAGAAAAAAACATAGGCGAGCCCAAAGGCAGTCGTTCTCATTTCTCTGAGAACTAATTTGCTGTTTACATTCGTATCGCAGTTTAAGCTGATTCATTGGTTAGATTCACCAAAAGCATCTCCCATACTGTATGTTACTGTCTAGATTTGTTACATTTTGTTTTATTGCATGTTCATTACATTCATTCCCCCTTCATAAATGGGACCTAAAATAAACCTAAAATCTGGCAGGCTAATCATTTTGAACTCTTCTCATTGTTTAACACAGTCAGGGTGAGCCTTATCTGCGGATGCTGTCCTGGGGTCCTGAATCGGAGCTTACATGGGAGAAGTGGCTTGGCAGTAGATGAGACAGACAGCTAAATAATCAGCCTGCAAGACCTGGCAGTGGAATGTAATTACTGAATGAATGGACAAAGCATCTGTCTTTCTGGAGGCTTCTGGTGAGATCTCTGAGGATGGGAAGGGAGGCAGCATTGTGGGGAGGAGCAAAGTAAGATTGAGGATAATGTGATGGGAAAGGTGAGGAAACGAAGGGCAAAAGAGGTGCAGGGGACCTCCGAGGGCATGTCCTATCACATGCTGTAGTCTCATCATCTGTCTTGTTTTAGGTGTACAAGAACAAGCTGCACACAGTTTGGGCGGCACTCGTAAAAAGCTAAGTTATGTAGCTTATATTTTTACAAAATAGCAAAAAGTCATATGTCAATATTTTTATCTTGAAGAAAAAAAGAGAAAGAAATTTGCTCGCTATTGATTTGCAAGCCAGCCTTTTCAATTCAGCATCGCACCAGGTAATAGTGAAAGATTTGTCACTCAAAAATATTTTATATTTTATTTCTTGAAACAATGGTTATTCAATTTCACACAAACGCAAACAAGCCAGCTTTTCATCTCTTCAACTGTTGTCATGTTTGCTGACTAAAATGAATGTAACTAGTTAGAAGTATCTTGATCTTTAGCTCCAGGAGCGTAAATTATTAAAGTTTCCAGGTGATTTGTTTCAAAAAATGATCTTAAAAAGTCAAATATTCATATTATATCATTATACAACCCTTAAAGAGACAGGCTGCATGCCATATGCAAACATGTCTTAAGCAAAAGTTTAGCATCCTCATCTGCTGATGCTACAAATGGAAAACATTTTTGTACCACAGCTTAGAAAATCACGTGGCGATGTGCTTTTTGACACTATTGCTACCTTTACAAGGCAAAAGACTCACTAATGATGACTAATGAGGGGATTTCAAAATAAAACTCCATACAATGTAGCAAATGTAGTTTGGGATTTAAATAGTATAACCTTGTGTATTCTGCCCAGTCTTGTACAGAATGTAAATAATACCTGAAAACTTTTAAAGCTCTAGAAGAAACACTGGGTTACTACAGCTCCATTATGGCATACTAACACTTGCAACATTTCCTTTATACAACACTTTTTTAGTATCTTAATGAAGGTTAAGCAATAATGAACATACCCTCTCTGAGTAAAAGAAGTAAAACATACTCCCTTTGTAGAGCCTCATTTACACTGCTCAAATATGGCAACACCGACTGAATCCTGTATCCAAGTGGAGGAGTTGTAAAAGACGTCACTGGGTGGAATTATTAAGGGGGAAACTACTACTAATATATATATATATATATATATATATATATATATATATATATATATATATATATATATATATATATTTAAAATCAGGTTGTAAATGTATTTTATTCTTTTAATTGGGAGATTTTAACCTCAATTATCCACTAAAGAAATCACAGCTTATGCACCTTTTGTGTTGTCTTCATTGTTCTGAGGCTTGGACAAAAACATTCCACGCTTCTTAATCTTTGAATTTGGGATTTTTTCAGTTTCATTGGCACAGTTATATAAAATTAAGGACATGGTGACATGGTGACTGTGAAAGAATTCCCAACAAGTCAGCTGAAAAAATGTCTTCCCTTCTAGACATCCCACCGTAAACTGTAAGTGATACTCTTGCAAAATGGAAGTGTTTAGTAACCACAGCAAGTCAGCCGCAAAGTGTGAGACCCAGTAAAGTTACACAGTGGAGTCGCCGAGTGCTGAGGCACGTGGTGCGTAACACTCGCCAATCTCTCCTGACTCAATAACTGCTGAGCTCCGAAACTCCTCTGGCATTAACATCAACCCAAAAGCTGTGCAATGGGAGATCACCCTTTGGGTCTCCATGGCTGGCCAGCTGCTGTAGGTGTAATGTGTAGGTGGACCAATATTTTTGTCCACGGCGTCATGCACTCCCTGTTTGTAGGAGCAGATTGGAGAACAATTCCCTGCAATCCTCGTGTTTATGGCTGCCATGAATGCTGTTTCACTCAGGACTATAAAAAGAATTAGAATAGAGTGCAATTATATTGTTGCTTCTGAATTAAATAAAAGTGCCATAACAAAACAAATAAGACCGCCGGATGGAACTGTTCAGACCAGGGTGGATATTTGTTTTGTGTGTTTCTGAAAAAGCCACACACTCTGCAGCCGGTTATGAACTCTCCAAAGTGGTTTGCTTTGTACTAGAAAGGTGAATGAGTGTTCCACTTTCATCTAACGCTATTCAGCTCTACAGCGCTGAATTGTCTTGCTGAGATACTTCCAAAATCCATACAGACAAGTCATCTCGGCAAATACACATTCAGACCCATAAACCATGAAAAATAATAACAGTTCAAGCTCAAGCTGCACAGTGAAATTTCTCAGTCTGTCGGCCTGTTTCTATAAGTCTGGTCTCATGATGATGATTTTCTGAAGGGTTATTTCTATCCTTGCTATTGCTCCGCAGATTTCCATATTGCTTTCAATCTCTGAGCCTATAATTAATTGGAAAGTGAAATTGCTTTTCAAAATGTTTCAACTTGCATTGACTGACCTAATTAGTTCAATGATTACACTCACCAGGAAGAGATCCCTGCCTAAATGATGGGGCTAATTTGAATGAATATTTTAAGCCCATTTCTGCAATTAATGTAATTTACATATGTAATGTGTCTGTTTGATTACTTAATTATGTTTGTATTCCCTGACGATGTCACTGACAGGTGTCTTTAGAGTATAGCAAAAATAATGCAAAATCCAGATGTCCCACTTCATTCAACTAGTTTAGCAGGAGCTGCAACTACCTGCATTACAGAGCTGTCGAGTTCCTGTGGCTTGCAACAACTTTGCATCTACCCCCGACAAATTTATTCACTGTCATCTGCAGACTCGCTGGAGAATGACAGAAATTGATTTTCCTTGCAGTTAGCTCCCCATGGGTCTAAAAGGATGGGGGGGGGAATGATAAAATAATACACAAAACATCTTTCTTCTAGTTTAGCCATCTGGTCACAAACATTTTGAAAAGCCGCTGTGTCAGTTTTGGAGTAAAACTGAAAGATAGTGCAGAAGGCATTTTAGTCTTCAGCTAATATTGTGACTTCCTAATAATCATGTCATGTAACATCCAGTAAGTAAATATCTGACTTGCCGGTTCACTGGATTTTTTTTGGGAGAAAGGTTTGACTTGAAATGATCTGAAAGATTTTAGTTGAATTACAAGCAGGCTATGTTCAACACCACTTTGCAAGAAGCAATCCCGCTTCCATGGGGACTCTAAAATTAAGAGTTATCTCTGTGGGGTAACAACATTTGCTTCTTATTTTTCTTTTTGCATTAAATAGAAAAAGGATTGATGCCGCTGATGTTTGTCTGTCACATACACTTCGCTTAGCTTAGCACAAAATCACAACACCCAGGGGATAAAGTGGAATTTGGCTACTTGAGTGCGCTGAGATTGGGTGCAGTGCAGGGAAATGACTCTCTTAGAAATAAGTCACAAAATAAATTGATGTCCCATTTTCTTTATGGACAGGCTTTGACCAGATGCTGCTGCTTTAGAGGTTTACTGCTCTTCAGTCAGATTGTTGTATGTTATATGAACTATTTCACGAGTGCAACACAATGCAGCACTGTAGATTGTACCATAATACTGCTACTTAGCTCAGCATGAATTTGCATACTAGTATAATAGTCCAACAAAAAATATAATTAAATTTGTTGTGAAAGACACAATTCACAAATAACCAAATAACTTCAGCAAATTATTACATGCAGATCCAGAATCTGATATTTTAATAATAAAGTAACATTTATTTGGACATGACATGTAAGTTTTCCCCCTCTAGCTAATGTCACTTGCCGAGTAGTCATTATCTCTCATTTTCCTTTAATGTTCTGTCTATTTTAGATCGTTCACACATTTTTCCCCCTCTTAGGAAATACAGTGACTGGACACTTAGCTAGCAGACAGACTATAATCCAAACTGCACAGATGCAGTTTTGTGTGTCGAGTTTGAAATTATCTGCCATTCACAGAAATGGTAACTTTGTTTATGCTTACTGTAGCGGTAGGTAGTGAAGTACAACATGGCAACTTTTCTGACGTCTGCACATGTGGAAAGGACCAAGGGTGATATTCATTTCTCTGTGGCCTAACCTGGAAGCAAAGCCAGGCTGCTTGATAAAATTATGTATTTTGGAAAATTTTGTAAAATTTGGATTAGGTTTCATTACTGAGCAACTGAAAGGTTCTGGAACTCCCACTCATTTTAACCCCTGAATAAACATAAGTTAGCCCAGCTAAAAACACCCAGTAAACCCCTAGTTCTCAAACGATATAATTAGTTAGTGCTTTAGAGTGACTCTTATCACCTATTTTTAGTATTTATGCTAACTATGCTAAAGAATGCTAACTGGCAGCTAGCTGAGAACCATGGTCCTATATTTGATGGAGAAATGAGCCGGCATTCTGCTGAACTTATAATCTTAATCTAAAATAGCAAAGTCTGCATCCCATACTTCAAGAGTATTTCAGAAGATGATAAGCTATCCATTTAAATGATCAGTATTCCCACAGTACAACCATGCTAAAAGATAGGGCTGCATTACAAACTAAGAAAAGCAGCCTGCTGTTTGAGGGCCCGAGACCCTAACCCATTTTTCAACAGCAAGCATCTGCATTGCTCGCTGCTTCTGTTGTGGCAGCGAGCCACTTGTCACGCACACGCTGTTTTCTTTTTTCTATAATTCTACATTCAGTTTGTTACTAGCTTAGAACAGCCAGTATACGGTCAAACAGTTTACCTATTTGCAATTTGTGATAGGCGGAGAGAGAAAAGAAAGACAGAGGAGTAAGGACAGGACATAATATTATTCTGGCTTGTTTTTACTCTCTGTTATCACCTTTTACCTGTGCTTGACTGGCCATCTGGCATACTGGAACTCCCCCAGTGGGCCTAACGTGACTTTTCGGGCCAACACAGCTGTCAACAAAAACGTCAGAGTGCCAAAATGGATAAGACTAGGGAGGTGCTGGCAGTGGTGCTGTACACAGTTAGAAGGACAGAGAAACGGAGAACTTAGAGGGGGTTAAGTAAAGCAGAAGGTAATGGGCTGTCTGCCTGGATCAACAACACTGTATGTCTTGACCCCTGTTTCAATCCAGGGGGTCAGTGTTGACATTGTGGAGGACTATAAATACCTTGGAGTACACATTGACAATAAACTGGACTGGGCTAAAAACACCACAGCACTTTACAGGAAGGGCCAGAGTCGTCTCTATTTTTTGAGGCGACTGAGGTCCTTCAACATCTGCCAGAAAATGCTGAGGATTTTCTATGAGTCTGTGGTGGCCAGTGCGATCCTCTATGCTGTTGCATGCTGGGGGAGCAGGCTGAGGGTCGCAGATGCCAACAGACTTAATAAACTGATCCGTAAGGCCAGCAATGTTGTGGGGATGGAGCTGGACTCCCTCAAGGTGGTGTCGGAGAGGCGGATGCTGTCCAAGATAAAGACAATGTTGGATAACACCTCCCACCCACTCCATGACATGTTGGTCAGTCACAGGAGTTCGTTCAGTGAGAGACTGAGATTACCGAAAAGCACCACTGAACGACACAGGAAATCATTCCTGCCTGTGGCCATCTCCCTGTACAACGCATCCACTTAACACACTGTTTGCTGCTACAACTACACATGTTTCTTTTCCAAATATTTATTTATAAGTGACTTATGTATGTATGTATGTATATATATGTATATATTGTACTATTCTTAGTTAGCGTATTGTCTGTCTTGTCTTAATGTTGGTTTAAAATGGAGCACTGTAACAAAAAATAATTTCCCCCAGGGATCAATAAAGTATTCTGATTCTGATTCTGATTCTGATGTCAGGAGAGATGAGATTAGGATGATTAGCAGGGTGATACTTGTCTGGAGTGTCAGAAAATTTAAGCTTAAACTCTATTGGTGAACGAAGTGGCTGGTTTTTGCAAAGTTGTGTTAATTACATAACAGTACAACCAAATATGCACTCTCTCCACAACTTCAATTTGGCTAGCTTGCCACTTTTGCAAATAAGTAGTTTTCTGGTCATAATGTGTTTGTGTGGATGTCAGAGTATGCTAGCTAACACACTGTGCAAAGTGGCTAAGACAATTAGTAAGCACTTGCTAGTGTAAAAAGGATGCCACAATTTTGTTAACCACCATTTATCAGCATTAGCAGTGGGCCAGCTGGCAGCTTGCTGTTCCCAGTGATGTTTTGGGATATGGAAAAAACCTCTTAGGACGCAAGATTTTGTGTGGCAGTGATGGACATTATAGGGGAGTAAAATTGAGACATTCTTGTCTTTATTTATTCCCTAAACAACTATTTGTGCATTGTCTTTACATACATTGTCATGTCAGTGTGACTGTTTTGCGCCTCTCTGACATGATCGCACCACTTTTTTATGGATTTATCAAACAAGTCCCCCGCATTTTTTTTTTACTTTTATGTTGACAGTTTATTCACTTTATTTTTTTCCTGCTTTTTAAGAACTTACCCAAGCAGGAAATGCTATGAGTTAGTGAAACATACTGTACTTCAACCTGAAAAGAACAATTATCTGATCAACTGTTTATTACAGACAGATCATTACTTCTTTTAAAATTCTCTCAGTACTGTACAGGTATTAGCAGAGTCACTTTCAAAAAACGTTTCCTTTATCTAAATCTTAGTCTTCGCTTATTCAATACACACCTTTAGTGCTTTTAAAGGGTGGCCTGGACGGCATGCATATTCAGGGCAGCACAAACATGGGTGGCATGTTATCGATTGCGGTGGGCTGGTACAGGGCAAAATGCCAGGGGCGATGGGGTCTGTCAGACAAGCCCTGACAGACCCGGTGTTATAGAGAATTTAAATGTTATACAGGCCCTCACGAGTGGGGTTTTCTGGCCGTGCTTATGAACAAAAAAGGAAACATATCTGTAGTTTATGACAGTTATTCTGAATTTAGTGCTGGTAGCCCTGCATCCAGGGCACCAAACCAAGAAAATACACTTGCCCAACAAAAAATTAAAAATAAATAGATCTTAAAATCCCTGATTTCTTTATTATCTGTTATTCAGACAACATCAACTTTGATTAAAACAATTTTTGAATGACTTAAACCGTGTCCACTAGAGTCTGCTAGAGTCCGCTCAGGTCACAGCAATGTAAATTTAATAGTAGTCCACATACCTGCCTGTCTTTTTTGACTGTTTGGACCAGTCTGCAAAGAATTTATATCACAATGCACCAACTACACATGCGGCCCAGGTAAGGAGACTTCAAAAAACTATAACAAGAATGACTATTCTGTTATCCTGTCTTCAGCTGTCCATGTCTGTATTCACAACCGAGTATAATCAAGGCATTATTTTTAAAGCATCTTGCTGATTAGGGATGGATGATGTGTCACAAGTAGACTTTGCTTTAAAGGTTGAGAAGCACTGGCTTACAGGACATGCAAATGCACTTTAAAGTCTCTTGATGGGGCTTTAAGTGTTCTCTTTTGGTTTTTCCACATTGCTATATGCTATCGTTTCCTGTGCAGTAAAACACTAACTGGGCAGCAAATGGGACGTAAATATAATCCAGAGAATCGTGTTACTCTTACGAAACAGCGGAATTTGTAAGTAAGCACATTTATATCCACTAATAATGCCAGAGCAGGCTATTCGACTGAAGATTTCATTTACCTTTCCATCAAGACAAATATCCAAACCACATCTTTGCACACTGATGGATGTAGGCGCTGGGTGTATATTAGAGAAAATGGATGGAAAAGGAAGTAATGGCTATAATAACTGCTGTTATTGCAGAGAACATACAGCAATGTGCTTCTTGATTTCCTCTGATGTCAAAACCTGGGGGGAAAATCAATATGAAGAATGAAGCCTTATTTACACACGCCACCTGATAGACTGTGGCTCGCTGCAAGATGTCAACGGGCCATTAATGTTTCAGGAGATGATTGCTTTTTTTGTTTTTGTGGCTAAGTGGGGAATTAAATGACAGCAGTTCTATTTTTAATCATAAACCCATCAGTGAATAGGGCAACATTTTAGGAAGACAGATGTGTTTGTGTGTTTTTTTTATTTTTTATTTTTTTTAGTTAACCTCAATCCGAAGAGGATGCAGTTGTGTTCAGGATGCATATTTGCAGGGACATGTGCACGTGGGATTATCACTCATGACAGCTCACGATGACAGCTATTCTTTGCAATGAAACCAAGCTGATTTCTGCATTTTTTCCCTTTTGTTTCTCCTAGTTAGTAAAAGTTCTGCATAACTTAACATCATTTAAATAACAATGTGAGTGCTTACGTGTAAAAAGCCCCAAGTCTGTCCATGTGTTGTTGTCAGTTAAGAATTATCTGTCAGCCTGAATCAGACTTTGAATGTGGAGCAATCATACATTTTCACCATCACCAGCAGTCCCCCCTGATACCTCTGACTGAACCGTTTGTTGAGAGAAACATAAAAGGTTTGCTCGGTGGACATGTTTTTGCCCTCAGGGGTACACAAACTCAATAGCTAGCTAGCTAGCTAGCCATCTCTTCTTGAGTGCACCTGTGCTTTCCTAGTGGCACACACTGAAAATTGAGGTCATGATCCCCACGACTATGTGAGTCAAGATGCCTCTATGTTGGAATATCTCTCTTTCTTTTCTCTTTTTCAGTTTATATCTCCTTGAAAATATCTATCTGGAATTCCCGTGTACATTCTTTCTCTTATAGAGGGCATACACACATTTGTGCATACATACATTTGAAGGGTAAACCGTACATGAGCATTTGCAACCCATTTTTCAAAACTGACTTTCATCTCTTGTGTAGATCTGCATTATTGCCTCACTTAAAAATTATCTAGCCTTAAATTTATATTTCTAAATTGAAAATCTTGAACTACATATGATGGTTGTAGAGTCTATTAGCAACTTATGTAAAACTACAGATTCCTTTTTTTTTTCCAAACACATGCATTGTTCATTATTGTCTGCAAAAAACACAAATGAGTATATTAGAATATATAAGCCAATAATTTGATAAACATTAAAAAAATTAAATGGTTTAAATGTATGAGCTGTGCTACGCCCTGTGCAAGAGTTTTGAATGTATCTGACCAAATTTAAAAAACAAGCTGCAAAAGCAAAGATGAAGATTTGTCGTCAGAGCAACAAATCACAGAAAAAGTATAATCACTTTATGATCATTTTATTTTTCTCTACACTTTAGTGCCTGTTGTATAAAGTGATCACAGTTTTTCGCTGTCTATTCTATATTTGGATCTAAACTTCAAAGATTTGAAACCTCTGACTCCTGTTTGGAACTCCCTCCCTCCCTTGTCAATGTGCCCTGAGGCATGCGAAAAGGCCCCCAGTGCCTCAAAACATAAGATGAAGACATCCAAAAGAAATGCAGAATGCTTTGAGTTATTTGTGGTTGTTTTTTTCCTGTTAATTTGTCTGTCTTTGTAGTGGTTTTGCGTCTCCGTGGTCAGTTTGTGTCTTTTTGTTATAATTCTGTTCCTCTTTGGTTGTTTTGTGTCTCTTTGAGGTTGGTTTGCATTTTCTTTCTGTCTTTTTGGATTATTTATGGTTGATTTATGCCTCTTTGCAGTTATTTGCGATTATTTTTTGTCCATTTTCAGTCTCTTTAAAGTTATTTGATTGACATCCCAAGAAAAATTCCTTCAAACTAACACTTTAGCCCCAGGAGAGCTCTGACCGCTTGCCCCTAGGGATTGTGCTCTGAAGGCCAGTTCACCAATTTATCCATGCATACGTTACATTTTTTGTTGTCTCTCTATGCTCTTCTTTTCTCTCTTCACTTTCTGCTTACCCCAATTGGTCCCTGAGATCCCCACTCCTGGAGATTTCTTCTTTGTAAGAGGGAGATTTTTCACCCTCCTATTTCCAGCTATTCTACTATTATTATTATTCTACTACTATTACACTGTTATGGTAAAATCTTTCCCTTACAATTGAAAGTTCCCAGAGATGACAACAGTGAATTGATTAATTCAATTAGATCAAGTTTCATGCAGACCTCATCAAAATAATATTCAGTGCAAATAAGCCTGTCGTGACAGTGTAGGTACGGCACAGTGCAACGTATCATGTATGTCGACTCTGTTGTGTTTAGACTGCCAATACATCCGTGACTGGTCACAAGCAGGTGAGAGACAGCTGAGGCCAGCAGGACAACAGCGAGAACAGCTGATCCCTGCAGAACCAGCTCAGAGCTGACCCAGATGAGGACTCTCCACTGTAATCGGAGTCCCTGAGGTAATCTAGGCAAGACATTATCTGCATCGTTGCTTCTCTGCAGCATCTGGAGGGCTCTGCCACCTGCTTTGGAAGGGTTCATACCACTCCTCTGCCTCTTTTTTTTTTTTGTTGCTTTTCATTTGTTTATTTTTCTGTCACGCACTCAGCATCAAAGAGCACACAGTCACTTAGACATGCCAGAACTCATGGATCAAGTTGTCAACTTTATAACCTCGTCTCTTAACTGAAACAGCTTTTCCAAGATTCACTCTTACCAGTAAACTATGCAGTTCTTTGAATTCATCGCCGTGGGCAATGCTCCACTGCTTATACAGTAGGAAAAAAAAGTTCTTCCCAATTAGATGTTTCCCATGCATAATGTTCCTACGCTTAATATTTTCATGCCCAGGTCATCTTTAGATTGCAAGTAAGCACTTGCTTTTGCATCCTAATGATAAATCAATTAGTTGAGCCTTAGATGTTGCCTATGGCAACTCAAGTCTTTGAATTTCACTATGCATTTTGATTTTAACCTCTATAAATTGACCTGGGAGCCCTTAGTCTCTGGTATTTCTGTGTTTATCTTTTTAATGCTGCTTTTAATATTTTATAGTGGCATTTCGGGAGAGTCTTATGTTTATTTAATATGCAGTGTTTTCTGCTTTTTTTTAATGTTTCAGAGAGGTAAAGAAAATTTTCTAAATATTTGATCAGCTTGTCTTTTCCTGTGCCACTGTTCTAGTTTGATACTACTCAACTTAATGTGGATTGGCTAGCCCGATCAGGGGAAGAAGGTTATCAGGAGGGCTGAAGAGAAGAATTTCTGCATAATGAAAGTATAATAAATGCATACAAGCAAGAAATAGAAGCTAAAATCTTTCTCCTCTTAAACTGCCTGCTCTTAAAAGGACCAAAAAATAGGTAAAACTTTATGTATCAGATTCCTTCTCCTGCTCTTTCTTTACAAATGTATGTCTAAATTTGTGTATGTGCAGATTGAGGTCATGTGTATTGTTCTTTTTTTTCGTGTCCTGCCAAAATATTCCAGCCACATTTCCATAATTCTATATGTATCCAAACTGAGACCTTCCGTTATTTCCAGAAAAGAAGCACAGACTAATCATCTTTGGCTCGGTCATCCTTCTGCCTGAGGGTTAAATTTTAATGATGATGTTTGGCACACTGATGTGAAAAACATGTATTAAAATGCCAAAAAGTTAAGTGTGATGAAACAGGCTTATGTATCTACAATGAGACCAACAATTTTCTGAAATTACAGTTTAATTAGGAGGGGGTGGGGGAGAAGATGCTGCTGCAGGAAACTCTGTGACATTTTCGTCTAAAGACATAATACTTATGTATATTAGAAGCAGCAATGCTTCATCCATATCTAATTTAAAGCCTAATTTTGAATGTTTTGCTCTTACGTGATACTCCTGCCGAATGGAATTTAACACATACTAATTAGAAAATTGTACTGAATTTTTAAGCTTGACCTCATGTGACCTGGAAGCTATCATGTAGGCTGGATCAACAACTGGACAGCGCTGGGAAAGCAGTATAAACTGTACTTTCCTCATGAGCGGATCTTCCAAACACTGACCTTTACACCATCTTAGCTCCATGTCCTTTTGTGAGGTTTGTCCTAATCCCACAGCTCTAAACTTATTTCCTCCCTAAAAATAGAAAAATTCAATTTGCTTTACAAATCCAAAACACATCCCAAGTCTCAGTCTAGGTCTAGTTTCGTGTATTTAATTAAAGGAAAAAAATATCACTGTTTTGTGACTGATCCCATTGTCTTCATAAGCATCAAGTTAAAAGAGCGCACGCCCTCAAGACCGAATGTCAGTTGCATGTAACTAAAACAAAACTTTGCTTTCATACGAAATTTTAAAGTTACAATCAGGTCTCAGCATGTCGGTGCAGAAGTCTGATTTCAGTGATGCACAGTAACTCAGATGGTTCCCATAATAGACACTGGAAAGTCATTCAGCCTGACCCTATTCTTCAGATATGGGTTTAATTGCCCAGACTATGAAGTGCAAGATCCCCTCACTTATCAAATTAACAGCTCAGAAAAGGACAGTAAAGTACTTAACAGTAGTCTCAGTAGAATGAGTCATGGCAAAGGTAAGCTGTTTACCTGTTAAAAGGAGGGGAGAAGGAAGCGAATGCCTCGTTGAGAGAAATAAAACACATCGTAAAACACTCTTTTTACTTTGGTACTTCATGTTATGTTGATATGGTTGACTAGCTGCCAAAATGCAGATGAAAGACGCTTTGAGTTGATAATAATATGGATGCACTTCTGCGAGTTGCCTTTACAACCATGCGATTACTAAAAAAAATCTAACTTGTGACTTGCACAAGTTTGCCTTGCAGACATTTTTTCTTTCAGGTAACATAAAAACTGGCCTTTCTTCTTTGTGGTAAAGCCTAAGAAGAATTAAGGTATTGCTCACACTTAATCACTCTGTCAAAATAACATTACACTAATGCGGTAAGGAGTGGTGCTCTTTGCCGTATGCTTATTAGTCAAGAAGGAGAAACGGGATTTTTTGTATCTACTTGAATGGAGCAAATCATTATTTATTGTTATAGTACAATAATTATCAGAAAGACAATAACTATTTCTGTCAGGCTCATTTTCTAGATTGATTTATAAAGATGGAAAACAGCAACCAAACTCTTTCCTATGTGAGTAATGACATGTGGAAATTCAATTAAAACAATGCAGAGATTAATTGAGAGCTTCACTGACTGGCAAAAAAAATTGTTAAGATGAGAGCAAAATTCAGACCAGCTTTGTAGCTGCCATATTTTCAGACAGTGGCAAGTCATACTATATGAGTGCCTTTATGGTTAAAAAAACATAATTTAAGTAAAGAGCTACTGCTGCTTCTTGAAAATGATAAAACTTGTTTCATGGTCCCTTTTCAACACTTTAAAGGGCAAAACATAAAACGTCTCAGTCTGCTCAGGTTTTGTCCTCCTTTAATGTTGCTTATTGTTTCTTCTTTTGAAAGATGATACTAAAGCAACATATATCTGCACACACACACACACACACACACACACACACACACCACCACCACCACCACCACCACCACCAAACCTGCATTCACTTTCATGCATCTTCTAGTTAAGCACATGCTTAGTGCACATAGCTGACTCTTGCGTGATGTTTTATTCATGGTAGCAGAGATATAACCACACATGAGCTATCATACTTCTCTGTGAGACTCCTGTGCGGTTCTGGCTTGGCCCAGATAACAGAAAACCTGCCTGGAGCGCAGACACAACACTGCAGGACGTAATAGAAACTATCATAATGCTTAGCAGGAGAGATGTCTGTGGAGCTCACACTGTGGCGGTGTGGCAGAAACAACTCTCAACTCAGGGCGTGAAGACATGTTGATGTCTTGTGATGTTGTGGTTTGAGGTTTGAAAGCCAACAGATGGAATGATTTTAAGGGAGTGGGCTGATGGGAGTGGGCTGATTAAAACCTTTGTGCACCGAAAATAATGAAGACAATTTCTTTGGAACGTTTACAAAAGACAGCTATTTTATGCAGCTAAAAATTGTGTGTAATTCTGCATAGATAAACTGGAGGACAGTGTGACACCTTGAAGAAGTTACTGAAAATATTATCTAGACACATGTGAAATGCCCTGGCTTCAGGCTAAAATACAGGCCTTGAAAATTAAAGTCATTCTTTCACCGAATTACTCGGTGTAAGAGTTTAATGTGCTCATGGCTTAAATGAGTTCAGTGACTTTTAGAAATTTTTGAAGGAAAATGTAATTAAATTGTGGCTGCAGTGCAAGAACTGACGGTACACTGATTACTTGTATCTGAATCTAATTGTTGGATTCAATTGTAATTCTTCTTTTTCAGTCACTGACAGACTCGGTGGCAAATCCACACCTACTCCAACACCATAGCCTATAATATATTTACTATGTGTCTACAAGCAAACACTTACTCTCTTCCTAGACTCTTAAAGCCGTTTCTAAATTGGCTCACAAATTGGACCCCATTAAAATCTCCTCATGCTCTTTATCTACATCTCCTTTATGGTCTGCATAGATCTAACTGAAGACAGAGAAATCGATACTTAATAACAGCCTTTCAATTCTCTGCAACATGTTTAATCTTAATTGCTCTAGTCAGTTTGCCTTATTAACAATCCTAGTTTACCAAATGCGTTTTTCATCCAGTAGTTATTAATGTTTCATTTCACCACATTAAATTATTTGGATTCTGATCAGCTATGCAAGCCTGTTTAATGACACCGGGACTTAACAGTCTACACTCAGACTTAATGGTCCACTCCCCTGTGTTTTATTGGCCTGCAGTATTATGCTGACGAAACCTCTGTTCTGTTAAACTGAACACATATGAGTTAAATGGAGCAAACTGATGAGATCTGATGCACAAGCTTGACTCCTTTCTTTAAAAATGGAAACTCCAAAGGCAGAAATGATTTAGATCAGCCCGGGAAAAAGTGAAGAGTAAGTCAAGTAGAGATGGTGGATTTCTGCTGAGTACCATGACTTTTTGGCTATGAACCCCCCCCCCCCCCCCCCCCCCCCCACACACACACACACAGAGCAAATAATTCGAATAACTGATTGCAAGCCTTGCTCTTTTCTAAGACTCCATGATATCTGTTTTCGCTTTTATTTTTGCATTTCCTGCAGCACTAATAATCTGAGGTTAAACTGCCTCTTGAAAGGATTATTTCACTCTAAGTCCTCTTTTAGTTCATTTCCTGCAAAATCAGATTAGAAAAAAAGTATTTATGCATCCAGGCCCACAAAAAGCGGATTTGAGTTTGTGAAGGACTAAGAGGGGCACTTAAGTGTAGGAAGATATTTGCCCATGACATACTGCAATGGAAAATGTAACCTAATTATTTCCCTCAAGTTGGTAGCCAGCTGCAGTTTAAAGAAGCGTCTGCTGCAGTAAAGGAATTTTGTTATTTCCGCTCCTCCAAATCGATATATGGATAGACTTTCGATACTTGCATTTATTGCAGTCTTGGCTGTATCTACTTACATTTAGTCTTCAGCTTGAACGGCGTGAAGATTGTTGAACTCACGACAAAGAAAACACTGTTCGAACGAACTGCGTGTGATTTCCAATCCGTGTTCTTGAATTACTGACCACGACATTAGATTTTTTTTGTATTTTATTTTATAAAGCATTAGGTACAGATCGATCACAGCAGGTAACCTTCAGGTAACATTGATGAAGAATGCCTTTTCTAATCAACAATTTGAGCAGCCCTTACAAAATAACACGTCAGCCACAGGTGCATATTTCTGTCACCTCATTCTTTATTGTAAATACAGAAGCGTGTCACTCATCCGCTCACGTTATATACCTGCAAGAGGGAAAATGTCTGTTCATCCTCGTTGAAAACAAGAACGCATTGAACTCCCCCAAGAATCAAAACTCCCCTCGTCCACCCAGCATCATCTAGTCAAAAAAATAACATCCAAAAAATACTTGACACTGCCACCAGCAAAAGTATAATGAAATCGGAAAAAGAGAGGAACACAAAAAACCAAAAACAAAAACCACAAACCTGTGAGCTCAGCTGCAAGAAAAGTAGCACGTTAAAATGTCATCGGGCTTTAAAAATGATTCCCCCTCTTTTTTTCCATAAAGAAAAGAGGAGCAAAGTAAAAGCAAGGCTCGGATCGGTGGTGATTTCACCGAGACATCAAAATCACAAAACTCGAAGGCAACAAACAACACTGCAAAATGCAAACCAAAGCATAGCAACAGCAAAAGTCGACAGAAACAAAAAAGAAAAAAAAAGAGAAAAAAATTAAAAATGTTTCAAAACCACCAATAAATGTTCGAAAAATCTCAATACTGACAAAACCTGCTTGGTTTCGACCCTCGAAACAAAACTGCAAGCAAGTAAAGGCTTTCTCAATCCCGATAACGCACCCGTTTACCCTCTTGGCACTCTCGATCAGAATAACTGCATGCTAAAAACTTGAAGCCTGGATGTG
The DNA here is from genome assembly GCF_057381845.1 of Rhamphochromis longiceps. NCBI lineage: Eukaryota > Metazoa > Chordata > Actinopteri > Cichliformes > Cichlidae > Rhamphochromis > Rhamphochromis longiceps. Next base: position 26,114,430 of record NC_140565.1, on the reverse strand, counting down.
GAAAAACGCTCAAAACCACCATGTCAATGCTCAATTCAACCATCAGCAAAAGGAGGAAAAATAACAAAAAAAGGGGGGGCAATTAAAAAGACAAAAAATGCTTACAAAAAAGCCATTGGAAATGTACTCACCGAGCGGGAGTAAAATGTTGCAATAAAAATGTGATATGGCTCAAAATACAGTATGGCGGTGCTAGCCGAAATGCTGTGCCTTTTCTCTAGATCTCTGCCTCCAGTTCTGTCATGTGACTGATTCAGCCCCGACTTCCAGCAATGAGAGACCAGTGTTGAACAGCTGATGCTGAATGCTCTCCTAACGGCTCGACTCTCTCCAAAAGTAAAAAGAGGTAGTCCTTATCATCCCACAGTTATGACTGAGCAGCTTGTCTGTTTTTCTTTCGGTTTCTTTTTTTCTGCTTTTTGTCCTTCTGTTTTAAAGATGCAGAGCTCACGCGGTGTCAGCGCCACGTCACGATCCAGGCATGCTTTCATTTCATTCACTGCAAGCACTGGCTGGGATAAAGAGCACGGTTTTTCTTACTGGGGGAGAATGAACAGGGGTGTGTGTTATTACAGCGAGGGGGGTGGGGGTCAACGTAAAGCTGCATCGCAATAGCATGCAGCCCTGTTCTCAGAGCTTAAACTGTGAAAGTGCAGCACACCGAACAACACACCGTTAACGGGAAACCAGCGCTGACCATGGTGCTGAAATTGGCGAGAGCAGATGTGTCCCTGGTTCTCAGCACGATGTAATACACCCGGGACCGGCAAACAAAAATAATGCATTATACTTGAACTGTAATATCACCAAGACCCGTCCACGGTGCTGGAACTTTGAGTGTTGTAGATATTAAGCCAATTTAAAGCATTTATTATCTTCAGCTGTGCACTACTATAGATAAATAGATGTTTCTACGTTTTGGAGAATTGGGGTAAAACACGTGTGAACAAGATTTATTTTTCTTTATTATAGCAAGTATAATTTATCATGCATGCAACTAAAGTATAGTATGGCACAGAGCCTTAACTGTGCATTCAGTATTGCACACCCCTGGTTGTGTGATTGAAAATAAGAAAGGGAACGCTTCTTGGACAAAGAAATGATAGACGAGCCTTTTTCCAAGCCGTGTGTGTGTGTGTGTGTGTGTGTGTTTGTGTGTGTTGCTGAAACTTAAGCACAAAAGAAATACTGAAGCAAAACAATGGTGTTTGTACTCGTTCCAATGATTTTGTCATCTTATACATTAAGTAGCCTAAAGCCTGGTTTAGACTGCCTATGCTCGTGAACTGTGACTAAGACAACTGTCAAACACACAACACCATCACCAACCATATTAAAAAAATAAAGCAGGTCTTTGTTACAGAGTATGGATTGTATACTGCTTTTTTAGCTCAGCACAGCAGTTTTACCACACTCCCTATATAGAGTAAGAAATTCTTAGATAGACACAGTGTATGATGGAAAGTCTTCTAAACAGAGTACATGATTTGTGGCTATGGTCTCAATAATACGCAGCCATGTTGCTGTTGCTGAAAGCAAGTACATATTGAGGAAAAATAAAAAATGTCTGCTGCACCGAAACGGAAACTGAAATTCATTGTTGGTTTTAACTTTTAAATTAAACACAGAATTTGAACAAATCCTAATCAAATCCATTATCTCGCATCATTTTAAAAAATGTATATATTTTCTTGGATAGTCAACTGGATAGTGAAGCATTGCACATTCGGACACAAATGATGGCTTCTGAGTGACTACAGGGTATATATAGATAGAGTGAATGAATGAGTGATATTAGATTCAGCAGTGTCCTTAATATAATTCATCTCTGTCTATGGTCCTAAAGTGGTACATTAAGATGAATGCGTTTTGAAATTATACTCTTTTAATGTCTCTAAGCCCTGTCCATGGTCCTGAAACTGACTGAGTATAGCATATTTGGGGCAAACAGCTGTATAAAGACTGTACATGGAGCCGAAACTGGGTTGCCTTCATTGTGTAGTTGATGTCTGTCGTACTTCCTGTTTAAGTATGATATTGAGAGAGACACTGCATGGATTAATTCTATATTTTTAGCCGTTTACTCGTGCTTTTTAAGATCAAGAAGCCAAGTAGACAAACAGGTGACTCTTAAGATTGGTTTTCATGCTATTTGGATTTATTGTACCTACATGACATCCTGCAGACACCCACTCTCTCTCTCTCTTTCTCTCATTTGTTGAATAAATACACCTGAGAAATGTAGGTTATTGCTGATTGTGCCAGACAGGAAAGTAATAATGTGTTATTGATGCATTAGTGTCTGACTGCAGTTTTCAGACGAAATTCAGTACAAGTTCATGCAACACACAGGGCTGGAGACAACTGTCACCATTCATTCATCACAACTGTGGTTGGTGCACTGTTTCCACCTTAAGCACTGTCTAATGTAATTCACTTTTCAGATAACATCCAAGCCTTTGGGAGGCACAGTGAAAATCCTTTACAGTGTCTAAAGGATATATTGGGTGTCTAAGAACGGTGATCAAACTTTCCTTAGAGCAAATTCTAGCACCTTTATCGCAGAGTGTTTTCACCTCTTCTTCCATTTGGCCATCAGAGCCTCTTGAGTCGTTTTGGAAGAATACTGTAAAACACTGTGTTTTTCCCCTTTTTCTTTTTTTTTCTTCATTTGGTGTGATATGCCAACAGTGTCATAGCATATTGGTTGTTGGGCCTATAAAGTAAAAGTGACGGTCAGCGTGTTGCTGTGCAGGGCATGTCACACCATAATTATCAATGCCTGGGGGTGCTCATGACCTAATTCACTGTAAACTAGGTGATTCACTAAGATGCACAGGTCGGATTTAAGAATTAGGCAGTAAATAGATCCAGATAGCTTCCAACATGTGGGCAGAGCACGGGTGACAAGAAAATGGACCAATTAAACCACAGCCAGTCTAATTCCTTCTAATCCAATACCACACTCTATAATAAACTATGACTAATGCATGACATTGCTATTGACATGAGGTTATTACCAGTCATTTGGCTCAAAATCACCCCTTTTTTTCCCACTTTAATGGTGCACAACTTTTAATGCCTGCTGTGGAAAATATACGGCTTATGCCTCACTCCACATGATTTACGCATATGTGACCATAAACAGTGGAGATACTGTCATGTTTACTATAATGCACTCGCAGGTTTCTGGATCGTGATATTATCCACCATGCTGTCGCATCTCAAAGACACTTGCGAGGCATGACCTTCATGAATATCTGGAACAAGAACTATCAGTCATACCAACCTTTTGACATGAGAGGGGTCTATTTTGGCCAGATACTCAACAAAAACATGCATTTTCAAGTTTGATTCCATGGTAGCCTGGATTCATTTACATGCTGATGCATTTGCAGTTGGTAGATTTGCAAATTAAATAAGAAATGAAGCTAAGCAGAATCATAATTCATTGCCCAGAATGAAATCCCCATTAGTAAAGTACAGTGCAAGGACCACACATCGCCTCAGGCCATAAACATTCAGTCAGAGGCAGAGCTCAAAACATCGGGGCTTTTGGGCCTTGTGGTTCTTCTTGAGGTACATTAATCAATATTTGTTAGTACATTATTTATAGGATGTGTGCAACATGCAGCAACATTGAAAAGGAGGCTGTGATTTTTCTCTCTCTCTCTCTCTCTCTCTCTCTCTCTCTCTCTCTCTCTCTCTCTTTTTTGTTGGATCCAGTTTCACAGCCACCTCTTGTGTTAGGAAATATTTATTGCCCCAAAATCCACATCTCCTCTATGTAATAAATTACAAAAATGCCCTATGTGACTGGATGTACAGTATATTTCAAGACGAAAACAAAACACAGCTTTTTCAGTTCCCTGCCCTATTTTTGTGTTAAATAGAATGAACTTTCTATAATATAGTCATAGGATACCTATTCCTGCCTCACGCAGCTGAGGTCCACTCCAATACGTGGCGGTAGCTCGTTTGTGTGTTTCTGTGGCAATACACAAAAACTATAGACTGAATTAATTTCCTTTATAAAAGGAATTGTATTCTTTAATTACCATTTTGTCAAGAAGTAGGCAGAAATTATGTGGGATATTTTAATCAAAAATAAATGGAGTATGCACACATAACTGTAAGGGGATTTAATGCTCATTACCATAAATGGGTTACATTTACAAATCTACAGCTTGAGGTGGAAGGATTATATCAAATAAGTCAAAATGAATAATATTCTTGAAAGCCTTTTCACATTGCCTGTGTCTGCCAATAACAGCCTTAGAATATGGGTTTAGTAAAATCACTACAGGAAATGCTTTTTTTCCACCATTGTGCATGTTTTAAAGGCTGAAAATGTATGTGTGTGGGCTGGGTCACTCAGTGAAATGTCAACCAATGCATTAATTGTATCAACCTCAATGGCTTCATTCTCTCCAAGATGACGGATCCACATCACCTTGTTGAGACAGAAGGCAGGCTTACTGACATGTTATAGTAGTCACTCTGCAGAGCATCCTTATTTTTGACACTTCTACAGCTACACTGAGACCCATCACCCTTCAGCACCATCTAAGTCTTACCATTTAGATTTTACGATCTACAGCAGAAGGTTAACTGGCGTTTTGTATGAAATCTTACCCAAATTACCACTTTTTCTGCTACAAATTCAGTGACCTATGGTAGTTTTTATAGTTTCTGGTGGGGTTGGGATTTTTGCAGAGGACTTAAAAAACTTTCACATATTCAGATTAGCAGGGAACAAGGCAAGCCTGTAAACTAGAGATCGCACTCCTACAATCACATGAGAAGTGTATTAGAAGACTTTCTAATGCAAGCTTGACCAACATTTCCAACTGTGCATACTTTACATTACAAGATAGATTTTATTAAGAAGGTGTAAGAGAAAATAGCAGTTATTTGCCCATCAAAAAATAGAATAGTAAAAGAAAACATGCAGATTTGTTGAATCTGTTGAATCTATGTCACCATTTTTAAAAAAAAAACAACAACTTACACCACACTGCACTCTAACCAGAGTAACCATCTATTATGACACAAGGTATTAAAGAGACAGTACACCCCCTGAATCTAATTTACACATTTCCGTCTGGTCTGTAGTGATGTTCATCCATCCAGATTATTTTTAAATTGTATTTTGTGTGAGTTGACCAGTTTTGGAGATGCTGGTTATAGTGATGCTTCCCTTCTCTTCAGTATAACACAAGGTAATTGGCAGCTGTTGTGCTAAAAAGTAATAAAGGAATAATAAAGAATAAAATATCCCCTTTTTCTCTATCCCCTTACCGCCAACTAATCACAGCAGATGGCTGCCCCTCACTGAGCTTTGTTCTACCAGAGGTTGGCCTCTTCCTATTAAAAGGGAGTTCTTTCTTCCCACTGTCGCCAGGTCCTTCTCATGAGGGAAAATCTGATTGGTGGGGCTTTCTCTTTAATGTCGTAGGCTCTTTACCTTGTGATACAAAGTGGCTTGCGTTACCTGTTGTTGTGAAATGGTGCTATATAAATTAAAGTGGCTGGATAGTGGCGTCTGCTTTGACTGCGCTGTTTTCAAGCTAGTTGACTGTCTTTGAGTTTATGGGTGTGTTCCAGTAGAGTTGAAACATTTCCCTTTAGGTTAACATATGAAAAGTATTTGCTAAATTAACTTTAACAGATTCAGATTTTTTTAAGGAACAACTAAGTCAGGCAACAAGCCTGACTGGCACATTTCCCCCATATGGTGTGCTGCATTTTATAGTTCTACCATGAGGTTCAATTACAATTCAACACAAATCAGAAAGAGAACACTAATTAACAAGTCAGGTTTTTCTCCCTTTCAGACCTAGCACACAAAGAAACTGTGCTCTCTCTGAGCAATATAATTTTAATGGGATTGTCATTTGTATGCAGATACTACAAATGACTATCAGAGAGAGGAGCAAAGTGAAATTTGAGAGCTGCACTATTCTTTACGGGACAGCATGTTCCGCTATCTTTGTTCTTCTAACATTCAGCACTGGCTTATGAGATCCAGTGCTTATAGTCTTGTGATAAAAGCAACTCATTATAACAAGAGGATGTTCTTTTTATAACGAGACACAGTTATAGAACAGTGGGATGCTTATTTTATTCTTATGTGGTAGAGCTTTAGAGAGCGTGTCTATACTGTGTAACTGTACTCATACACTGAACAGGGAAGTTTAAAAAATGCAGCTGATATTAGAATCAGTACAAATTTCAAACTCTTTTTTTTGCAGCATTTAGTCACATCTTTTTTCCCTTTATTTTTAGGAAATTGTTTCTTTACTCATTATCAGTTCAATCTTTGTACCTGACCATTTTCTTCAAATAACTAATTTGTAACTGTATTTTTAGGTGCTTTGTTACCAGCAACCTGTTATAAAAATACAATATATTTCAAAATGAAATAAAATAATAACAATAATTATGTGATCTTAAAAAATATGAGGAAACTGGTCATAGTGGGGGGACAAAGGCAAAAGTGGCAAGCCTAAAAAGCCCAATCTACTGCAGATGAACAGTATCTGAAAGTCATGACCTTAAGAAATGAACGACAGGACCGAAGAGATGCATCTGGCCCCTCAGTTGATCCATCTACTGTTCACTGAAGCCCCAGAAATGGTCTGCAGCTGGCTATCATCCCAGTTTGATCACAAACAAACACACACTATCAGTCATGAATTGGTGTCCCCCGGCCATCAACATTAATGAAGCAGTGTGTCATCTTGACAGAAAACAGAACAAAAGGCATTGAACATCCAAGATAGATCTTCAGTTGCACTGCTTCTGTAACTTCTGTCTGAGGCTAGCTTGGGCAGGCATGGTCCCACATTTGGGTGGAGATGCTACCTGAACTGGTTCATTCTCATTGGAAACCTTCAGTAGAACACCTACCTGCCCTCCCCCCTGTGACCTCCAAGCAAACACACAAGCAAACTAGTGTCCCTTCCAGAAATGTTTCACTCATTGTGTTCAATAAAAGCTTGAGACATGTTAACTTCTTTTTTATTGGGCCTTTCTTTAGAGTCTCTAGGCATACACATTGACACTGAGTTACCTTCTAGAAGTCTGGAGAAGTATAACTGAAGGCTCCTTAGAGAAAGAACAAGAACACTAGTCTAAGAAAGTTTTGTCTGTGTTGAAGAATAAAGATAGTCATGCCAAATATATGGGTATATATTCTCGGTCATTATTACTTATATACTGAATTTCAATTGTTATTTTTATGTTTTAATAAATGGCTGTACTTATTTCACATAATATATTTCACAAGTATAGAATGAGGGGTGGCTGAAGACCTTTGCACAGTAATGTCTTTTAGAGTTAAAATATTTTGTCCTATTCACTTCAGGGGTTTACTTTTACTATTTTGCAATAGATCTGTGTCATGAATATGTTTTCTCTTTATCATCTGTTCTCGGGTTTTTCCTTCAAAATGCACAGTTTTCATTGTCAGTTTACAGTTTATGGAGTGAACTACTGCATATGTGGGAACAAGCTATATGATGTCTTTCCTGGATTGCTTGAAACCGAGTTAGGTGGTGCTAGACACTACTCTGTAATGAACACATTTATCCCCTTGTGGTCTTTGTACAGACAAAAAGATAAGTGTATTTGGAAGCCACAAACACCTGTATAATTTTCTAACCTGCACAACAGAGGTGGTATGTGAAAACTTATCATTATCTTTTATCAAGCACAGCCACAATCATAGCAATTATGGTGATAATACAAAGATTAAAAATAATAATAATAATTTAAGTTGTATAATTTCTCCCGGAATTAAACTTTAGTTTTGAGGACTTGCCATTGCTTTAACTAGAGTCAAATGATAGTTTTCCCAATCATCCCAAACTCTGTTTGAGATTCTATAAGAGAAACCAATATGCTTTACTAACGCCCCTGTGAACTGACTGTGCTGGGCTGTTTGTCTCCTTGCTCATTTGTTCTCTCTTCCTATGTGCACTAGACTTGAATCGTCAAAGTCATTCTCATCAAAATAAAAGGCAACAGTTGTTTTAATTCTGATGCAAAACAAAGCACTCCTCTATGTTGTCTGGCGTTGAAATAATATAATATTTTTATTCACACTGTTTTTCGCCTTCTAAGTAAGACTCAATCTGATATCTTGTCAAGGGAGGTAAACAAAAGTATGAACTGGCAGGTCAAAGGTTTGGACGCTCACAGACAGTCAAATAGCTGTCCCGACAGACACGCAAAGACACTCATGGACACTTTAGCACTAAACTAGAGTTTGCCAATTTTCTGACAGTGTGCTGCCATCTTAAAAAGCATTTAATAATAATAATAATGGATACTTTTATTGATCCCCATGGGGAAATTACTTGTTTTTCTCTGCATTTGACCCATTCACTCTGTGAAGCAGTGGGCAGCCCACTAAGCAGGCGCCCGGGGAGCAGTGTGTAGGGACGGTACCTTGCTCAGGGGTACCTCAGGGTAGCCGTTAAGTGGATTCGAATCGCCGACCTTCCGATCATGGGGCGACCACTTTACCTACTGAGCTATCCCTGCCCCCATTTACGCTTCCAATTAAGTTTAGTGAAAGAGACATCTTGAGAGAATGTTGCGACAAGGAGCTGGAAAAAATAACTCACGTCGTTGCATTCTGATGAACAAAATAATTGACTTTGAAAAGGTAGGTGAGCAGCTCCAGACCAGCAAATGCTCTGAAGGTAGAAGTGGAAGAAGAAAGAAGATGAAGACGAGAGGTCCTTCTGAAAGAATGCACACACATATGATGTATTAACCTTGTTAACAGCTGTCAGATTAATTGTCACATCATGCAGGGACATTTCCTTTTCAGTGTGACTGCACCCAGAGAGACTGAGACAGGATGACCTTTACACTATGAAGTGGAAGGACTCCCCAGGCCACTACACGGCCAGGAGCACTGTGGGGCGGGTTTATTGTGCTGTGTGTTGTGGGTACCCTTTTGGTAGTTAATTAACATAAGTACATGACAGTTAATTTATTTTCATGCAGCGTTACTGTTTGTCTGTGCAACCTTTCTCCATGATGTTCGTGAATTGCTCATTGGAGCTTATGGTGGAGATATGATACAGGTGGGGACAGGCTTGTTTTGGATTTGTAATTATGGTCATCTCACTGGAGGTTTTGTTGCACGTGTTAAACCATTTCACAACTTTGTACAATCACAGGAGCATGAAATTAGCCTAACTGTGACTGTGGGGACTAAATTGCGTGTGGCTAAAGTGGTATGACTTAACTGGATTTTAATGTGGTTATTTGTCCAGAGCTGGTCACCAGATTTCTCAAAATGACAACTTTTTTTTGTTTTGTTAAAGTTACCACGTAGCAAATTTCTTTGCAAAGAAAAAAAGGCTTACTTAAATGCATTACTATTTATCAAAATTAAATTTTGTATACTTAAGGTTTTAACACACATGATTAATGTACTTTCTTATTAAAATACACCTGCAAAGCCAATTTTCCCAGTAAGCAGTTTTACGAGTGAGCAGTTGCCTCTGTTTTTGCACACGTAGTGCTCTTTCTTGGCACATAAGCACTACCTAAAAATAAAGCACCATAATGATAAACTGGAATAATGTGACACCAGGTGCAACCAGTGGTCTAAAACTTAACTGGGTGCCCTTTTAAATCCCCGAAGCTTTGTTTTCTTCCTTACCTTCTTATGTCTCAGTTATTTTGCTACCCTGATGTTTTTTTTCCAGTATTCCAATAAATCCATTTCCTACAATGATCGGGACTTGGTGGCAACAAGCAAATCAGGGTATTCCAGACTTCCTTTTTCTTATGTCCCAGGTCAGATGAGATATATAATCTTTCCAGCAAGTCCTGGATCAGCCCCAGGACTCCAAAATATGCATGGGCCATTTTTTTTTAATTTCCAAAGAGCAACTTTTAGATGAGAACACATGATAAACATATACTGATGGAAAAAGCGCTGCTACGTGCAACTGAACACGTGGCACAAAGTGAGATTATGTAATGGCCACCGTCATTATCTGTCGGCATTGGATGTGGAGACAAATTGTCAATTTGTCTCCAAGACATTTTAGGTCATTTTGTGAAATGGACAGAGAATGAATTGATATTCATTCTCAGCGTGTTTCCCATTTCTATGTTGCTTTTACGTAAGGAAAAAAAACCCACCTTGGATGTCTTTGAATTAGATATATTAAAGACGTCTGTATAAGTCTTTGTTAGAGAATAAACTCAGCTCCCAGCTTGCATTCAGAAGACAGACACCATTTCTAGTTTTAAGATTAGAGTCTAAACTTCGCTTTATGATAGTTAAGGCAGGATCAGGTGATCCTGAATCGTCCCTTTGTTAGGCTGCTGTAGGCTCAGACTGCCAGAGGACTTCATGTGATGCACTGAGCAAGTCTTCTCCTGTCATGGCGAGTGGGAGGAGCTGTGTGGGGAAAAATAAAGAAGGATCCAAATGCAGACACTCGCTGAGATGTGAAGGAGGTTTATTGAAAATAAAGTACAAGGTGAAAAACGGCAAAACCGAACAAAAGCTAAACTATACTGGGGCAAACTAAACTACTGAACAGCAAACCTGAGCACGGAGGATAAATGGAGGCATACGAAGACGGACGGCAGGGAACACACACGATGGATCCACAGGAGATTAACAGACGGACCAGCGACTACAACGTAAGAAGACACGACTTAAATACACGCAGAAGAACACAGGGAGATTACACACAGGTGGGAAACACAGCTGGAAGTAATTAACAAGACAAGACAAGGGAGGTAAACTGAATACACTCACATGAGACACAGACCTTCACAATAAAACAGGAAACAAGAACCACTACACAAAGATGCAGACTAGACACAGAACTGAACCTACACTAAACATGATACACAAAACCTAAGAACTAATCCCTGAACACGAATAAACAGAAACATAGAATTCTAATAATAATCAACAAAGCACAAGAGCATCAGAAAATAAACCAAAACATAAAAAACTCAAAATGCTCGGTCAAAATGACCCAGAACCGTGACATCTCCACTCACCTCTTTTCAACCCCGAACTGTTTATACACCATTGCATCATGTCATTAAATTTTATCTTCTCTCTTAATTAGTCTATTTTTTTGCCCTGTCTCCCTATGCTCTCTCTTTTTTTCTCCGTTTCTCTTTCCCCTCATCACCCAAACAGTCGTAACAGATGTCTGTCATTCCCTGATCCCAGTTCTGAAGGAGGTTTCTTCCTCTTAAATAAGAGTTTTTCTTCCTGCCATTGCAAAATGTCAGCTCATCGGGTCATCTGATTTTTGGGGTTTTCTCCAGAATACTGCAGGGTCTTTACCTTGGAGCATCAAGTGCCTTGAGGCACTTTATACTACAAGGCTGCTGTGACTGGCGCTATATAAACAGTCGCTAGTAGTTTCTCTGGATATATTTTTTCTCAGATTAATTTTATTTTTTGCAAATGGCAGGTAAAACATAACACCCCAAGAAGTAATTAAAAAGCTTTCAAAGGCTATCCTCATCTGTTCTGGTAAATTGTGTTATGTTGAAAGTTTAGTTTTTTTGGGTAGAACTGATGTTGATGAAGGGAGTCATTGTGGTAAACATGTTGTAGCCATAATCTAAATTTGGAAACAAAACTCCTTCATTAGAGTGCTTACTCTTAATTTCACAGTTGAGTGGAGTTACAAACAAGTCTGTTATTGTTTTTCTTTTTAAGAATCCATTTAAACTCATAGTGCATCTGTCTTCCTCTATATCTAAATGTTGTACAGTATCACTATAGAACTGGGTGGCCTGGACCAAATGTCAACATTTATATTTGCTTTATGTTTGTGTAGCAAACCATCTAAAACCTCACAGGGTTAAGTTGTGTTATTTTTACACTTCTACAGTGAAAAATTTAATGGACTGTCAACAGCAGGAAGTCTCTAAAATCGTCTGAGAACACTGGAAGTTGTTTAAAATAAACTCAAGATAACTTTTCAATTTTCTTGCTTATTGTTCACAAATGCCTGAACAACAGTTACTCTGAAAAATCCTTATTTTCAAAAGAAAAAACACATTTGTTCTACTTATTGTAACACTAAATAGATAAAATACGCAAAGGACAATTTTTTATTTCATTAAAATTTTAATGTAAAATCTATGTAGGTGAAGAGAGGATTCTCAACAACTACCACATCTCTATTCCAACGGCTAAATGTCTTATGTAATAATAATAATAATAATAATGGATTGGATTTATATAGCGCTTTTCAAGGCACCCAAACCGCTTTACAATGCCACTATTGTGGTGTACCTCAGGGGTCCATTCTAGGCCCCCTGCTGTTTATTCTGTATTTGCTCCCTCTGGGCGATGTGCTGCGCAAACATAATGTGTCCTTCCACACCTTTGCTGATGACATTCAGATCTACCTCCCTCTGAGGTTAGACTGTAAGGACTCTCTGCAGCCGTTATTCTCCTGTTTGTCTGACATTAAGACTTGGATGGCTCTTAACTTTCTACATCTAAATGAAAGTAAAACTGAAGTCATTGTGTTTGGGCTTCCTAAAGACCCCGACCTTTCCTTTGATTTTATGGGACCCCTAACTTCCGAATGTACTTCCTCCATTAAGAGCCTCGGTGTTACTTTTGACAGTGCTTTTAAATTTGATAAACAAATCAGCTCCGTAGTCAAGGGATCTTTTTATCATCTACGGATTTTAGCTAAAGTCAAGTCCTACCTGTCCAGGAACGATCTAGAAAGGGTGGTCCATGCTTTTATTACTTCACGGCTGGACTACTGTAACTCCCTTTATGCTGGTTTAGATCGTTCCTGCCTGCATCGCCTTCAACTGGTGCAGAACGCTGCTGCTCACATGCTGACCGGCTCCAAAAAGAGAGACCACATCACTCCGGTCCTCTGCTCTCTCCACTGGCTCCCAGTTGCTTTTAGGATTGATTTTAAAATTTTACTGTTGGTTTTTAAGGTTCTTAACGGTACTGCACCTCCTTACCTGACAGAGCTTCTTAGCATTTACCGCCCCAGGAGATCTTTGAGGTCAGCAGACCTGATGCTCTTAGATGTTCCCAGGTACAGACTAAAGACTAGGGGAGAGAGGGCTTTTGCTGTGGCTGCACCCAGACTGTGGAACAGTTTACCTCCTCACATCAGATTCTCCACAAGCCTTGGAACTTTTAAAACTGCTCTTAAAACTCATCTCTTCTCATTGGCTTTTAGCAAGGTTTAACTTATTGTTTTAATTTATTGTTTTATCAGTGAGGTGTTTTATGTACTTGTGTTTTATTGTATTTTATATTTGTATTTTATTGTACAGCACTTTGGTCAGCCTCGGTTGTTTTTAAATGTGCTTTATAAATAAACTTGACTTGACTTGACTATTCATTCACTCTCGCGCACACTCACACACTGGTGGAGGCAAGCTACGGTTGTAGCCACAGTTGCCCTGGGGCAGGCTGACAGACGCGACCGCCATGTCCTTACCAGGTCCAACTTCAGATAAACATCAAATAGCATTTTATACTATGCGAAAAAGAAGTAGTATGTAAAAAAAAAAAGTAGAGCCCATGATTCAGTAGCTTGTAGAAGCACCTTTAGCAGCAATAACTTGGAGTGACCATTTTCTGTATGACTTTCAATTTCTCATGTCACTGTGGAGAAAGATTGGCTCACACTTCTTTACATTGTTGCTTCGTTTCAGGGACGTTTGCTGGCATTTATTCATGCACAGCTCTTTCAAGGTCCTGTCACAGCATTTCAGTCAGGTTTAGGTCTGGACTTTGGCTGGGACACTGCAAAACCATGAGTCTTTTCCGTTTCAGTTATTTTGTTGTAGATTTGCTGCTGTGCTTGGACGAATTTGCTGGGATAGCCATTCCTGTGATGATTGCCAACTGTCTTCAATATTTTCTATCTGCGAATAGTCTTTGAATGATGGACTTCACCTTGCCATTATAATGCTAATATAGATAATGTGTAAAAGTTTGGTTATATGTGGTCAGCACTGTCACCTGACAGAAAGAACATCCACCTCTCTGTGTGGGGTTACTATGTTCTCTCTTCAGGTACCCCTGCTTCCTCCCACAGTTCAAAGATATGCTTGTTAGGTAAATGCAAATTCTAAATTGGCTCTAGGTGTAAATGTGTGTGTGAAAGTCTTTCTGTGTCTCTGTGTTAACCGTACAATATACTGGTCACCTGTCCAGCGTTTACCCCGCCTCTTCCCCTATGACACCCGTGAAAAAGGCTCTAGTCCAGAGTGCAACCCTGAATCGGATAAACAGAAGAAAATGAATGGATGGATAATGATTTCACATCAGAAGAGCTATGATACAGTGCAGATATCCCAAAACATTCAGTCATATTACTATTAAATTTCCAGTGCTTACAGAGCATTCACACGTTTAACATTTTGTTCTACCATTTCTATATACACAGTTTTTCCTGATTTTAAAGTATGCTTTACTTGGGTGCAGAAATGGAAAGAGAAAAAGGTGAACCAGCAGGTTACATACTGTCTTCCTTCATCAAAACCAGAGGGTCTGTGGTTTAGGCGTACAGGTGCACCCAGGGGAATGACTCCTGGTCACAGTAGAAGAAATGTAAATCCTTCTTAATCAGATTCTGCAAAAGCTGATAGTGATGGAAAAAAAGCTTTCCAATGGCCAGTAATACTCTGGCAGTCATGCAGGCTGGCCTTATACAAATCTTGCACAAAGCAGAGGGCAAGAGAGTCTGTTTGCCCACTATTGTTTCTTCCCGTGGAACCTCTCGGTGGTAGTGAATGGCTTTCTGATGTCTTTGGCATGTGATGCTTGCAGCTAGTTGAGCAGCTTCCAGCCCCAGCTTTCTGCCTCAAACCTTTTGGCTTTAAAATGCACAGCCCATAATGCTGCAGTTTTGCTGCATGGCCATGCAGACCTGGAGGATCAGACTGCATAAACAGGATTTTTAATTTCACAAACTGCACTATCTAAAGGAAGAAATCTATATAAATAAAAATAGTATTAATGCAGGTGGGTTTCAGTTAAATAATTTATAAAGATTTCAAATAGTGTTTTTGTCTTTATTTTTATTTTGTTTGTTTATGGATGGATGATTTATTTGAAAACCTTGTGACTTGGATACAGTTCACTTGGTCTTGTAGCACTGCATGAAGTTAGTACTTCTAGCTCTGGAAAGGGAAAATCTTATCAGTTTTCAAAACCACAGTTGAATCCTATTGGGGGAGTAGTTTTTCTCATTAGTGCGCAGAGTGTGTAATGACATTCATCAAAATATGGCACCCACTGCCTCCAATTCTATCAATCTACATATTACATTTTTGGAGGGGTCAAAGCAGCTATTCCTTAAATTTAGAGTTAATTTCATGATAAAAAATAATGAAAGTAATAACAAACGCAAAATAATATGTAAACAGATTGTGGGAACTCGATGGGCGCACTTGGTATTTTTTTTCCTTTTTTTTTTTTTTGCAGAGCTCAGGTCACCCATTTGAATCCTTAAAAAAAATTCTGAAGCATTTTTTTAAATTTGTGGTTTATGGGAGCAATTTCTCCAAAGCAATTTAAAAAGTCAACTATGAGTTATTCATGCAATTAATAATCATAAATGTGATCATTATACCGGTGCTATTATACCTCAGGCTCTTCATTAACGCAGTTATAAACCAGGGGAAAAACGTCTAAACGAATCAAATTACATTTTTAACTAAATGTCATTAATAATGGTTCTCAACAAGGTTCAGTTTATTATTGGCCATGATTGACAAACAAATCTGTGAGCACACAATCACTTACAGAATACCATATATATATGTATACTCACAAATTAATAGAGTATGCTGTCTGATTCTGATTCTTCCAAAGACAGTTTCGTCTTGACTTCCTCTCACAAGGTTAACATATCATCCAATCAAATGGCAGACATGCTAACGTGGTCAATCTGACCTGCATCAGAGTGGGGAAGGAATGTGGCTTCAGATGCTTTGACCTGGGCATGTTTGTTGGTGCCAGATGGGCTGGTGTGAGTATCGGAAACTGGTGATCTACAAGTGTCTGTGAAGGTTCTCAGTCATCCAGGTCATCGTAGTCAAAAGAGCTTGCAAAGAAAAGCGTCTGGACTTCTTTAAGTTGCTTGAAGACGTTTCACCTCTCATCTGAGAAAATTGAATTGACAATTTTTTCACCAGTTTCATCAGTATATATATATATATATATATATATATGTGTGTGTGTGTGTGTGTGTGTGTGTGTGTGTGTGTGTGTGTGTGTGTGTGTGTGTGTGTGTTTTTGGGTGATTGGGGGTTCCAGTTGATATAGCAGTAAAGAAATTTGACCCCCCGTGCCAGAAACTGGTTTGTTGCCTCAGGGCAACAATGTGCTTAAAAGGTACCAAAATGTTTTCTGTAAATTTAGACAGAACCACAGCACTGAAACCGCTCTGACCAAAGTGTTTAATGAAATAGGTCTGAATACAGACAGTGGAAAAATGTCAGTCTTAGTTTTACTGGATCTCAGTGCAGCATTTGATACAGTTGACCACAACATATTACTCAAACGACTGGAGAATTGGGCAGGTCTGGTTAAACTGTACTAAACTGGTTCAAAACATACTTAGAAAACAGGAAATACTTTGTATCAATAGGTAAATTCACATCTGAGCAGACAAGTATCACATGTGGAGTTCCCCAAGGTTCCATCTTGGGACCCCTTCTGTTTAACATTTACATGCTCCCACTGGCACAGATTATAAAGAACAACAAAATAAACTACCACAGCTATGCAGATGACACACAAATATATATCACAATGTCACCAGGAGACCAAGGCCCTGTACAGGCTCTTGGTAAATGCATTGAGGAAATTAATGACTGGTTGTGCCACAATTTTCTCCAGCTTAACAGAAACAAAACTGAAGTAATAGTCTTTGGTGCCAAAGAAAAACGATTACAGGGCACCAGAGAACTTCAATCTATACATCTAAAGACCACAAACCAGGCGAGAAATGTGGGTGTAGTGATGGATGCAGACCTAAACTTAGAAAAACACACTAAGACAATAACAAAATCAGCTTACTATCACCTCAAGAATATTTCAAGGATAAAAGATCTGATGTCTCAACAGGACCTGGAAAAACTAGTCCATGCATTCATCTTTAGCAGGCTTGATTACTGTAACAGCATCTTTACAGGTCTACCTAAAAAATCAGTCAGACATCTACAGCTCATTCAGAACTCTGCTGCTCGAGTCCTCACTAAGACCAAAAGAGTGGACCACATCAGTCCAGCTCTGAGGTCTTTACACTGCTGCCTGTCCGTCAGAGGATAGACTTTAAAGTTCTGATGCTGGCCTATAAAGCTCTGAATGGTTTAGGACCAAAATACATCAGTGACCTCCTGACCCAGTATGAACTTTCCAGATCCCTCAGGTCATCTAGATCCAGTTTTTTATCAGTTCCCAGAGTCAGAACCAGACACGGAGAAGCTGCATTCAGCTTTTATGCTCCTTATATCTGGAACAAACTCCCAGAAAGCCTCAGATCAGCTGAAACACTCAATTTATTTAAATCCAGGTTGAAGACTCACCTATTCTCAGCTGCATTTGAATAAAACACCAAATCCACACTTTTAAGCTTAAATTTCAAAACTTAAATTTTAACTACTGATTTTATCTACTGTTCTGATTTTATCAGTTTTTTTTAATCAATTTTAAATCATGCTTTTTATTTGTTTTTGTGTTTAATGTCTCTGTAAAGCACTTTGAACCACCTTGTTGTTGAATTGTGCTATATAAATAAACTTGCCTTGCCTAAATACTCCTGTAGTAGTAAAAATGTATTTCACGTTTTAATTTTATTTTAACAAACATCAAGTTCAACAAGCAAATAACTGCATGTGGGAGTATGTATATGTGTGTGTTCGCACATGCACGAGTTAGTTTCTGTGTGTGTGTCTGACATTTACTATTCTGTGTGGAACTTCATGAAATAGAGGAGAATATTACATTTGAGTCATTTGACATTTAGAATACTGTTGTTTCCTGGTACCTTACATCCAGAAATTAAAATCAGTCTAAATGACCAAATCATCTTTACATTTTTACACATTCATGCACTTTTATTTTGCTAATATATTTATGTCAGTTTATGTTTAGCAGTTATTGGCCCTGTGGCCTGTGTAGTTTTGGTTACTGAAACAATTACTGAACTCCAAGGTCAAAGGTCAGACCCTCTTCTACTTCTTATTTGCTTGAATCCCAAATGTGTCATATGAAATTTAAAAAGTAAATAAACAAAAAAATGCATAAATAAAAAACAATTTTAAGGGGCACATTTCAAATTGTTGCCTGAGGGTAATATGACATAGAGCATTAAGCAAAATGTCAGAGCAAAGATCAAAGCAACACAACCATGAAAGAAGAACACATTTAAAAACTTTTTAAGGTCGACATCCTTTAGCCAGTAACAGCATGTCTCTGTTGCTGTGGTTTTATTTTTATCAATTCATTTATTTTATCTGTGCCTATGTCAACATGTTAGTTATTCACCTAAAAGTAAAAAGATACGCTATAAATGCTCTAATGCTCTTCATCCAGTTATTTACCTTGATTTCTTCTGGAATGTCATTCACTGATCTCTCTGGGCAACAGTTTCTCTATTTTTAATCAACCTCCTGACATCGACATGGCAGATGAGTTATTAGCTCACAGAACTTTTGTCACTGTAGACCAGTGTTGGGACTAACGCGTTATTAAGTAACGCGTTACAGTAACTACGTTATTATTGCGGTAACGAGCACGGTAACTAGTTATTATGCCAAAATCAGGAACGCGTTAGTCGTTACTGGGATTTAGATAGGGTCATTACTCGTTACTTCGTGTGGTGGCTATCGCGGAGCTTCCACAGATTCAGTAACATTAGCAAGTGGTGGAGGCCAGCAGGTGGATGAAGGAAAAGGGATGCAGAAGGAAAAGAGACCCGAGGCGGCCGCCGGTCCAAGTGTGAACTGAACTTCAGGTAAGAAGTTATGACCTGCAGTCTCTTTGGGTCAGATATAAACCAAGTTTAGGTGGAGTTTATTTTCGTTATTCTGACTTTTTCCGTACTGCGTGCTAGCTAGTGTGGCACTATGTTAAAGACAGAGACATGAAAATAGTAGCCCCCCATTTTATTTGATGCTCAGAGACATTTTCTTTTAGTAAGGCCACTGCAATGTAAGTTTTACTGTTGCATAAGTTCCGCCAGCAGAGGGCGCTCGGTCCTGTACGCATCGGTAGCTGACGCTACACTAGAAGAAGTAGTGTCAGTGATGAAGAGGCAGCATACGGCCTGCGCGCCAAAGATAACTGATTGTCTTATTTTTCTGTTTTTACAGGTAAGCTGGGTGGTTGATAATATAAACAGATGTTATAAAAGTGACAGACAGCAGTGGCGATTAATGATAAATGTCTTGTGTGTGGCGAATGTTAAGCTAAAGAGCTCATTTCCAAGTTGGTCCAGTTGTTAGCCTGTGCCGATCCAAGTGTTAGACTGTACCGAAACTCTGTGAGCTCGGTGCAGGTGTATTTTTGGGTTAAAGCCACAAGATATATATTTTGCACAATAAGAGAAAATGTGAATTGCTTTATGTTTAGTAAATATGTTAAGAAAAACATTTATTTGAAAGAGATCTAGTTTATTAAATACAGTTAAGAAGACAGGTTCATAAATAGATTAAAACAGTAGTAAAAACAAGATAAAACTGTAATGAGAGTTCACTATGTTATTCATGTGTATAGTAAAATGTATTTGTGTGATTTAACCAGTTTACAAAGGTGGTGCATGTGAATGTGAAACTGTATAAGTTACTTGTATAAAGTAATGTCAGCTACACTAGAAGAAGTAGTGTCAGTGATGAAGAGGCAGCATACGGCCTGCGCGCCAAAGATAACTGATTGTCTTATTTTTCTGTTTTTACAGTTTTCTGTAAAAATAAATATGTTGCACGGGAGATGAGTTGGCCCATCATTTCAACAGTGTAACACTAGCATGACAGAGTTTCTATACAGCTGGGTGGTGCTATGTTACTGATGTTGAACTTTATTTTGTTCATAAGTTATTAGAGTTGCCAACCGTCCCGCCTGGTATTCAGAGAAAATATTACGTGTTTCTTATTGAGGTGAAAAGGAACAGTTTGTCCCGTAAATCAGCTACAATGAAAAAGACACAAAGCTGGAGTTTTCCTGTGTCTTTGCTGCACAGCTGCCTCTTCTTCTTTCATTCTCTCCCTCCCTCTCCCGTTTCTACTTCAATCATGAAACTGATCAATGATCAGCTGATCGGCTCTCTTGTTTGTTTATCGCCCACTTTGCGCCAGAAAGAGGAAACCAGCGGATGTCGCGCTAAACAACAGCAGCACGTTTAAGCTTGATCAGCTGTTGTTAGAATTTATTTAATATTAATTTCTAGTATCAGCTGATGTTTTCTGGAGCCACAGCTGCAAAAAAGCTGCTGGTCATGATATGGTTTGGTTATCTGGTGAGAGGGAAACATGAAGATGAAACCAGGAGATGTCCTTACTGAATCATCAGCTGAACAGGTGATGGAGAAACAGGTTTACCTTTTGGGTGACATAAATGAGTTGAAGGGAAGTTATGAACTGTTTCTGAGAGACAAATAACCCCAGGATCCTTTTTTAGGTAGCTGACAGCTGGTGACTGTGCAGGGGCGGGTCTAGCAAAGTGTTGCCAGGGGGGCAGGTAGGGCATTAACAGGGAATGGGGGGCACAAAGAAATACTTTTCTTTCTTATTCTCATTTAAAATGTCTAGCTTTTAAAAAATAATTATCTGAATCTTTCAACAAACGATTGATAGATTGATGCATATATACCATCAAAACAGTGTACATCACTGTCACAACAGTGTTTATTTTCATTCAAAGGCTTTATGATTTTTCCTATAATGGTGGGCCGGTCTCTAGTCAAAATGCCCGGGAGGATTTTTTTGTCCCAGTCCAGCCCTGTATGCAGCTCATCTGCAGTCTGGTGTTACCTACATCTTCCTATTCAGAAGGCAGAATTTCCGAGTTCTGAGTACAATCGAAAGCACCACGACTGCAGCTTTTGTGTTGGATGTAAAAGGCGCACATGACGCTGTGACGTAGGCTAGAATCATGGCAGCAGTCAATGACGGTCCAGGCGTGGGATTTCTCTCGTGGAAATATGCACATTATCTTTTCCTTTCTATTGGTAGGTGGCACAGTGCACTTGTGGCAAGTAAGCAAGCTAGAAGACTGGCAAAGTTATGAAAGAAACACATTAACAAGAGAATTCTGAGTAAAACCAAAGTTACTTTCCCTAGTAACTAGTTACTTTGAAAGTAACGAGTAACTTGAAGTAACTGAGTTACTTTTGAGAGAAGTAACTAGTAATGTAACTAAGTTACTATTTTAAAGTAACTTACCCAACACTGCTGTAGACTAACACCTATTCCACTGCTTTACATTTTACTCTGAAGCTATTTTACTCATAATACCCTGTAAGACAATGACAGAGAAGAACTGAAATAACTATTGGACAAGAAGGTATAATATCAAATCATATCGTACCAAAAAGGTACGTATGAAAACAAAATCCTAATTAATAATTAAAAAAAATATATATTGTGTTAAAACTTTCATAAAATATTCAAAATATAAATCTTATCTTGTGACTACATTGACTTGTTTGTGGAAAAATTACTTTAGGCTCTAATGCACCAACTATGCATGCCTGCCAAGTGGTGAACTTCAAGTGGACATCAAAGAAGTCAAAAAGTATAAACGAATGACTACTCAGCCATCAGGTCTCCAGCTGTCTGTGTCTATGTTAACAACAGAGTGTAATCAAGAGACCAAAGACATGTATTATGAGTGATTTGAATGAATGAATGTTTTTCTTTCTCTGTTTGCCTTGTACTCAAGACCAGGAAACTGCTTTTATAGAGGTTGTCACACTTACTGATGATCAATTATTCATGTTCGTTTGATTAGCAGCAGATGCCTGCCATTTGCCTTCTTAATTACCATGGAAGCAATAAGAGTGTACTTAGTTTAAAGACTGAGTGTACTTTTTTCACATAGCCTTATATGTAGGCCACTGTATATTGACCTGATTACATAAGTGCTGATTATACGGTAATTATTGAGTGCTTCACATCAGTTTTTGATGCAAGTGTAACTCTATGGATGCATCTCAAAACTGCATCATGTAACACAGTAAGGGGAATTGTTGAAAAGAATATATAAATGGGCCAATAGGTTTGACTATAGGAGCACAGGGGTGTGTTTAAATGAGACACAGAGACAAGAATGTACCGCAAAAGAACCAGCCGACTTTAGAGAAATAAACCTTAAGGTTGACAAGCACAGGTTAAGGCACTTTAAAACTGTGGAAAAGGAAACTTACAAAAAATGAAAGAAAAGTAAAACACATAAACTACTAAGATAATGACTTGGCCAAGTGTTACTTTTGGTTTTCAATGTTGGGTTTCAAAGTTGGGTTTCCTTGCTGGGTGCGCCCTAGTAACCTGACTCCTTAACTTTTATAGAAACAGATCACACAAATCCAATGTACATTCAAATGAAAATCTCACATTCCTTTCACATGTGGAGAATGTTCTACATAACAGCTTAATATTCAAAGTCCCAAATAAAACATCCAAGGGGTAAAGTCCAAAAAATTCCCAGGGTGTGAAAGAAAATAGGGGTGAGAGAATGTCAGTCAGTGGTCTTATGTATAACCAGCTGTGTGTGAAAGTGTGAGTGATACAGTCCTACCACACCACAAGGTGCAGCAGGTCATCAAGTGGAAAAGAAGCGAATCTCAGTTTCTCTAAGTCCAGGTGGGAAGGCTCGCCATCTAATTCACTGGAGGAATCCACCTCAGGAACAATTCAGCATACAAAAAAAACCTGACCAATCTCAGTGCATCACAGCCGAAGACAATGGTATGGTGTTTCTCGGTCAGAAAATGCAGGGCTCTTACTTCTGGAAGCAGATTGAGATAAACTTTCAGGCAGTTGATAACAACTAGAGCTAATGAAGGCTAACAGTTTAGCTCCACGTGGTACTTTCTAAAGTCACCAGAAAACTGCAGCATTCGCCTGTTTACTCACTCTTTGGCTACTTTTAAAATGAAAGGTATGCACACACACACACACACACACACACACACACACACACACACACACAAATATATGTATATATATATATATATATATATATATATATATATCTCTTTATTGCACATGCTCATTCGCAAAGGGACATCCAAGAAGTAGAGCTATCCTGTCACCATTAAGATACATGTTCATACTTCAAAGCATGAAAGTCCCTTGAGATGTACTTTCATGTGTTAAATGTATCAATACTGCAGTTCATCATTTCATCCTAAATGTTTAACCTATTATCACCCAGGTGGGTAATTGTGATATCATTGTTTCCAGTTTGTTTTAGCATTCTTGTGCAGTTTGGGATGCTAAGCTGAAGATATTACAATATTTACAATACAAAACTACCCATTGGTATCACTGACAATTCACATGCACAGTTCTCCAGGCAGGAATGAGGACAGGGATAAAGACAGCAATATCATCATTTTTCTTCCAATTAGCCAACTTTTTTGTAAAC
Source organism: Rhamphochromis longiceps (assembly GCF_057381845.1). NCBI lineage: Eukaryota > Metazoa > Chordata > Actinopteri > Cichliformes > Cichlidae > Rhamphochromis > Rhamphochromis longiceps. The sequence continues at coordinate 26,090,771 of NC_140565.1, read as the reverse complement.
TGTTGCAAGAAATGCTTCCAAACAAAACTAATTAACAAATGTGAAGATTTTGCCTGGTCCCACAGCATAGCAATAATATGACATACGAGACTAATTAATTAGCAGCTTATTGGAATATGATCTGAAATGTACAAATTCATCAGATGCCCGTAACTCCTTTGCATTTGTGTGGGTTTTTGTGTCATAGTAGAGAAAGTGATTGAAGTTAGTTGAAATATAATTATGTAAGTGTAAACCCTTTGTGTAAATGTGAGGTATTTAACATGCTTTGGATGTCAGTATACTCCAGGGATATGATCGATTGAATCATAGGGGAAAGAAAACAACATGACTAAAAAAGATCAACAGCAAAAAACCGTATAAAGTTTGTTGTGCAGTTGTGGCAGTGAAAAGAATCAAAACTGAGAAAAAACTACAATCATGTGAAAAAGATGTTGTGAAAAACTACAAACTCCCTTATTTGTTCCATAGGAATTAAGAGAGTAAGATGCAGCCAACTGCTATTATTCAAATGGACTTGATTAATGTTATCACGTATTTAAAAGCAAAAGTTTTGGCAGTTTGCAGGTCTGGAGCATTCAGTTGTTTTTTAAACACAATGCCACAGTCTTCCCAGGAGTGGATGTCCCAGCAGATTTACCCCATGATCTGACACTGCAATGCTCAGAGAAATTGCAAACCAATCCAAGAGCTACATCTCAGACTCTACAGGCCTCAGTTACCATTTAAATGTTAAAGTTTATAACTGCACAGTTAGAAAAGGATTGAACAGACATGGCTTGTTTGGAAGAGTTGCCAGAAGAAAGTCTCTTATCTCTACAAAGAACACTGACCATAATGCACAGCACCAGTTTGGTGAAAACCAAACACAGCATATCAGCACAAATACCTTATACCAGCTGTTACACAAGGTGGTGAAGGGGTGATAATTTGGCCTTGCTTTGCAGCCACAGGGCTCGAGCGCCTTGCAGTCATTGGCTTGATCACAAACTCCTCTGTATACCAAAATATTCTGGAGTCAAATGTGAGGACATCTTTGCAACAGCTAAAGTGTGGCCAAAACTGGATCAAATCAAATCAAATCAAATCACTTTTATTGTCACATCACATGTGCAGGCACACTGGCACAGCACATGCGAGTGAAATTCTTGTGTGCGAGCCCCACAAGCAACAGAGATGTGCAAACACAAACGAGCAAAATACAAGAATGGCCAACCTGAAACTAATAAATATATGTACAATATATAATAGTGTATGCATTTCTGGATGTGTATACTAAATATTTTCCTACGTGTGTGTGTGTGTGTGTATACACATTTTTACAAATTAAATAGTAAAAATAATAATAATAATAATAATAATAACAATAATAATAATAATAATAATAATAATAATAATAATAATAAAATATACAGAGTTGAAAATGTGCAAAACAAGTGGCATTTATATACAGTGTGGAGTGCATAATGTTGAAGTTCCAGTAGTGAAGCTGAGGTGTCTATGACGTGTTCAGCAGTCTGATGGCCTGATGGAAAAAGCTGTCTCTCAGTCTGCTGGTACGGGACCGGATGCTGCAGAACCTCCTTCCTGATGGAAGCAGTCTGAACAGTTTATGGCTGGGGTGACTGGAGTCCTTGATGATCCTCCCCGCTTTCCTCAGGCAGCGCTTCCTGTAGATGTCTTGGAGGGAGGGAAGCTCACCTCCAATTATCCGTTCAGAGCACCGCACTACTCGCTGGAGAGCTTTGCAGTTGTAGGCGGTGCTGTTGCCATACCAGGTGGTGATGCATCCAGTGAGGATGCTCTCAATGGTACAGTGATAGAAGGTCCTGAGGATGCGGGGGCTCATGCCGAATCTTTTCAGTCTCCTGAGAAAGAAGAGGCGCTGCTGCGCCTTCTTCACTGTTTTGTTTGTGTGTACTGACCACGTAAGATCCTCAGCCAGATGTACTCCAAGGAACCGGAAGCTGCTCACTCTCTCCACAGCAGCGCCGTTGATGGTGATGGGGGTGTGTACTTCTCTGCACCTCCGGAAGTCCACTATCAACTCCTTTGTCTTTGCGACGTTGAGGGTGAGATGGTTGCCTTGACACCAGTGGGTCAGGGCGCTGACCTCCTCCCTGTAAGCCGTCTCATCACCGTTGGTGATAAGACCCACCACTGTAGTGTCGTCCGCAAACTTCACAATGATGTTGGAGCTGTTAGTGGCTGTGCAGTCGTAGGTGTAGAGTGAGTACAGGAGAGGGCTCAGTACACACCCCTGTGGAGCACCAGTGTTCAGTGTGATGGGGGATGAGGTGATGCTGCCCAGTCTGACCACCTGGCGTCTGTCAGACAGGAAGCTAAGGATCCAGCTGCAGAGGGAGCTGCTCAGTCCTAGATCCTGCAGTTTCCTGTCCAGCTTCGAGGGAACGATGGTATTGAATGCTGAGCTGTAATCTACAAACAGCATTCTCACATACGTGTCTCTCTTCTCCAGGTGTGACAGGGCAGTGTGTAGTGTCAGGGCTATGGCATCATCAGTGGACCTGTTGTGGCGGTATGCAAACTGTAGAGGGTCCAGTGAGTCGGGTAGTGCAGAGCAGATGAAGTCCCTGACCAGCTTCTCGAAGCATTTGCTTACGATGGGGGTCAGGGCTACAGGTCGCCAGTCGTTCAATGAGGAGATGGTGGAGGATTTGGGTACAGGGACGATGGTGGCCATTTTGAAGCAGGCTGGGACTACAGACAGAGAGAGGGAAAGGTTGAAGATGTGTGTGAACACTCCAGCCAGCTGAGCCGCGCATGACTTGAGGACGCGGCCGGGAATCCCGTCCGGACCAGTAGCTTTGCGCGCGTTCACCTTCCTGAAGCACTTCCGCACATCCTCCTCAGACACAGTGTGCGCACTGACGTCATCCGCGGTGCGCACACTGTCCGGTCTCATGGTGTTCGCTGCGTCGAATCTAGCGTAGAATACGTTTAGATCCTCACACAGAGAGGCCGTGGTCTGCGGTGTGCTGGTTTTCCCTCTAAAGTCTGTGATCGTGTTTAGTCCCTGCCACATACTCCGAGGGTTGTCAAACTGTTGCTCCACCCTGTCCCTGTACTCACGTTTGGCTGCTTTGATCGTCTTCCGGAGTTGGTAATGTGCGTGTTTGTAGTCCGATGTGTTCGCGGAGGCAAAGGCGGTGTTCCGTGCCGCGTGAACATCTCCGTTAATCCAGGGTTTTTGATTTGGGAAGGATTTAACTGTTCTGGATGGGACGACATCTTCCACGCATTTCCTGATAAATCCACAGACTGAGTCTGTGTACTCATCAATGTCTCTGGCGGCCACGTGAAACATTTCCCAGTCCGCGTGATCAAAACAGTCCCGCAGCGCAGACTCCGATTGGTCCGTCCAACAGTGCACCGCCCTCCGGGTTGGAGCTTCCTGTTTCAGCTTCTGCCTGTAGGCGGGCAGGAGCAGGATGGAGCAGTGATCTGATTGGCCGAATGGGGCGCGGGGGAGGGCTTTGTACGCATCCCGGAAAGAGGTGTAACAGTGGTCGAGTAGCCGGTTTCCACGTGTGTTAAAAAGGATGTGTTGATGGAGTTTTGGTGAGACTTTCTTCAGGTTTCCCTTATTAAAGTCTCCGGCTGTGATAAACGCTGCCTCTGGGTGTGCGGTTTCCTCACTGCTGATCGCGCTGTACAGTTCCCTGAGTGCACGGTCAGTGTCGGCTTGTGGGGGAATGTAAACAGCCGTAATAATCACTGCTGTAAATTCCCTCGGTAGCCAGAATGGCCGGCACTTAATCATCAGGTACTCCAGGTCCGGTGAGCAGAAGGATTTGACCGGGTGCACGTTCGCATAATCACACCAGCTGTTGTTGATCATGAAACATACACCACCGCCTCTGCTTTTCCCAGTAAGATCCTGTGACCTGTCCGCGCGGTGCACAGAGAACCCCGGCAGTTGTATTGCGGAGTCCGGTACTTTGTCCGATAGCCAGGTTTCTGTGAGGCAGATCACGCAGCAGTCCCACATCTCTCGCTGGAATGAGATCCGTGCCCGAAGCTCGCACAGCTTGTTCTCCAGAGACTGCACATTAGCCAGTAATAAACTGGGTAACGGTGGTCTGTAAGTGCGCCGTCTCAGTCGAACCAGAACGCCAGATCCCTCTGCGTCGGCGTTTGCGGCCTCCAGGGCCAGAGAACAAAGGCGTCTCAGGTGAGATGAATGGGGGGTCTGCAAACGGAGCGTCCGTGTTGCAAAACTTGAACTCCGGAAAGTTATAAGAAAGACCGTCTTTTATGTCCAGTAAGGTTTGTCGGTCGTACACAAGGAGACAAGTGCTGCTCGTGAAAAAATAAAGGAAAAGTAAAATTAAACACAGAAGAAAGCCGTTGCTTGGGGGAGCTCGCGACGAGGCTGCCATACTCGGCGCCATCTTGTCAATGTCATGCAAAAGGACAATGATCCCAAGCACACAGAATAGTGGAAAAAGAAAAGAATCAATGTGTTTCAGTTGTGGTGGGAATTTAAGAGAGCTGTGAATGAATGAATTTGAGCAGACTACATAGTCCAGTGAGAGGAAGTACTGGTCACACTGAATAATATCAAACCAGCCCATCCATAAAATACTGCAATAACCTATTTCTTTCTAACAAGTTGAGTCAAAATAACTGGTAGTGTTGTATTTCATAGCAATCGAATCACCTAGAAAGAACAGATAATGTAATAAATAATAAAATCACAAAGTATGTTTTATTTTTAACAATTAGTGTTCATGACTGTTCAGTCTATCAGCCTATGGATTATTAATAATGTTCTCTCTCATTGCATGTTTAGCAATCTGTCATCACAACAGTTGACCTTTCTCGGCGTAACTGAAGTAGATTTCCTTCCACCTCTTTCCTTTCACAAATCTTTGCTCTGAGCCTGCTTTGTATTCCTCTGTGCACTTCCTGACATACCCCCTGTTGTGCCTCAGTTATTTGTCAAGTCACGATGATGAGGTGCATGCTGAACTTTGTGTAAACTCTGTCATTTCCGTTGAATTTTTTTCTTGGAAAACCAAGGCTTTCCTTAAATGTCCGATGCTCATTATAGAGTGTCTGGTAGGACAGTGAAAATACCACATAAACACCTCAACTTTTTTATGGATTATTTACAGTGTATTGTTGTTTTTAATTGAGCTAAATTCAGTTTAATTAAAAAAATAACTTGTCTAATTTTGCTTTCTTTTAGCTTTGTTCTGTAATTACTGTCCACTGAACCTGCAGTTTCAATGGAAATGGCAAATTCATATGACAAGACATTATTATCTATCCTAAAACATATTCAGGCTCAATTCAGGTAATTATGTTTACTTGCGCAGTATTTAAACTTGAACAGAGTAGCTTTGTCTTTTATCAGACATGACACCAACCAAAAATGGTGCAGCATTTAACACACTTTTAGATTGTCCAGCTTCTGGCCACACTTAATTAAGTCTTCAACATTAAAAACAAAAACTGAACCTGCATCCACCAATAAGCTAATTAAAAATATGCTGCTATTAATTAAGAAGTTATAGCATAACAAATATGGCTGCTGATGCAATCCCTTTTCTGTGTCTCCATTTCCACTGTTTAGCCTACCCAAAATATATTGGGCAGTGGTGTATGTACTAATCCAATTAAAACAGAAAAACTATAACAGCCGATATAAAATTGCACGTCATTAAATCAGATTTTGTCAGCTTAATTACAAGCATTTGTTTCAGTGCAAAATTTATTTTTATGCCTTAGATAATAAAAGTAAATCAGGTAATGTAACTCCAGTGTATAGTGGTTTACATAAGAAGTTCCCCAATTTGAGAAAGGGGGAGACAAACAAAGCCTCAAGGCATCACGAGCTAGTGTACATGCTCCCAGTGGTGGTCTTGAGCCTGGATAAATGCATGAGAAAGGGCATTCAGTGTAAAATATGCACCAAATCAAATATGTGGGTACATCTCCTGTGTCTCTGTCCGTGTGTACCATAGTCATGACCAATAATGGTAACTTTTTGAAAAGACACTCTAGCAAGACAGAGATCACAGTGTTCAGTTTAAAAAAAGAAGAAGTTTATTTTACTGGAATTTAAATCAGCAGGGGGAGAAATAGGAGCAGGGAGAATCTCAGGTGAATGTCTATTCACTGAGCAGGAATGGTCTTGCCAGAGAGGAGAAATAAATTAGTTTTGACCAGAGTTGCACCAAGGGATATTGTGCTGTGATTTTGATTTGACTTCTTACTTGAGTCTTTTTGCAAAGCAGGTGGAGTGAGAGGGAGAAGCATGCTAGAGGTTTTTTTTCCAGGAAGTAAGGAAGCCATAAGTGGAAACACAATTCTTCATTCCACAGTAACATATCAGCTTTGGATTCCAGGGAACTATTGCTTCAGGGAAAGAGCTTCAGCCGACTTAGAGAATCACTGAGAGGCAAAGAGAGAAACAATGTTAGGAGCAACGTCACACTAGAAATTGAGACAAACATTGAAGCACCCGATTACTTAAACCAGTACAATGTCAATATGGAGAGGAGCTGGGAAATCTGCAGCCTCCAGAATTAAAAAAATGTGTGGTTCACACCAGAACCACATTCAGCAATGATTGGAATTAAGATGGAATTCCCTGGTGGTGGCAGAGATGCTTGGGAGGGGCTCTGAGAAATCAGGGAGACGAGAAGATGGGGATGAGGAAGATTGTATCAACATGAATCGTAGTGGCAGAATGACAGCATATAAAAGTCAACCGAACAGAGGTTGATTGGCTCATAGAAGACCGGTTGAACTACAGTAATGATGGCAGTCCTCAGTTTGACAGCATGGAAAAGTGGAAGTGACGCAAAGAGTACACTAGCAGCCTTAAGATGCATGACAGGAAATGTACAAATACAGATCTTCTTATGTTTTAAAGCCTCATCTTTGCTCCTTCACATATATTCCTTTTTTTCTTTGCTTCCTCTAAACATAACACTTTTGCAAATTTCAGCTGAGCATGGTTTCAACTTTAATAATTTTCAGTGGTGTAATTCAACAAAACTCAATAAAACTCATAGATTTCCTTGTTAAGAAGATGCATAATTAAATTAAATTACTTCAATTTGATGGCATATCAGATATCCCTGTGGCATTCTGAGGCTTTATTATTTTGCCATTAATGACAACTTGCGATCAATCACAAAGAGTTTCTCTGAGCTGCTTGATTACGGACTGCTCATTGTCCCATATGCAACAGTGAATAATTGCCTGGGATCAGCTTGGGGAGTTTATAGTAAATAAGAGCTTTAAAATATCTTGACTAAACACATTTATTAACGTGTTGATATTCATGTCAATGGTCTGCATTAAACAGACCTTGGACACTGGAAAATAGGGTGTTTAGGTATTGCAAGAGTACAGACGTGTTCAAGTCAGTGGTTCTCAAACTTTTTTGGCATTCACCACTTTAGAAGAAGAAAAACATTTTCCTCCTTGTCACCCATGCCCTGCCTGCAGTGGCTCTGAGCTCTATAGCGGGGCTCACCCTGCAGTTTGAGAACCGCCGGTTTAAGTGATTATCATCAGAATTCCAGAGATGCAAGCTAAAAGAAGATGGAACGAGTAGAAGCGGCAAGTGAAGAGAGATTTTTCTACAAAGGCCTAGAAGGACTGAAGGGAAGCCCTGATAAGGCTTATAAACGTATAAGTCTTTGCCAGGACTTGTACTGTGGTGAAAATTGAATCAAAACAGACAAGAAAAGATAAGCTACGAAAATAATCATGCTTTTATTCCTGCAGCAACAACAAAATGGGACTAACAGTCTCACCAGTGCAGCTATTAAGACTTAAAACACCAAACAAATTGCAGTCTTAGGAAATGTAGAACATGAAAGTAATTGGATTGGAGATAGAGTTTGAATAATTATTAAAAAAAAGGTTTTCAGTCACAAATAATTTTTTATATACTTTTCCTTGAGACAACTGTGCTCACCAGTGGGATGCTTTAGTCTAAATGACAGACTTATCAGTGCTTTCAGTCAGAGTCAGTGTGGTAAGTGAAATATGTCAGAAATGGAGACTTCAAAGACTGTTGTTGTATGGTTTATTTCCAGAATATTCTTTTATTCATGACCACAAATGATAGGACAGAATTTTAGATGGATGACACTTTCAAAACACGATGAAACATTTAAATAATATATATCAACACACTCTATGCCTGTATGTTGTATACGTATATAAAGCTATTGAATTATAAACATGCAATTCAACATCTATCCATCCATCCATCTTCTTACGCATATCCAGTTCAGGGTCATGAGTGGAGGTTTTGTTTATCCCAGCTGTCATAAGACAGTGTACATCCTACACAGGTCAAAACAGTCATTCGCAAAGCTTGCATTGCACTTCAAATGAATATGATTCATAGTAGACAGGTTTAGTCTATACTCAACCTCCATTTGCATAACATTTAAAAGTGATGGCAGTGTATGACTAAAAAAAAATAAGACAAGCAAATCTTTGCTTTTCATTATATATAATATTTTTAAATGATGGGAGACTGGCCGACTGACAGAATAGGTATGTGTGTAAAAGCAATAGATTTCTATGGGTAGCAGTTTGAGGTTCATACATCATGTGCCCAACTTGAGTGTCTTCTTTCATTTGTGGCTTTACTGGTTGAATGATTGTACTCTCTTCTATAGGAGGGCCAGAGAAAAATGTCAGACAGTGTGATGATACTAAGCAGAAAGAAAGCAGTGGAAGGAACTGTGAAGTATCAGTCTAGCTTTCAGCACAGAGCTGGTGACTCAGCACTGGCCAGCAATGGATTTCAATAAATCAAAACGCTAACTGGACTCACTGGGTGGCCATGGCTGAGTGTTTCTCATTACTGTAGGAAAAGTCAACAAAGGGTTGAGTGACAGCTTGGAGATGGGTCAAGGAATAATCTACACATTTGAGGTAGCAAGCAACTTTATGACAGATTCCTCACTTTGCTTGATTTGTGTATTTTCCACAATGTGTCAACACTAACATAAGATTTGTCCCAACAGTGAAATCTGACTCAGATTTAATGTCCAAACTAGGTTTGGACTAACAGCAGCGGGGATTTAGTGATTCAGCTAAACCTGCTGTGCTTTGGCAACCAGTCTCCAAACAATCATGGTCCAACTCTGATTAACAGCAGTCACTCCCAGATTGGCAAAGGTCTGCAAATAATTCACATCTAATTTATAAACTCAGATTGCCAACATATTGCAATCGATCTGTGTCAGTTTGCGCCGATGAGCAAAACTTGTTTGTGATGTGTTGTGGGAATAAAAGAAAATAAATTCTTGCTAAACATGGCTTGCATTACTGACATTTTATTAAAACTTTTATTAAAGATGTAGTTGTAGTTATTTTATATGCACAAATTGTGCCCATGGAGAGCTGATGCTCAGTCCATTTAAGGTCTTAAACTTCGTCCGGCGTGACGGTCCCAACGATATATTGTGTAAGTGACTTCGAGCAGTAGAAGGTTAATGCATACATGCTTACAAACACAAATAATTATAGAAGATAGTCTAGACCAAAGGCCAGGAATACATTCTGCTTAAAACTGCATTTGTGCCTGCATAGCAACAGTTGACGAAAAGGTGTTAAAAAATAGGTATGAACTGGACAAGTCAACAGGAAACATCTGGAGGGTGAGACGGTTGAAACAAACAACCATGTACGGTAAAATGTTGCTGATAACGGAAATTTGTCTAACTGTCATTAACTGTAACTTATGCATGTTATACTCTTTGCTGAAGCGAGAAGGGGCTGAACCCTGACATATTAAAACCATTTTGAAGTGTGCTTTTTAGCGGAGATCTACGCTGATGTGTTACAGTATACATCTTCCCACGCGTGTCTTCAATAAAATCATCGTTTGACTGAACTCTTCTGGGCCAGTGTTGGTTTGTTCTTATCCTCAATATCCAAGAATCAGGTGACAGTGTCTCTTTGCAATAGGGGACTCAACTCAACAGGTTGACAACTGGATGTACTAATTCTGAAACTCTTAAACACTTTATTGCCATTGCTGAATGATACTTCTATACAATGGAATAAACTAAATTGGAGTACTGTCCCACATCAGTGCTAGAAAACAATTGCCTTACAACCACAATGAATTAAATATACAAAATAAAATGTTCTCATATGAAAGCAATGTATCCAAGTGCCTAGGTCATTTTGCAGTCAAGTTGCCATTCTGCAGCACTTATGTCAATATCTGGGGAGAATATCTGAATTTCTGCTTTAAATCTAGGAAATTCAGATTCATGAAATAGGAGCATTTAATGTGAATTTTTGACTGTGCCACTAACCATTGTTTTCGTACTGCAACTCCAGCGTACTGCAAAGGGCAAACATAGTGAAATGCTTAAACAAAAATGGTTTTATGTGGAGCACCTTGATGTAGCGTTACGCCAAAGGTTGTGTGCTCAATGGTTCTGTGCACTGCCGTTTAGCCAATGTACTTCAAAGTCCGCTGCCTGCTGCACACTACTGTAGTTTGTTTCAAATACGTCATTCAAACCAGTAACCACAACAAAACGTTGCACTGTGTTTTCAGGTTCAAATATTGCTCCAGGTGTGCTAAACAAGCTGATGACCTTTGCTTATCAACCAGCTGTTTCCCAGTGCAGATTATGATTGCCTCTAAGACAGTGGGTGTAGCATCACATTTTTGTGTGAGCTGGTTAATAATTTGCTAGTAAAATCATCTCTGCCTTTCATGTTAGAGTAATCTTACCTATAAATAAATAAATAAATAGTTATAACTAATTATGATTTGGAACTGTTGCCTTGATGTTCGATGGTTGGAGTTTAAAAACTGAATGTGCACCATAAGTCTGACTTTCAACACTAAATGCTACAGTTGTTTGTGGTTCCCTTAGGCCAACATGTTACTAGCTTATAGAGTTGATATGGGCAACACTTTAGCAAGCAGCTGCAGAATGGAGGAATTTTGGAGGACATTTTTGCTATAGGAATTTCTGGCCAGGGCAGCACAGTAGTGCAGAGGTTAGCACTGTCATTTCACAGCAAGAGGGCTGTGGTTGAACCCACTGGCTGAGTGGGGGCAGATTACATGTTCTCCCTGTGTCTGTGTGGGTTCACTATGGCTACTTTCTACAGTTCAAAGACATGCTTGTTGAAAAATGATATATGCCATAGGTCTAAATTGGCCATAGGTATGAATGTGAGCATGATGGTTTTCTCTTTCAGTATTATTACTTCTGTAATAGATTGGTAACCTTTCCAGGGTGTGCCCCTCATCTTGCCTTGTGACAGCTGTGATAGCCCCCCAACCGTGAATTGGATGAATTGAAAAAAATGGGTGCTTGAATGCTTCTGGCCATGTCAGGTGAATTTTCACTTCCCTTTAGGGAGTGTTTTAATCTCCAAAACACTTTCAAATAACTGTCCTTTGAAATGTCCTTATTAGCTAGTTGCTAATTTTGCTGCTCTGCTGTTTTTTGATGGCCTGGTATGTCAAATCAAATCAAATCAAATCACTTTTATTGTCACATCACATGTGCAGGTACATTGGTACAGTACATGTGAGTGAAATTCTTGTGTGCGAGCTTCACAAGCAACAGAGTTGTGCAAAATACAATAACGTAAACAAGCAAAATACAAGAATGGCTACATCTGAAACTAATAAATATATGTACAATATATAATAGTATATGCATATCTGGATGTGTATACTAAATGTTTTTCTACGTGTGTGTGTGTGTGTGTGTGTGTGTGTGTGTGTGTGTGTGTGTGTGTGTGTGTGTGTGTGTGTGTGTATACACATATTTTACAAATTAAATAGAGTAAACAATAAAATAAAATATATAAAAATATACAGAGTTGAGACATGTGCAAGACAGTGGCATTACTGTACAGTATGGAGTATGGAGTACTATACAGTATGTATACATGTTAGCGTGTGTTGCCATGTTTCTTTTTTTCCCTGTACAACAGAAACCAAACCCCAAAACAAAAACATTATATTAGTAATAGAACATAGATGCCTACAAAATAGGCAGTGAACACTGTACAGCATCACCATGTTGGATTTTTTTTTCTGGTAATGGCTATAACTGGGACAAGCTTAGTGTTAAAGGCGGTCCCTCATTCCCTTGTGAGTGTCAAGTCTTCTCAGTCTCCTTGAGGAAGACACTAAACCCTTAATTGCTCTGTGCTCCTGTGCTTCCAGGCCATTCTCTGGTGACATTTATAAATATGTATTCATAATATGTCCCTAAGGCATATGTTCACAAGTATTGCAGTTTACCTGTTTTAAATATGGCATGATAATCGTTGGTGAAGCCCGGTTTAACACAGGTCAACAAACCACAATTTCAAAAGATAGCAAAATAAGCAGCTGGTACAGTCATGGTAAAAAGTATACCGTCTTTTCATTATAGGGCTTTATGTACAAATAATCTGGTGCTTACGGGCTCTTACATATAGGTAAATGCAACTGCAAATGTACTAGTTCTGGAATATGTCCTTATGAGACATATGAGACCAAAGTGTTTAAAAAAGCTCTTGAATCACACAGTGTCCCTTTTTTCAAACACTAACTTTGCCTTTGGTTTAGTCTTTTTTACATCATGTAAAAAATAACATCATGTAATCTGTCATGTTGCTGTTCATACAGGTTTGCATTTTAAATAAGTTTACATTTAGTAAGGCCCAGATGAATTTGTCCAGAAACATAAAACCTTGGAATTGACTGGGAGTGTACTTTCTTTTCACAGTGACTCTGTATCATTACAAAGACATTAGACCCAGCCTTGGCTAGAAGCTTGATAATGACCTACATAACTTTTGGTAAAAGGACCTAGAGCAATACTGTCTTGCTTTTCAGCACTGACAAATTTTTCTACTTAAGTGAATGCAAACGATGCTGCGAATGCCACTGCAGGAAGCAAACAAAATTAACATGCACAGAATTTGATAGTGCACCTGTTATAGTCCTAAAGCACCTCCTGCCTGAGGAGTAAATCTGCTGAAGATGTGTGCCTTGTCTATAATGATGCTGCCATTCTAAAATTGTAAAATTGTTTCACTCTCTCAGTTTTAGTGTAAAATACAAGCAATTTCCTGCAAATCTTTCCAAACAGACTGCAGTGACAAAGCCCAATCTCATGCTTTTAGCTCCTTTCTTTCTTTTTTTTTTTCAATGCTCCAGTGAATCTTGTTCTCGCTGCTCCTGGACCTGCATTCTGAGCGACTACTGTGTTTGTGTGCACATTCGTGAAGCTGCCTATGTGTCTGCGTGCATGTGTGCCCAACACTTGACTATAATGAGCTTGGGAAATCTTCTACACTGCTCTAATAGCTGCATTCTAAGCCATACCCCTGGGCTAAAGGGTCTCGTTGCGTCGATGGGAGCTGAGGCGAGCTCCAGCGCCTGGCAGCCTGCAGCCAAGCCATCTATCAGCACAGCTTAGGCCATTGCTACTGCTCAGCACCATGGCAGAGGCGCGGGCTGACACACACTGCTCTGGCTGGAAATACAGAGACAAATTGCACTTATATACTACATGTTGAGTTTCATTATCTAAGAGCAGCATTCAGAAGGCGAGAATAGAGGCAGAGCGGGAACGATGCACAGACACAGCCAGATGCATTATATCCTGACATTTCAATATGCTCCAAAAATAGCTGCAATTACTTATCTCCCCTTAGATTAATAGATGTCTTCATTGCTGGTTACTCAATCCATTAGCAGTTTGCAAATCCAGTAGAGAGGTCTAAATTTATAGTTGCCACTGATTCAAAATGTGGATAAGATCTGTATTTTCTAATATTTTACTTACAGTAGAAATGAGTCTCTCAGTCTTACAGTATGGTACTAAGCTGTGTGAAAATGCCAAGCTCATTATCATCGACGGGTCGAGCTTGATGAAAACTAAGCTGCGATTTCAGAAGAAGCTGATATGAGAGAGGATTAACAGGCTGTCAGGATACTGGAGGGGGATTCAGACAAAGTCGTGCCTATGTTGCTGTCTGCAACATCAAAGTTCATCTTTATTAAAGAATCTAATGAGAAGATTTGGAAATACAACATCCAATAAATCAGACATGATCACTGTGGCAGACACAGACTTGTTTTCTTTTATCATTTAACAAAGAAATATGCGGATTTTAGTCACAGCCCTAAACTAGAAATACGATGGACTTTCTAAAGTCCTTTTTTTTTTAATTCAGAGGAATTCAAACTTTCATTGATCACAATCACTTGCCCATAAATAGCCAAACTCCTGGTGATTATTACAAAGCTACATGTATCTAAAGTTTTTAGTGATGCTGAGCTGTGTCACCAACTGTACAAGACCGAATCATTAAAAAGTAGTTAAGCTAAACAGACAAACATAACATTTAATGCACACTTTTGTAAAAGAATGGTTCCTTTTATGAAGCTGAAACAATCCTGAATGAAAATACAGTGGAGACATTTTAACTTCTAGTGTCATTCAGCATTTTTGTGTATGTCGTGTTACTATGTGGCCAAGTCATTGCATAACAAAGAAAATGTAACGGAAGTAACACACTGCAGGGATGGACTGCTGCCTGCAGGTATAAAAATGCTTAATCCCTCAGAAATAATCAGATAAGTCTTCACACAAAACAATTTCTCTTGTTGTACCGTGCCTGAATAATCCTTCAGCGTGACAGCGGGAAGACAAGAGCAACGGCCATTGATCATAGCTGTGATTGTAAGGAGCCACTGGATTGAGTCAAACAATCATCCACAATTACATTGATTGGATGAATCTCCAATGGAGCACCGTGGCTAAACAAAGAGGAAGCAGTTGGAGACTAGGGAGGACAGAGTGAGGTGATGAATGATTCACTGTGTATTCTGCACCTGTAATTTAGTTTGACAAGCTGATGAGACAGCACTGTGTGCCACACTGAATGCTAATATGCTTCATGCACACTTTAGTCCCAACCACACATTAGAACCAATCTTACCACATAAATAGCTGAAAAAAGTTGGAAATAAAGCATCGGAAGAGAAGAGTACACGATGAAAACAGGAGCCCTGTGAGAGTCTAATTAAACATCAAGAAGTCTTCCCATGTGCCATGAAAGAAATAATGCTGACAGCTTACATCTAAAAGAAAATAACCTATTCTTATTCATAAGCAAAATAATTCCATTTCTTTGTCCTGTCTTCCCTACACCTGTTCATCACTTGCATTTGTGCCAGCAGGCTCTCCATCCAGAAATCCTATCCTATCAGCAGTCTCCAACACTGACATAAATGTCTTCCCCATATTTTGTTTCATTTTCTTCCCATACGTTTAAATCCTTCCATCTGGATAAGGGACGTGTACGGTGGTTTATTCCATTGTGCAAACATACGTCCTGCATCTTAAGACCGTGTAAGCTTTTTTATGTTTTAAAGCACGTGAATTGGTTAGCCTTTTCAAAAATCTTAATCCCCTTGAAAGCACTTTCATTTGAAGCACATGTATATTTAGATTTAACCGATATGGATATATGTTTTTGTCATAACCCAAGATATACACGAATACCAAAGTATAAAAAAAACCCCGTTGTAACAGGGTACATAATAGTAGTGGTGTTTTTAGTTTTTTAAATTATTGTCACGGCTGAGAATCAAAGCAATTTTACCTCCACCACCGGCTCTGCCAGCTGATGTGAACTCTTGTTGTTGTTCTAAATTGAACACACACCACCCATTACTTCTCTTCAGCAGGATGGAAGGGCTAAAATTGAATAAGCTGATAATTACCTAATAGTAGGTTTAGGTGACCACCTGCTGCACCTGCCTGCATGTATGTTACTCTGCATTGTGCTGGTACCATCCAAAAGTGGTATTGAGATATTACTTTACAATGTAGTGTTAGCTGATCTTGCTATAGTTACAACATTGCCACACAGAAGATAAAGTGCAACAGCCAAACATTAATCTCTAAATGTCTAGTTTTTTTTACCTATTTTCTGTCACGGACCCAGCTCTGGGGACTCGGGGTCCGTGAGAAGTGTGGACTATTATTATTATTATTGTTATTTGATGTGTGTGTCGTCTGCACTGCTACTGTTCTGTACACATTTGTATGTAGGCAGGTGTGTGTGTGCATGTGTGTGTAGCTGTTTTCTGTGGCCAAGTTACAGACACCTTCAGGCCTGGTGGGTGTGGCCCTGCTTGAGGACTGGCTGCACCTGAAGTCCTTGCCACACACCTGCTGCTGATCTGGGCTCGTCGTGGGAACTATTTAGGAGAGCGATGGAGCTTCCACCGACGCGAGATTATTGTGTTAGACTTCACGTCAGTCTTCTAGTTTAGTTTAAAAGTCAGTGAGTGTATGCCTGCTGGGATTAAATGCTTTAACGGTTGCCTCTATTGTTTTCCTCAGAAGGAGTGTGGGACGAGAGAGAGCAGTGAGCACGGGGAGTGCAGAGACACAGGAGCAGAGAGCACTAAACAGGGACTTTTTGGGAAGAAGACACGACACGGGAGTAAAGGGAGAGCACGGGGATTTATTGTCATTTTCGCACTGTAAATAAACGCACCGCTTGCAGTGAAGAGTCCAGCGTTCTGGGTCCTCCTTTCCCCCACATCCCCACGGCTTGCCCTGGCAAACCGTGACATTATCTGCAGTTCTACTTGGTTTTGAATTTATGCAGATTTGTCTTCCCAGAAAGGTCTCAGTTTCATACATGCCCAACTTGCACACAGTGGCATAGTCAAATAGTTCGACACACAATTACAGCCACATGATATCATGTAGTTAGTGACAGTGCTCACAAACGTTCATAACAACAAATCTAATCAGAATCCAATAATTAAATTAATTCTTAAAAAAGGGTTAATTCTGATTAAAGAAGCTAACAAACATATGAGTCTTAGTAAGAGCAGTCAAAGTTTTGAGGCATTCACAAGGAAAATTATGGAGATGAGTAAAAAGAGAAACAAAGTCTGTGTCCTGTTATCTGCTAAAATCGTGTATATATAGAAAATAATCCAAGTACCTGACATTTATGTTGTTATATGTTTTTGTTTTAAAGGTAAAATATTTCAAGCAGAGGTGGAGGTACAGCTACTCCTTTCCATTGAGTTATGTGTACTTAGCAGGGTGTTTCATTTTCAGCTGTCTGTATGAACAAAGATCCTGTAACTTACTGCAGTCTGGGAGAAACTGCAACCTTTAAAATGCATTTATTTATTTTAATATGAAAATAATGTTTTGCATTGAAGAAATTACTTTTTTATGCTTCAACACACCATGAGTTCTTACAAAGATAATTAAAAGAAAAAGAAAAAAGAAAAGAAAAGAGAGAAATCGGGAATGACCAAGAAAAATCCAGACAACACATCTCTAGTTTTCAGTTTTCCAATTTCTCCTAGTGTCTGCCAACAAACTCCAGTACCCATTCATCAACCAGTGGAGGAATGCATATTTTTACCTAGCAACCCCGGTTGCCAGCTTGCTTAGGCTTGGTCCTTGAACCTATGTGAGTAAAGTGTTGAAAGGAGAAATGTATGAAGCAGACAGAGTTACAAGAGAGAAATTGAAAAATCTCATGCTTGTTGTGTGAGCAACAGCTTTACAGAAAATGTTTAATGCATATTCTAATCAGTCACACCATCAAAAAGCACTTGTAGATATGTGAATAGCATTAATTATCTCACCACCTTTTATTTTCTTGCTCATTGTTCATGAACTGAATTATGAGCTAAACTGTGAATCTGATTTAATACTGTTATGTTCACTGATTCAGCATTTCAGATAAAATTAGGACTTTAACAGCCGGGGCGTCACTGTGCGCCTCACAAAGTGAAAATAGCTGGAGAAAAAAACTGTTATGAATCACAATACCTGACTGAACAACACTTTCATTTTAAGTGCTTTTCCATGTCCCAAGATTCTGAAATAACATGCAAAAAAAGGTTAACCTTGCGATTTTACATTGCATTAAGAACAAAGTACTGAGTATTAATGCAGTCTGCTAGAAATCCTATATATATATATATATATATATACATATATATATATATATATATATAAACACCCAGCACGCCCCTGCGGGCGGTTTATCCTTCAAGCTCGGGTCCTCTACCAGAGGCCTGGGAGCTTGAGGGTCCTGCGCAGTATCTTAGCTGTTCCCAGGACTGCGCTCTTCTGGACAGAGATCTCCGATGTTATTCCCGGGATCGGCTGGAGCCACTCGCCTAGCTTGGGAGTCACCGCACCTAGTGCTCCGATTACCACGGGGACCACCGTTACCTTCACCCTCCACATCCTCTCGAGCTCTTCTCTGAGCCCTTGGTATTTCTCCAGCTTCTCGTGTTCCTTCTTCCTGATGTTGCTGTCATTCGGAACCGCTACATCGATCACTACGGCCGTCTTCTTCTGTTTGTCTACCACCACTATGTCCGGTTGGTTAGCCACCACCATTTTGTCCGTCTGTATCTGGAAGTCCCACAGGATCTTAGCTCGGTCATTCTCCGAGCTATGCCTTGCCTGCTAGCATCTTGCACCCTGCTGTTATGTGCTGGATTGTCTCTGGGGCATCTTTACACAGCCTGCACCTGGGGTCTTGCCTGGTGTGATAGACCCCAGCCTCTATGGATCTTGTACTCAGAGCTTGTTCTTGTGCTGCCATGATTAGTGCCTCTGTGCTGTCTTTCAGTCCAGCTTTGTCCAGCCACTGGTAGGATTTCTGGATATCAGCCACCTCCTCTATCTGCCGGTGGTATATACCGTGCAGGGGCCTGTCCTTCCATGATGGTTCCTCGTCTCCCTCCTCTTTCTTGGGTTTCTGCTGCCTGAGGTATTCACTGAGCACTCGGTCAGTTGGGGCCATCTTCCCAATGTATTCTTGGATGTTCGTTGTCTCATCCTGGACTGTGGTGCTGACACTCACCAGTCCCCGGCCCCCTTCCTTCCGCTTAGCGTACAGCCTCAGGGTGCTGGACTTGGGGTGAAACCCTCCATGCATGGTAAGGAGCTTTCTTGTCTTTATGTCAGTGGCTTCTATCTCCTCCTTTGGCCAGCCTATTACCCCAGCAGGGTACCTGATCACGGGCAGGGCGTACGTGTTGATGGCCCGGATCTTGTTCTTACCATTCAGCTGACTCCTCAGGACTTGCCTGACCCTCTGCAGGTACTTGGTGGTTGCAGCCTTTCTAGCGGCCTCTTCATGGTTCCCATTTGCCTGCGGGATCCCCAGGTACTTGTAACTGTCCTCTATGTCTGCAATGTTGCCTTCTGGTAGTTCAATCCCCTCAGTTCTGACTACCTTCCCTCTCTTTGTTACCATCCGACTACACTTCTCCAGTCCAAACGACATTCCAATGTCATTGCTGTATAGCCTGGTAGTGTGGATCAGTGAATCGATGTCTCGTTCACTCTTGGCATACAGCTTGATGTCATCCATGTACAGGAGGTGGCTGACAACTGCTCCGTTCCGTAGTCGGTATCCGTAGCCAGTCTTGTTAATGATCTCACTGAGGGGGTTCAGGCCTATGCAGAACAGCAGTGGGGACAGAGCATCTCCTTGGTAGATCCCGCACTTGATGGTGACTTGTGCTATGGGCTTGGAGTTGACCTCTAGTGTTGTACGCCACATCCCCATTGAGTTCCTGATGAAGGCTCGGCTCTTAGGGTCCCATTGATCTTGTACAATTCTAGGCATTCCAGTATCCAGCTGTGGGGCATTGAGTCATAGGCCTTCTTGTAATCAATCCAGGCAGTGCACAGGTTGGTCAGTCTGGTCTTGCAGTCTCGGCTGACTGTTCTGTCTACCAGTAGCTGGTGTTTTGCGCCTCTGGTATTCTTGCCAATTCCTTTCTGTGTCCCACTCATGTATTGACCCATGTGCCTGTTCATCTTAGCCGATATGATGCCTGACAGGAGCTTCCATGTAGTACTGAGGCAGGTTATTGGTCGGTAGTTGGAGGGGACCGGTCCCTTCTTGGGGTCCTTGGGGATCAGGACCGTCCGACCTTCGGTTAGCCATTCCGGGTGTCTCTCATTAACTAGCAGCTGGTTCATTTGTGCTGCCAGACGCTCGTGGAGTGCAGTCAGCTTCTTTAGCCAGTAGGCGTGAACCATGTCGGGCCCTGGTGCTGTCCAACTCTTCATACTGGAGACCCTTTCTTGGATATCTGCCACTGTGATGGTTACTGGACCCTGTTCAGGGAGGTCGCTGTGGTCTGCCCTCAGATCCACTAGCCACTGAGCATTGCCGTTATGGGTTGCGTCCTTCTCCCATATGCTCTTCCAGTATTGCTCCGTCTCCAGCCTTGGTGGTGCTGTTCTCTTATTATTGTTCCCTTGCCACTGAGAGTACACCTTTGCTGGTTCTGTGGAGAACAGCTGGTTTATTCTCCTGCCTTCTATCTCTCTGGTGTACCTCCTCAAGCGGCTGGCCAAGGCTGTGAGTCTTTACTTGGCAGTTTCCAAGGCCTCAGGTATGGACAGCTTGCTGTATTTCTTATGCACCTTCTTTGTCGCACCTTTCTGCAACTCCGTTAGTTGGCTAACCTCCCTCCGTGCTACTTTGATCTTGCCCTCTAGCCTCCTTCTCCATGGAGGGTACTGCCCCTTGTGGCTGTTCAACTTGTAGCCAAGCATCTCACTGATCACTGCTGCCGTATTGTAGATCAGCTTGTTAGTGTCGGTAATCGTGGTTGTAGGTATTGTCCGTAGTGCTGCATTAACATCATCTAGCAGACCTTCTGAGGGTACTTCACGTAATCTTGGTAACCGGCTACGGGGGATCCAGGTTTCAAGCTTGGCCATTATCCTATTTTTCAGGTCAGTTCCTCTCGCACTCAACGATCCTTCTCCTATCGCACTTGGGGCTATGTACCCAATCTCGGGTGGGGGTGATGATATCTCCCCCCTGACCTGGCGTCCTGACTCGTCCTTGCCGTAGCATTTGTGTTGTACCTCGTCAATCTCTAGCTGTGAGAGCAGTCCCTTCTTTCGAATGTTGGAACACTGAGCTACTAGTTGTTTCGCCGTCATTGTGGATGTTGGGTATCGAAGAATCCATAGGTCCGTCATCCTATTCATGTAGCCCCTTCCGCCGGGGTTACTTGCGTAGTAGCATTCCAACAACGCCCTGTTTTCGTCTCTTGCCCACCGATGCCTTCTTGTTCCAGTAGCCCACTTTTCGTCAGGGTGCCCTGGTTCCTCAACACCTGACGCGGACCTTGTTGATCCGGGCGACGTCCGAGCCGGCATGCCTTCATATTTATCTGTCTCGCTCATGTCTGCGGTAGGCTCGCTTAGCATAGGGGGTCTAGCCTTAGGACCCTTACTGGATACAGACGCCCCAGGCAGGAATCGAACTTGCGATCCTGGGTTCCGTAGGCGTGTAGTCTAACCACTACGCTATCCAGCTGCTTTTATATATATATATATATATATATATATATATATATATATATATATATATATATATATATATATATATATATATATATATATATATATATATATATATATATATATATATATATATATATATATATATATATATATATATATATAGAACACAAACCTGTATTATGCAATGTTGAGATTGCTAGTTTCTTCACAAATTTCTAATTAGATTTGAAGTGGTGATGAACATAAAGTAGATTAGCAGCCCTTGATTAAACTGATACATTTCATTGTGTAACTTATATTGAATATAACAGGAAGAAACTTCAATGGGAACAATTTAGTTGGAGCAATACATCAACCGTTACAAAAAGGTAATCAATTAAACTTCTTGATAAGTGGCATTAAAATGAACAATGGTCAGTTATTCAGTGCCCATTATCATTTTCAGCATGGATTACATTCAATTTATTTTGATTATATTTAGATACTTTGGCAGTTTACATTGTGGTAACTATAAGCTTACGGTTGTGGTCTGCTCCCTGATTCCAAACTGGGTGCTGGCTCTACAGGAGAGGGGCCTGATGGCTGATAGATGACACTTATGCCTCTTTTCCATTTGCAAACACTTGGACCAACTTGACTTAAATCAAATCGGTTTTTGGTAGTCTTCCATTTCAATTGAACACCACCCCAGTGTGCATGGGGTTGTTATAGCATGTGACTGAAAGCCACATGACATCATTTGTATGTATGCAACACAAACACAACATAGCAGTGGAAGATACCAAGGTAATAGCAGATTTGTTCTTTGGTCTATAGCTCAAGGTTGATTTTTTGCCACCATTTTCAAAAATGGCAGTTTTGATGTTTGTGAAGGATTCTCTTAAGACTCTCAAGACTCATTGAGTCTTTAGAGCTCCAAATTGCTTGATTTTCTAGTTATCAGCAAGTGTATCATCTCTATAAAAGCATCGGAGGTTCTACACTCTAAGAAATAAAATGTTGCATTTACTCCACCCAGTTATGTCAACCGGTTCCACATAACTGGGTTAGTGAAATATAAAATGTATGATACACTTAATTTGAACAACAAATTTTAAGTACATCTGTCAAGCTTTGGCTAATTAAATGCAAATCACAAGAATGGTGTTGTATTAACTAAATATCATAGTGTTGATCTAACTAACATGTTGACTTAAATTGACAACACTAAATAAAATCTACTCAACCAAAACAAGCCCTACTTACTCTATAAAATAAGATGTTGCATTTACTCCACCCAGTTATGTCAGCCGGTTCCACACAACTGGGTTAGTGAAATCTAAAATGTATGACACATTTAATTTGAACAACAAATTTTAAGTACATCTGATAAATTGACTAACCCTAAACGAGCTCTACTGAAACTATAGGATTAAATTACTTACTCTATTTAAAGTAAATTGAATAAATCAAACACAATTTTATTCAGTTAACCCAACTTTAATAACACTTTGTGTAAAATGTGCTGAAGCAAACTTTGAGCTGTTCAAAATTCTAGGTCAATGCCTTTTTCCTAAACAAAAATATCTTCACATATATGCAAGTGCATATTAAGTTCAGGAAGACATAATACAGAATGTTAAAATCAAGTTATTAAAACCGGAAAGTGTTGTGATTCCAACATTTTTAACATTAACATGACTTAATTTAAACTTGCTTCGGGTACAATGGAAAACTCACAATACAGTCCTATAAACAACAAGTAGAAATGATTTTAGTGGCATTTTTGTCCATATTTAAAAAACCTTTTTTTTTTTTTTTTTTTTTTTCAAAACTTAAAATGAAGTCCAAACTTAGGAGCAGTCTTGTTCAATGTAGCTGGATGGTGGTAAAAGTTCAACATGAACAAAGCATGCCAAAAAGTATGAGGCCTTGCAGAAGTTCTTGCGGAATTCAAACTGAACAGTTTATAAAGTGCAAGGAGATGGGTTTGAGAATCTTGTAACCAGTTCAGTGTCCTCTATAGTTCAGTGCAGGCTGTTTCACTCAAGCAGTTTGTTTTTCAGAACTTGCACCTTCATGGATAGGTTGTTCCCATCCATCAGCACCTTCTGAAGAAATTCAAATATGTATTTCAGGTGCTTTGAGTACCTCAGATTTAGACTGTAGATTAGTCCAAGCAGGAGGGCACACCCCTTTGCCACATCACTAAGAGCTTTCAGCACAGTGTATCCTTCTATGATGACACCAATGTCCTCAGGTGTATCTGCAGAGTCTGCTCCTTCATGTCTGACAACACAGACTCCTAAAGTCAGCTGCTCCGTTTCTCTTCTTGCACTAAGATCCACATCCTTAAAATGAAAACAAAGGGGGGGGGGGGGGGGGGGGGGAAACTAATTGCATATAGATACATATGAACAAATGAGCCCACCTTCAATTTACTATCCCAAATTAAAACAAACAAACAAACAAACTGATCTTTCCCCTTTTCTAACTTACCAAGAATTCCTTGAACAGGTCATCTGGCTTTTTATTTAAGTAGACACAGTTTTTAGAACGCATTCCCGTCGAACATCAATGCTGATATTCTGGTGGAGATAAGAACTCAATGTGAGACAAGATTTTGGTTCTTTTCCACCTCTTCCCAAACCAAAGTCAAAAATATTAACAGATGAGTGATTAGCGATGAGTAATTAAACAATGTTTGACAACTCACATTAGTGACATTCAGTGAGGTTAATGATTGGTTAGGCACTGACTCTTCTGAGTCAGATCAACAAATATATGAACACAAAACTAGAAGCTTTTCAATTTTGACAATACATGAAAGCTTTCACTTTTGCTTTAATCAATTCTAGACTGTTCAGCAATATAATTATTAATTGTACCCCTAAAAATGTTAAAAAGAAATAGAAGATTAGAACTCGGCAATATGGATTCAAAATCCTATCACAATATTTTCTGGTATTTATTACGATAACAAGAGTTACAATAAAAGATAACAGTAACCACAATCACATCTGAGCCACTTTTGTTGCATCTACTGACAGACAGAACTAGCTGACCAACTTAAAATGAAGGGGGGAACACACAAATTGTCACTTTGATAATCAATGGAACTGATACAAGGAGTTAAATGCATTACATATAGCTGTATTACACATAATGCTGCATTTTAATGACACAAGATAAATGCATGTCTTACACTTTAATCACTGATATTAACACTAAACCAGATATCAATACGGGGTAGAATTCCTTCAAACAATGTAGCAACTTATTTGATGCATGTTTCTAAAATACACTATACATATATTTCATTCTTCAAACGGATAGGATCGCTGGCGCTCCTGGTGGTCATTACTGACACCAGGGAGCATACGCGGTAGATGTTGGGAGTAATTTTAAAGCTGCAGTTCTTAGTAGGCAAGTTGCAGCTTAACATGAATCGTAAAACATTTTGGGAAATTACACCGATTTTTTTAAATGCCTGACTACTAACACCTGTGAGAGGCATACAAGCTAGAATGCTAAAAAAAAATTACCAGACATCATTTGTTTTAAAATAAAACATACAGAAGTACTCCCGAAAATGTCGGATGTTTATCATTTAGTACACATTAACCAAATTTGTCATCCTTAAATGGTTGTACTTACCAAATAATCCTCAAATGGCAATGGATTTTATCCAGGCTTCTGAGCATGATGCAAGTTTCGGTTGAAAATGGCGGTTGTTCAAACTTCCACACTGCACATGTGCAAACTGAGAAGTACGGAGAGCCTGTTAGGACAATCCTCTTCAAATTAAAGTGCTGTTCATTTTAAATTAACTTTTTACGTTGGATTTAATGTACTGCATTTTGTTGTATTGAAATATTGTGTTATTAATTAAAATCAAAACAATATCCTTGTGTTTAGAGTTAAAAATCAATTGGTGACATTAATTTTAACATAAAACGTTTACATAATGCTAGCAACATCAATGTATCATTTCTTAGAGTGTACAGGCCTCAGCATGTTAAATGCTAAAGTTCTTGACAGTACAATTACAAAGAGACTGAACAAGTATGGCTTATTTGGAAGGGTTGGCAGGAGAAACCCTCTTCTCTCTAAAAAGAAAGCAGCACACTGCTAGCTTTGCAAAGTTGCATCTGAACAAACCCAGAGACTTGTGGAACAATGTCCTCTGGGCAGACAATATTAAAGTGAAGATGTTTGGCCATAATGCACAGCACCACATTTAGTAAAAGCTAAACCCAGCATATCAGCTCAACACATCATACCAATTGTCAAGGAAGGTGATGGTGATGATTTGGACTGGTTTTGCAGCCACTGGACCTGAGCGCCTTGCAGTCAAACATATACTTCTCTGTATATCAAAGTATTCCAGCATCAAATGTGAGGCTATTTGTGTATTCTAGTCTTTGAGGTAAAATGTTGTAATGAGTGGTACTCAGTGTTTCACTGGTGTCTGAACAGAACTAAACAAAGAAACAAATCCATTACCAGAAGCCATAAGATCATCAGAATCAGAATACTTTATTAATCCCTAAGGAAAATATGTAAATAATATGATATCATGACCACTAAATCCTGACTACATTTCTTCAAATAAACAACTTGTCATCAGATGATAACTTAACTGATTTACTACAATTGTTATGTTTTTTTAAAACGTAAAAGGCAGTTTGGAAATTGGTCTATAATTAGCTACAGTGCAATTATGTTTAATTACAGCCACCTCAAAAGCCTGGGGTACTTAAACCTATTAAGAAAGCTAAATTGATGATATTTAAAAGTGTTAATTAGTGGTAAAAGTAATTTGATTGTCTGGATAGATCCTTAATGGTGACAAAAACAAGATACAAAAAGCATGCTTTGGTAAACATACAAAACTTTATTGCCAATTATAACCCACATATCAAAGAAATTCACCAATCTACATGTCTTATCACCACTTATTTTACATTTTTCAAATGAATATACTGAATCCATACATAGACTGTACTGAATGATCGGGGCCTAGACAGCTCTGAATAACATCTGCTGGTCACTGAGAAGCAGTCACAGCTCTCATAGCAAAAAAATTAAAAATTAAAAATCCACCTGCAGGTGTCTTGGTCAGTTTCCATGCAGCATCTCGGTGTTGCTCTGCAGAAGAGACGTTCTGCACAAGCTCAGTCAGAAGACTTGCGTATGTTCCTGCCTTGAATGACTAAATAAGAGCATTTAAAGAAAATCATTGGAGTGATTAAGCGGTTGCCTCATCTCATTCTGTTTGTCTCTTTGTATGAACTCCAACGCAGTGATTCTTTACAGAACTAATTAATCTCCTGGTTTATTTGGTAGGTCCAAAATTGTTAATAAATAAATCTGAAAAAAAAAAAAAAACATCTATATGAAACAGTCTCATGAGTCTTCATTTGGCACCTAGGTGTTCCATCTCTGTGAAAACCTTTCTTGGCTCACTGCTTGTGTTTGCAGTGAAGAACAAAAGGCAAACGAAAGGGATGGGTAAACAGAAACCCAGGTAAACTGTAAAACTAATGTAGCTTTTACTCATGTACATCACAAATGGAATTTAAAGGTGAGTTTATTGCCCTCACAGTATGAGAATAGCTTATCAGTTTCCAAAAAAAATATCAGGCTGTTGAAAAACAAAAGCAGATTAATTCAATTTAGTTGAATATTATTTTTATATTTCCAAATCACAACTGTAGTCACCTGAAGGCGCTTTAGATTGCAAGGTAAGGACCTTAGACATTAATAATAACTAATGATTAATGAACTAATGATTAAACGTAGGGTGTTGTATAGACACATACTGTTTATACACTGAGCGTTTCCTGTATAAAAAGGAAACGCTCAGTGCATCATGGGAAGCCCCCAGCAGCCTAGACCTATTGCAGGATAACTAAGGGAGGATTTAGTGTTGCCTGTTCCAGCCTTAACTATACACTTTATCAAAAATGAAAGTTTTAAGCCTAATCTTAACCAAAATGTCTCCCAAATCCAAACCAGGAGCAGGTTCCACAGAACAGCGACTTAGAAGCTGAAGACTCTGTCTCCCATTCTACTTTTAAATACTCTAACTAAGGAGCCACAAGTAAACCTAATATGAGAATGAAGTGATCTATTGGGATGATACGGTACTATGAGGAATTTAAGATAAGAAGGGGACTGATTATTTAAGACTTTATAAGAGATGAGTAGGATTTTTACATTTGATTGTGGATTCAACAGGGAGCCAATGAAGAGAAGCCAACATAGGAGAACTATGCTCTTTCTAGTCCCTGTCAGTACTGTTCCTGCAGTATTTTGGGTCAACTGAAGGTTTTTCAGGGAGTTTTTAAGACATCCTGATAAAGCAGATAGAAAAGTCTTTTATAGAACAGTGGTTTCTAAGATAAATAAATAGTTGAATATATGTCTTACATGTGCAAAGAGCAACAAAAGAGTATTCTTTTAGATCAGCCTAGGAGAAGGCTTTGAAAGTTTAAAATGCCAATGGTTGTCACATGTTTGTAAAATAACAAATGTGCATTTTCCCAAGAATTCCTTTGTTCCTATATAACCTCAAAACTAGAAACTTTAAAGTCTGGATTTTTTTGTACAGTGGATTTTATGGATGGTATCAACATAGAATTTTTCAGGGAGCAGCAGAGAGCAGTGCATTTATGGATGGTATCTGAGATCTCAAAGTGTCTCACAAAAAGCCAACTGCCTGCCAAGGTTCCTGGAAAAAGTGTTCACCAGTTGTTTTGATCTCCTTCTGACATACAGCCACAATAAATATGGACAGAAAAATCACCTTCTTTATGAAGCATGCACCCTTCCTGAAAAGTGAAAAACGGTTCAGCTGGTTATTTTTGCAGAAAATAGAATTATGACTGAGAGGGCAAAAACTTTGTGCCACGGGGCTTTAAATGGATAATTTGCCATTAATGAGAACAATTTTACAGGGTAATCTTCTTGTCAGGTTCAGTGAGAAAATCGCCACAGGCAATCAGTGACTAAACACCCATTATTATTGCAATGGTAGGTGCATATCTAGTTATACCTTGTGAGCCAATTGTTTTGTGCTTTAATATAATGAAGTTTAATTTCAGTAATAGATTATATATAGCGAACACTGTCCCCCAAGAATGAGTTTGCTCATACAATTAAACCATAACCTCTGGTATTTTTGACGAGAAACTGATTGTATCTCCAGATCACTGCTGTTTGTGACATTTGTCAGTATCTCTTTGCCATTTATGTTCTTGCTTTCCTGCTTTCACCACTTTTTCTGTATTCAATCACATATCAAACAGGGCATTACTGAGCATCCTGCAACCATATAAAAAGAGCAAAAAGGCGGC
Source organism: Rhamphochromis longiceps (assembly GCF_057381845.1). Classification (NCBI taxonomy): domain Eukaryota; kingdom Metazoa; phylum Chordata; class Actinopteri; order Cichliformes; family Cichlidae; genus Rhamphochromis; species Rhamphochromis longiceps. The sequence goes on along the minus strand of NC_140565.1, from coordinate 26,062,045 downwards.
CATGATGACGGTCTCCTTTAGATCAGTCAGTGATCTTTTCCTAAACTTAATCAGGTAGATTTGGTGTCTAAACCCAGCCAAGCAGCAAGAGACAAATACACTTAAAAGAAAATGAACGTTTAATGTGAAATACAACAAAGCTAAGTGAGAAAATGGTTGAACCCTGATCTCCTTAATGAAATTTTGAGGAATTATGTCTTCTCCTTAACGGCATTACACTTAAAAAGTAATAAGGTTATCAGGAAATCAGGTCAGATGTATTTAAACACTATTTATGGGAGAAAAAATAAAATAGTCTGATGCTGACCACTCTCTAACTCACCAACAGACCAATGTCAGTTGCAGGCCTTGTAAAAAAATAACACATGTTCAGTAAATGCACAAAACACTATTAACGATGTTTGTTTACTATTTCATTTTCTTTGGAAAAAAATAACTTTTTAAAAATCAAAATCTTCCTCACTTCTTCCTCCTAGTTTGGTCCATCATTTCCTGAAAAAAATATCTGTGCCTCATTAGTTTTTCTTCCCACACCCGATGCTGCTTTTGGCTCTTTACATTGTCTTGGCAACTATCAGCGTGGTTGCTCATGGGCTAGAGCTTCACATGTTAAGAGCCACTGATACACAACCATATGGCAAACAAAAAGATGAGAACTGTGAAGTGGCACACATCATGTTGCTGATTCTCAGCAGGATTAACAGCAAGCATTTTACAGTCACACAAGGAAAAACAGCAGTTGGTGACCGTGGCATGACCAAAATTATTTTGATTTTGTGCAACAAGCTTGCAGTGTTGTTGCCTTTGAAATAGTTACTTCAAGGCTAGAGATCAAGTCTACAACTACTAGCAGTCAGCTGATGTACTCGTCATCAGATAGAACGACAGTCAGACACTCAGTTTGCTCTTAGTTGCAATTGAACGGGTTCTAGTTGCATGTAAATCACAATCACAAACCCGTTGCTGTCTGTATGCACGCAAATTCACATATAACAGAATTTTACATGAAGTACTTAGTATTAGAATCCACCCAAAACTTCACATATTTGAAACAAACTTCTCCACAAATAGTGACGCAGTTGCTGCAGGACAACAATTTAACAGCAAAAAGACACCTGCGCTCACCAGCCCTGGTGAACCAACTTAACCAGATAAGTTGAGTCCTGTACTTTAAAGAGACTCTTCACAAAAAAGTTGCACTCATCAGTGCAGGCTGACATTGACTGCACTGTGTTAGCAAGCTGTCTGTGTTTATATCGCTGCAATTATTTAACAACCTTTGCAAATCTGGCAGTGATTGCAGACAGTCCAAGTCCTCATTTCTTTGGAAACAGGTTGCAACCCACCAGGCGACCTGCGCAATGGCCTTCTGATTGAAATGTGTCCACCTAGTGTTGCATGCTTGACCTCTGGGCAACCACAGCTACCTGCAGTCAACTGTCAAATACATAAAAATTCAGTACAGTTACCAGGTAACCACAGATTTTTCTTGTTTGCAAGGAAGTTGGCCAACTATTTTACTCTATCCTTACTGATTATTCGCTTTTTTGTTAGAATAATAGATTCCAATTAAATTCTGAAAAAATATGTGGTCTTTGTTGCTTAAAACCTGGTGTGACACCTTTTGTATCCACCTAGATTAGCTCTCTTTTCTTTTTTTGCACTGTCTACAGTGTAGGCCACATTTTCTTTTCATACAGAATGAACTGAGTGGATGTGGGAACATCTTATGAATACAGTTTATTCAGCAATAAAAATAAATCTGAATTGCAAATTATCTATGTATTTGCCCCTCCAATGAACCTGTTTTTTCAATTTTATGATTTTCCTGATTTAATATCCACACTATAAATATTTCAACCCCAAATTTGTTTAAGTGTGTCCATGTGGGCGTGTTGTCAAAAGCAATGGCACAACAGATATGTAATGTGAATATGACTCAGTATGAATAAAGGAGCAGCAAAGGCTCCAGTGCAGTCTGCATATTCCGGTAGTCCCAGAAGCTGCTCTGAGTTGAATGAGGTAAAGATCTGCAAATCAATTAATCAGAGTCTGCCTTAATAATTGCAATATAGCCAGATAATTTTCAGGCCAGAGAGTTCTCCTTGCTCTTTCTCCATCTTTCTCTTTGGCTCTGTTGTACCTACAGGTATTTCAAAATGCTCTCAAAGGGAGAGGGAGAGAGTGGGTGAGACTGAGGCAGACATGTCGCTGGTGCTGGAACATCAGGGCCAGTCTGTTAGGGCTGTCTCTCTCTGTCACAGTCTCAGCCACGTCTCTGTTATCTGTACTGAACACATGTCCACCCGTGCTATTACACACTGACTGCTAATGGAGCATAAGACCGAGGTGGACCTCCCATTCACTGTTGGTTCCACCGCTGCATCTCTGACTCATTCTTTGCCGCAGAGACAAAAACATCCATGCAAACAACTTCTTGAAAATCACACATTTTCTATGAATTAGAAATGTATTTCATTTTTTTTTTACAAAGCTTTGACAAAGCATCCTTTTTAATGGTAAAAAAGAAAAAAAAGATTATTTCCACAGAGACGGACGATGGACTGCTTTGCTGGAGGCAAAATAGCTGTAATAGAAATGGTAATGTCCTCCCTCTATCTGATCACGTTCGTTTTGAGATGCATTCTCTGGGTGGCAATTTGAGTTATAGTGCTTTCCTATTTCCTTCCTCTCTGTCTTTCTGACTGCTTCTAATAACACAGTGGGATGCTGAGAGAAGACTGTTTAGAGCCTGACAGAAAAGCAACTCAATGAATTTGATGTCACTCTCTGATCTTTCAGACCCTACTCACATCCTCAAATAATTTCCCCCAGGGATCAATAAAGTATTCTGATTCTCATACAGGCGCGTGCGGGAGAGCACATTTATTTCCTCTAATCCTTTTTTCACGGTGCTGTAGGGCTGGAGGCTGTCCCAGTATGTAATGGGCGAATTCAGGGAAATACTCTGGACAGGTTGTGAATACGTAAGAGTACATAAGGCTATAAGAGATAAACAGGCATATTCTTGGGGGGAAAGTCTTCAGCCTCATTCTTTTTTTAGTTATTAACTCATTACCACAGACTTTTTCATTTTTATTTTCCCTCAACTCCTCTAAAAATTGTTAAATTCACAGTGTTAGCTTGACCCAATTGTTCATTAAATGAGGATTTATGAAAACACATGCATGCATGACAATTAGATTCAAATCAAGTTCTGTTCATTTCTTATAAAAATCTATCTATTTAGATTTATTTTTTCACCAATATCCAGTTCACATCCGAGGGCATCAATGACTGCAGCTCTGTCAGATGATGTTGGCATCATACAGATAGACACAGGGTGTCCTATGGCACTGGTACCTTTATGCACCTGTTGTAGCAATACTGGAATCTGAGACATAATACTCTTTTAAAGAGTAACACAGTTCACATTTGTGACCTGGATTAAGCCACTTTGTCAGCCAGGAGACTAGTTTATTGGGACTTTTTGCACTTTGTTTTTGAATGCTGGAAAGTTTTATGTGATTTTACATATATTTATGCTGTTGCTGAATCTGCTAATATCAGCTTAGGCTATTTGTCTCTAGGAAAAATCAAGGAAAGATAGCAACTTCCTCCTCCACTAGAACTAAAACTACTGAAACTACAAGTGTAAAAATTTACATAATAAACATGTGCATATATTTTGCTTTCACTTGCTGGTTAGTTTTAGCCACCAACGATTGGTTGAATTATATATCTTCACTAAAATAAATGCACATGTTGAAAAATGGCACTTAGTCTGTACATTTGAATTCAAGACCATCTCACTATTGCTATAAACCACAGGTGTCGAACTCCAGGCCTCGAGGGCCGGTGTCTTGCAGGTTTTATGTGTGTCCTTGATCCAACACAGCTGATTTAAATGGCTAAATGACCTCCTCAACATGTCTTGAAGTTATCCAGAGGCCTGATAATGAACTCATGATGTGATTCAGGTGTGTTGACCCAGGGCGAGATCTGAAACCTTCAGGACACCGGCCCTCGAGGCCTGGAGTTTGACACCCCTGCTATAAACCATGTGACACACCAGTGGTAAATGGACTGGTTTGTTCGCTACTCTACTGAACTTGCCTCATTCACACAAGTACATTTTGCTACACCTACTCTAAGTGCTTTCTAGCTAACATTTCATACTTCATACTCCAGTGAACGCATCAGAAAGCAACTTGGTTTCAGTATCTTGCCCAAAACTGGGCAGTACTGGGGACTGAAGCGGGCAAGGCTCAAACCACCAGCCTTCTGATTATTAAATGGCCTCATGTGGGAGCTAAGCTAAGCTAGAAGCTCAGGAAAGTCACTCCACATAGCTTCCCTCCCACAGTTGTGCATCATGTAGAAGAAAGCAAAGATGTATTTAAACATCATACTCCAGCCAAAAAACCTTAGCAGCTCCAAATGTCACTACAATTTATATACTTTAAAGCTGTTACAATGTGTACTTACATAATACTCAGCAGAAATGTCTCAGTAGCCTTTTTTCACACATGCACTAGAGCCCTGAACTTCTGTACTGTTGGATTGGACATTAGCCAGGCTGTCTGATGTCTGATACAGTGCGTTGCATGTGCTTTTTATTTATAACATTCAGTCAGGGCAGGAAAGGTGTAAGTTGGCATTTTAACATTTTAACATTTAGATTTTTTGTTTTTGGAATAATTTAACCAAGACCAAAACTTTTCTTTAGATTTTAAAGTGCTCCAAATAACAAATCTAGTGAACTGACAGATGTAGTTGCTCTTTATAATATGTTAGGCAGCACCACTAAGAAAAAAATAACCTTCCCAGTAATTTATTCAGCAAATTATCAACAGATGTAAGGCGTAAAAGTATGTAGATCCTAGGCCTCATATATAAAAGAATGCAAGAAGGCTTTCTTGGATGTGCTGCCGGTGTTAAACCCTCTCACAACATTTCAGAAATCAAGCACTTGAGAAGGCCTTCCCACAGCTTTCATTTGTGGGATCATTTTCCAGTTCAACTTTAGACAGATGGCCTCACATTTTCTCCATTCGCTCATTTGCTGAAGAAGAATTCATTGTTGGATCGGTGACTGCAAACTTCCCTTTCCCTGAGGCAGCAATCCAAGACCAAAACATTACATTCCCCTATTATGCCTTACAGATGCTATGAGATTGTTCTCCTAAAAACACTCTTTGATCTGCTCCAAAGAGATTTGACAACTCACCAGCTTCCCCCATCTTCAAGATGTTTGAACACGTGGATTATGCAAGGCCTCCATAGTGATGCACGCATTGTCCTGTCAAAGTTTTAGGTTCCAAATTTTGCATGGGGAGGGATCTTTCCCACTTGCTTTTTGTATATGTAACATTTTGAAATGAAGTTTCTGGCATTTTTCTATATGTTCACAATCAAAAACTAGTTTTGCTGCAAGTAATACAGGTCAAATTTATGCTCTCTTTACAGCTGTGTAGTAGAGATCTGCCTTTTTACAGCTGCCTTTCCACAACTTCCAGCTAGGTAACAAGTGGACTAACATCTCTGTCATCCAACCACTTTTCCTGTCCAGCATTTTTTCTCTTTTGATAAGATACACATAGAACACGAATAGATCTTATTTCAATCCTGGGAAGTTGCGTTGTATCCTTGTCTGAATGGAGCCTTTAAATTCCCATGAATGTCTCCTAATCAAAGGAAATTTAAAAAAAAAACAGCTTTACTGAAGATCATGTGGCATCACATTCATCACAGCATTTCAGAATCATTCTGTCTCCCAGACAGATCCCTGGGGCCAAATGCACTAAACAAAAGGCAGTAAAGAGAAAGAAGACTTAGTGGATGACAGTGACCAATGAGCACCACAGTACCCTCAGGCTGAACCCTGAGCCCATTTAATCTGGTGTTCCTCACTTTCTCATCACTCCACAGGATAGGCTCTGCTTGCTCTTAGATCTACTAAAGCACATCAAAGTCCATGTTAAAAAAGTTTTTTATTAGATGTTAGACTTTATAATTCTGGTAGAGGCTTGTTTAAAAAAAAAGGGTATTTATATATTTATCAACAATCTGCTCTACGAAGAGGTAATCCAAAATATGAGGCGCTTGGATACTGCTGTGACTGGAAAATAAGCAGAATTAAAAATATAAAAATATGCAGTCTATTAGAGTAAATAATTTTAGCTGTCATGACCTCTAATTAAAAGACTCTGCCGAGGGATTTTGAGAAGAAATGCTGTTTGGTAGGTCAAGGAAAGGCCTCAATCCTTCAGAACAATGAATGTGCTGAAGAAAATTAGCTGCTACTGTATGAAGGTTCTCAACATGACTATTAGCCAATATACAGATTTTCTCCAAACTAAAAACCAAAACACATGCAATATTAATACTGAAATGCATACTACAATATTTTGGAGGTGAGAGTTGAGCTTCAGGCTTCTTTTTCTTCTGTGTCTGAGCAGCTCTTGGGTACTGCTGCAGAACAAAGCACAGCTTGGTCAGATGATTTGAACATTTCAGGTGTCTAGTAGCTGGAAATCAAATCTCATGAATTCCAATCAGGCCCTGAATGAAGGGGAAAAAGCTTCATAGAAAAGGGTCACAAATTAATGCGGTGGTGTCAGATCTCTGAATTGTCATCCACATCTAAAATGATTTCATCGATTTAAAAAAATAGAAAAATTCCAATGGGCTCAGTGTGGGCTGATTCTGCAGCTGGAAAAGCAGCTGAGCCCATCAGAGTTTTGTTGGCAGGATTATGGGGATGTCATGTGGCAGAAAAACAGAAATATAAATGTAACCAGTGTGGACAAGCTGAGACTGATGCAGCTATACAGATGCTATAAGCAATATTGAAATAGTTTGTTCTAAAATTTATGCTCTTTCTGTGTTTCACAAGAAATGATACACCTTAGTACTGAAGTTGTTATAACTTGTAGCTTCTGTATAAGTGTGTTGTTACTATGTAAAAAGCTTGATAGTAACACATTCAGGTAAATTTCAAATTAAGGCGGCCAGCTGGTATGAATACAGCTGTGGCATCACAGCAAGAAGGTTCCTAAGCCCCACGCCCCCGGTACCAGGGGCAAAAAGGAGATCACGTTTAATCGGTTATAACACGGGTTGAGAAATATAAGTCCAGATATGTGTGGTATCCACAGAAACCTCAGAATCTCAGCTAAAATGTCATATAAACCATTTCTACAACCACCAAACACACCGAAAACAAGCCGTGATTAAACGAGCAGTTATGTAAATGCACAGAAGTCCGCTAAACAAACAAAACCGAACCAGAAATTCTTCAGACTTCATGTAACCAGTTAAAGATAGGCTGGTTATCTTCCAGGGCTATCACTGACTCCACACACCAAGTTTCACCACGATCAGACCACAATTCACTAAATGAGCTGCAAAAGAAGACCACAAAAACACACAGCGGCACAAATGCGGTAAGACAGAAATTGGCTTATCCCGATTTCCTCCGTTATTTTCGCCGGTAGCCAGTAGCCACGTGATTACCAGTAGTTACCATGCCTACCTAGCTGCATCAGAGCCATTTTCCGTCAACAACCTCCATTTTAGACCCACCTACAGACACGTGACTGAACAGACGCCACATGCAGTAAATTTGGGCCCACGTGGATTTTGGCATTACAATGCCTGATTGGTTGAAGTGACATGAACGTGGCATTGTTACAGTGAATCTATTGGCTCAAACGATTAAAAAGAGGTGTCAATCGCGCAAATTGACCAAAAGAAACCAAAGTTACAGCCCTTCGGAGTTTAAAGGGCCAGAGGCCAATCAAACGCTTTATGCGCGCTGCAGAAAAGGGCCATTACCATGTAAATGTGTGGTTAAAAAGAAAGCATTTTTAGGTCTGTTAATAAAATTTATTAATTTCTGCTCTTTAATACCTAAAAAAAATCAACTGGCATGGTGTCCAATTGTGTGCCAAAATTGGACATTTTTGTACAATGTCTGGATATTCATGTATTGACAGGGCTGTAACTTTTCACTGTTTCACTTTAGAAACATAAATCTTTGCACAGATTATGTTTATATGTTGGTTACTGAATTTCTGGAACCAAATGTGATCTGAGGCATATTTTTAAAAGGGTTATATGCTAAAAATTAAACAAAAAAAAAAAGATTAGGGGACGATAAAATCTACTTAATTCCAGTCTCAGTAATGTTGACACAGTAATATCTGCTTCAATATTTACACCTCTGATGAAATTTCCCAAGTGTTATCTTTATTTTGATACCAAGATGTTTCCGATACCTGGGTGTCCACATCACTCAGGACCTGTCATGGTCCTGCCACATCAACTCCCTGGTTAAGAAAGCCCGTCAGCGTCTCTTCTTCCTCAGAAGACTTAGAGACTTCCATCTGCCACCGAAGGTGCTCAAGAACTTCTACTCCTGCACCATCGAGAGCGTCCTGATGGCAACCATCTGCACCTGGTTTGGGAACAGCACCAAGCAGGACAGACGAGATCTGCAAAGAGTGGTGCGCTCAGCCGAACGCATCATTCAATCAGAGCTCCCTGACCTGCTGTCCATCTACACCAAGCGGTGCAAGTCCAAAGCTAGGAAGATTATGATGGACCTCTCCCATCCCAACAATGGACTCTTCTCACTGTTGAGGTCTGGGAAGCGCTTCCGCTCCCTTAAGGCCAAAACAGAGAGAATGAGGAGGAGCTTCTTCCCCCAGGCTATTCGGGCCCTGAACCAGGTGTAGGACTGGACTCTCCCACACATGTCACTATAAGACTGGACTCTCACACACATCACCACACGCACCACCACACATTTCCTATAATCCTATATTCCTATTCCTATAATTTCTAATCTTTATAATCTTTATAATCTTTATAATCTCTTCTGCCATTTGCACATTCTTTACTGTAAATTCCTAAGTTAATTTGTAAATTTTGTAGTAAACTGTAAATTGTAAATATTGTAAAACTTTTCTTCTGTCATTTAATGGTCGGGCATTGTACAGCTACAAGCATTTCACCCCCATACTGTGTATGGTTGTGTGTGTGTGACAAATAAAATTTGAATTTGAATTTAAAGATTGTAAGTACAGAGTTTGTAATTGCAGAGAAATAATCAATTAAATTTGGGCATCACATTTTCGAGCAGGAAACTCAGAACCCCCCTTGGGGCTTAAGAGGTTAAATCCAAATCTCCTGGTTGTCAGGGGGTGTTTATGTGTGACGTTTGCACGTTATCCTCGTGTTATGTGTTATGTTAGGTCAACTGGTGACTCTGTATTGGCCATAGCTTTCTATGCAAGATAGACAGGCTATAGTGCATGAAATGAAGTAATTTATGAATATGCGTGAAAAGTGTAATGCAGCTTGTTACACTTGTTACACACAGTAATAAGAATAGAATAGACCAAAGCAACCACAAGCAGCTTTTTGGTCCAACATTTTCATCTAGTGACAACCAGCAACCTTCAGCAGTCACTCTCCAGTCTGCAAATACCATTAAAATATCATTTTTTATTCTTTTTATCAGACTTTTTATCAGAGGCACTCATGTGGAATGTGTAAAGGTACTGCTAACTGTATTATTACTGGCTGATCAACTGACCTTTCTTCCCATTTTTTCTTCATAAAACATGAACATCTCAATGAACTATGACCTCACATTATTAAAGCCGGATTAGTTTCTGCAACAAACATTTCAGATATAAAATTCTCATGTTTTCTCTTTCAAAAATAACAGCAAACGATGCATTCTGTCCTTTGACGATTCTCCATGCTACAGCTTCAGTAAAACTACTTGAGCAGCCGTCTGTGACTCAGATAAATTCTCCAGAGACGTACAAAGTATAATTACCCCTTCTGTTCCAGGGTGAACAGCAAAGCGGCCATTCAGGGATCCTCAAGTGCCTCACCAGTACTGAGCCCCAACATACTCCAGCTCTAAATGTGATCCACTTGTGATATAAAAACACTGCATGCTTAGACTTCAGTAAATTTGGGATTGAATGAATTTCCTTTCTTTTTCCTTTCTGAAATTAATCAGTCGATTTAAAATTTGATACGAATATGTAGCAAAGAGAAAGAAGTAAAGACTGTTGTCCATTAAAAATTTTAACGGGAACATGCACACATGGCACTTATCTAACGAATAAAGACACTACAAATCTTCTTCGCATACAGATCAGATACAATTAAATTATTATGCCAACTCTTTTGTACAGGCCTGTTTCAATGAATAGAACATTTTCATCACTTTGATTAGGTTTTACATTGATGGATATTCATTCTAAGGCCATTTCATGATTATCACCAGACAGTTGTCCTGTTTGAATAAATTTAACAGATCAAAGTCGCGTCCCTGGCAATAGAAACTGCACATGCATTAGCCATGCTCCCATTTTCTCCTTAGGGAGGGGAAGTACCCATTAGTCGAGAAAATGATTTGATCGCTTCTGTCAATGACAGCACTGTGAACAAGCTCATTGCATCACTGAGCACCATCAGGAGCATTAGCCTCAATCACATTCCCTTTCTTGAGAGCTTTCAAGTTTACTTTGTTTTCCAAGATAGAAGCTCTTGTAGCAATGCTTTACTGGCTTATATCTGAGTCTTATACCTTCTGATTTTGTCTGTGTAATATTCTGAATCACTTGGAGTCAAATCCCAAGTAGCAGCTTCTATTTCATTTAAACCTTGGTTTTTAATTTTAACCTGTCCTGTTTGGTTTATTCTTCTGTATTATTTTCAGATTTCTTGTTTCTAAAATCCATTTGAAAATCACAACTTTATGTGCAGCACCAAATACAAAAAGACTCACAGAGCTGGATAGTTTCTGTGGGTGTAAAATGTTATTTTTATAGCTGGCTAGATATGATGTGGCTTCACCACATAGTCAAAGTTAATTTCTGATATCCCTAATATCAGCCTCGCTAGCAATTTTTGGGCAGTGTTATTTGTTTAAGAGTTTGATTTTATTTTGCATTTTTATTATTATTTTTTTGGACTGTTTTTAATGCTTAAATACTTAACCAAATCAAAGAGCAACACATTCAAACCCAAACTTTTAAAAGCGGTGAAAAAAAAAAGACGACAAAAGCAAAGACAGCTGTGGAGAAGCATTTTATTTGAGCAAGCGTCAGAGTTGAACGCCCAGTGGCAGTAATTCCAGCGTGGGTCAAGTGGACCGTGAGGAAATATCCAGCGGGAATGGGTTGTGGCATGTAGAGCCATGGGTCTACATGGCTGTCGGTGGCCTGCATTTGAAGGAGTTGCTCCAACTGTGAACACTCCTGTCAATGACAAGAGAACCGGCCAGTTTTGTTTTACTTGCTAAAAAAGGCTGAACATTTTACTACTGTGCTGAAAGCAAAAGATCCATGGTACTTTCAAGTCAATTTCACGGGTTTATTCTCTTTCTTTAATAAGGCTTTTAGGGGTTTCATACTTTTTTGTTGTTAACCAGACTGTGGCTAGAGAACTTTGTTACCTTTGATTCGATTGTGCGCCCTGTTTTTCCAGGATGTGAATCTCTCTCTTTATGTATATGTGTGTCTGTATTGCTTTTGCTTTACTTGATCTGCCTGATCGTTCAAAAAGAACCCACGAAAATGAAGTACTGCCTTTGAAGTAGTTTCAACTTCAAAGTAACCAATGTGAACAGCCCTCTTACCGGCTAAAAGTTGCTCAAGCTTAAGCTTTTGCAATAGTCAAGGCCAACAGCTTTATAGAAAAAAGAGTCCCAACTGGGACCCCATGGGCTCACAAACTTTACCCTATAGTAGTGCCTTAAAGTGGCAATCACAGGCAACCGCTTTCCCTTTAAGTAAAAAAATAGTGGATTATTCCTTAAAGACACCTTCTAGAGCATTTTCAGTGGACTGCAAGCTTCGAACTACATTCTGTTTAAAGGCCAGCAGGAGGCAGCTGTTCTGGTAACAGCTGACTTCCAGATGTATCGTAGTTAGCTATTTAAAACAGCAAGATGGTGTTTAACATCAGCTCCGGGCTTCATAACAGGACTTCACGACACAGTGGGTGACATCACAGCGGCAAAGTCCATCCTTTAAAGACAACAGGGATGTTGTAAACAGGTACTGCCATTGTTAACATCAATTGCTGTCAGTCACATGTTGCATCCCTGCTCACGATAGTGAGGATGACCTTTTCATCAGGCCAAGTGCACTGTGAAGGATAAGAAATTGGTGTGCCATTAACACGGCCCAGGCTCAGCGGGCATCAAATCAATGGCGGAATATGCTTTTATAATAGAGCCCCAGATGATTTACTCTTCCTATAAATGTGCTTTCAGTGATATTGCAGAGCTCAGAGAAATTTAGAGCACCACACATTTCAAATGAATTGTTTATCAAAAAGATCATTCAACCGGGTGAGAGCCGAAACTGTGATAAAGATCAGGCTGGTGTGTGCAGCCAGTGAGCTATCTAAGTATATGGGCTGATAGGTGGAACTGGCTTGTTGCCATATTAAAACCACAGATCTTCAGTGGCAATTTCAATTTTATTCTACCCATGAAATGTATTAAGAATGAAAACCTTATACATAGTCAGTTTGTTGCTTTTAAAGCAGAAACAATATTTGAAATAATAAACACAGTATAAAATAAAATTTAAAAAGGCTACATTCCATTTAAAAGTGCTACTAAGATATTTTCCAGCTCTTTTTTTTTTTCATTTTTGTACTCTATTAGCATAGCTTTGCTTGATTCACAGTTCTAAATAATCTGTCGTTTTAAACCTCTGCATTGTGCAGTCGCACAGTTCAGCCACTGTATGAAATATTTTTTATTTTATCTTCTCTCTTTTTTAGCTTCTCTCCCTTGAAGCGTTACACAGTGTTCATATCTCATTTTTCAAAGAGTGGTTGGGTCAGTTTTGACCTGGGCCAAGAATCTCATTATTTATAATATAATAATATAATAATTTTATTAAGTAACCAGGTACAATATTACAATTATTAAACACTGTCTCCATTGCTTTAACTTAAAACAACCCTCTTAACTACTATATATAATTATAAATATTAATTCAAATACAAAAAGCGTTATTGTGAACAAGTCTATCCTATTATGGTTGTGGGTCATTTGTACCAGCATTTTCAGTTCATGGTGTTTTGTGATTTCTTTGAGTTTTAGTTTTCTATTATTTAGTATTGAGTTTAGTCCTGGTTTTGCTTCAATGTTTAGTTGTTTGTCTGTTTCCATTTTTTCTTGTCGATGTCTCATCTCGTCTTTCAGTTAACATGTTCCCCTCTTTGTGTCTCATTCCATGTCTCCCCTGTCTGTCATGTATGTTCTCCCCAGCCTGTCATATCTCCCTCCCTTTCTGTCCATGTCCCTTGCCTTCCCTCTCTCTTTCGCTCCCTCTCTTCCCTCTGTGTCTCTTATTCCCTTCTTCCCCGCTTCCAGTCATGTCATTGTTTTCGTCTCCCACTTTAGCTTCCATGTTCCTGTGTCCTTTTCTCCACTGGTCCCAGTGTCAAGTCCGTGTGTCTTAGTCTGCGTGTTTCCTGTTTTATTTTGGTAGTTTGCATCTTGTGTTCAGTGTGTTCAGTTTTGTTTCCTCCTGTGTCATTATGTTTATTCGCCCCAGCCGTGTTCCCCCTGCGTTTCCTTTTTCCTTGTCACCCTCTTGCACATTTATGGTGTGAGTTGTCATTCATTCTGTGTTAGGTTGTCTGCTCTCCATGCTTTATGTTTTGATATTCAGGTTTCAGGTTTTCTCCATGTCCAGCTAACATGTTCTGTGTTCTTCTGTGTTCCAGAATTCACCTGCTTGCTGCTACTACTGCACATTCACCCAATGTATATACTATATATATATATATATATATATATATATATATATATATATATATATATATATATATATATATATATATAATGTTCTTCCTCTACACATGTCGAGGAGCGTGTCAGGCTACATTTCACTGTGTGTTATACTTGTATAACTATGCATGTGACAAATAAAGAACCTTGAGCTTGAACTTGAACTTTGTGTTTAGTTCAGTTTTCCCCAGTTTAGTTATAGTTTATCTCCCTTCAGCCTTTTCGTTATGCTGTTCATTGAATAACTAAATAAAACGGCTCCTCTCTTGGTTATTCATGCTTCATACCTCGTTTTGTCTGCGTTTGGGTCCACACCACACACCGGCCATCCGGGAACCTTGCATGTGTGGGATTAACATGTGTTTCCCACACTCCCTAAAATGACACCTCAGGTGCCTTTAAAGTCATATCACCCCACCAAGCCCTCTCATGTTCTATGTTTTGATGTCAGTTATCTCTCACTTAGTTCAATCTCAGGTAGCTTAGAATAATTGGATTCTAATTTGTTTCATTTTATATTATGTTGTTACATTCATGATGCTTTTAGGGGCTAGTGTAATGGATTCACATTTATATAACACTCAAACAACATTTAACTTCAAGTCACATTTGAATCATACATTCATATGGCACTTTTTCTATACACTTCAAGCACTGCATCTTCCTCACATCCGTGGCCAGTGTAACCAACATCTATGGTCTTGAACTGTGGTAACAGATCGCAATACAATGAAGTAAGCCCAAGTAGGGACAGGGCGAATATATAAACTCCCCACAGAAAGGCCCCAGCTGGCATGTGATCCAGGAACCTTCTTGCTGTGCACCATGGGTTATCACTCCTACGTTGTTGTACTATTTCACTGTTTACCCTTCAAAGACCAGCAGGTGCCTTTCTCTACAGGAAGCTGGGCAAATGTGGTGGGAACACACACATTTCTCCTGACAGTGTCAAGGTCCCCCTTTAACTCTAACACATACAGACATGACATGTACAGCTTCACAGTTTCAAGATTCCCTAAAACTCTGGTGGTTCTGAAATCCACCTGAACACATACGGGTCAGATAACCACAAACAACCTCAGTGTACAACAATCTGTAGCACCTGTACAAAAATATAAATAGCATAAAAATATGTTGTACAACTAATTAGATGTAATGACAAAAAAAGCATAAACAGGTGAAGACAACCTTCTTATGATTGGCTGCCTCTCGCAACCGGAAGGTTTGGGTAACAGGTGGAAGCTGAAGAATGATTTTTTGACTTACATGAACACACACTGACCTTGTTATTTGTAACTTTGGTTATATTGTCTGCATTAAATAATGGAGCTTTTTTCCCTTATACATAAATGTAACAGAAAAAGCAAATAAAAGGCAGAAAGGTGTTCAAGGAAGAAACTAGAGACTATAATAGCTGATGATGTATTCCATTAAATGTGAGAATTCAGATGAACTATTTACACCTTTTGCCACTAAACTTTATTGTCTAATTCTCATACTCCCTCCGGCTCCGTGGCTCCAAAAGTTTATGAAGTGTGCTGTGGTCTGACCCTCTCTGAACTCGTGGCAGTTGGCCATCAAAGCACCGCTCTCCACTCTCCTCCTCTTTCATCTCACCTATCTTTCCTGCAGCCTGGTCAGAGATTATCACCACATGCGCAAGGCACTGGAACATAAACTAGCACAGCAGGAAAGTGAGGCTGAATACAATCTGTGCAGGAGTGGATGCTGATAATATACTGCTACCTCCCTCATTTATATTAATGTTTCATATGTATTAAAACCCTATGATATTAAAAGTCTGTCTGGCTCCTCGAGTTGAGAGCCGGTTCTCACCTTCCTCCTCACTTTTTTTCGTGTACAGCTTGGGATGTAACCAGCTTCCAGCAGCCTCCGCAGGACCCGCACACAGGGACGAAAGGAGATTTGGGGCATCGTGGGCCAGCATTTTTTCTTTCAATGAGAACATGACTAAGAATAATAGTGTTCAGTGATGCGCTGCAGCTGTCTGCACTGTTGTGCACAACAACATTGATTAGATTACTTCCCTGACTAATGGCCACTTCCCCTCCCTTAGAGAAGAGAGTGAATCTCTATCTGATAGCCAGTCTTCCATTCAGGCCTGGCTCTATCCACCACTTCTTTATCTACAGCACATCCATCTTAGCTGACACAGAAAAGGAGAAATCATTAAAACTTTATTTGATATCCTCATTTTTTTGTCACAAATTCAGCAAGATGAACATTAAAGAAGCAGTGTCTCTGCTCCTGTACCTGAAAAAAGTGAGTCAGCAGCAATATTACATCTATGCAGGTAAAGACAAAAATAAAGTGCCATTTGCCCTTTTCATAATGGTTTTTAAATGCTCGCGTGCAATCAGAATTCCCTTTGGACTCTTAAGAGTTTCAATCCCCTTGCACTCTAACCTTTATTTTTTATTTCTGAGTTTTTCTTTCCTGTGCCAAAGCCCTGGCTATTCCCGGGGGCACTTTTCAGCACTTCTAGTTAGCACTCCAATTACAATTCTTTACCTTACTCAAATACCCCAGACGGGGAATTTTTTAACGTCATCGATAAACAAACCTTGAGAACATAAAGTGTTGTGTTGGCATGCTAGTTATGGCTGAAAACAAATTACATCTGAGGCTCATTTGAATGACCACTGGGTACATTTTAAAATAGCTGAAATTTTTCATTTGTAATCATAATAGTAAAACCAACAATCTGGCTTTCTAAAGGGGGAAATATCATAGTTGGGTATTAGACATCACTATGAGACTTCCCAAGCTGACTACTTGAATTAGAAGATAACTTCAGTGTCACAAATCCTTTGAAACTCTATGTTATAAAACAATGTGGTAAAAAAAGAAAACATATAATTGAATACACTCTTGTATCAGTTTGTCGAAATATCTACATTTGGATTTGGGACTTTTACTCAAATTACTTTGAAAGAAGACATGTTTTGGAATCAAAATAGCCCCAAAATCTCAAGGCTGCATTAATAAAAAGTATCTGTTTTTAATATTTTCCCTCAAATGCACTCAAACATTGGCAGTTATTGAGTTTTATTGGAAGGTTTTTGTTAAAAAAAATCACTGTAATCCATCGAGTGGTGGATTCTTGAGGCCTGTCTTCTTACCAGTTCCCACAAGATCACTAGCTAGTGCACCAGGTGAGCATCAACTAATCACCTGCCTGCAGTATTTAAGTATTTTCTTCCACCGGTCACTCTGCTCTTTCCCAGATTATTCTGATAGTCGTAGTGGCGTTTTCCTTGAGCCTCAACTCCAGTTGCTGTAGCGGAGTTATTTATGCTCACCTGCAGAGGTGGGACAGAGCTGTTTAGGGAGCAGTGTTGGGGCAGCTTGATCGACAAAGCTGCTGCAAATCCACTGGGCCATTTATTAGTCTGTGTTTATGTTGTTTATATGGTATGTAGGCACAAATATGAAAATTGGTTTGCATTAAGTCTACTTCAGTGCTTGTGCTGGGTAACCTTACAGGTAGTGGAATCACTGTCACATCAGTTATTAGTTTTCTATTTATCCTTTCCAGTATAATAACCTTCTTGTACTCCACATACCTCCTCATGTGCTGACCAATCCAGCCTGTCCACCTGCTACTTGGCCTAAAGTCTGCCTTGCCTCTCTGCCTTCTTGCTCCCCAGTGATCTCTTCAAGCTACGGTCAAGGACTGACTCTCCTCTTATGCTTGGGAAGTCCCATTTGGATGTTCGTAGCATTATTTAAAAAAAGAAAGAAAGAAAGAACTTTGACTATCATAGCCCACGAATTAGTGTCATAGCCTTTGGTTTTGGAGCCTGACTTTTGTGTTTTGGACTTTCAGTTCTTGTTTATTTGGCATTCTGTTTGATTATAGTCTGTCAGGTCATTCATTTTTTCAGTCTAGTGTCCTTGGTATCTTCATGTTTCTTCTTCTTAAGTCTAGATTTGTGTTAGTTTGTTTCTTGTGAAGTTACAGTACTTCATTCTTCATTTTGTTGTTCAACATCTACTGTTTTTGCATTTTTTGTACTTCCTTTGTGTTGTTCTTAATTAGTATCACCTGTGCCTATGTATCATTGAGGTCCACCAGTTGCCTGCTGCCTGCAGTCAGGAAGCATTATCCTCTGCTTATCATTTAAATAAAAAAAAATAAAACACTAATTTAAAAATGATTAAAAATAATAGAAAGAGAAAAAGTAAAGTGAGTATTGCTTCATTTTCTGAGTCCTCCTTAAGTGCTTGTTACAAATAGGTTTAAAAATTATGCTAGGTTTTAAAAATCCAGTGCTAAATAAAATAACTGGGTTGTGTATGACAACAGGATGGTTGCAGTGTTTATGTCATAAATTTCACCCACTCTTGTTTGCTATTAGTCTGTTAGGGAGAAATGAGTTGAACTATTTTCAGCTGAAGGCACCGTGAGTACAACAGGGGGAAAAGCTGTATGCTGAGGGCACTTTGTTCTGCAGACTTTCTGTGTTGTTGCTGCAGAACTTCATAGAATTTGCACAGAAAATAGACCCTGCCAGCACCAAAACACCGCCTATGAAAACAGACCATAATGCAGCTAAAAAGTTATGGACTGTAGAAACTTATGCAGAGTGGGTAATATCAACCCCTCTCATCAGCACACATTTCAAATCGTCTGGAACGGCTTTGAAGCCATGTACTGTCTGGGAGTCAATAACAGTTGGTAATTACGAGGGGATATGAATCCTAATTGTTACTCACATAAAGCATACGGAGTCAGGACATTTAGCCCTCGGGGCAGGACTTTGTTCCCCACTTGACAGATTACTTCCTATTATTTGTGTTTTCTCGTCAGTAATCCCAGTCGTTGCTCTCTCTCACAGCTCTCAGGGACAAATAAGCATTGCGGTGTTTACACAAACAAAACTTAGTCCAAACACACATGGCTCCACTCAGCATAACAGATGGATGCTTCCCCTCTCCAAAGTGATGCCATTTTAAACAGAAAACAAGCTGATATGAGTTTTGCTGGCACAATGCCTCTAAAATATGTGAATAGATCATCAATATTTGATGAGATATTGGCAGTTCTTTGGCATGATTAAGGCCTAGTATGGATTTAAGACACTCACCCTTAGCATCATTTCCTGTAACAGCTGCCTAGGGTTATAATTTTTGCTCTATCATGAATGAGATGGTTGTTGAGAGACATCTATCTCAGATCCAATGCATTATCACCAACAGCCTGTTGCTAGAGTGGACAGACAGCATTGGCTTGGCAGGAAATACACAGGAAAATGAACCCATATACTGTATGTGAGTCTATCTGACCACCATCTGCCATAGCGCAGAGAAGCTACATTTGTGTGTGTATGTGTGTGTATCTCTGTGTAAATGTTTGGTGTCTCCATCTGATGTTTGCTCGGTTAATCAATAGCGGTGATGTTGTTCTCAGATGACATATAGTCCAGGCATCCCTATCTCCTCACTCTAATCAGATTAACACTGAATACCATCTATGTACACACACCTCCTGGTCAGGATTTAGAGTTCTAAGATGCTGCCAGCATCGCCACAGAAGGAGAGCAAGAAGGCTGTCTTTAAATTGCTAGTCTTTTGGGAACTTTGTCAAAATAACACCAGATTTCATTGATAAGAAAGCAATTACAGCAGCTTTTAGTGTTCAATTTGTGTTTTCTGTAAGCCAAAAAAACAACCATGGTCCAGATTTCAAGTATCCAGAATGCAGGTACATTTTATCTAAAAAGAACTTAAACTTGATTCCAACAATTGCATAAATGAGCAGCGGGGAATATTTTCAAACTGGCAAACAGCTGAATGCAAACATTAGCTGCAATCATGAAAGCCATTTCTTGGATGATTCCTATCAGCGAGAGCCAATTCTGCTCAGTGGCGTCAGCATGGAGCATTATTTTCATTGGGTAAGAGAAAACACTTGTGCTCCTCTACATTCGGAATTGTTTCATATTTCTATCTCTGCCTCCTCATCCATGTAATACCATTCTCTTATAATCAGTTGAGGATTTAATTTCACAGAAAGGATTCGAAACAAATGGCTCCAGCAGCCGATTGCCATTCACCATATTCATCCATCTCCTTCTTATTGAAAATCATTCTGCAGGGCCTCCCTGTTTTCTGTAAATCCATCTAGATTACTCAGCTGGTTCTAGTTTTTTTTATTATATATATATTTTACCTTCTCTGACATTCCCGTAAACAAGAGTTCATTTTGGGCGAAACCATATCAAATCAAACTTCTGCTGGTTTAATTCTCTTCACCTCTGTGTAATTTTTGCTGTTGTTGTCTTCCTGATTAGTTGGGATTCAGCTCAGCTGTCTGTGAAGGAAACAAATCCTGCCAACAAGAGGACAAAAATAAATTGGGGCAACTCTTGACACAAATAAAAAGAAATGTAAAACAGGAGGGTTTGAATGGCCGCACACATCATTGGAAGCTCTGCCCCCTGACTGTATCTATATGATTTTTCTGCTCTTTGCCACACCAACGTATAGTTTATGTGATGTCCTTCCTTAAATTTAATTACTGCATTTAACTTATATTTTCATTATAAGTTAAATGCTTGCACTGAGTTTTCTGTAGTATTTGCATTTGTATGTGTAACGTGCATATACTGTATATAAAAGATGGACAAAATTCACCAATGGGTCTGGTTTGAACATCGGGAACTGAGCAACTGGCACACAGGTACATCCTTGGTCTCTGAAGATGTGGAAATCAATAAGATATTATGACATCATGTTGCCTCGTCACCACCTAGCAAAAAGCTAAAATAACCCATTTTTAGGATTTATGCACCTACAATAATTTATAAAAACATCTTTTTTGCATATTTATAACCACCCAAATTGATTTATGCATGATATATAATGATCATCACACTGCCCATCAATAACCTAGCAACAGGTCTAGAAACCAGTTTTTAGCCTTTTTGCACCGACGGCACCTTATGGAAGAATCCTACTGCCTCAGTGTCATGAAGGAAACTTTTAACTATGTTCATAAACGCTGAAAGTTTGGCAAATACATTAGCAATGGACTAAAAACGACCAATTTTTAGCATACAAATAAAAACTACCTACCTACTTATTGAAATCTATTATACCCAACAGCATGAAAAGACCAAACGATACTGTAACATGGCCATGTACTAATACAGTATAAAATGCATAAAAGCCAAAATGTAATGTTCCTGTATGAGGAGAAAGGGTCTCAGGAAGTAAGAATTGTATTTTATGGTGTCATTTATGGGATTTAACATACAGAAGAAGACTCTTCATGCTCTTACACAGAATCGGGAACCTTGCATTTTACATTCAAAATTTCAAAACTGAGACATGTTTTCTCAAAAAATTCATTTTCCACAGATAAGGTTTCTCTTTCCAGTTTTAGTCACATATCAAGAGTTTTCTCGCTCTTCCTCATTAACTATGGATTCTCTGGTAATTTTCATTAATTACTGAAACGCTTGCAGTTAGTCATCATTATTCTCATTGGGTTATTTTCTGTATTTAAAGGTCAGGGAACTTGTGAATATTGATAAGAAATCGAAGAATAGCTGCGATCGCTTCTCCACCACTGTGGGCTTGAATAGAAAAGCGCTTTTGGAGAGGAAAATGGAAAAATAAAGTGTGCCCTGTGGCAATTTAGAGGACTATTAAATTGACCTCTGTGCCCTAATGTCTGCGTGTAAATATGTGTTACAGAGCTGATTCATTATCATGTTTGCAAATGTTTCCTTCAGAGGACATTCTTGGATGAGCAAAACGTATTTTGCACAAAATGTCCTTCATTCATTTTTGTGTGTATTTATTTGATACAATGCACGAGGAGGGAGATTTGCTCTTGGAGCAGTATTAATGGTGACATGGGTTTTGCATTTCTTTTTGCACATTGGTCACATAAAATGAAAAAATAACAGAGAAAATAGCCACATTTATGTGTGCAACAGACGAATAAAATCAACAGAGGCTTGAAAACATTCACAGTCTGACAACTACACAACAAGCATACATAAACAACACAAATAAGGTCAGAGAGTGAACTAAAGACTCATCACAAATAATGTGATATTAATGGTTTAAAATCTCCAAAGAGAAAAGGAATGTGGCTTAAAGGCATTTACAGCTCGGGCTGTTTAAATGGTAAAATCTGAAACCACTTCTGTCAATATGTGACTAAGTGATTAAGGATCTACTCACACTAGGCGAGCCATACTATGCCTGAGCACGTTTGACCCCCAAAAGTCCATTTCCTTTGACTGTGCTGTGATTGCTGTGTACCATGCCCAGTGTACCTTGCTCTGGTCGACTTGCAGAGGGTGTTCCAGGCACAGTTCACTTGGGCTTGGTGTGATCGTTAACTCCAATGTTTTCTCAAAGCTGCCTCTGTGAAAATCATTGTGTTAAGTAATTAAGAAATCTATAATCAATGTGAGAGGACAGTGTCGCCAAGACGGCCCCAATTAAGCCACAAAATACATAAAGTTGTGAACCTTATTGTCCTCTGCAAAAATGCTCTTCAAAAGCATGTGCGCGTACTTGGAGCTGGATCGTTAAATACAGTGCAGGCCACCGGGGAGTGGAGAAGGGGGACATGGCACAAAAGAATTGGAAGACCGGCTTGTATCAAACATCATGTCATCCATCCATCAATCCATCCAGCTATCTATTATTTTCTGCTTAATCGTTGTGAAAGGAAACTAAGTAGAGTATTTGAAATGTCCTTCTTTCCAGTCATATTTCTGAGATAGATATATAATAACTACAGGGGGTTCTGCATCTATCTAGACATATCCTCCTAGTTGGAGACTGCGTGGAGACACCAAAGACCTATACTTACCAGCAGTGTTGGTCAAGTTACTTGAAAAAGTAATCAGTAACTGATTACTGATTACTTCCCCAAAAAAGTAATCCCGTTACTTTACTGATTACTTATTTTCAAAAGTAATTAATTACTTAGTTACTTAGTTAGTTACTTACTTTTTAAAAACACGATTTACAACCTGAATAGGTGATAAAGCGATAGCTCTTTCAGCCCAATTCTACTTTTTCTGCATAATCTATCATACAAAATGTAATCAAATGGAAAAGTCTCTTTTAAAAACTTGTTTAATTAGTTTTAATCTTTTAACTTTATGCATCAAGCAAAAATTTAATTATATGCAACATTCTCTGACTGGAAGAAATTTGTTTAATATTTAAACCTATTTTCTGCACATTCCGGCACATAATTTTTTATTTTTTTTTTGTGTTTACACTCACTCTTTCAAATAGATGCAAGTAAAACACAGCAGAAAATAAATAACATCAAAGACTAGCGGTCCTTTTGCTCTATTTTCACCTGTAAAGCAGGAGTAGGGTAGGCGGAGGTTTACCCTGGTGCAGGCGGTCAGTAGAAGAATCCGCGAGTTTCTCTGTGAGTTGTGCACTCGGTGCTTGCTTGGAAGTTACGGGGTTTTTTCGCTGTAAAAAGAAGTTTTCTTCCCACGCACAACGGACACTAATGTTTTTGTCACTTTTTATGGAATCAAACTCAAAGTAAGGTCAGTACTTCCACGCTTTAAACGCTGCACGCTCATACTCCATTGTTGATCTGCACACAGCTGTTGTCACGAACGTTGCACTTGCTTACGTCACTGTCATGAGACATTCTCGCAAAATAATCACGGTTTTAGTAAAGCAGTAACACAGCGTTCCTACGGGAAAGTAACGGTAATCTAATTACCGTTTTTGCTATAGTAATCCCTTACTTTACTTGTTACTTGAAAAAAGTAATCGGATTACAGTAACGTGTTACAAGTAATG
This sequence comes from Rhamphochromis longiceps, assembly GCF_057381845.1. Taxonomy (NCBI): domain Eukaryota; kingdom Metazoa; phylum Chordata; class Actinopteri; order Cichliformes; family Cichlidae; genus Rhamphochromis; species Rhamphochromis longiceps. The sequence goes on along the minus strand of NC_140565.1, from coordinate 26,038,377 downwards.
CGTTACTGCCCATCTCTGCTTACCAGATACTCAAAATGCCTTAAAAGCTCTTTTTGACATTACATACTGTGAGATATTTTTACGGTTCTCAAATTTCCCTTTTAATACACATAAATTTACTTTTGCTTTCACTGTGCAACAAATGTAAGAAATTTCCTATGCAGACATGAAAAACTAAGGTACCTCTGCAACTTCTTGTACACATGCTGATCTTTCTGACCTCATGAAACCTGGGTCATGTCAAGTAGGAGAATCCATAGTAACATAGTAACAGTACAGTCATCAAAAATGAAATGAATATTACTGGCACTTTAGTAACGTTTAAATAATCAGACAAATACATCAGTTTTTGTTTAACTACAGCTTTATTTCAAGAGGTTTGAAAATAATTGAATCTGCACATAATCCGTTGAGCCATCTAGGAATGTCAATGAAAGATTTATGCATTAACATCAAAACATAAACGATCCCTATTGTGAAGCAAATATTTGCTAATACCTCTGTTTTTCTCCCATACAAGGTCAAGTCACACGTGAATTAAATTTATTCTTCAGCAACATATTTGCTCTATTCTACTCAAAATAGTGATTTCCTACAGCTTTTAACATGTTGAATCCCTATGGACATTTCCTTAGAGCATTTCCCAGTTAAAATGTTTTTACTCTTTGGAGACCAGTTTGGACTGATTTCCTCCTCATGTCATTAAAGAAAACAGCAACTCATGCAGATGCAAACATTTGCAGAAAGAACAGAATGGCTTGTTTCAGTAAGTGTCAACCAAACATTAGTAAACTCTGGCATCCTCAGCCTATTGTTCTGCAGCACTAATCCAGGGCTCGTGTATTGCTGCAGATTCATCCACTTTTCTTATAATTAGCATATTTGATTATGTAAAGGAATTCTCTTGACTTTGCCGGGCTTCCTGAGAGCCTCTATTCATTTCCACCGATGAAGAATAGTCAGATCACAATTAAATGATAAATGGTTAAGTGTTGCATATGGAAATCAGTCCGTCTTGTTTAGATGCAAGTCTTTTTGTCTGTAATGAAGAGCTGCGGATTAGCATGAAAGGTCACAACCACACCGGGTCGAGAATTTGGCACTCCACACTGCATGGTGATTGCTGCTTTACATAAATCATGTAGTCCTTCAAACTGTGTTGAGACAAAACAATATTCTCGTCTAACTGATTTCCTCTGTAAACAAAGTTTTCCTCTCAATCTGAGGATCTGCATTCCAAGGATTTGTTTGTCAGTCTCTTGATGTATCTGTCTGACACAGTAATGCTAATTAGTCCTAAAAAGGAGAGAGGACAAAAAAAGGACAAAAATTTATTCTGCCAAAAAAGCTGTGTTGTGTTTTCAGGAATCATACGGGTAAGAGTTGAGTACAGATGCAGGACAGGGGTATTTTTCTTTCTTTTTTTGTTGTTGCCAAGTTGACATAAGACCGGCTCAAAAAATCACATAATGAAGTCTTTCTATTAAAGCGTCCTCTGCACTCTTTTAAGGCTGTTGGTAGGTATTCATTCAACAATTGATGGCATTTAATAAACCTAACACATATTAGAGAATCTCCATTTCCAGTTAGATGTCAATTAATGAGACTATTTTCCTTTAACTCAGAAGAAAACTACCTTACATTATGTATAAAAGGGGCATGAATTCCAAATTACTCACAAAAATCACTTAATTGACTTTAATATATTGAAAATATTTTTAAAACACTTATCAAAACAATATAAACCACTCTTTACAGTTTTCCAAGCTTAACCTGGATTTACACGGAATTAAAAGTCCATAATTACACATATCACATGTAAAGGAAAACATAGATTTTGCCTTTCCGAAATAGAGATTTTGGTTGCACATAATTCCTCAAGCTCATTTGTTTGTGTGTGGTTCAGCCAGAGGTTGCAGTAATCCCCCAGCAGGCTCCAGACTCTGATCTTCCATTACACATTGTATTGAGCAGCTTGCGGGGAGGAAATACAGTGGCTTGTTCTTTACCCTCCAGACAGCCTTTTGTGCTTTCTGAGTGTCTTTGTGGTTTATTGGGAAAGAGCACAATGAAGAACTATCTCACACTGTGTAAGAAATGTTCTCCATTGTTTCATTAATCGTCACCCTGTAATCTGTAGTTCTTCCTCATGACTGGCGAGTTACAAATGATGGCAGCTGAAGGCAATAGCAAAAGAAAAACAAGATGCAAAGATAGGGGCCTACAGGTAAAACAAACACCAGAAGAAATACTCCATACGTGAGGTTTGAACCATTGTCCTGCATCCTACTTTTTCATTCAATTTCCTAATGGTCTCACATCATTGTTTTCTATTTCTACTTTAATAAGTGTTTTTAAAAATACAAATGTTTTTTCATCATAGGGGACCCCTGTTAAAAGCATCCAGTTTGACCTGTGCCGTTTTCATTAATGGAACTATTTATTCAGTCATGTTTACCATGGGTATCTAAATCCGGGTATCATACAGCATCAAAGGGAGTAGGGCCACTGTCAGTCATCTTTAAGAATAAAGACTCTATTTGTCATGTCAATAGGAAGCTTCCCAGCTTGGAAGTTATCCAAACTTTGGAGACTTCACTAGATCTACCTGAGACCTCTGCTACACATGAAAAAGAGAGCTTATACTACAGTGAAAGTCCCAAACTGAGCAGCAATGAGACTTCCAAGAGTGAGGAAAACCCCACCGGCTGATGTGACTGTCCAACACCTACTTGAAAAAGGTGTTACCTTTGCTATGGGAACTAAGACAGGAAGGTAGCAACTGTTTGCCCCTCCTGTCATACGCCAACATGCCTCGAGCGAAGCACGAGTCAAATTTGTATGTTGTATGTAGATTGTGAACACAAGCACTAGAAATTTGTTTTCCTCAAAAAGCGTCTGTTCTCCCTTAAATTGCGCTGCCAGTCAAACCGCGCAGGCAGCACGGTGTGATGGGTGTGACGGCAGGGTGTTTCTAATCTGTATGACAGATGTGACGTCATGCAACCTTCGCAGACAGCAGCACCTTGTTACGTCAGGCTGAGTGGTATGAAGGGTGCGACCGGTGTGACAGCAGTGCGGTGTGACCGGTGCGAAGTCGCGCAGCCTTCACAGAAGGTGGCGCGGTGTTAAGTCATTCAGCCTTAGCAGACGGCAGTGCGGTGTTATGTCAGGGGTGTACCATCTCACCCTCAATGTCACAAAAACAGAAGAGATGATAGTGGACTTCTAGAGGTGTAGTAAAGCATAACCCCGATCACCATCAACAGCGCTGCTGTGGAAAGATTGAACAGCTTCCGTTTCCTAGCTGTACATCTGGCGGAGGATCTCACATGGTCAGTTCACACGAACAACATACCCCTTCATGCTACCATCCTTGCTCCTCTCGTGGGGAACACCCCAAACCACATCAAGAACTCCACCGACTTCACTGACAAGGTCCAGAAACTTACCCTGGATCCAGATGAAACCATGGTGTCCTTTGATGTAGTCTCTCTCTTCACTTGCATACCCACCACGGAGACAGTGGAGACTGTCAGAAAACGACTACAAGAAGACAGCTCCTTGGAAGACAGGACCAACTTCACACCCGATCAGATTTGCACACTGTTAGACCTCTGCCTCACCACCACATACTTCAAATACAACGAAGGCTTTTACAGACAAAAACATGGCTGTGCCATGGGCTCCCCCGTGTCACCTATTGTAGCCAACCTTTACATGGAGGAAGTGGAAAGGAAGGCTCTTGGCTCTTTCAAAGGAAGAATACCTAGCCACTGGTACAGATATATAGACGACACCTGGGTCAAAATCAAGACACAAGAAGTGGAATCTTTCACTGCGCACATTAACGCTCTGGATAAAAACATCAAGTTCACCAGGGAAGACACAAAGGACGACTGTTTGCCTTTCCTGGACTGCGCCGTGCACATTGAAGAGAATGGCAACCTCAAAATCGAAGTTTATCGGAAGCCCACATACACGGACCAGTACCTCCTGTTTGACTCCCATCACCCTCTGGAACACAAACTTGGAGTAATTAGGACCCTACACCACCGGGCAGAACATGTTCCCTCTAAGCCTGAAGGGAAAAAAAAGGAACACACACATGTAAAGGAAGCACTCAAAACGTGCGGCTATCCTAAATGGGCGTTCTTAAAGTCAGCAAAGAGGCACAGAAAAGAAGATCAGACACCAGCGAGGGAGGATAAGAAGGACAGACGCAACAACATTGTCATCCCCTATGTAGCCGGTGTATCAGAAAAACTCAGGAGGGTTTTCTCCAAGCATGACATCTCGGTGCATTTCAGACCCAGCAACACGCTCAGACAAAAACTGGTTCACCCGAAAGACAAAACGCCAAAACACAGACTTAACAATGTGGTGTATGCTGTACAGTGCAGCGAGGAATGCCCAGACCTCTACATTGGAGAAACCAAACAGCCACTTCACAAGCGCATGGCACAACATAGAAGAGCCACCTCCACAGGACAAGACTCAGCAGTCCATCTGCATCTTAAGGATAAAGGACACTCTTTCGAAGATGCCAATGTTCACATTTTGGACAGAGAGGACAGATGGTTTGAAAGAGGAGTGAAAGAAGCCATCTATGTCCACTGTGAGCGACCATCTTTGAACAGAGGCGGTGGTTTACGACACCAACTCTCTGCCTTCTATAATCCAGTTTTGAGTTCCCTCCCCAGACGCCTTAACGCCCACTCACATCCTGGGCCATCTGACCTCAGGAATTCGCATGATAAGGTGGGGCCAGGTTTCACAATGAGCTCACCCGAAACTCTGGCTGATTGGGACCCACACCCAGTTTCACACCTTGGCTCAGGCGATTAGAGGATCATCAGGGGGTCCTTTTGTCCCTCTGTGGGGGGACACTCCTACTAGGTTTATATCTGGGACTCTCCACCATTTGACCTTAGAACTGAAGAAGCTTATCGGATGAGAGGTGAAACGTCTTCAGGTAACTTAAAGAAGTCCAGACGCTTTTCTTTGCAAGCTCCTTTGACAATACCCCTTCATAGACAGCGCAGTTTGACGGGTGTGACAAACCGCGCTACCCGTGACAGTGTGGTACCCGTGAAACCATGCTGCCCATGAAACCGCGCTGTCTGTTAAACCGCGCTGCCCCGTGAAACCGCGCTACCCGTGAAACCGCGCTACCCGTTAAACCGCGCTGTCTATTAAACCGCGCTGTCTTTTAAACCGCGCTACCTATGAAACCGCGCTACCCGTTAAACCGCGCTGTCTTTTAAACCGCGCTGTCTGTTAAACCGCGCTACCCATTAAACCGCGCTACCCGTGAAACCGCGCTACCCGTGAAACCGCGCTACCCGTAAAACCGCGCTACCCGTGAAACCGCGCTACCCATTAAACCGCGCTACCTATGAAACCGCGCTACCCGTTAAACCGCGCTGTCTTTTAAACCGCGCTGTCTGTTAAACCGCGCTACCCGTAAAACCGCGCTACCCGTTAAACCGCGCTACCCGTAACACCGCGCTACCTATGAAACCGCGCTACCCGTTAAACCGCGCTACCTATGAAACCGCGCTACCCGTTAAACCGCGCTGTCTTTTAAACCGCGCTGTCTGTTAAACCGCGCTACCCGTGAAACCGTGCTACCCGCGCTGTCTGTTAAACCGCGCTACCCGTGAAACCGCGCTACCCGTAAAACCGCGCTACCCGTGAAACCGCGCTACCCGCGCTGTCTGTTAAACCGCGCTACCCGTGAAACCGCGCTACCCGTGAAACCGCGCTACCCGTTAAACCGCGCTGTCTTTTAAACCGCGCTGTCTGTTAAACCGCACTACCCGTAAAACCGCGCTACCCGTTAAACCGCGCTACCCGTAAAACCGCGCTACCCGTAAAACCGCGCTACCTATGAAACCGCGCTACCCGTTAAACCGCGCTGTCTTTTAAACCGCGCTGTCTGTTAAACCGCGCTACCCGTGAAACCGCGCTACCCGTGAAACCGCGCTGTCTTTTAAACCGCGCTGTCTTTTAAACCGCGCTACCCGTGAAACCGCGCTACCCGCGCTGTCTGTTAAACCGCGCTACCCGTAAAACCGCGCTACCCGTTAAACCGCGCTGTCTTTTAAACCGCGCTGTCTGTTAAACCGCGCTACCCGTAAAACCGCGCTACCCGTAAAACCGCGCTACCTATGAAACCGCGCTACCCATTAAACCGCGCTGTCTATTAAACCGCGCTACCCGTAAAACCGCGCTGTCCGTAAAACCGCGCTACCCGTTAAACCGCGCTACCCGTTAAACCGCGCTGTCTTTTAAACCGCGCTGTCTGTTAAACCGCGCTACCCGTAAAACCGCGCTACCCGTAAAACCGCGCTACCCGTGAAACCGCGCTACCCGTAAAACCGCGCTGTCTTTTAAACCGCGCTGTCTGTTAAACCGTGCTACCCGTGAAACCGCGCTGTCTTTTAAACCGCGCTGTCTGTTAAACCGCGCTACCCGTGAAACCGCGCTACCCGTAAAACCGCGCTACCCGTAAAACCGCGCTACCTATGAAACCGCGCTACCCATTAAACCGCACTGTCTATTAAACCGCGCTACCCGTAAAACCGCGCTACCCATGAAACCGCGCTACCCGTAAAACCGCGCTACCCATGAAACCGCGCTACCCGTAAAACCGCGCTGTCTATTAAACCGCGCTGTCTTTTAAACCGCGCTGTCTGTTAAACCGCGCTACCCGTGAAACCGCGCTACCCGCGCTGTCTGTTAAACCGCGCTACCCGTGAAACCGCGCTACCCGTAAAACCGCGCTGTCTTTTAAACCGCGCTACCCGTGAAACCGCGCTACCCGTAAAACCGCGCTGTCTTTTAAACCGCGCTACCCGTAAAACCGCGCTACCCGTTAAACCGCGCTGTCTTTTAAACCGCGCTGTCTGTTAAACCGCGCTACCCGTGAAACCGCGCTGTCTTTTAAACCGCGCTGTCTTTTAAACCGCGCTACCCGTGAAACCGCGCTACCTATGAAACCGCGCTGTCTGTTAAACCGCGCTACCCGTGAAACCGCGCTACCCGCGCTGTCTTTTAAACCGCGCTACCCATGAAACCGCGCTACCCGTAAAACCGCGCTGTCTTTTAAACCGCGCTACCCGTAAAACCGCGCTACCCGTTAAACCGCGCTGTCTTTTAAACCGCGCTGTCTGTTAAACCGCGCTACCCGTGAAACCGCGCTACCCGTGAAACCGCGCTACCCGTTAAACCGCGCTGTCTTTTAAACCGCGCTGTCTTTTAAACCGCGCTACCCGTGAAACCGCGCTGTCTGTTAAACCGCGCTGTCTGTTAAACCGCGCTACCCGTGAAACCGCGCTACCCGTGAAACCGCGCTGTCTTTTAAACCGCGCTACCCGTGAAACCGCGCTACCCGCGCTGTCTGTTAAACCGCGCTACCCGTGAAACCGCACTACCCGTAAAACCGCGCTGCCCATGAAACTGCGCTACCCGTTAAACCGCGCTACTCGTAAAACCGCGCTACCCGTAAAACCGCGCTACCCGTGAAACCGCGCTACTCGTAAAACCGCGCTGTCTTTTAAACCGCGCTACCCGTGAAACCACCAGCACCAGTAGGGTAAAGTGTCTTCCCCAAGGACACAACGACCAGGACAGAGAGCCCAGAGATCGAACCGGCGACCTTCCGGTTACAGATGCGCTTCTCAACCCCATGAGCCACAGTTGCCCATGACCTGCTAGAGGTGTAGTAAAGCACATACCCGATCACCATCAATGGCGCTGCTGTGGAAAGAGTGAACAGCTTCCGTTTCCTAGCTGTACATCTGGCGGAGGATCTCACATGGTCAGTTCACACGAACAACATACCCCTTCATAGACAGCGCAGTTTGACGGGAGTGACAAACTGCGCTACCCTTGACACTGCGCTACCCTTGATACTGCGCTACCCGTGACACTGCGCTACCCGTGAAACCATGCTGCCCATGAAACCGCGCTACCCGTGAAAACATGCTCATACATCATACAGCATCAAAGAGAGTAGGGCCACTGTCAGTCATCTTTAAGAATAAAGACTCTATTTGTCATGTCGATAGGAAGCTTGCCAGCTTGGAAGTTATCCAAACTTTGGAGACTTCACTAGATCTACCCGAGACCTCTGGGTTTATGCTACACATGAAAGAGAGAGCTTATACTACAGTGAAAGCCCCAAACTGAGCAGCAATGAGACTTCCAAGAGTGAGGAAAACCCCACCGGCTGATGTGACTGTCCAACACCTACTTGAAAAAGGTGTTACCTTTGCTATGGGAACTAAGACAGGAAGGTAGCAACTGTTTGCCCCTCCTGTCATACGCCAACATGCCTCGAGCGAAGCACGAGTCAAATTTGTATGTTGTATGTAGATTGTGAACACAAGCACTAGAACTTTGTTTTCCTCAAAAAGCGTCTGTTCTCCCTTAAACCGCGCAGCCAGTCAAACCGCGCAGCCAGCACGGTGTGATGGGTGTGACGGACAGTGTGACGGGTGTGACGGCAGGGTGTTTCTAATCTGTATGACAGATGTGACGTCATGCAACCTTCGCAGACAGCAGCACCTTGTTACGTCAGGCTGAGTGGTATGAAGGGTGCGACCGGTGTGACGGCAGTGCCGTGTGACCGGTGCGAAGTCACGCAGCCTTCACAGAAGGTGGCGCGGTGTTAAGTCATTCAGCCTTAGCAGACGGCAGTGCGGTGTTATGTCAGGGGTGTACCATCTCACCCTCAATTTCACAAAAACAGAAGAGATGATAGTGGTCTTCTAGAGGTGTAGTAAAGCATAACCCCGATCACCATCAACAGCGCTGCTGTGGAAAGATTAAACAGTTTCCGTTTCCTAGCTGTACATCTGGCGGAGGATCTCACATGGTCAGTTCACACGAACAACATACCCCTTCATAGACAGTGCAGTTTGACGGGTGTGACAAACTGCGCTACCCATGACAGTGTGGTACCCGTGAAACCATGCTGCCCATGAAACCGCGCTGCCTGTTAACCCGCGCTACCCGTTAAACCGCGCTGCCCGTTAAACCGCGCTACCCGTTAAAACGCGCTACCCGTGAAACTGTGATACCCGTTAAACCGAGCTGTCAGTTAAAACGCGCAGGCACATACCCTAATCACCATCAATGGCACTGCTGTGTAAAGAGGGAACAGTTTCCGTTTCCTAGCTTTACATTTGGCGGATGATCACACATGGTCAGTTCACACAAACAGCATACACCTTCATAGACACCAGTGCAGCGTGACAGGCATGACCGCAGCGAGGTGTGACCGGCGTGACCAGTGTGACAGCAGCGTGGTGTGACGTCATGCAGCCTTCTCAGGCAGCGCGTTGTTATGTCATACAGCCATCGCACACAGCAGCTCGGTGTTACATGAGGGGTGTATACTGAGCTCGCTCCTGTCCTCACTCTGCACCTACGACTGCACGGCCACTGGCATCTCCAATTTCATTGTGAAGTTTGCGGACGATACAACAATGGTGGGTCTTATCACCAAAGGTGATAACCGGGTGCGACCGGTGTGATGGCAGCGCAGTGTGACCTGTGTATCAGATGTGACTGGTGTGACGTTATGCAGCCTTTGATGACGGCACCGCGCTGTTACGTCATGCAGCATTCACAGAAGGCGACGCGGTGTTACGTGAGGGGTGTATACTGAGCTCTCTCCTGTCCTCACTCTACACCTACAACTGCATGGCCACTAGTATCTCCAATTTCATTAATGAAGTTTGCCGACAATACTACAGTGGTGTGTTTTATCACCAAAGGTAAAGCCCGGATGTGACGGGAGCACGGTGCAACTGATGTGACGGGTGTGATGACAGCGCGGTGTGACCTGTGTGACCGGTTTGACTGGTGTGGCTCGGTGTAAGGTCATGCAGCCTTCGCAGATGGCTGCGTGGTGTTACGTAAGGGGTGTACACTGAACTCTCGTGTACTCACTCTACACGAGGATCTCACATGGTCAGTTCACGAACAACATCCCCCATTCATAAACATTGCAGTGTTATGTCAAGCAGCGCAGTGTGACAGGTGTGACAAACCGCGCTACCCGTGAAACCGTGCTGCCTGTGAAAATGCGCTGCTCATGAAAACGCGCTACCGTTGAAACCGTGATACCCGTTAAAAGGTGGTTTTTCGGAAGGGAGTCAGACTAGAGCTGCTTCATCGAAAGTAGACAGTTGAGGTTGTACCAACAGGAATGCTTCCTAGAGGAGGTGTTTCGGACATAACCTACACGCAGGAGGTGCAGGAGCAAACCTGGGACATGGGAGAGATTATATCTTTCATGTTTATTGTGGTGAATTTGATTGTTTTACATTGGAATCAAATAGTTAAAAACTGTCATTTGTATTTTTCATTTATGAAATACGCAAAATTTACTGTAACTTTGCATTAGTAATAAAAATATTAATTTTTCCTTTAGATTATGTAACTAATAATTTTGTGAGAATAAATAAGTTTCACTCTTATATTTGCTCCTTACACTAATTTATTTGGAAGTCAGGTATTTCAGGTTGATGAAAGTTAAAGACAAAACCTGCAAAAAATTGTGGATGAATTTAAGCAAAACCTGCAGTGTTATCATCATCATCATCATCATCATCCAGAGAACAGTTTCAAGAAGCCTGGAGAACTATTCCTGAAGACTACTTAAAGAAATGACAAGAAAGCTTTTCTAAAAGGATTTCTAAAGAATAAAGATGGTCATACCAAATACTGGCTCATTAGACTGTACAAACTCTGTTTTTGTCTCATATGCCAATCTCCGACCTGTATCCCCATGTGATGCCTGTGTTGTGTGTGTAAGGTCGGGAGGGGGGGGTCCTATTTCACTGCAGAGCAACCTGCACGTGGTGAATAAAGCCTTGATTGATTGATATGCTGTATTTCCACATATTTTTGCATGTATTTGTTACGGCCAAGAGGGCCAGGCTGTGGGTGTGGACTCAAATGCAGACACAGTAGGAGGCAAAACAGGCGTGAACACAGTGCTTTATTTACAGTGCCTAGTTAACTTACAAAGCAGGAAACTATGAATGCTATGAACGGAGAGTGCTATGAACTGTGGAAGCTATGAACTGAGAACTATGAGGCCAAACTATGAACATGAAACTCTATCTGAGTGGTATGACTAGGTGCAAGATTTCATGGACGGATCCTGGGAATGGAAAAAGGGGCAGCGGCTTGGATGGAGGTACACAGTCACTATAATGAGAGAAGACAAGCAGTCAGTGGCAGTCTAGTGAATCATAGTCGAAGGATTAGACTGTGGTGGTTAGGGCTTACGCGTTGCAGGTGAAAGTGTCATGCGAGGAGGGGGTGTCCAAGGGGGTCCGGGTGAGGAGTGTCCAGAGAGGGTCCAGAATATACTTGGATCAAGGGACTTGGCAGGGAGGCAGGCAGGTGGAGTCTTATGATGAAAAGCAAGCAACCAGATGACAGAACCAGCGTCCAGGCGGAGATGTGAGTAGTTCAGCTTGGGAAGCGTGACTGCCAGGTGGGTCCTATGACAAAGAAAACACGGTGAGGAGAAATGAATTGTTAAGGGCTCTCACAAGGGCTTGGCTGCCTAGCACTAACATGAGTCAGCAGTAAATCTGGCAGAGGTCTGTTGTGAGTGCTAGTCTTATATGCTGGTGACTTGATTGGAATCAGGTGTGAAAGCTGATTGGAGCCTCTGCCTGAAGGTGGAGCCCAGCAGAGTGGAAAAACCCCGCACTCACCCGGACCATGACACTATTTCTGTTTTCCCGCCAAAATGTAAAAAAAACAATGAGGGGTGGCTCAAGACTTTTGCACAGTATTGCAAGTATTATATAAAAAAATACAAACCTGGGTGTTATTATGTTTCTCCCAAATATTTATTTGTGTAGTTGCAAGTGACAAATCCTTTTGTAGGGTTATCACTACTGATTTTTGGCTTTTCATACGTCATTTCACGCCATGTAGTCTTGATGAATGACACACTAAACCTGACACAAAACATGTAACGGTTTTCTTTTTAACAACATGAGAAAAGCGTAAAATGATCACTGACGTGACATAGGATACGTGTCTGCATGCTTTTTATACTCAGTCCCATAACATGTTAAGACAGTTACAAAATCAGCTTCTCCATTTTCCTTTTTTAAGTGATCTCATGCTGTGTTGTTTTCTGGACCAGCATGCTGTTTTCTGCAAATATGAAACACTGTGCATCATTTTATGGATAGAAAATGCCCTGAAAATATCTTTAGATAGGATCTCTAAATGGCATCAGCAGGGCTAAAAATTAGGTTGGGTCATAGCAGAGCGCTATTTTGAACATAAAGTTTCACAGGGGACAGTCTTTAGAAGCAAGCCACTTGAGATTTTTCACTCCTAAAACGACACAGACTTCTATGTTTGTTCAATCACGCAATTTTTATTTATTTTAATGTAGGCAACTTCACAAGTGTCACGTTTGGCGATACTGAAATAGGTTCATTGGCCTTTACAGAGCTGTGATTTGTACATGTGGTTATATGTAGATGTAAATGGGATAGAAAACAAAGACAATATTGCTCTCTGATCATCTTTACGAAAAATATAGAAACTAAAAGCTGAGAATGAGCTTGTGCAGAACAGTTTACAAACAGTGAGCATGCATTATAAGTGCAAAACTAAAGGCAGTTATGTAGAACAAGGTTATTTGGGCATAAAAACAGAAACATTCAGTGCATACACAAAATTTTGCTTAATTCGTACAGTGCTTTCTGGAACATGCTCAGAGTAAAGGGGGAGGTTATGTTTAAAAACTGAATATTGTTACTCTGCCAGCTGTGGGCGGAGGAGAACGACATTATCTGGCTTGTGCCTTGTGCCATAAAATGCATTCAATTACTGTGAATGTAGTCTGCAGCATAATATTTAACTTAAATAGATCAGGACCATAAAAAATATGTTTTAGGATGAATCACAGTTTTACAGTTGGTCAGTAGCCTTTTATTTCTCTTACACACACACAAAACCACACAAAAGATGTAAAACTGTTATTTGATCAGAAATGTATAAATGCACCCACTGGACATGGCACTGAAATCGAGAGAAGGAAAGTTCAATGAAGAATATAGTTTTTTCTTAAGTTTGACTGTTACTCCTTTACAAGTGAATCCCTCCAATTTATTCCAGCTATTCCCAATCACTCCTGCTCTTCCAGGCTGTCAAAGTCTTTACATTTACAAATTCTGGCAGCAGCACATCTGACCTTAACTCTTCTCTTTCATGTTCCCATAAACCAATTGATTTGTTATTGCAGAGCCCAACACCAGCATTTCCTCCAGGAGATTCATCTCAGACATTCCATCTTTCTCTTACTGGCTTCATTTCACCAACACCAGAGTATAGTTTGTAGGCTGTTTTCCTCCTGGTCTCACGAGTTTGTGCTTTATTTTCTGGTCTACAGATGGAGAATGCTATTATGGCTGGGCTTCCTAAATGCAAATTTGTATTATGCATCCTGCATCATGAAGTCAGCTTAATGCGTCTCCATTTAGCAAAATTTAGTGCAGATAATGCATAACAGGCATAAATCATACAATAAACCCTTCAGAGGATTATGCAAATCTTGAGTTGAATTGTTTTGGATTATTTGAGGACTGACATAGAAATGTGTAAAGAGAAAAACAGAACATGGAGAAAGGTCAGTAGTTTTGTTGCAGTTGTTTGGTATGTATCTAAGGCCTCACTCACACAGGCCTAAAGACTGGTCAGCAACACCTTGGCAACCACTGGGGAAAAGTGTGCATACCCCAAAGGGCTGACAAGTGGTTGCTGGCAGTTACTAGGTAAAATTGGTTGCTGGACTGCAAACCTTGCAAACAAAACTTGGTTGCTTTGGTTGCTTGCATGCATGCCACCCATACTTTGCATGTACTGAGCGGTAGTGAAGTTTCACTATTGCTTGGTGACTACCAACAACCTCCAGCAACCAATCACCAACTGTTTGAGAGAAAAAAACAATTCTCCCTAGAAGCTGGATGTTGCTGACCAGTCCTTATGTCTGTGCTTAACCACTAGTCGGCATGATACCTTTTGCTTTTCTTGTTTAATTTCAAATATTCTCAGTTTCTTTGTTTACATTTTTATTTTTTAATTACTTATAAACAGACCAAATACACCTCGGATGTGCAGTTATCAATTTGGAAAAAAAAATCTCTGCTTCCTACCAGTGGGAATCAGTGGTGGTCACACATTAGCTGCATTTTAATTGTCACAGCATTTTGTTAAGATCACTGTCTGTTTAAAATGATGTGATTTATTCCATTTATTTAAAAAAAATCATAATTTATATTACAGTTTGCAATGTTATTCCCTAAAAGTTATGTAGGTTTACATTACATCAGCAGCTGCCTTCAGGGGATTGTTTGTAAATCAAAGCTTTTTAGAAAGTATCCCACGCAGTACAGGAGGCTTAGTTTTAAAAATATGTTATTGATTTCCCAAAGCTTATACTGCATTATACAAGCTGCCCTCAGTCTGGAGGATCATTTGAGATTTTGGGAATAAGTGCAGGTTTGGAGATTAAAATCCTATTCAAAGCAAAAAAAAAAAAACATAAAAAAGATTCTCCAGACTAAAATGGCCTTCTGATTCTGACTCTCTCTAACACACACACACACACACACACACACACACACACACACACACACACACACACACACACACACACACACACACACCAAACCCTAAAACCACATTTTGAGCCTCATAACTGACTTAAAATTTGTGAGGCCCAGCATTTGGTGCCCACAGGTGACTGTTGGTCCCCACAAGTATGGTGACATGCTAATTTCTGGTCCTCGCGAAGATGTTTGCAGAGAAGTACACAGAGACTATTTGGAGTCCATGTCCTGTTAATTCTGGACAAAAATCAAATGGCTGTTATGACCATTATGATTTCCTTATATGCTAAAAATCTTGATGTGTTCTCTAGCAGCATTCATTCTTACTCAGAGGTGAATCTATGGTTCCTGAAGTAAACAAGCACATTTTCATAGAGTTTTTGAAGATTATAGAAGTCTATTCCCTGAACAAATTGCCCAAAATAACATTTAATGTCAGGTAACATTCATCACACTGTTTTGTTCACCTGAGCAGCAGTCTCAAAATGGAACTGTCAAATGGCCCAGCAACAAGAATCAAGGCTGTAGCTGTTAAGTAAAAGTATGTTGCTAACAAAAAAGAATACTGAACCATTCAAAGGAGCTTGCAAAGAAAAGCGTCTGGACTTCTTTAAGTTACTTGAAGACGTTTCACCTCTCATCCGAGAAGCTTCTTCAGTTCTAAGGTCAAATGGTGGCGAGTCCCAGATATAAACTCTCCACCATTTGACCTTAGAACTGAAGAAGCTTCTCGGATGAGAGGTGAAACGTCTTCAAGTAACTTAAAGAAGTCCAGACGCTTTTCTTTGCAAGCTCCTTTGACTACGATGACCTGGATGACTGAGAACCTTCACAGACAAATACTGAACCATCCTGTTCAGCATGCTTTTACAGTTCCTCCGCCTATCGCTGTGTGGAGGCAAGAGTTTGTTCCAACTGGGAAAATGAGAAAAGTGCACCGTGGGCACCAAAAAGCCCCATGTTTGCTGCATTTGAATTAGTTTGATGATTTCATTCATCTACAATCTGCATTAAAATCTGGCCTGAAGAGGTGGATTATTTTAGTTTACTTTGTGCTCGCAGACTGTTGGCTTGATGTGCATTCCTTTGCAAAACTGAGTATGCATGACTAAGAATATGGAAATGGGATGTCTTTACTCTGTAAAACTACTCACTCACTGGCGAGTTTTAATGCTGGAGTAATTCAGCCATACATGAAAAAGAAGTTGAGCAAATGCCCCTCATTTGTATTCTAGTTGATGTGTGAGAATGGTCTCTATTTTATTTTCAGCTATCTTTAAGGTTCAAAATGTAAGTGTAACAGATAACATTGATTACATTAACAAACAGCTAACAATGCCTGATAAAGCTTGTTCCTGATCATGACAAAAGTTTCCCTGTGCAAGCTGATGGAGTCAGTTCCTTGGGCTCTGTGTCACGGTCTCCATCACAATCTTTGGTTTTTATTCTTCTTCTTTTTTTGCCTCGCCTTTTATGTCCCTGAGTGATTTTTCTTTTCAACATTTTTTTCTAACTCTCTCATCTGGGTCTTTTTTGTGTCAGTTTTTCTTTGTCCTTCTTTCAAGTACTTGTTTTATTTTGAAGGTTATTTCTTTGTGTACCCCCACGCCCCACACTACCCCCCCCCCCCCCCCCCCCCCTCACTTTCCCTGCTGTCTTTGTTCTCTAGTTAAGTTTACCTGTGTCTTATTACTCTTCTCCCTGGAGTGCTGATAGTCTCAGCTGTGCTCAGCCCCAATAAAGAAAGCAAAACATTTTTTTAAACAGCATCAATGACACCCAGTTATTACCCGAGAGTAACTGCTGTCTGTGGCAGCACTGTGCATATGTTATTGTCTTTTCACTACAGTGGCATGTATATACACATTACTGGTGAATGGTTATACTTCTGACACACCCAGCAAATGTTTCACACCATTCCACATTTTTAGCTATAGATACCATTTTTCCAGAGTCTTTGTGCTTTTGTCTTCTTCTCCGTGCCGGTCCCTCCTGTCTCATGCTTGTTTCTTTTGTTTGGTTCCTTTTTATGCCCTATAATTTGCTCTGTTTGTTATTTTACTTTTGAACCCTAGATATCCTGCCACAGTTTCTACATATTGTTTCTAATTTCCTTACCTGTGATGTGCCTCTTGTAGCGTGTGCATTTCTGAAGACTTTGATTATGAAACAACCATCACTGGCCTACACAGCATTTCAAAGGTAAAATGCCTAACCGGGATTTTCGCTACTTATTTTGTTCAATACATGTCTTCTGCCACATAGAAAAATACCATATGGACACGTTAGCAAGGTTAAGAACTTGATATTCATTGGTGAGTATACGGCATACATGGTTTTGCGGTGACAGATGGTGGTAGGTGGGGGGTCGACAGCTAATTTTTGCTCAGCTTTGTTAAGTCCTGAGGTGCAGTGAAGCTTATATAGTATCTGCTTATTTCTCAAACAACCAGTGCGTGAGAGAAGGACTCCAGTTTGAACAAACCATTTGGAATATGGGAAACATTGATATTCAAAGTCATTCTGGATCTCCAGTTGTCTTGTATGCCTGTGAGACTGGGAGGAAACTGGAACACAAGGCCAAGATGGAGAATATGTGATCGCCACATGAAAGCATTGTGGTGGCAAGTGATAGTGATTCCTAATATGAGGTGACAGTCCAACCACTTAGCTTTTGTCATGTCCACATAGATCTGGGTTACACAGGCCAATGTCTCCCACTTTATCCTCTGTGGAGTCGTTCATAATTCTTTAAATGTCTGAGTTAGACTAATGCATGACTGAGCTGATTATGTTGTAGCCCAAATCATTAAAACATGGAAATTATTGAATGTATTAACTTAAACTAATTTTATTTTTAACCCTTGAAAGAAGAAAATATGATTATCTATTTGTCTCTTTTGTTTGGTATGAAAATACAGTACTGTCCAAATTAAAACATAAGATAAAAACAGGAGTTATCAGTTCTATAGTCAGTTTCACATATGCTCTTTATACCACTAAATTTAAGTTGGGCAATTTTCCAAGAGGCTTAGCCATCTTGAAAAGTTTGAAGCTCGTGTTATAATACTCAGAAGTATTAATAAAGCCAAAGAAGAGGCAGACAGAACAGACTGCAGGCGAGCTGCTTCAGAATGAAAGGAAATGATGCTGAGAGAGAGAAGAAAGAGGATGTGATATAAATAAGAGGGGATAGAAAGAAAGAGTACTGTAGCAGTAGGCGATCCTGACAAGTAAAAATCCTGCCTGATCACAAGAGTTGCACTCAGATCAGATGCTGAAGTCAGCGCATTTGAAGCTGCAGACCTCATCATGGGAATACATTTAACCAAACCGAGGGAAGATGGAGGAAAAGAGAGAAAAGCAAGAGAGAAAACACAGAATGATATGAAGATTTTTGCTATAAAGAACAAAAGAAGAAAAAAATGGTTCATTGCCTGCTGGTTCGTGATCTACTTTAAAAGTGAAGAAAAGAAAAGTTGATGAAACTCGAGATTTACTAAAATATGAACAAGAATGATTTTTTTTTTAAAAAGGCAGACTGGATGCATCGGAGAGTATGAAGCTCTCAGCCAGATCCTTACATTTTCAGATCACAAGCCAGATGTATGCTAATGTACTACATTTACATAATGTATGTAAGTGTACGTGTCTTTGTATCACAGAGTATATTTAAAAGGTTGTAGTATTTTGGCCACAACCATGCTCGTCAGAAGTGAGCACAGTTGGACAAGAAAATTATCAACTAACATTAACCAGCTTGGTTGGCAAGCTGTATCTATTGCACAACTTCAAATAAATACTTATTAATGCAAACACACAAAACGCACATAGACTTCACTTCAATGGTTTTTGGACACACTTATTATTTTTCAGGTAATTATCTTAAAAATTCTCCAAAAGACACCAACAAGCCATCAC